>NC_092012.1:12612222-13812222 GCF_042242105.1 Pempheris klunzingeri
TCCAAACCCGTTGGAAAACAGTTATTGATGACTTTTAATGTGGTAAATCGGCCAGCAAACAACTGGCAGCCAAAACAGTGGAGGAGGGGGGATTGGGAAAAAACGCTGACCCCGGGGTCAAGGAAATTCCCGTTTTGGGAGCCGACACCAAACTGCCTCTTTTTTGCCTCATCCACCTCCAAACCCGTTGGAAAACAGTTATTGATGACTTTTAATGTGGTAAATCGGCCAGCAAACAACTGGCAGCCAAAACAGTGGAGGAGGGGGGATTGGGAAAAAACGCTGACCCCGGGGTCAAGGAAATTCCCGTTTTGGGAGCCGACACCAAACTGCCTCTTTTTTGCCTCATCCACCTCCAAACCCGTTGGAAAACAGTTATTGATGACTTTTAATGTGGTAAATCGGCCAGCAAACAACTGGCAGCCAAAACAGTGGATTGGGAAAAAACGCTGACCCCGGGGTCAAGGAAATTCCCGTTTTGGGAGCCGACACCAAACTGCCTCTTTTTTGCCTCATCCACCTCCAAACCCGTTGGAAAACAGTTATTGATGACTTTTAATGTGGTAAATCGGCCAGCAAACAACTGGCAGCCAAAATAGTGGATTGGGAAAAAACGCTGACCCCGGGGTCAAGGAAATTCCCGTTTTGGGAGCCAACACCAAACTGCCTCTTTTTTGCCTCATCCACCTCCAAACCCGTTGGAAAACAGTTATTGATGACTTTTAATGTGGTAAATCGGCCAGCAAACAACTGGCAGCCAAAACAGTGGAGGAGGGGGGATTGGGAAAAAACGCTGAACCCGGGGTCAAGGAAATTCCCGTTTTGGGAGCCGACACCAAACTGCCTCTTTTTTGCCTCATCCACCTCCAAACCCGTTGGAAAACAGTTATTGATGACTTTTAATGTGGTAAATCGGCCAGCAAACAACTGGCAGCCAAAACAGTGGATTGGGAAAAAACGCTGACCCCGGGGTCAAGGAAATTCCCGTTTTGGGAGCCGACACCAAACTGCCTCTTTTTTGCCTCATCCACCTCCAAACCCGTTGGAAAACAGTTATTGATGACTTTTAATGTGGTAAATCGGCCAGCAAACAACTGGCAGCCAAAACAGTGGAGAAGGGAATTGGAAAAAAACGCTGACCCCGGGGTCAAGGAAATTCCCGTTTTGGGAGCCGACACCAAACTGCCTCTTTTTTGCCTCATCCACCTCCAAACCCGTTGGAAAACAGTTATTGATGACTTTTAATGTGGTAAATCGGCCAGCAAACAACTGGCAGCCAAAACAGTGGAGGAGGGGGGATTGGGAAAAAACGCTGACCCCGGGGTCAAGGAAATTCCCGTTTTGGGAGCCGACACCAAACTGCCTCTTTTTTGCCTCATCCACCTCCAAACCCGTTGGAAAACAGTTATTGATGACTTTTAATGTGGTAAATCGGCCAGCAAACAACTGGCAGCCAAAACAGTGGAGGAGGGGGGATTGGAAAAAACGCTGACCCCGGGGTCAAGGAAATTCCCGTTTTGGGAGCCGACACCAAACTGCCTCTTTTTTGCCTCATCCACCTCCAAACCCGTTGGAAAACAGTTATTGATGACTTTTAATGTGGTAAATCGGCCAGCAAACAACTGGCAGCCAAAACAGTGGAGAAGGGAATTGGAAAAAAACGCTGACCCCGGGGTCAAGGAAATTCCCGTTTTGGGAGCCGACACCAAACTGCCTCTTTTTTGCCTCATCCACCTCCAAACCCGTTGGAAAACAGTTATTGATGACTTTTAATGTGGTAAATCGGCCAGCAAACAACTGGCAGCCAAAACAGTGGAGGAGGGGGGATTGGGAAAAAACGCTGACCCCGGGGTCAAGGAAATTCCCGTTTTGGGAGCCGACACCAAACTGCCTCTTTTTTGCCTCATCCACCTCCAAACCCGTTGGAAAACAGTTATTGATGACTTTTAATGTGGTAAATCGGCCAGCAAACAACTGGCAGCCAAAACAGTGGAGGAGGGGGATTGGGAAAAAACGCTGACCCCGGGGTCAAGGAAATTCCCGTTTTGGGAGCCGACACCAAACTGCCTCTTTTTTGCCTCATCCACCTCCAAACCCGTTGGAAAACAGTTATTGATGACTTTTAATGTGGTAAATCGGCCAGCAAACAACTGGCAGCCAAAACAGTGGATTGGGAAAAAACGCTGACCCCGGGGTCAAGGAAATTCCCGTTTTGGGAGCCGACACCAAACTGCCTCTTTTTTGCCTCATCCACCTCCAAACCCGTTGGAAAACAGTTATTGATGACTTTTAATGTGGTAAATCGGCCAGCAAACAACTGGCAGCCAAAACAGTGGGGGATATGGGAAAAAACGCTGACCCCGGGGTCAAGGAAATTCCCGTTTTGGGAGCCGACACCAAACTGCCTCTTTTTTGCCTCATCCACCTCCAAACCCGTTGGAAAACAGTTATTGATGACTTTTAATGTGGTAAATCGGCCAGCAAACAACTGGCAGCCAAAACAGTGGAGGAGGGGGGATTGGGAAAAAACGCTGAACCCGGGGTCAAGGAAATTCCCGTTTTGGGAGCCGACACCAAACTGCCTCTTTTTTGCCTCATCCACCTCCAAACCCGTTGGAAAACAGTTATTGATGACTTTTAATGTGGTAAATCGGCCAGCAAACAACTGGCAGCCAAAACAGTGGATTGGGAAAAAAACGCTGACCCCGGGGTCAAGGAAATTCCCGTTTTGGGAGCCGACACCAAACTGCCTCTTTTTTGCCTCATCCACCTCCAAACCCGTTGGAAAACAGTTATTGATGACTTTTAATGTGGTAAATCGGCCAGCAAACAACTGGCAGCCAAAACAGTGGAGAGGGGGATTGGGAAAAAAACGCTGACCCGGGGTCAAGGAAATTCCCGTTTTGGGAGCCGACACCAAACTGCCTCTTTTTTGCCTCATCCACCTCCAAACCCGTTGGAAAACAGTTATTGATGACTTTTAATGTGGTAAATCGGCCAGCAAACAACTGGCAGCCAAAACAGTGGAGGAGGGGGGATTGGGAAAAAACGCTGACCCGGGGTCAAGGAAATTCCCGTTTTGGGAGCCGACACCAAACTGCCTCTTTTTTGCCTCATCCACCTCCAAACCCGTTGGAAAACAGTTATTGATGACTTTTAATGTGGTAAATCGGCCAGCAAACAACTGGCAGCCAAAACAGTGGATTGGGAAAAAAACGCTGACCCCGGGGTCAAGGAAATTCCCGTTTTGGGAGCCGACACCAAACTGCCTCTTTTTTGCCTCATCCACCTCCAAACCCGTTGGAAAACAGTTATTGATGACTTTTAATGTGGTAAATCGGCCAGCAAACAACTGGCAGCCAAAACAGTGGAGAAGGGAATTGGAAAAAAACGCTGACCCCGGGGTCAAGGAAATTCCCGTTTTGGGAGCCGACACCAAACTGCCTCTTTTTTGCCTCATCCACCTCCAAACCCGTTGGAAAACAGTTATTGATGACTTTTAATGTGGTAAATCGGCCAGCAAACAACTGGCAGCCAAAACAGTGGAGGAGGGGGGATTGGGAAAAAACGCTGACCCCGGGGTCAAGGAAATTCCCGTTTTGGGAGCCGACACCAAACTGCCTCTTTTTTGCCTCATCCACCTCCAAACCCGTTGGAAAACAGTTATTGATGACTTTTAATGTGGTAAATCGGCCAGCAAACAACTGGCAGCCAAAACAGTGGAGAGGGGGATTGGGAAAAAACGCTGACCCCGGGGTCAAGGAAATTCCCGTTTTGGGAGCCGACACCAAACTGCCTCTTTTTTGCCTCATCCACCTCCAAACCCGTTGGAAAACAGTTATTGATGACTTTTAATGTGGTAAATCGGCCAGCAAACAACTGGCAGCCAAAACAGTGGAGAGGGAATTGGAAAAAACGCTGACCCCGGGGTCAAGGAAATTCCCGTTTTGGGAGCCGACACCAAACTGCCTCTTTTTTGCCTCATCCACCTCCAAACCCGTTGGAAAACAGTTATTGATGACTTTTAATGTGGTAAATCGGCCAGCAAACAACTGGCAGCCAAAACAGTGGAGGAGGGGGGATTGGGAAAAAACGCTGACCCCGGGGTCAAGGAAATTCCCGTTTTGGGAGCCGACACCAAACTGCCTCTTTTTTGCCTCATCCACCTCCAAACCCGTTGGAAAACAGTTATTGATGACTTTTAATGTGGTAAATCGGCCAGCAAACAACTGGCAGCCAAAACAGTGGAGAAGGGAATTGGAAAAAAACGCTGACCCCGGGGTCAAGGAAATTCCCGTTTTGGGAGCCGACACCAAACTGCCTCTTTTTTGCCTCATCCACCTCCAAACCCGTTGGAAAACAGTTATTGATGACTTTTAATGTGGTAAATCGGCCAGCAAACAACTGGCAGCCAAAACAGTGGATTGGGAAAAAAACGCTGACCCCGGGGTCAAGGAAATTCCCGTTTTGGGAGCCGACACCAAACTGCCTCTTTTTTGCCTCATCCACCTCCAAACCCGTTGGAAAACAGTTATTGATGACTTTTAATGTGGTAAATCGGCCAGCAAACAACTGGCAGCCAAAACAGTGGATTGGGAAAAAACGCTGACCCCGGGGTCAAGGAAATTCCCGTTTTGGGAGCCGACACCAAACTGCCTCTTTTTTGCCTCATCCACCTCCAAACCCGTTGGAAAACAGTTATTGATGACTTTTAATGTGGTAAATCGGCCAGCAAACAACTGGCAGCCAAAACAGTGGATTTGGAAAAAACGCTGACCCCGGGGTCAAGGAAATTCCCGTTTTGGGAGCCGACACCAAACTGCCTCTTTTTTGCCTCATCCACCTCCAAACCCGTTGGAAAACAGTTATTGATGACTTTTAATGTGGTAAATCGGCCAGCAAACAACTGGCAGCCAAAATAGTGGATTGGGAAAAAACGCTGACCCCGGGGTCAAGGAAATTCCCGTTTTGGGAGCCGACACCAAACTGCCTCTTTTTTGCCTCATCCACCTCCAAACCCGTTGGAAAACAGTTATTGATGACTTTTAATGTGGTAAATCGGCCAGCAAACAACTGGCAGCCAAAACAGTGGAGGATGGGGGATTGGGAAAAAACGCTGACCCCGGGGTCAAGGAAATTCCCGTTTTGGGAGCCGACACCAAACTGCCTCTTTTTTGCCTCATCCACCTCCAAACCCGTTCAGTTATTGATGACTTTTAATGTGGTAAATCGGCCAGCAAACAACTGGCAGCCAAAACAGTGGAGAGGGAATTGGAAAAAAACGCTGACCCCGGGGTCAAGGAAATTCCCGTTTTGGGAGCCGACACCAAACTGCCTCTTTTTTGCCTCATCCACCTCCAAACCCGTTGGAAAACAGTTATTGATGACTTTTAATGTGGTAAATCGGCCAGCAAACAACTGGCAGCCAAAACAGTGGAGAGGGGATTGGGAAAAAACGCTGACCCCGGGGTCAAGGAAATTCCCGTTTTGGGAGCCGACACCAAACTGCCTCTTTTTTGCCTCATCCACCTCCAAACCCGTTGGAAAACAGTTATTGATGACTTTTAATGTGGTAAATCGGCCAGCAAACAACTGGCAGCCAAAACAGTGGGATTGGGAAAAAACGCTGACCCCGGGGTCAAGGAAATTCCCGTTTTGGGAGCCGACACCAAACTGCCTCTTTTTTGCCTCATCCACCTCCAAACCCGTTGGAAAACAGTTATTGATGACTTTTAATGTGGTAAATCGGCCAGCAAACAACTGGCAGCCAAAACAGTGGAGAGGGGGATTGGGAAAAAAACGCTGACCCCGGGGTCAAGGAAATTCCCGTTTTGGGAGCCGACACCAAACTGCCTCTTTTTTGCCTCATCCACCTCCAAACCCGTTGGAAAACAGTTATTGATGACTTTTAATGTGGTAAATCGGCCAGCAAACAACTGGCAGCCAAAACAGTGGAGGAGGGGGATTGGGAAAAAACGCTGACCCCGGGGTCAAGGAAATTCCCGTTTTGGGAGCCGACACCAAACTGCCTCTTTTTTGCCTCATCCACCTCCAAACCCGTTGGAAAACAGTTATTGATGACTTTTAATGTGGTAAATCGGCCAGCAAACAACTGGCAGCCAAAACAGTGGAGATTGGGAAAAAAACGCTGACCCCGGGGTCAAGGAAATTCCCGTTTTGGGAGCCGACACCAAACTGCCTCTTTTTTGCCTCATCCACCTCCAAACCCGTTGGAAAACAGTTATTGATGACTTTTAATGTGGTAAATCGGCCAGCAAACAACTGGCAGCCAAAACAGTGGAGAGGGGGATTGGGAAAAAAACGCTGACCCCGGGGTCAAGGAAATTCCCGTTTTGGGAGCCGACACCAAACTGCCTCTTTTTTGCCTCATCCACCTCCAAACCCGTTGGAAAACAGTTATTGATGACTTTTAATGTGGTAAATCGGCCAGCAAACAACTGGCAGCCAAAACAGTGGAGGGATTGGGAAAAAACGCTGACCCCGGGGTCAAGGAAATTCCCGTTTTGGGAGCCGACACCAAACTGCCTCTTTTTTGCCTCATCCACCTCCAAACCCGTTGGAAAACAGTTATTGATGACTTTTAATGTGGTAAATCGGCCAGCAAACAACTGGCAGCCAAAACAGTGGATTGGGAAAAAACGCTGACCCCGGGGTCAAGGAAATTCCCGTTTTGGGAGCCGACACCAAACTGCCTCTTTTTTGCCTCATCCACCTCCAAACCCGTTGGAAAACAGTTATTGATGACTTTTAATGTGGTAAATCGGCAGCAAACAACTGGCAGCCAAAACAGTGGAGAGGGGATTGGGAAAAAACGCTGACCCCGGGGTCAAGGAAATTCCCGTTTTGGGAGCCGACACCAAACTGCCTCTTTTTTGCCTCATCCACCTCCAAACCCGTTGGAAAACAGTTATTGATGACTTTTAATGTGGTAAATCGGCCAGCAAACAACTGGCAGCCAAAACAGTGGATTGGGAAAAAACGCTGACCCCGGGGTCAAGGAAATTCCCGTTTTGGGAGCCGACACCAAACTGCCTCTTTTTTGCCTCATCCACCTCCAAACCCGTTGGAAAACAGTTATTGATGACTTTTAATGTGGTAAATCGGCCAGCAAACAACTGGCAGCCAAAACAGTGGAGGGGATTGGGAAAAAACGCTGACCCCGGGGTCAAGGAAATTCCCGTTTTGGGAGCCGACACCAAACTGCCTCTTTTTTGCCTCATCCACCTCCAAACCCGTTGGAAAACAGTTATTGATGACTTTTAATGTGGTAAATCGGCCAGCAAACAACTGGCAGCCAAAACAGTGGAGGAGGGGGATTGGGAAAAAACGCTGACCCCGGGGTCAAGGAAATTCCCGTTTTGGGAGCCGACACCAAACTGCCTCTTTTTTGCCTCATCCACCTCCAAACCCGTTGGAAAACAGTTATTGATGACTTTTAATGTGGTAAATCGGCCAGCAAACAACTGGCAGCCAAAACAGTGAGGTTGGGAAAAAAACGCTGACCCCGGGGTCAAGGAAATTCCCGTTTTGGGAGCCGACACCAAACTGCCTCTTTTTTGCCTCATCCACCTCCAAACCCGTTGGAAAACAGTTATTGATGACTTTTAATGTGGTAAATCGGCCAGCAAACAACTGGCAGCCAAAACAGTGGAGGGGGATTGGGAAAAAACGCTGACCCCGGGGTCAAGGAAATTCCCGTTTTGGGAGCCGACACCAAACTGCCTCTTTTTTGCCTCATCCACCTCCAAACCCGTTGGAAAACAGTTATTGATGACTTTTAATGTGGTAAATCGGCCAGCAAACAACTGGCAGCCAAAACAGTGGATTGGGAAAAAACGCTGACCCCGGGGTCAAGGAAATTCCCGTTTTGGGAGCCGACACCAAACTGCCTCTTTTTTGCCTCATCCACCTCCAAACCCGTTGGAAAACAGTTATTGATGACTTTTAATGTGGTAAATCGGCCAGCAAACAACTGGCAGCCAAAACAGTGGAGAAGGGAATTGGAAAAAAACGCTGACCCCGGGGTCAAGGAAATTCCCGTTTTGGGAGCCGACACCAAACTGCCTCTTTTTTGCCTCATCCACCTCCAAACCCGTTGGAAAACAGTTATTGATGACTTTTAATGTGGTAAATCGGCCAGCAAACAACTGGCAGCCAAAACAGTGGAGGGGGATTGGGAAAAAACGCTGACCCCGGGGTCAAGGAAATTCCCGTTTTGGGAGCCGACACCAAACTGCCTCTTTTTTGCCTCATCCACCTCCAAACCCGTTGGAAAACAGTTATTGATGACTTTTAATGTGGTAAATCGGCCAGCAAACAACTGGCAGCCAAAACAGTGGATTGGGAAAAAACGCTGACCCCGGGGTCAAGGAAATTCCCGTTTTGGGAGCCGACACCAAACTGCCTCTTTTTTGCCTCATCCACCTCCAAACCCGTTGGAAAACAGTTATTGATGACTTTTAATGTGGTAAATCGGCCAGCAAACAACTGGCAGCCAAAACAGTGGAGAGGGGATTGGAAAAAAACGCTGACCCCGGGGTCAAGGAAATTCCCGTTTTGGGAGCCGACACCAAACTGCCTCTTTTTTGCCTCATCCACCTCCAAACCCGTTGGAAAACAGTTATTGATGACTTTTAATGTGGTAAATCGGCCAGCAAACAACTGGCAGCCAAAACAGTGGAGGAGGGGGGATTGGGAAAAAACGCTGACCCCGGGGTCAAGGAAATTCCCGTTTTGGGAGCCGACACCAAACTGCCTCTTTTTTGCCTCATCCACCTCCAAACCCGTTGGAAAACAGTTATTGATGACTTTTAATGTGGTAAATCGGCCAGCAAACAACTGGCAGCCAAAACAGTGGATTGGGAAAAAACGCTGACCCCGGGGTCAAGGAAATTCCCGTTTTGGGAGCCGACACCAAACTGCCTCTTTTTTGCCTCATCCACCTCCAAACCCGTTGGAAAACAGTTATTGATGACTTTTAATGTGGTAAATCGGCCAGCAAACAACTGGCAGCCAAAACAGTGGAGGAGGGGATTGGAAAAAACGCTGACCCCGGGGTCAAGGAAATTCCCGTTTTGGGAGCCGACACCAAACTGCCTCTTTTTTGCCTCATCCACCTCCAAACCCGTTGGAAAACAGTTATTGATGACTTTTAATGTGGTAAATCGGCCAGCAAACAACTGGCAGCCAAAACAGTGAGGGGGATTGGGAAAAAAACGCTGACCCCGGGGTCAAGGAAATTCCCGTTTTGGGAGCCGACACCAAACTGCCTCTTTTTTGCCTCATCCACCTCCAAACCCGTTGGAAAACAGTTATTGATGACTTTTAATGTGGTAAATCGGCCAGCAAACAACTGGCAGCCAAAACAGTGGATTGGGAAAAAAACGCTGACCCCGGGGTCAAGGAAATTCCCGTTTTGGGAGCCGACACCAAACTGCCTCTTTTTTGCCTCATCCACCTCCAAACCCGTTGGAAAACAGTTATTGATGACTTTTAATGTGGTAAATCGGCCAGCAAACAACTGGCAGCCAAAACAGTGGAGGAGGGGGATTGGAAAAAAACGCTGACCCCGGGGTCAAGGAAATTCCCGTTTTGGGAGCCGACACCAAACTGCCTCTTTTTTGCCTCATCCACCTCCAAACCCGTTGGAAAACAGTTATTGATGACTTTTAATGTGGTAAATCGGCCAGCAAACAACTGGCAGCCAAAACAGTGGATTGGGAAAAAACGCTGACCCCGGGGTCAAGGAAATTCCCGTTTTGGGAGCCGACACCAAACTGCCTCTTTTTTGCCTCATCCACCTCCAAACCCGTTGGAAAACAGTTATTGATGACTTTTAATGTGGTAAATCGGCCAGCAAACAACTGGCAGCCAAAACAGTGGAGAAGGGAATTGGAAAAAAACGCTGACCCCGGGGTCAAGGAAATTCCCGTTTTGGGAGCCGACACCAAACTGCCTCTTTTTTGCCTCATCCACCTCCAAACCCGTTGGAAAACAGTTATTGATGACTTTTAATGTGGTAAATCGGCCAGCAAACAACTGGCAGCCAAAACAGTGGAGGAGGGGGATTGGGAAAAAACGCTGAACCCGGGGTCAAGGAAATTCCCGTTTTGGGAGCCGACACCAAACTGCCTCTTTTTTGCCTCATCCACCTCCAAACCCGTTGGAAAACAGTTATTGATGACTTTTAATGTGGTAAATCGGCCAGCAAACAACTGGCAGCCAAAACAGTGGATTGGGAAAAAACGCTGACCCCGGGGTCAAGGAAATTCCCGTTTTGGGAGCCGACACCAAACTGCCTCTTTTTTGCCTCATCCACCTCCAAACCCGTTGGAAAACAGTTATTGATGACTTTTAATGTGGTAAATCGGCCAGCAAACAACTGGCAGCCAAAACAGTGGAGAAGGGAATTGGGAAAAAAACGCTGACCCCGGGGTCAAGGAAATTCCCGTTTTGGGAGCCGACACCAAACTGCCTCTTTTTTGCCTCATCCACCTCCAAACCCGTTGGAAAACAGTTATTGATGACTTTTAATGTGGTAAATCGGCCAGCAAACAACTGGCAGCCAAAACAGTGGAGGAGGGGATTGGGAAAAAACGCTGACCCCGGGGTCAAGGAAATTCCCGTTTTGGGAGCCGACACCAAACTGCCTCTTTTTTGCCTCATCCACCTCCAAACCCGTTGGAAAACAGTTATTGATGACTTTTAATGTGGTAAATCGGCCAGCAAACAACTGGCAGCCAAAACAGTGGAGAGGATTGGGAAAAAAACGCTGACCCCGGGGTCAAGGAAATTCCCGTTTTGGGAGCCGACACCAAACTGCCTCTTTTTTGCCTCATCCACCTCCAAACCCGTTGGAAAACAGTTATTGATGACTTTTAATGTGGTAAATCGGCCAGCAAACAACTGGCAGCCAAAACAGTGGAGGAGGGGGATTGGGAAAAAAACGCTGACCCCGGGGTCAAGGAAATTCCCGTTTTGGGAGCCGACACCAAACTGCCTCTTTTTTGCCTCATCCACCTCCAAACCCGTTGGAAAACAGTTATTGATGACTTTTAATGTGGTAAATCGGCCAGCAAACAACTGGCAGCCAAAACAGTGAGGAGAGGATTGGGAAAAAAACGCTGACCCCGGGGTCAAGGAAATTCCCGTTTTGGGAGCCGACACCAAACTGCCTCTTTTTTGCCTCATCCACCTCCAAACCCGTTGGAAAACAGTTATTGATGACTTTTAATGTGGTAAATCGGCCAGCAAACAACTGGCAGCCAAAACAGTGGAGAGGGGAATTGGAAAAAAACGCTGACCCCGGGGTCAAGGAAATTCCCGTTTTGGGAGCCGACACCAAACTGCCTCTTTTTTGCCTCATCCACCTCCAAACCCGTTGGAAAACAGTTATTGATGACTTTTAATGTGGTAAATCGGCCAGCAAACAACTGGCAGCCAAAACAGTGGAGAGGGATTGGGAAAAAAACGCTGACCCCGGGGTCAAGGAAATTCCCGTTTTGGGAGCCGACACCAAACTGCCTCTTTTTTGCCTCATCCACCTCCAAACCCGTTGGAAAACAGTTATTGATGACTTTTAATGTGGTAAATCGGCCAGCAAACAACTGGCAGCCAAAACAGTGGAGATTGGGAAAAAACGCTGACCCCGGGGTCAAGGAAATTCCCGTTTTGGGAGCCGACACCAAACTGCCTCTTTTTTGCCTCATCCACCTCCAAACCCGTTGGAAAACAGTTATTGATGACTTTTAATGTGGTAAATCGGCCAGCAAACAACTGGCAGCCAAAACAGTGAGAGGGATTGGGAAAAAAACGCTGACCCCGGGGTCAAGGAAATTCCCGTTTTGGGAGCCGACACCAAACTGCCTCTTTTTTGCCTCATCCACCTCCAAACCCGTTGGAAAACAGTTATTGATGACTTTTAATGTGGTAAATCGGCCAGCAAACAACTGGCAGCCAAAACAGTGAGAGGGATTGGGAAAAAAACGCTGACCCCGGGGTCAAGGAAATTCCCGTTTTGGGAGCCGACACCAAACTGCCTCTTTTTTGCCTCATCCACCTCCAAACCCGTTGGAAAACAGTTATTGATGACTTTTAATGTGGTAAATCGGCCAGCAAACAACTGGCAGCCAAAACAGTGGAGGAGGGGGATTGGAAAAAACGCTGACCCCGGGGTCAAGGAAATTCCCGTTTTGGGAGCCGACACCAAACTGCCTCTTTTTTTGCCTCATCCACCTCCAAACCCGTTGGAAAACAGTTATTGATGACTTTTAATGTGGTAAATCGGCCAGCAAACAACTGGCAGCCAAAACAGTGGAGAAGGGGATTGGGAAAAAAACGCTGACCCCGGGGTCAAGGAAATTCCCGTTTTGGGAGCCGACACCAAACTGCCTCTTTTTTGCCTCATCCACCTCCAAACCCGTTGGAAAACAGTTATTGATGACTTTTAATGTGGTAAATCGGCCAGCAAACAACTGGCAGCCAAAACAGTGGAGAGGGATTGGAAAAAAACGCTGACCCCGGGGTCAAGGAAATTCCCGTTTTGGGAGCCGACACCAAACTGCCTCTTTTTTGCCTCATCCACCTCCAAACCCGTTGGAAAACAGTTATTGATGACTTTTAATGTGGTAAATCGGCCAGCAAACAACTGGCAGCCAAAACAGTGGATTGGGAAAAAACGCTGACCCCGGGGTCAAGGAAATTCCCGTTTTGGGAGCCGACACCAAACTGCCTCTTTTTTGCCTCATCCACCTCCAAACCCGTTGGAAAACATTGATCACTTTTAATGTGGTAAATCGGCCAGCAAACAACTGGCAGCCAAAACAGTGGATTTGGAAAAAAACGCTGACCCCGGGGTCAAGGAAATTCCCGTTTTGGGAGCCGACACCAAACTGCCTCTTTTTTGCCTCATCCACCTCCAAACCCGTTGGAAAACAGTTATTGATGACTTTTAATGTGGTAAATCGGCCAGCAAACAACTGGCAGCCAAAACAGTGGAGAAGGGAATTGGAAAAAAACGCTGACCCCGGGGTCAAGGAAATTCCCGTTTTGGGAGCCGACACCAAACTGCCTCTTTTTTGCCTCATCCACCTCCAAACCCGTTGGAAAACAGTTATTGATGACTTTTAATGTGGTAAATCGGCCAGCAAACAACTGGCAGCCAAAACAGTGGAGGAGGGGGGATTGGGAAAAAACGCTGACCCCGGGGTCAAGAAATTCCCCGTTTTGGGAGCCGACACCAAACTGCCTCTTTTTTGCCTCATCCACCTCCAAACCCGTTGGAAAACAGTTATTGATGACTTTTAATGTGGTAAATCGGCCAGCAAACAACTGGCAGCCAAAACAGTGGAGGAGGGGGGATTGGGAAAAAACGCTGACCCCGGGGTCAAGGAAATTCCCGTTTTGGGAGCCGACACCAAACTGCCTCTTTTTTGCCTCATCCACCTCCAAACCCGTTGGAAAACAGTTATTGATGACTTTTAATGTGGTAAATCGGCCAGCAAACAACTGGCAGCCAAAACAGTGGAGGAGGGGGGATTGGGAAAAAACGCTGACCCCGGGGTCAAGGAAATTCCCGTTTTGGGAGCCGACACCAAACTGCCTCTTTTTTGCCTCATCCACCTCCAAACCCGTTGGAAAACAGTTATTGATGACTTTTAATGTGGTAAATCGGCCAGCAAACAACTGGCAGCCAAAACAGTGGATTGGGAAAAAACGCTGACCCCGGGGTCAAGGAAATTCCCGTTTTGGGAGCCGACACCAAACTGCCTCTTTTTTGCCTCATCCACCTCCAAACCCGTTGGAAAACAGTTATTGATGACTTTTAATGTGGTAAATCGGCCAGCAAACAACTGGCAGCCAAAACAGTGGAGAAGGGGAATTGGAAAAAAACGCTGACCCCGGGGTCAAGGAAATTCCCGTTTTGGGAGCCGACACCAAACTGCCTCTTTTTTGCCTCATCCACCTCCAAACCCGTTGGAAAACAGTTATTGATGACTTTTAATGTGGTAAATCGGCCAGCAAACAACTGGCAGCCAAAACAGTGGATTGGGAAAAAAACGCTGACCCCGGGGTCAAGGAAATTCCCGTTTTGGGAGCCGACACCAAACTGCCTCTTTTTTGCCTCATCCACCTCCAAACCCGTTGGAAAACAGTTATTGATGACTTTTAATGTGGTAAATCGGCCAGCAAACAACTGGCAGCCAAAACAGTGGATTGGGAAAAAACGCTGACCCCGGGGTCAAGGAAATTCCCGTTTTGGGAGCCGACACCAAACTGCCTCTTTTTTGCCTCATCCACCTCCAAACCCGTTGGAAAACAGTTATTGATGACTTTTAATGTGGTAAATCGGCCAGCAAACAACTGGCAGCCAAAACAGTGGAGAAGGGAATTGGAAAAAAACGCTGACCCCGGGGTCAAGGAAATTCCCGTTTTGGGAGCCGACACCAAACTGCCTCTTTTTTGCCTCATCCACCTCCAAACCCGTTGGAAAACAGTTATTGATGACTTTTAATGTGGTAAATCGGCCAGCAAACAACTGGCAGCCAAAACAGTGGAGGAGGGGGGATTGGGAAAAAAACGCTGACCCCGGGGTCAAGGAAATTCCCGTTTTGGGAGCCGACACCAAACTGCCTCTTTTTTGCCTCATCCACCTCCAAACCCGTTGGAAAACAGTTATTGATGACTTTTAATGTGGTAAATCGGCCAGCAAACAACTGGCAGCCAAAACAGTGGAGGAGGGGGGATTGGGAAAAAACGCTGAACCCGGGGTCAAGGAAATTCCCGTTTTGGGAGCCGACACCAAACTGCCTCTTTTTTGCCTCATCCACCTCCAAACCCGTTGGAAAACAGTTATTGATCACTTTTAATGTGGTAAATCGGCCAGCAAACAACTGGCAGCCAAAACAGTGGATTGGGAAAAAACGCTGACCCCGGGGTCAAGGAAATTCCCGTTTTGGGAGCCGACACCAAACTGCCTCTTTTTTGCCTCATCCACCTCCAAACCCGTTGGAAAACAGTTATTGATGACTTTTAATGTGGTAAATCGGCCAGCAAACAACTGGCAGCCAAAATAGTGGATTGGGAAAAAACGCTGACCCCGGGGTCAAGGAAATTCCCGTTTTGGGAGCCGACACCAAACTGCCTCTTTTTTGCCTCATCCACCTCCAAACCCGTTGGAAAGCAGTTATTGATGACTTTTAATGTGGTAAATCGGCCAGCAAACAACTGGCAGCCAAAACAGTGGAGGAGGGGGGATTGGGAAAAAACGCTGACCCCGGGGTCAAGGAAATTCCCGTTTTGGGAGCCGACACCAAACTGCCTCTTTTTTGCCTCATCCACCTCCAAACCCGTTGGAAAACAGTTATTGATGACTTTTAATGTGGTAAATCGGCCAGCAAACAACTGGCAGCCAAAACAGTGGATTGGGAAAAAACGCTGACCCCGGGGTCAAGGAAATTCCCGTTTTGGGAGCCGACACCAAACTGCCTCTTTTTTGCCTCATCCACCTCCAAACCCGTTGGAAAACAGTTATTGATGACTTTTAATGTGGTAAATCGGCCAGCAAACAACTGGCAGCCAAAACAGTGGAGGAGGGGGGATTGGGAAAAAACGCTGACCCCGGGGTCAAGGAAATTCCCGTTTTGGGAGCCGACACCAAACTGCCTCTTTTTTGCCTCATCCACCTCCAAACCCGTTGGAAAACAGTTATTGATGACTTTTAATGTGGTAAATCGGCCAGCAAACAACTGGCAGCCAAAACAGTGGATTGGGAAAAAACGCTGACCCCGGGGTCAAGGAAATTCCCGTTTTGGGAGCCGACACCAAACTGCCTCTTTTTTGCCTCATCCACCTCCAAACCCGTTGGAAAACAGTTATTGATGACTTTTAATGTGGTAAATCGGCCAGCAAACAACTGGCAGCCAAAACAGTGGAGAAGGGAATTGGAAAAAAACGCTGACCCCGGGGTCAAGGAAATTCCCGTTTTGGGAGCCGACACCAAACTGCCTCTTTTTTGCCTCATCCACCTCCAAACCCGTTGGAAAACAGTTATTGATGACTTTTAATGTGGTAAATCGGCCAGCAAACAACTGGCAGCCAAAACAGTGGATTGGGAAAAAACGCTGACCCCGGGGTCAAGGAAATTCCCGTTTTGGGAGCCGACACCAAACTGCCTCTTTTTTGCCTCATCCACCTCCAAACCCGTTGGAAAACAGTTATTGATGACTTTTAATGTGGTAAATCGGCCAGCAAACAACTGGCAGCCAAAACAGTGGATTGGGAAAAAACGCTGACCCCGGGGTCAAGGAAATTCCCGTTTTGGGAGCCGACACCAAACTGCCTCTTTTTTGCCTCATCCACCTCCAAACCCGTTGGAAAACAGTTATTGATGACTTTTAATGTGGTAAATCGGCCAGCAAACAACTGGCAGCCAAAACAGTGGAGAAGGGAATTGGAAAAAAACGCTGACCCCGGGGTCAAGGAAATTCCCGTTTTGGGAGCCGACACCAAACTGCCTCTTTTTTGCCTCATCCACCTCCAAACCCGTTGGAAAACAGTTATTGATGACTTTTAATGTGGTAAATCGGCCAGCAAACAACTGGCAGCCAAAATAGTGGATTGGGAAAAAACGCTGACCCCGGGGTCAAGGAAATTCCCGTTTTGGGAGCCGACACCAAACTGCCTCTTTTTTGCCTCATCCACCTCCAAACCCGTTGGAAAACAGTTATTGATGACTTTTAATGTGGTAAATCGGCCAGCAAACAACTGGCAGCCAAAACAGTGGAGGAGGGGGGATTGGGAAAAAACGCTGACCCCGGGGTCAAGGAAATTCCCGTTTTGGGAGCCGACACCAAACTGCCTCTTTTTTGCCTCATCCACCTCCAAACCCGTTGGAAAACAGTTATTGATGACTTTTAATGTGGTAAATCGGCCAGCAAACAACTGGCAGCCAAAACAGTGGAGGAGGGGGGATTGGGAAAAAACGCTGACCCCGGGGTCAAGGAAATTCCCGTTTTGGGAGCCGACACCAAACTGCCTCTTTTTTGCCTCATCCACCTCCAAACCCGTTGGAAAACAGTTATTGATGACTTTTAATGTGGTAAATCGGCCAGCAAACAACTGGCAGCCAAAACAGTGGAGGAGGGGGGATTGGGAAAAAACGCTGACCCCGGGGTCAAGGAAATTCCCGTTTTGGGAGCCGACACCAAACTGCCTCTTTTTTGCCTCATCCACCTCCAAACCCGTTGGAAAACAGTTATTGATGACTTTTAATGTGGTAAATCGGCCAGCAAACAACTGGCAGCCAAAACAGTGGATTGGGAAAAAACGCTGACCCCGGGGTCAAGGAAATTCCCGTTTTGGGAGCCAACACCAAACTGCCTCTTTTTTGCCTCATCCACCTCCAAACCCGTTGGAAAACAGTTATTGATGACTTTTAATGTGGTAAATCGGCCAGCAAACAACTGGCAGCCAAAACAGTGGAGGAGGGGGGATTGGGAAAAAACGCTGAACCCGGGGTCAAGGAAATTCCCGTTTTGGGAGCCGACACCAAACTGCCTCTTTTTTGCCTCATCCACCTCCAAACCCGTTGGAAAACAGTTATTGATGACTTTTAATGTGGTAAATCGGCCAGCAAACAACTGGCAGCCAAAACAGTGGATTGGGAAAAAACGCTGACCCCGGGGTCAAGGAAATTCCCGTTTTGGGAGCCGACACCAAACTGCCTCTTTTTTGCCTCATCCACCTCCAAACCCGTTGGAAAACAGTTATTGATGACTTTTAATGTGGTAAATCGGCCAGCAAACAACTGGCAGCCAAAACAGTGGAGAAGGGAATTGGAAAAAAACGCTGACCCCGGGGTCAAGGAAATTCCCGTTTTGGGAGCCGACACCAAACTGCCTCTTTTTTGCCTCATCCACCTCCAAACCCGTTGGAAAACAGTTATTGATGACTTTTAATGTGGTAAATCGGCCAGCAAACAACTGGCAGCCAAAACAGTGGAGGAGGGGGGATTGGGAAAAAACGCTGACCCCGGGGTCAAGGAAATTCCCGTTTTGGGAGCCGACACCAAACTGCCTCTTTTTTGCCTCATCCACCTCCAAACCCGTTGGAAAACAGTTATTGATGACTTTTAATGTGGTAAATCGGCCAGCAAACAACTGGCAGCCAAAACAGTGGAGGAGGGGGGATTGGGAAAAAACGCTGACCCCGGGGTCAAGGAAATTCCCGTTTTGGGAGCCGACACCAAACTGCCTCTTTTTTGCCTCATCCACCTCCAAACCCGTTGGAAAACAGTTATTGATGACTTTTAATGTGGTAAATCGGCCAGCAAACAACTGGCAGCCAAAACAGTGGAGGAGGGGGGATTGGGAAAAAACGCTGACCCCGGGGTCAAGGAAATTCCCGTTTTGGGAGCCGACACCAAACTGCCTCTTTTTTGCCTCATCCACCTCCAAACCCGTTGGAAAACAGTTATTGATGACTTTTAATGTGGTAAATCGGCCAGCAAACAACTGGCAGCCAAAACAGTGGATTGGGAAAAAACGCTGACCCCGGGGTCAAGGAAATTCCCGTTTTGGGAGCCGACACCAAACTGCCTCTTTTTTGCCTCATCCACCTCCAAACCCGTTGGAAAACAGTTATTGATGACTTTTAATGTGGTAAATCGGCCAGCAAACAACTGGCAGCCAAAATAGTGGATTGGGAAAAAACGCTGACCCCGGGGTCAAGGAAATTCCCGTTTTGGGAGCCAACACCAAACTGCCTCTTTTTTGCCTCATCCACCTCCAAACCCGTTGGAAAACAGTTATTGATGACTTTTAATGTGGTAAATCGGCCAGCAAACAACTGGCAGCCAAAACAGTGGAGGAGGGGGGATTGGGAAAAAACGCTGAACCCGGGGTCAAGGAAATTCCCGTTTTGGGAGCCGACACCAAACTGCCTCTTTTTTGCCTCATCCACCTCCAAACCCGTTGGAAAACAGTTATTGATGACTTTTAATGTGGTAAATCGGCCAGCAAACAACTGGCAGCCAAAACAGTGGATTGGGAAAAAACGCTGACCCCGGGGTCAAGGAAATTCCCGTTTTGGGAGCCGACACCAAACTGCCTCTTTTTTGCCTCATCCACCTCCAAACCCGTTGGAAAACAGTTATTGATGACTTTTAATGTGGTAAATCGGCCAGCAAACAACTGGCAGCCAAAACAGTGGAGAAGGGAATTGGAAAAAAACGCTGACCCCGGGGTCAAGGAAATTCCCGTTTTGGGAGCCGACACCAAACTGCCTCTTTTTTGCCTCATCCACCTCCAAACCCGTTGGAAAACAGTTATTGATGACTTTTAATGTGGTAAATCGGCCAGCAAACAACTGGCAGCCAAAACAGTGGAGGAGGGGGATTGGGAAAAAACGCTGACCCCGGGGTCAAGGAAATTCCCGTTTTGGGAGCCGACACCAAACTGCCTCTTTTTTGCCTCATCCACCTCCAAACCCGTTGGAAAACAGTTATTGATGACTTTTAATGTGGTAAATCGGCCAGCAAACAACTGGCAGCCAAAACAGTGGAGGAGGGGGGATTGGGAAAAAACGCTGACCCCGGGGTCAAGGAAATTCCCGTTTTGGGAGCCGACACCAAACTGCCTCTTTTTTGCCTCATCCACCTCCAAACCCGTTGGAAAACAGTTATTGATGACTTTTAATGTGGTAAATCGGCCAGCAAACAACTGGCAGCCAAAACAGTGGAGAAGGGAATTGGAAAAAAACGCTGACCCCGGGGTCAAGGAAATTCCCGTTTTGGGAGCCGACACCAAACTGCCTCTTTTTTGCCTCATCCACCTCCAAACCCGTTGGAAAACAGTTATTGATGACTTTTAATGTGGTAAATCGGCCAGCAAACAACTGGCAGCCAAAACAGTGGAGGAGGGGGGATTGGGAAAAAACGCTGACCCCGGGGTCAAGGAAATTCCCGTTTTGGGAGCCGACACCAAACTGCCTCTTTTTTGCCTCATCCACCTCCAAACCCGTTGGAAAACAGTTATTGATGACTTTTAATGTGGTAAATCGGCCAGCAAACAACTGGCAGCCAAAACAGTGGAGGAGGGGGGATTGGGAAAAAACGCTGACCCCGGGGTCAAGGAAATTCCCGTTTTGGGAGCCGACACCAAACTGCCTCTTTTTTGCCTCATCCACCTCCAAACCCGTTGGAAAACAGTTATTGATGACTTTTAATGTGGTAAATCGGCCAGCAAACAACTGGCAGCCAAAACAGTGGATTGGGAAAAAACGCTGACCCCGGGGTCAAGGAAATTCCCGTTTTGGGAGCCGACACCAAACTGCCTCTTTTTTGCCTCATCCACCTCCAAACCCGTTGGAAAACAGTTATTGATGACTTTTAATGTGGTAAATCGGCCAGCAAACAACTGGCAGCCAAAACAGTGGATTGGGAAAAAACGCTGACCCCGGGGTCAAGGAAATTCCCGTTTTGGGAGCCGACACCAAACTGCCTCTTTTTTGCCTCATCCACCTCCAAACCCGTTGGAAAACAGTTATTGATGACTTTTAATGTGGTAAATCGGCCAGCAAACAACTGGCAGCCAAAACAGTGGAGGAGGGGGGATTGGGAAAAAACGCTGAACCCGGGGTCAAGGAAATTCCCGTTTTGGGAGCCGACACCAAACTGCCTCTTTTTTGCCTCATCCATCTCCAAAACCCGTTGGAAAACAGTTATTGATGACTTTTAATGTGGTAAATCGGCCAGCAAACAACTGGCAGCCAAAACAGTGGATTGGGAAAAAACGCTGACCCCGGGGTCAAGGAAATTCCCGTTTTGGGAGCCGACACCAAACTGCCTCTTTTTTGCCTCATCCACCTCCAAACCCGTTGGAAAACAGTTATTGATGACTTTTAATGTGGTAAATCGGCCAGCAAACAACTGGCAGCCAAAACAGTGGAGAAGGGAATTGGAAAAAAACGCTGACCCCGGGGTCAAGGAAATTCCCGTTTTGGGAGCCGACACCAAACTGCCTCTTTTTTGCCTCATCCACCTCCAAACCCGTTGGAAAACAGTTATTGATGACTTTTAATGTGGTAAATCGGCCAGCAAACAACTGGCAGCCAAAACAGTGGAGGAGGGGGGATTGGGAAAAAACGCTGAACCCGGGGTCAAGGAAATTCCCGTTTTGGGAGCCGACACCAAACTGCCTCTTTTTTGCCTCATCCACCTCCAAACCCGTTGGAAAACAGTTATTGATGACTTTTAATGTGGTAAATCGGCCAGCAAACAACTGGCAGCCAAAACAGTGGATTGGGAAAAAACGCTGACCCCGGGGTCAAGGAAATTCCCGTTTTGGGAGCCGACACCAAACTGCCTCTTTTTTGCCTCATCCACCTCCAAACCCGTTGGAAAACAGTTATTGATGACTTTTAATGTGGTAAATCGGCCAGCAAACAACTGGCAGCCAAAACAGTGGAGAAGGGAATTGGAAAAAAACGCTGACCCCGGGGTCAAGGAAATTCCCGTTTTGGGAGCCGACACCAAACTGCCTCTTTTTTGCCTCATCCACCTCCAAACCCGTTGGAAAACAGTTATTGATGACTTTTAATGTGGTAAATCGGCCAGCAAACAACTGGCAGCCAAAACAGTGGAGGAGGGGGGATTGGGAAAAAACGCTGACCCCGGGGTCAAGGAAATTCCCGTTTTGGGAGCCGACACCAAACTGCCTCTTTTTTGCCTCATCCACCTCCAAACCCGTTGGAAAACAGTTATTGATGACTTTTAATGTGGTAAATCGGCCAGCAAACAACTGGCAGCCAAAACAGTGGAGGAGGGGGGATTGGGAAAAAACGCTGACCCCGGGGTCAAGGAAATTCCCGTTTTGGGAGCCGACACCAAACTGCCTCTTTTTTGCCTCATCCACCTCCAAACCCGTTGGAAAACAGTTATTGATGACTTTTAATGTGGTAAATCGGCCAGCAAACAACTGGCAGCCAAAACAGTGGAGAAGGGAATTGGAAAAAAACGCTGACCCCGGGGTCAAGGAAATTCCTGTTTTGGGAGCCGACACCAAACTGCCTCTTTTTTGCCTCATCCACCTCCAAACCCGTTGGAAAACAGTTATTGATGACTTTTAATGTGGTAAATCGGCCAGCAAACAACTGGCAGCCAAAACAGTGGAGGAGGGGGGATTGGGAAAAAACGCTGACCCCGGGGTCAAGGAAATTCCCGTTTTGGGAGCCGACACCAAACTGCCTCTTTTTTGCCTCATCCACCTCCAAACCCGTTGGAAAACAGTTATTGATGACTTTTAATGTGGTAAATCGGCCAGCAAACAACTGGCAGCCAAAACAGTGGAGGAGGGGGGATTGGGAAAAAACGCTGACCCCGGGGTCAAGGAAATTCCCGTTTTGGGAGCCGACACCAAACTGCCTCTTTTTTGCCTCATCCACCTCCAAACCCGTTGGAAAACAGTTATTGATGACTTTTAATGTGGTAAATCGGCCAGCAAACAACTGGCAGCCAAAACAGTGGAGAAGGGAATTGGAAAAAAACGCTGACCCCGGGGTCAAGGAAATTCCCGTTTTGGGAGCCGACACCAAACTGCCTCTTTTTTGCCTCATCCACCTCCAAACCCGTTGGAAAACAGTTATTGATGACTTTTAATGTGGTAAATCGGCCAGCAAACAACTGGCAGCCAAAACAGTGGATTGGGAAAAAACGCTGACCCCGGGGTCAAGGAAATTCCCGTTTTGGGAGCCGACACCAAACTGCCTCTTTTTTGCCTCATCCACCTCCAAACCCGTTGGAAAACAGTTATTGATGACTTTTAATGTGGTAAATCGGCCAGCAAACAACTGGCAGCCAAAACAGTGGATTGGGAAAAAACGCTGACCCCGGGGTCAAGGAAATTCCCGTTTTGGGAGCCGACACCAAACTGCCTCTTTTTTGCCTCATCCACCTCCAAACCCGTTGGAAAACAGTTATTGATGACTTTTAATGTGGTAAATCGGCCAGCAAACAACTGGCAGCCAAAACAGTGGATTTGGAAAAAACGCTGACCCCGGGGTCAAGGAAATTCCCGTTTTGGGAGCCGACACCAAACTGCCTCTTTTTTGCCTCATCCACCTCCAAACCCGTTGGAAAACAGTTATTGATGACTTTTAATGTGGTAAATCGGCCAGCAAACAACTGGCAGCCAAAATAGTGGATTGGGAAAAAACGCTGACCCCGGGGTCAAGGAAATTCCCGTTTTGGGAGCCGACACCAAACTGCCTCTTTTTTGCCTCATCCACCTCCAAACCCGTTGGAAAACAGTTATTGATGACTTTTAATGTGGTAAATCGGCCAGCAAACAACTGGCAGCCAAAACAGTGGAGGATGGGGGATTGGGAAAAAACGCTGACCCCGGGGTCAAGGAAATTCCCGTTTTGGGAGCCGACACCAAACTGCCTCTTTTTTGCCTCATCCACCTCCAAACCCGTTGGAAAACAGTTATTGATGACTTTTAATGTGGTAAATCGGCCAGCAAACAACTGGCAGCCAAAACAGTGGAGGAGGGGGGATTGGGAAAAAACGCTGACCCCGGGGTCAAGGAAATTCCCGTTTTGGGAGCCGACACCAAACTGCCTCTTTTTTGCCTCATCCACCTCCAAACCCGTTGGAAAACAGTTATTGATGACTTTTAATGTGGTAAATCGGCCAGCAAACAACTGGCAGCCAAAACAGTGGAGGAGGGGGGATTGGGAAAAAACGCTGACCCCGGGGTCAAGGAAATTCCCGTTTTGGGAGCCGACACCAAACTGCCTCTTTTTTGCCTCATCCACCTCCAAACCCGTTGGAAAACAGTTATTGATCACTTTTAATGTGGTAAATCGGCCAGCAAACAACTGGCAGCCAAAACAGTGGATTGGGAAAAAACGCTGACCCCGGGGTCAAGGAAATTCCCGTTTTGGGAGCCGACACCAAACTGCCTCTTTTTTGCCTCATCCACCTCCAAACCCGTTGGAAAACAGTTATTGATGACTTTTAATGTGGTAAATCGGCCAGCAAACAACTGGCAGCCAAAACAGTGGAGGAGGGGGGATTGGGAAAAAACGCTGAACCCGGGGTCAAGGAAATTCCCGTTTTGGGAGCCGACACCAAACTGCCTCTTTTTTGCCTCATCCACCTCCAAACCCGTTGGAAAACAGTTATTGATGACTTTTAATGTGGTAAATCGGCCAGCAAACAACTGGCAGCCAAAACAGTGGAGGAGGGGGGATTGGGAAAAAACGCTGACCCCGGGGTCAAGGAAATTCCCGTTTTGGGAGCCGACACCAAACTGCCTCTTTTTTGCCTCATCCACCTCCAAACCCGTTGGAAAACAGTTATTGATGACTTTTAATGTGGTAAATCGGCCAGCAAACAACTGGCAGCCAAAACAGTGGATTGGGAAAAAACGCTGACCCCGGGGTCAAGGAAATTCCCGTTTTGGGAGCCGACACCAAACTGCCTCTTTTTTGCCTCATCCACCTCCAAACCCGTTGGAAAACAGTTATTGATGACTTTTAATGTGGTAAATCGGCCAGCAAACAACTGGCAGCCAAAACAGTGGAGGAGGGGGGATTGGGAAAAAACGCTGACCCCGGGGTCAAGGAAATTCCCGTTTTGGGAGCCGACACCAAACTGCCTCTTTTTTGCCTCATCCACCTCCAAACCCGTTGGAAAACAGTTATTGATGACTTTTAATGTGGTAAATCGGCCAGCAAACAACTGGCAGCCAAAACAGTGGATTGGGAAAAAACGCTGACCCCGGGGTCAAGGAAATTCCCGTTTTGGGAGCCGACACCAAACTGCCTCTTTTTTGCCTCATCCACCTCCAAACCCGTTGGAAAACAGTTATTGATGACTTTTAATGTGGTAAATCGGCCAGCAAACAACTGGCAGCCAAAACAGTGGAGAAGGGAATTGGAAAAAAACGCTGACCCCGGGGTCAAGGAAATTCCCGTTTTGGGAGCCGACACCAAACTGCCTCTTTTTTGCCTCATCCACCTCCAAACCCGTTGGAAAACAGTTATTGATGACTTTTAATGTGGTAAATCGGCCAGCAAACAACTGGCAGCCAAAACAGTGGATTGGGAAAAAACGCTGACCCCGGGGTCAAGGAAATTCCCGTTTTGGGAGCCGACACCAAACTGCCTCTTTTTTGCCTCATCCACCTCCAAACCCGTTGGAAAACAGTTATTGATGACTTTTAATGTGGTAAATCGGCCAGCAAACAACTGGCAGCCAAAACAGTGGATTGGGAAAAAACGCTGACCCCGGGGTCAAGGAAATTCCCGTTTTGGGAGCCGACACCAAACTGCCTCTTTTTTGCCTCATCCACCTCCAAACCCGTTGGAAAACAGTTATTGATGACTTTTAATGTGGTAAATCGGCCAGCAAACAACTGGCAGCCAAAACAGTGGAGAAGGGAATTGGAAAAAAACGCTGACCCCGGGGTCAAGGAAATTCCCGTTTTGGGAGCCGACACCAAACTGCCTCTTTTTTGCCTCATCCACCTCCAAACCCGTTGGAAAACAGTTATTGATGACTTTTAATGTGGTAAATCGGCCAGCAAACAACTGGCAGCCAAAACAGTGGAGGAGGGGGGATTGGGAAAAAACGCTGACCCCGGGGTCAAGGAAATTCCCGTTTTGGGAGCCGACACCAAACTGCCTCTTTTTTGCCTCATCCACCTCCAAACCCGTTGGAAAACAGTTATTGATGACTTTTAATGTGGTAAATCGGCCAGCAAACAACTGGCAGCCAAAACAGTGGAGAAGGGAATTGGAAAAAAACGCTGACCCCGGGGTCAAGGAAATTCCCGTTTTGGGAGCCGACACCAAACTGCCTCTTTTTTGCCTCATCCACCTCCAAACCCGTTGGAAAACAGTTATTGATGACTTTTAATGTGGTAAATCGGCCAGCAAACAACTGGCAGCCAAAATAGTGGATTGGGAAAAAACGCTGACCCCGGGGTCAAGGAAATTCCCGTTTTGGGAGCCGACACCAAACTGCCTCTTTTTTGCCTCATCCACCTCCAAACCCGTTGGAAAACAGTTATTGATGACTTTTAATGTGGTAAATCGGCCAGCAAACAACTGGCAGCCAAAACAGTGGAGGAGGGGGGATTGGGAAAAAACGCTGACCCCGGGGTCAAGGAAATTCCCGTTTTGGGAGCCGACACCAAACTGCCTCTTTTTTGCCTCATCCACCTCCAAACCCGTTGGAAAACAGTTATTGATCACTTTTAATGTGGTAAATCGGCCAGCAAACAACTGGCAGCCAAAACAGTGGATTGGGAAAAAACGCTGACCCCGGGGTCAAGGAAATTCCCGTTTTGGGAGCCGACACCAAACTGCCTCTTTTTTGCCTCATCCACCTCCAAACCCGTTGGAAAACAGTTATTGATGACTTTTAATGTGGTAAATCGGCCAGCAAACAACTGGCAGCCAAAACAGTGGAGGAGGGGGGATTGGGAAAAAACGCTGACCCCGGGGTCAAGGAAATTCCCGTTTTGGGAGCCGACACCAAACTGCCTCTTTTTTGCCTCATCCACCTCCAAACCCGTTGGAAAACAGTTATTGATGACTTTTAATGTGGTAAATCGGCCAGCAAACAACTGGCAGCCAAAACAGTGGATTGGGAAAAAACGCTGACCCCGGGGTCAAGGAAATTCCCGTTTTGGGAGCCGACACCAAACTGCCTCTTTTTTGCCTCATCCACCTCCAAACCCGTTGGAAAACAGTTATTGATGACTTTTAATGTGGTAAATCGGCCAGCAAACAACTGGCAGCCAAAACAGTGGATTGGGAAAAAACGCTGACCCCGGGGTCAAGGAAATTCCCGTTTTGGGAGCCGACACCAAACTGCCTCTTTTTTGCCTCATCCACCTCCAAACCCGTTGGAAAACAGTTATTGATGACTTTTAATGTGGTAAATCGGCCAGCAAACAACTGGCAGCCAAAACAGTGGATTGGGAAAAAACGCTGACCCCGGGGTCAAGGAAATTCCCGTTTTGGGAGCCGACACCAAACTGCCTCTTTTTTGCCTCATCCACCTCCAAACCCGTTGGAAAACAGTTATTGATCACTTTTAATGTGGTAAATCGGCCAGCAAACAACTGGCAGCCAAAACAGCGGATTGGGAAAAAACGCTGACCGTTTTGGGAAATTCCCGTTTTGGGAGCCGACACCAAACTGCCTCTTTTTTGCCTCATCCACCTCCAAACCCGTTGGAAAACAGTTATTGATGACTTTTAATGTGGTAAATCGGCCAGCAAACAACTGGCAGCCAAAACAGTGGAGGAGGGGGGATTGGGAAAAAACGCTGACCCCGGGGTCAAGGAAATTCCCGTTTTGGGAGCCGACACCAAACTGCCTCTTTTTTGCTTCATCCACCTCCAAACCCGTTGGAAAACAGTTATTGATGACTTTTAATGTGGTAAATCGGCCAGCAAACAACTGGCAGCCAAAACAGTGGATTGGGAAAAAACGCTGACCCCGGGGTCAAGGAAATTCCCGTTTCAGCACCAATAACTCCTGAATATGTTCCTTTACCTCTTTATAGAGTGGTTTGGGGATTGATGCATAAGCCTTTTGTGTTGGGATGTCATCTTTGACCGTCATCTCCATCTGCAAGGAGGGTATGCAGCCAATGTCGGTGCCATCACGAGCGAACGCCCCGATTCAGCGGAAAGCATTTCCTCCGCCACCTGTTGTTGCTCAGCAGTCAGGTGGCTGATGTCTACTGGTGGTAACCAGGGCTCAGATGAAGAGGCCACTTTATTAACCTTAGTCATAACTACTTTTGCCGGTACCGGCTCAACCTGCTTTGGCTCTGGTGCGTCCATCTCCAGGACTTTGGCTACATGTTGGATGGTGCCTAGGGCGGTCCTTTTTGGCAGGATGATCTTATGTTTTGAGTGGTTAGAAATAGGCACTTTTACACAGGGATACCTGGTGTTACTGATTTCTAGCAAGCTGTCTCCCACACTCAGCTGTCCTAAGACAGTGCTCTCACTGGTAGGTTCATACAGGACGAGGGGATCAGACACATGAAATTGGGGGGTACTTTGCATCGCACATTTACTACTCTTCCAGCTGGAATAACAATATTGTCTCTGCCAACTCTAACTGTAGCGGGGCAACTGTCTGGCTTAGGCGGGACCTGGATGAAATTTACCATGGCCGCTACCTGTTCTTCTTCCATCCCAAATGCTCTGCGAAGGAGGTTGGCAACTGTGGCATCATCCTGTCCATTGAGAACCTCTTCAAGTACATTAGCTCCTATTAGGGGCTGAGGTATTGGCAGTTGGCTGACCAGGAAGGGGGCTGATATAGTGAGGTTGGGGTCATTGCTCCCTGAGAGGTTGATTGCGAGCTCAACCCACCCATCATAGGGGATGGCATGGCCTGTGACTCCATAGACACCCACATCTTCATCAACCAG
This sequence comes from Pempheris klunzingeri, assembly GCF_042242105.1. Lineage (NCBI taxonomy): Eukaryota > Metazoa > Chordata > Actinopteri > Acropomatiformes > Pempheridae > Pempheris > Pempheris klunzingeri. The sequence continues at coordinate 12,640,706 of NC_092012.1, forward strand.
CTCCTGTAGGGGTCGCACTGTATGAAGGGGAATGTGAGTCTCGGCCCATTGTCGGTCTATTATGCAAACCTGTGATCCACTGTCAAATAGCACTGTCCCTGGGTACCCACTGAGAGGACATTTGAGTTCTCTTCCCAACCAGAGGTATTTTACAGCTTCTCTTCACTACATGCAGGTGGCTGATGCTTGACTTGTTTGGACTGCTTTGCTGGCCGTTTGTGGTTGGAGTTTACTGACTGGGACTGGAACTGTTCACTGGTCTCTGGCTGTCCCCTGTCAGAGACCGGCTCCCGTTTCCCTGGAACGTAGTCCGTTTCAGACATCCCACTGCCCGATGTCCTGCCTCTCCACAAGCAAAGCAGTGGCTACATTCTGGCTGGTTCTGTTCAGCATATTTTGGGCAACGGCCCATCCTCCCCCTCACCTGGACAGTGGGTCGCTTTAGCAGGGGTTGAGGACGTTGGCCTGGAGATGGGTTAGGTGGGCTTCTGGGCTGGGGGTATGGTAGTGTTTGGGCTGGTGTTGTTGGTGGATGGGCTAACTGAGTGCCAGCTGCCTGTTGGTTTATCAAAGTGGCCATTATGTGTGTGAGGTTTTCCTCTTGGGCGCTCAGCTGCTGTATGGTGGGAAGGTTATTATTGTCTGCCACTGTGTTCCCCCGCCCATCATCACCTGGCCAAGTTCCTGTGTCTACTTTTGTATTATGGGCTTGTGCTGGCTTATGGCGGGCGTACTGACCAAGTCTGCGTTGATGTTCGTCCTCATCACTTATAATTTTCCTCACCTGGCCAAGGATTTCTTCATCTGTGACCTGACTGCTTGAGATGAGAGGTCTCAGCCTCTGCCGCAGATCAGCATGCTTCGTCCCCAGGCCCTGGTAGATAGTGTGAAGAAACACCTCTTGTATGGTCTTGGGGTCATAGGAGACGTCTGTACCAGCCTGTCGTGACTGGAAAATCAGTTTCTGTTTGAGCCCGATCATCCGGTACAGAAACTGCTGGGTTGACTCAGCTTGTCAAGCACACACCAACTCCTGGAACATCTCTGTTGTTGCCTTTTCTCCAAGGTGTGACCTAAGGGAGCCCTTGAGTTCATGTACAGTCATTTCATCTTTATTCATCAGCATTTCCTTGAAGGTGCCTGGTTTAATGACTCTCAACACCCCCCTGACAATCTCGACCTCCGTAAAGCCCTCCTTTAGCCCCTCATTAACTTGCTTGACCAAGTTGTTATAACTTATCTCAGAGCTCTGATCCCCAATTTGGCTTTCCCACAGTTTACTTACCTGGAAAACAAGTGAATAGGGTTAGATAATAAGGCACGGTCCGCTCGTATCTGTTCCAGATTCAATTCTGACGTCACAGGCGGAAACGTCCCCTGCCGTCAAAACCCGGCAACAACACACAGCACACAGTTCCACTCACCCTTTCTCTAATTACCTCCTTAATTAATTAAGACACAAAAAAAACACAAAGATTGTGGCATCCTTGAGTGTACCACATATGCAGTAAACTGCAAGCTAATGTTGGCTAACTCTCTAACCTCTATGGGAAATTCCACTAGTAAGCTAATAGGCTAGCTGCCAAGAAAGCAGCCCAACGAAAGTCGGAACAAGCACTTAAATTCGGCCTTATAAATCTAATATAAGTGAACATTCACCAGTTGGATAGCATATTTCTCGCCTGAAATTCCCTCACTAACAGCTTTTGGTGGACTGTTCAGGAGAAATAAGTCAAAATTTACATAGCTTTCTGAAATGTCTGTTCATACAACGGTAAGCGACATACTACATTTTGGCCTATTCAATACAAACTGCCAGTATAGTATGGTAATGGTCTGGCAGTATAGTATGTAACAACGATTAACCCGTTTAAACAACAACAATAAAGTGCAACCTGTGGAAAAGAACAAAAACAAGTGCAGGTATTTGCCAAGAAATATTTTGTGTCTTCATTTGTGAGGGCTCAAGTCACTGGATCACAGTGTTATTGGATGCAATGAACCTGTTGTCCACTGCACATCTTTTCAGAACAATAACAAATCAGGGTAAATGTGTGCTAAAAACACACAAAAACAAGTTGCATTTGAGTTAGTGGCTGTATTTACTGCATTACCCTACATTATCCTATAGTAGGATCATTACATACAGTATGCAGTAAATACTGCAGGAGGAAACTGGTTTTGACTCATTAAAAATAACAATATTTAGACAGCAGTTCCAGCTGATGAGCAGTATTGTGTTTAAAGTAAAATGAATACATAATTGTGATGTTTGGGATTTTTTAAACTCGTATTGATCTAATACTGATTCAGATTCCAAAATGGGAAAGGCTGTACTGAATGTATAAGGATTTTCTTATATTTTATATATTTATGTATTTTCACCGTGTAAAGGCCAAGTTTCTAGATAAAATGGCAGAGTTTTTGACTCCACCAATGGTATGAAAATATTCTTAAAAAATTTAAAGTCATCCACGTGTAATGCAGATAACTTTAACTCAACGTCTAGACACATTTTTCTGGCATGCAGTATGCACAGTGCATGTAACTAAACATCTATTGAAGTTGATTGTTAAGCATGTTTTATTTAAACCATGTTGAAGCACTTTGAAATCTTGGTTATTAGTGGCATTAGTTATTGGGTCATAACTAGGGGAAGTGACGCTAGTATCAAGAGTCTGTACCTCTGAGAGAAATGTTTGTAGTTACAAAATGTCATGGTGACGCAGGTTCTCCTACATAAAATGTAATTTACACTTCCTGGGAAATGTACTGGATATCCCCTGATGATGTTTTATAAGCCTTCTAAATGGTAAAAAAATAAGGTCTTTGATGTGACACTTTATGACTTGGGACATGAAAAGCAAATGATAATTAGCTTCACATCAACCTGCTTATTTGTGATTTTTGGCATCTATTTTCTGGAGACCACAGGCTCTGTGTAGGACAGTAATTATATTCAATTATTATATTCAAAAACATTGTCATTTTTTCAATTACCAGTCTTTAGTGTCTCCTTCAATTACCAAAACTTCTGACCTTCATTAGTTTAAATACAATGCCAATAGCCACATTTCAGATAGAAAACCAGACCCTATAACAGATTTGATTGAAATTTTACTAAAGGTCCTAGCAGACTGTCTAGTTCCTCTTTCCTCTGCTGATGGAAGTGAAACAGACCATCAGTGTTATAATTACCCTTTTTTGACAGATGGGGAGTTTTGCTGTAGTCCATGCGTGGAGTTCATTTTAATCACTAAAATGAGCTACTGTTTTTAATGTTGGACCAACATTGAAAGAAGAGACTAATCAGAATCCAGAGGGTTTGTTTTATTTTGTTTGATTCATATTTCCTGGCTTATAACACAACAAATATATAGTGATGGCATAGCTGAAAGCAGGGAGAGAAGTGCAAGATACGAGAGCGAACTTTGAATGCAGGAGCTCACACTAGAAACTGGTTTATAAACGTGGAGATGTCACTAGAGACATGAGTAATATAACAGGTTTAAGTGACTAGCCAGTTCCATGCAGATGGCTTTATATTTTGAAAATATGTGGAAGCAAGATACAAATATACATATATAGAAAGCGTTTGTAAAATGTGATCGGGACGGATTTAGCTGCTTTCTTTGCCCAGGGTATGCTTGTCAAACAGGTACTCGGCCATGCCATTCTGAGGAGCTCCCATGCGGCGCAGGTTGGTCACCCAGTCTGCCAGCTCTTTGATGGACTTCACCTGCTCGTCCAGGTAGTGCGTCTCGATGAAATCACACATCTGACAGAAGGAGAGTGGAATCAAATCACGGCTGAAACACAAACTTGCTTAATTTCACTGACAAATATTTATCTTTGCTTCGTTTTCACTAACCAAATGAAATATTTTAACTTGAACATGAGCGAATGTTGCATTCTTAAGGACAGATGTGCAACCAATGTGTATGTCTTTTATGTCATTTTCTAAATTCTATAACAGGCTAATACGTATATGCAAGACCTGGATATTAAAAGACTTTACTTATTTCAGCGTTGAGAATTTGGGATCTCTAAAACTAAAATGTGTGAGAAAAATATGTTTCATGGTGTTCAACCATCGAGCCACAATTAAATACTCACATGTGGGTCATTGTGATCAGAGCAGAGCTTGTGCAAGTCCAGCAGAGACTGGTTCACGCTCTTCTCGAGCTGCAGGGCGCATTCAAGGGCCTCGATACCACTGCCCCACTCATCCCTCTCTGGCTTCTGCAATATAAAGCAGGTCAGGAAAACAGTGAGACACTTATTAATGAAGTAAGAGGGCAAGGACCCGACCCGACCCGCAAACTTTCGAAGGGTTTCAACGTGGGGTTGCAGTTTAACGTTAAACAGGCAGTGTTTGTATGTCAGTGAAAGATAAGCAGCACAGCACACTCACACCCTCTTTATCTTTTCTTATTTTGCCCTCCCAGCCTGGGGTGCACGATAGCAAAAATCTAACTCAGAAATCTAACACCCAGTTTTTAAGTTAACACACATAAAACAAATCCATTAGATGAAATATGAGCTCATACCCTGATATCTTGTAGGAAGATTCTTCCTCCCCTCTGGTTCTGCAGTTTCATTAGCTTCTCAGCATGCTCTCGCTCCTCGTGTGACTGATTACGGAAGAACTTGGCAAAGTTGTGCAATGCCTGGTCATCCCGGTCAAAGTAGTATGCCTGTGAGGAGTAAAAGGGGGAATGATAGTGTGCTGTAGTCATTGACATGCCAAAATTCAGGGATAAAAGCAAAAAAACAATAGCTTTCATCCAGCCCAAAAGAGAATTGCACTTGTCTTTTTATAGTTAGGCAGTGTGATGCTTCCATTAGAGGAGGTCACATGACACACTATTTTTAACTGTAAAACTACTAAAATATACTATTTCATAAAATGCAAGTGTTTGTGATTTACAGTGTTGGCAATTAAAAACATTAATGTTCTTCAATGCAAAACAGTACGATCCCATAGAGTCGAGGCAAATAGAACTTTCAAAACATTCAGAGATATCTCAACTAAAGAAAACATTTACATTCATTTAATATAAACCTGATGACTAATTTCTAAAAAAAAAAAAAAGCAAAAAGAGAATATTTGAAAGATAAATGTAGCAAATAGAGAACATAGAAACCCTTTAATATACACAGCTGTGTGTGTGTGTGTGGAATGGGTGAAAGCCATGCTTAGGCTGAAGCACATTTTTAAGGGAAGGTGATGCACTCTCTGCCCCGTCTCTGTACATAATCTCAAAAGGAACTTCAACCTTTGTATCATGACCATGTCAGGTCGCACATATTCATCACAACTCAGTTCAAACAGATGACATCAGACTGACGCCTACAAACTCACCCAAATGTTTAACTAGGTAATGTTTAATGAAAAAGGTCGATCTAATGCAGATTCACTATGGTAGTGCCTGACTACACTCACACTTTTTTCCATTCATCTGAGGAATGTTGGCACAATGGATGTGTAAAAATACACACTATATGAGCCCACTCAGCATAGCAGTTACCTAACCAAAATACAGTCCAACTGAAAGGATCAGAATTACTTCTCTATGATAGCAGGTACCTGCATAATTGTTCCCCTTATACTATCAAGATCTATCTATATTACAACCAGCTGTGCCTGCCTGAGGTTTTAGCACTTCTGCTTTTCTACTGGCTGAACACTTTGCTCTGTTCACCTTTTGGACTCTTACCATAGACAGGTAGACGTAGGAGGCATACAGCTCCAGGTTGATCTGCCTGTTGATTGCAGCCTCGCAGTCCTGGTGGAAGTTCTGTCTCACTTGGGAACTCATGGTCCTGCAACACAGCAAAGAAAAGTCTTACTAGATACCCGAAACCAGCCACCACTGATCACGATACAACTCCTGTGAGCAACATGAGCCGTGGCTGATGAAGTCTTTACAGCCTATATCACAATTACACCTGGTGCAATTTGTCCATTATTGGACTTAACATTTGGGACTGTCAATCAAACAAAACAAGAAATTTATATATATAGATATTTTACAAACTGAATGACTCATCAACAAATTAAGACTGATCAATTGCAGCCTTTATCACAATACCTTTAAAAACTAACTCTAACATTGCACTGCTATTAATCATATATCATTTTCTACTTGATGTCTTCCGTGTGAAATCTGGCCCTGGCTTTATATGCCTACAATTGAATGTGATCTTTTATTAATCAAAAAAAAAAAATATATATATATATATATATATATATATAATAGAAACTAATAAAGATTATTAATACTGTTCGCTACACTGTCAAGCCTCTGTAGCTGTAGGGCAATAGTCAGGCCTGAACAAAATATTTAGGTGGTTATATTAATGCTCGTATAGAAATCGACGGGCCCAGCCTTCAACAGAGCTTTTTCATCACACAAAAGGGGCCAGACCTAATTCAGTATTACCTCAGTTTCACCGGGATTGGCACTGCTACATTTAGTTATGTATGAAAACATTGGAAGAAAATCACATTACATTTACAACTGGTTGCTTTGACCAGCTCTGACATAAGGTTACGAGTGGCGTCAAACGACGCATGAAAGTACGAATTAGGGGGAACATGAAGTCACAGCTGTTAGATTACACAGTACTTAAACCAGGTGCTGTTTTGTTTGACAGACACCGTGTTGTTGTGTGGCGCGTCTGGCACGGAGAAGATTACGCAGCGCCAACTGCGCCAAGGCCGCACTGGTGACCGTGGAGAAAAACAACAGCACCTCGCCTCGACTTTACTCCACCGAACACAGACCGACTAAAACGTGGTCAGTCAGCATAAAGCAAACACACATAAAGCTTAGAAATGTATTCTTACCAAATCTCAGTGGTTGGTCTTCTTGTGAGGAGGTCGGAGCGGCTTGCGTTGTTAGCAAAACAAACAGTTAGCTACTTATCAAGCTAAACGTGTTACGTTATCTTAGCTAGCCGATGTTTTAAGGTAATTAAAATGTGATTCGGTGTTGTCGACGGTGTTCTGGGTGGTTATTCGCGTCCGGAGGTGTGTGAAGACAGCTGAAAGGTTGCCGTTCAAGCACTGTTGAAGCAGGTAACCTTCACTGTCCGTTAACGAGACGATCGACTGAGAGCTCCGGCCTGAACCTCCCCACATAACCTGATGGTACCAGCCGTGACGTCACTACGCGGAAGAGGGCGGGACATGCTGGTCTGCACCACCATGAACTGCCCCTGCATTCATGCTTCTGTTTTATTGTGAAATTCATGGGCATTTTTGGGGGGTTTTCTTGCAGTGGTGGAAAGAAACTAAGTACGATTTTATAGTGCTTTTTGTACTCGAGTGTAATTTTATGCTACTTAACCCACAAGAAGCCGGACCCTTTTCTCCTTTATTATCTTAAAATCATGGGAGATATAAAACAGACTAAATGCACCACAAGAAACACATTTCTGAACTTATTTTTGAGATACTACCCTTACTGTCCAATATCTGAAATGTTAAATGTATGTCACAGCATTGTGTTTCAAAGCTGTTTCATATCAACATAAAATATGGTCAGGACAGGTTACTTGTAATCTAGGACAGTATTAGAATTGTTGAATTGTTTGAAACTTACCTTTTAATATCAAAAACAAGCTAGGTGTGTCTCAGGTGTTAATCAGGCAGACCAACATTTCCAAAATGGTGTCCTCACTGTCCTGGGAAGATAAATTGACACTGGGTCACATGACTGCACCAGGATGTTAGGGACTTCTTGAGTTTAATTCAAGGATAAAGCTGGACAGGGACATTTCCAGAATATTTAAAAGGTCTGTGACAACTGTGTCACTGCGGGTTCTCATGGGTTAATTAATCTACTTCCCCTCACTAATATTCCTCCACATTTCAAAGGAAAATATTGTTCTTTCTGTCTCCATTAGATTTATCTGACAGCTATAGTAACTACTTATTTTTCATTCGAAACATCTGATTGGCGAATGACACTTCATATATTTTAGATTTAAGTATCAATCAGTGTGCATAGCAGTTAAACATGGTCCACCTCAACCACCTCCAACATTAAAATGATGCTCACATTGTAATACACCAACAATAACAATAACAGTAACTACTTTTAATTTTGCTACTTTTTACATAAGTGAAACTTTGAATGCAGTACTTTAATTTGTAGTTTTACATTCTGGTATGACTGTCACTGTAGAAGTAATGTAATGAAGTGAATTCAAAAACTGTGGTTTTATGCAATTAAGGAGCAAAATACGGCTAAGTAGAGTAGTATAGCTAGAATTTCAATTTCCCTCAGAAATAAAATTGCGGTGAACTAAACTAGCTCGCTTGTTTTGGCAGGAAATTTAGGATTAGAAGCATTGGAGCATGGGAGAGTGATTGGTTTTATATATATGGCCCCAAATCCTAGGTTTATAAAAGAGCAGAGGACTAACAGTCTCAGACATTCAACGCACAAAAACAAACTTTGTACTGAGTCTTTCTACTGACTCAGCTTTGAACGCATTACATGACTCAGCTCTGTAGAAAGCTTGAAATGTTGGGGATTAAGTAACAACCTTACTGTCACACACGAGGACATGACTAATAGTCTTGAGACAGGCTTCCTGGTAAGAGTTGAAGCTTGTTCTACCGCCACTCAGGTCACCTTAGGGCTATAGAGATTTGATGCATTTGAACATGAGTGGGTTTAGTTTATCAGGTGGGGGGAACAGTATTGTTGAATTAAAAAAAAAAGACATTTTCTGTATTTGCGAAGACGTCTATGACTAACGCAGCATGGAAAAAAACAGGTCAGGCTGCAGTGCCTTCTGTGAGGCATCTATCACCACTAAGATCCATTAAATAGAAATGCAGCCCTCCTGTATTAGTATTGAAATGGTTTGTAACATACTGTGTTGTAAATAATAGTTTCCAATTAAAGTGGAGTGGAACCCAGAGTAAAACACATTGCACTTCTGAAGTAGGAAACTATGAATCATGAAGAATCCACTACTGCTGTTGAAATTGGTTGTGTGTTACTAATTGGGTTTGATGCTGTTGTAAATAATTGACATTCAGGGTGCTGACCTGGAATAACCATTATAAATCTGGACTGCAGCTATTCACATCAAATATTTAAACAACCTTTCTATCCTGAAAAGGGAGAAATATCTCTGTTGAGACTGAGACAGACTAATGGAATTATGTATAAAATAATGTTTACTCTGAGAGTAAATTTGCATTTTGCAACAGCCGTATGCAATGACCCATAACAGACCCTCATCATCACATCTTCCTACAGAATCAATAGGCTTGCCTGTGCATCTATCCTCATGTAAACCATCAGTGGCAAACTATAATAGTGAGTCCTACATTTATTTCTTATCTAAAAGTCAGTGTGGTCCCAAATTCAGAGTTTGCATTAATGTGTCTGATGTTACTCATCATGTGATGGAGTCCCTGTTGCTGCCTGCAGGTCCCCTGCACCTGCTGGTCGGTGTTTTTACCAGTCGCAGTAAATAATGCAGGTATTGGCATAGTCCAGTTGGGGGTGATCAACATCCATCCTCATATGATTCAACATGTTTTAAACGACCTGAGGAACCTGGTGTGTATTTACTTCAGTGTAAAACTAAACAGCGCCACCTGCTGAGCGCTGGGCTCAATTACATGATTTAAGTGCCACCGACAAGCTGCAATGTTTGATAGCTCACACAACTGTCTGCACAACTGCTACTGGAAATAATCTTACTCTAAACAGAGTCATCCCCTAAATTAGGTATAACTGTGGGTCTCTATGAAACTGATAATAAAATGTTACTGTGCAAAGTTCAGTTCTCAGCTTTCTCGTGAAAACCCTTGGATCAAGTGGCTGCTTGATCAGTGTTTTTCCCTCCTCAACAGGGACGGACACCAGATACCAACACAACTTTCATTTTTCATTGACAAAGACATTTAAATACTTTTTTTTTTTTTTCTTATAAATTTTATTCAGCCTTTGAAAAGGTTTAGTCGAACAGGCCGAATCCCATGTCGTCATCGGACTCCTCAGACTCCTCTTTCTTCTCCTCCTTCTTCTCTTCAGCTGCAAAACAAAAAGCATTTTTCTATTTTTATTTTCTGCTATAACCACCATTTAACAAAATCTATTATAATGAGGTCGCTACATTAACTACACTATTTGTGCAACCATTTAAAAAAAAAACAAAACATTTGTCAACTATTGTTTAGTTTACACGACAAATTGGTTGCTGTACTTTTCGTAACAAATACAAGTTTCTCAAAAGTGTCCTTGCTTAAGACCCTTCAAAAATGCCCCATAAACAAAACAGAACAGACCAAACTACCTACATGACTTGTATCTACTAGGTATGTTCTGTCAGGATTGAATTAATGAAGATGTGCAACATTGAAACTAACTACTGATGAGTAAAAGATTTGGCTGCATGTACCCATTAACATACAAGGTGAAGGGCAAAGGCACCGTGTGCTAAGTGTCATTGATGCTGACAAACAAGGTGCTAAGCAGCAATGCTCACCTGCAGCAGGGGCTGCGGCTCCGCCTGAGCCAGCACCCGCAGAGCTGGCAACGGCTACAGCACCGCCTGCTGGCATGCTGGCCAGCTTACCGTAACCTGAGGAGACATGAGTTGGCAGACATAAAGCACAAGTGATAACACTGACACTCAGCAGCCAGAAACAAGATAGGTCAGAAACGGCATCTTGTTACTTGATATAATCTGGCAATTTAGTTGTATAGTGACATTCTGATGTTTAAATAAATAGGCTTATCCTGGCCTCAAAATAGGTGCATGTTTCATCTACATGATGATTTTAGCTAAAAGGTTGCCTCTGCCTGCTAACATAATACAGAATTCATAGTACACACAGTAAGAATGCACTATATCAACATTCATGGAATTGTCACAGCAAGATAAACTCAACAGCTTGAACCAGGTGTAAAATATACGTCAGCATATATTACAAGGTTGATATAAGTGTGCATCAAGTTTTTTTTAATTTGCATAATACTCTTAACACTTTGTGTGCAGACAGCCACAAATGTCATCTATTGTAAGAAAACTGTGCACCTATTTTTATAAGCAGGCAGGGAGACAATCATCTTCCTGTGTGCCAAGAGAACTCATCACTAGTCACAAAAATCTAACGACAGACAAATTCAGGATTAGAGGATGTTTAGAGGATGAGAGGACTGAGTTAAGACAATCTTGGTCATTGAGTATTTGGATAAATACTTGGATAAATTAAAATTCTGTCTGGTGCTGCTTTAATGGAGAGAAAAATCAAAACCAAACACAGATGTAAATTTAAAAATTAGCACTACACACAGACACAAACATCAATACACACTCACCTGTGGCAATCACCTCATTCACATTCTTTCCACTGAGCTCAGAGATGACCTGTTGAGGGAGAATACATTTGTGAATATCAAAAGGCAACAACAAACTCTGGCTAGATCAACTGCTGCCACAACACCACACACACACAATCTATAGCAAACTCTGCTATAGATTGTGCATTTCTGTGATTTCTGTGATTATACAGCTCTTTACCTTGGTCAGGCGTGCGTCATCGGCCTCAATACCAACACTTTCCAGGATCTTCTTGATGTCCTTGGCCTCTGGGCTTTCATTGCCACCAAGGGCAGCGAGCAGGTAAGCAGCAACGTAACGCATCCTGCAAAAACAGCAGCACGGAAAGGTCCAACTGTGAGCATGTGTTTTAATGGACATCAACCAGAAACACACATAAAAAGACACCAACAGTTCAACAAAATGTGTCTTACTCAATACAGATATATATTTATATATCCTTTAGTACTCGGCAAGACTGCTTAGCTAAAATCACACAGTAAGCATTTATATCTCTAACATTTCTAAATTGAAATTTTCGCCTTCTTGCAGATTAAGTGCAGTTCAGAAATTAACTATATGCATTGCATGTTTCAGATTTAACCAAAGGTTTTGCTAAAATTCAAGATTCAAGTGGCGACTGAAGGCAAACCTCTTCATTTCATTTCTCGTGATTTTATAAAAACATTTGGAAATAAGAGTCACATCAGCATAAATAATCTTACTTTGCTCACAGTGAAAAATAACTATGCCTGCTTATGTTCCATTAGCCTATTTAATTGCGATTTTGACAGCAAGCCACTAAGTATAGTAACACTGTCTAACAGTGTTATCTTCCAGGTTTGCGTTTTTTATTCTCTATATACATATATAGAATAGAAATCTTTCGGACACCCTCATCACGCAACATTTTCACATCAAACGTTTCTGGATTAAACGATTGGCGTGTCAATTGCAAGTCAGTACAACAGGTAATTTCCTCTAAGCAGTACAGATGGCCAGACACCATCTCAGTGTGTATCGAGTCTGTGATACTTAACAAGCATTTAGCATCACATCTCTGTAGTCAAACTCTGTCGTGACCTTTTTTTCCGTACAAATCGCGTAAAATGAGACGTATTAAAGAAAACATACGCACAGCTACAGCTTTTACACCCATGTGGCGGCGTGTTCTTCAGTCCCGCTAACATTAGCTAACTTAGCCGCTGCCGACGTTGCGGGGCGTAAAACGAATTAATTTCGCCTAAATGCCACTATTTGAAGTCTTTTAACTACCGAGGTTGGAAGTTTACTTATTTCTTGACATTACATGCGTGTTCTCCCGGAGATTAAAACATTTATTACAGTATAAAAAGACACTCACTTGAGCTAGACAGACGAACGCGTGTTCACTCCGAGGTTAGCACGGTCAGAAAGGAAGTTACGTCGCCGGATGAAAACGGAAGAACCGCCGCCGCTTCTTCTTCTTCTTCTTTTTTCCTGCTGTGGCTGTTTCTTCTTCTCTGTGTTCAAATAAAGACCGAAGGAAATTAAACTTACTTCTTGCTGTATCGGAGTGTTTCATGTGTAAACTGCCTCCATTTCGACTAAAAACCGGAGACGTTAACGATGTAATTCACTGCAAGAAACACACGTTTTATTATTAAGCTGTAATATATGTGAAAAAGCATACAAAAAGCAATAAAATGCAAGAAATATGTATATAAATGTGGGATTTGAATCCCTATGACCCTCTGAGACAGATTTAAATGGGTAGATCTTAAGGTTATTTTATACACACACACACACACACACATATATATGTATATGTATATATATATATATATATATATATATATATTCTCTCCTATACTTAAAACATTTTAGGCCTGTCTTTTGTTGTAACTATGCAACAATGTGCATAGTTGTTCTTGAAACGATTGAAACGAACAAAAAAAATCATAAAATCATATACACTAAAGGTATGTCCCAATTCATGTCTAATTAACTGTTAATTTAAAAAATGAACACAGCTCATTGAAGCTGCTGTAATCTTCATTCTGGTTTTATCATTTGTCATTTGGGTCTTTACAGATTTTGCTGAAGAAATATCTGAGTGGAGATTAAGTTTTATTTTTAGACAGGTATCTTTAAATCTTCACACTGGGATATTTAATTTATAGTTGATGTTGTCTACTTTGTGGTAGGCTTGGTGCTTTCTTTTTAATTTTTCCTTTCACCCTCCATCCACCATCTTACCTCAAAACAAACTCTGTGTGCCCATGTGTGTGTTTATTTATTTATTTATTTATTTTTTACTGTTCAGTATATTAACATGAATCAATTTCTTCCTCCTTGTCTGCTCCCACTGCTGATTTGGCTCCGGATCCAGTTTGGCCTCCTGCTTCATCCCCAGCCCCCGCTGCTGCTGCTGAGCTTGCTCCCGGGTGTGATTGATTTTGGTTGCCAGAAAGACAAAGTGAACCATCCTCGCACGACTCTCTACAACGGATTGGGTCCGCACCATGAGAAACCGGCAGCTGTGCTCTGGTCTCAAGCTGTAGTGTGAACAACCAGCTCTAATGAATCGCTGTCACATGCACTGTTTGGTTCCAGGCAACCAGCCACCGAGCTACCACTGAGCTGCTCTCAGACATCTACAGTATGTATGGATGCATCTGGGCGAAAGCACCTTTTAAACATGTACTGTATATCCAGAGTGGGAAATGCTTTACCAACACTTGATGTTGGGGAAGGCCACAACTGTCATCAATTAGCAGGTCTATTGCCTCAAGAAACTTCACAGTTAAATCAATCTGTCTGATTAAAAATTGAACAATTTATTACAGGGCCATCTTGCTTTCTATCAGCAGTTCCCAAAACTGGGGACAAACATGACCCAAGGGGAAAACATAATTCACACTTTGACTTGTCAAAGACAAGTGTAATTGATAACATTAATTACTCCTGTAGTGTAATAATTACTGGAACAGGTCCTGAATTAATGTTATTAGTAACAACTGTGCTTTTCCTCAAAGCATTTGCTGTGAAAAAGGCTTATGACCGGGGTTCATTTGAAAACAGTAAATAAGTAAGAGTGCCTTGGCGCTGGCAAGGCTTCCAAAAACTCAGGTTTGCATGATTTATTTTGATTGCAAAACTACATTTGAAGCACAAGATGGAGAGAATTATAACGAGGAAACCGAAATATGAGGATGCCTATCTTGCATTTCAGTTGAAGATCAATGAAACATGAAAAAGTTTGTTCTTTTGTGTGTAAAAACTGTCACTTCTAAATGGAGGCATGATAGAAAAAGTAGGAAAGCACTTAGTCCATTTCAGTATACACTCCCCTCCAAAAGTATTGGAACAGTGAGGCCAATTCCTTTATTTTTGCTGTAGACTGAAAACATTTGGGTTTGACATCAAAAGATGAATATGAGACAAGAGATCAACATTTCAGCTTTTATTTCCAGGTATTTACATCTGGATCTGATACACAACTTAGAAGTTAGCACCTTTTGTTTGAACCCACCCATTTTTCATGTGAGCAAAAGTATTGGAACATGTGACTGACAGGTGTGTTTTGTTGCCCTGATGTGTCCTGTTACACTGATTATTCAAACAATAAATAGCGCTGAATGTCTACGTTCAGTTTCAGATTTGGGTTTTGCCTGTGCAGACTGCATTTATAGTTAGAGGCGTAACCAACAAGAAAACCAGAGAGCTGTCCATGGGTGAAAAACAAGCAATTGTGAAGCTGAGAGAAGATGGAAAATCAATCACAGTCATTGCACAAACATTGGCCATAGCCAGTACAACCATTTGGAATGTCCTGGAGAAGAAAGAAACCACTGGTGTACTAAGTAACAGACGTCGAACGGGTAGACCAAGGAAAACAGCAGCAGTTGATGACAGAAACATTGTGAGAGCTGTAAAGAAAGACCCTAAAACAAGGCCAGGCTGGAATTTGCCAAAAAGTCCAGAGACAAGCCTAAAAATTCTGGGACCAAGTTTTATGGACTGATGAGACAAAGATGAACCTTTACCAAAGTGATGGAAAGGCTAAAGTTTGGAGAAAGAGAGGATCTGCTCATGATCCCAAACACACAAGCTCATCTGTGAAACACAGTGGAGGTCATGGCAGTCAATGTCATGGCTTGAGGTTGCATGGCTTCTTCTGGGATGGGCTCATTCATCTTCATTGATGATGTAACACATGATGGCAGCAGCAAAATGAACTCAGAAGTCTACAGAAACATTTTGTCTGCCAATTTAAAGAAAGATGCAACCAAACTGATTGGGAGATCCTTCATGGTGCAGCAAGATATTGATTCAAAACACACTGCCAAAACAACACAGGAGTTCATCAGGGGCAAGAAGTGGGAGGTTTTAGACTGGCCAAGTCAATCTCCAGACTTCAACCCTATAGAGCATGCATTTTACCTGCTAAAGAGCAGACTGAAGGGAGAAACCCCCCAAAACAAGCCACAACTGAAAGAGGCTGCGGTGAAAGCCTGTAAAAGCATCACAAAAGCAGAATGCAAAAGTTTGGTGATGTCAATGGGTCACAGGCTTGATGCAGTTATTGCA
This sequence comes from Pempheris klunzingeri, assembly GCF_042242105.1. NCBI lineage: Eukaryota > Metazoa > Chordata > Actinopteri > Acropomatiformes > Pempheridae > Pempheris > Pempheris klunzingeri. The sequence continues at coordinate 12,656,636 of NC_092012.1, forward strand.
AGCAAAGGATTTGCAACTAAATATTAAGTCTTTTCACGTTAATGTATTTTAAGTCTATCTGTTCCAATACTTTTGCTCGCCTAAAAATTTGGTGTTCCGTTACAAATAATGCTAACTTCTAAGTTGTGTATCACATCCAGATGTAAATACCTGGAAATAAAAGCTGAAATGTTGATCTCTTGTCGCATATTCATCTTTTGATGTCAAACCCAAATGTTTTCAGTCTACAGCAAAAATAAAGAAACTGGCCTCACTGTTCCAATACTTTTGGAGGGGAGTGTATTTGAACGTCCCCATAAACACATGATTTTTAAAAAAAATTTAAATTCATCTAATTTTAGAAAAAGCTCTCACATCCATTTCTACAACCACCTTGACGCTCTCACCAAGTTTCTATTTCACCCCTGAGGTAGTTTCCTAGTTTTCATACAATTGAGGCAAGACAGTGAAAGAGGAGCAATGGAGTGGAAGAGAAAACACCTAATGGTGTAGCTGCTGCATTGCAAGTAAACAAGAGTGTGTCAGATTTGTCAGAAAATAAGCTTTTAAACAGTTAAATATTCAAGTTCAGTCTGGATTCACTCTTCCTGCAGTATTGGACAGTATTTACTTTTCTCTCAACATCAAATATGGGTCTTACTGTGTGTTGTGTTGTGAATTTCTATAAAACAACTATCATGTGTTTATGTCAGGCACAATATAAATGAAGAGCAAAGACTGTAATGCAGCAGCACCAGCAGCAGCAGCAGCAGCACCAGCAGCATATGTACGTCATCTAAAAGAACAGGCAAGTCGTATTTGTTTGGAACAAAACATGAACTAAATGAAAAGGGAAAAGCACATTAACATTTTCAATTATGAAGGGGTTGGATCACACACACATGTCCTTCACCGCTTTGTGAAGGTGGTGATTGTTTCTGATGTTGAGCTCAAAGAAATGCCTTGAAAAGTCATAGTCAATTTAAGCACTGTTTATTTAGCCTTCAGTCAAATTATTATTATGTTCTACATCACAACATTTTACATTCCACATCAATGTAACACAGTAAATTAGGTAAGAAACCAGAGAACACAAGATAACACAACACAAGTCTACAGGTAATAATCCTAAACAAGCACCGACTAAAACAGTTCAAACATTAGCAAAGTTTTCATAAATGTTGCAAGTTTGGTCTTGGTAATAGAAAGAAAAGAAATCAGTTCAGGTCTCAGAAAAGATGTGCTGATGTAGGACAGTTTCTTTCTCTCTCTCTCTCTCTCGAGTCTGTCAGTTCGTACAGGCTGGAGATCTCAGCACCCATCCTACACCAGCGCTGCTTTTCAGAGGGGCTTCACTGATATGGCCCTGGTACACAGTCAAAATGGAAGTACCAATCATTCCTGGTATTTGTTTGTTAGGAAAAATCACTTATAAAAATTGAGAAAAATATCAAAAGAAAAGTATTATAAAAAATACTCTATTGACCATTCCAATATATAGACAGGGAAAACGGGTAGAAAGTTGAAGAGTACTTCACAAAATTTTGGAACTTAGTTAGACAATGGTCAGTGACATTCAGTGGAGAGCGTGACTGTGCAATATCAATACCAAGTCTCATTACATTTTTTCCTGATTTACTATACATGTGTGTAAGCAGTGACTCTAGCTAGCTAAAGCTGGATAAAACACAATTAAGGGATAAACTATGTGTTATATTAAGACATTTTGACATTTATATACATCGCGACTCTTCTGCTAAATTCTCTGCCTCGAAACAAAAAAAAAAGTAATGCTCAAAGTAGCCCATGGGATGGTCTACTGCTAGCCAAGCTTTCACATAAGCCTATTCCTCTACATGCACCCCGACAATCGTTAATTAAATAGCAAGGCTAAAATTACATGGAAATTTCAACTGCAACTACTTTCAACTGTGATCAATATGAGAATGTTCTGCTATCAAACATTATAAAGGTCTCATTATGTAACTCCAATGTGTCTGAGTGCAGCGGTCCCAAAGTTGTTGAACATGTCATGTGACATTAAACGTTTGTTCACACAGCGTTAAAGTAGTAATTTTCGAAATCACATGCTGCAGCAAAATGACAGCTATTTTGCACCATTACAGGATATTTCCGAAGTTTTTAAAATGACCTTGCATAGATAATGGATTTGCATTCAGTTTTTGCAGAACTGCGTGTGCGTTTCATTTTATATTTTCAGTTCAACATTTTTCATAAGGAGTGATGGATTACAGGGAGTACGCCCACTAAATACAACTGGGCTGTGTGCTCATTATGCATCACCATTGTTCTTGGACTATTTAAAGCAACGTTAAAGAAAAATAGAATTTGATAAACGTCATCTTGAGTGAAGATAATCCTGCTATTACAGCTGATGTTTAAAGGAACGCAGACTATGAGTTGACATGGAGAGTGATGGTGGACACATGTAGAAACAGTAACAGACAAAGTAAGATGCCAAAGGGTTGTTTGCTTGCTCTTAATTTTATTTTAGCAAACTGCAATTTTTGTTCCAATTATTCGGAAAAAATTACAAAAATATCACTGAATGTTTCTTGCTTGTGGAAAAAAATGAAATCTTTCCCTAACTTTGCAACAATAATGAAATTTTTAGCACTTAGTGGTGCATTTAGTGATATACAGTAATCTTTTTTTTTTTACTGAAAGCGCACAATATTTTGGAAAACACAATACCAATTTTTTCTGCCAAAAAGTACCAATGGACTGTAGTACATTTGAATGAGCTATTTACAAGTTGCTTCAACTGACGTCATTCATTGAGCCTTATTGTATGTTAAGCGATGGTGGATGGATGGTGGAGAAAATAACAAAAACACCAAATGAAAAAAAAAACCAAAGCGGTGGAGTGACTACGCCACAAAAGCTGCTACACAGAAAAACCGAAATCATCACACACACACACACAGTCAACTGGATATCTATTTAACACTAAACTGCATCAAAAAGGAATTCATTTCTGAAGAACGGTTCAACATCAGAGGACAAACATTTAAGGATGAATGACACCATTCAAAGAGACACCGAAGGCGAAGTTGTCGTTCTCTCGTACGCTGCCATGTGTTTCCGTTACTTAATCCACCAACCATCTGATTTCTCCATCGGTTAGATAACTCGCAACTCTCTTCATCGTTACTACCTCCTTGTCTCAAATATGTAACGCATTGAACCTGAGACTGGATGATAGCATGGCTTAGTCAGCTAAAGCCTAGTTTACATTATGCTATTTACATGACGTTGCATCTACTATGGAAACAAAACATTTTTGTGGATAAATCTCTGAAATCAATTTTGTTCTGGGGATATTATGTCCTCATACACACAGAGACTGGATGTTTAGCGGGTTTTAACCGACAATCATTCATATTCCCTTTGCTGGGAAATAAAGAAAAGTCCTTGAATGCTCACTTCACTTGTTTTATATTAAATAGTAAAGTATTTTAAAGAAATCCATGACTTGCGGACTTGTTTGATTGGCATGTTGAATGTAGGCTAGAGGATGGGATTTAGGATTCTCAATCAGGAAAGGTGTTTTGTTTTTTTTTAGTATTAATATTCCTATTAGAGGAACATCAACATGATAGCTAAACATGCATTCAGCAAACACTTTACAACTAAACAAAAAACTTTGTGTACTACTGTTGCATGTGTAAATGTGAGAGAAAACCTATATACACAGTATATTGGGAGTTATTGACACTGTTTTGACACTAGCCTGCTTAAAAAGCATATCGGAATAAACTTGACTGTTTGGCAGTATTCAGTAACAAAAGTTTGTTGTTGTCACTCTTATTGCAACATGATGTGCAGTTTGTATCTCACATACAGAGTGTATTGGTGCCACTTGACTATAAATCAAGCAAAGATGATTGTGATGACAAAAGAAAAATGATAGAAATGTCTACGTACAGAAATGAATCTGTAGTTACACACAAGTCAGGAAAAGTTTTAACTCAATGGTGTATTCTTGTGTTTGAATGGAGTGCACGCATCATGAAAGTAAATAGTTATTCAAGTTTAAAGATTTGCAGAAAAGCCATTTTTCTAAGTCTTATCATAAATCCAGGTCGTTATAAAGAGGTCAGTGACTACCAGTACGTTCAAATGAAGTGAATGTTTCATTTATGACATTTTTGTTCTGCGAGACATTGATAAACAAAATGCTCAACACAGACGGAAGAACGTTTGTCAAGTTTTGATGAATATGCAGTAGCCATGTACAGCACGTGTGATATCAACATCTGCCATTTCATTAACCAAAGCAATGATGAACGCTCACATTAGCATCATCCTGACTTAACAGATTGTTTGGTATAACTACACGTCTCATTGGTCCTCATTTTGAACTTTCACTGTATGACACAAACAATACTAAGTCTGTTTGTAGTGAAGATCAAAGACAAATGTTGAGTAACTGACTTCTCATTATGTACTGTACCTTGCAAAGGAAAACATGACATACAGTACATTTCTGATTAATGTCCAGACCAGGTTTCATCCCATGTAGTGCTGACTGCAAGGTTTATAACTGATAAAAGTCAAAACAAGTCTCTGTGGTGTGCCAGCTCAAAAGTTGCTTACAGTACCTACTGAGCGTGGTGGAGAAAAAAAAAAACCTTAAAAATGATCCATCACTTTTGTTTTGAAGTGTCCTTTCAGTGGTTTCCCTTATTATCAAACATATAACCATCTCTATTCAACTAATTCAGAATGTAATACATATAAAACTGCATCTGATTTAGATTTGCACAATTAAAGGGAGTTACCTATATTTGCCATGTATTTCTATCAAATCACATTGTCTTTGAGAATGACAGATGCAAAGCATGGAGTAATTTCTGCCGCAAGCATTTAATAACCAGTTCTTAACTTTAAACCATTAAAAGGAAAAAAGGAACGGTGAACACAGTACATAAGATAAACGTGTTTGCCCTGAGGCACTTGATAGTGGCTGTGGTAAAAGAATTAAAACCCTTTCCAGTCAAAGGAATTGTGTAGTTGGTCTCAAAAGCACTCTAAGTTGCATTCAAATTGTCAATTCAAAAATAATGCACGCGTGTGAGTGACCACCTACACTGACAATCATGATTATTCTAGTGTTTGTCTAGAGTTGTAGTGTCCAGTGTAACAATGGCAAATATTAAAAAATGCTACAGAAAAAGGGTAGAAGCACAATATACAGTATGTGAGGGTAGGAACTAAAACTAAACTGGGGTATGTTTGTTATGTTTTTTTGGGCAGGGAGATAAGAAAGAGACCAGAACAAATGGCCAGAAGGCTAGAAGAGGATAGACACGGGAGCTGGGCATCAACACTGAAAAATCCTACTGGGGATAGTTGTTCTGTTGCCTGCGCTTTGCCGACCTCATTTTCTCAAAGCGTGACTCCATTTCCTCTAGGACTTTGGGGGTGTACCTTACTACCAGCTTCACTGTGCCCTGAGCTGCTTTGAGGAGTTCCACAGCTTTCTCATGGTGCTCACCCTCCACACTCTGGAAAAAACACAGAAATGTACTGTAAGACTTTATGACAAAGACACATCAGTGTAGTAAAGTTTTTATAGGGTTATAATCCAAAAAGCTAAATAATGTGGGTAACTGTTAAGCCAACAAGGTATGTAGTAACTTTGGATGAAACAATGGCCTTAGTATTTTATAAGGATTTGAGAGAATATAACATAAGAGTTGGCTGTCGGGGTCGACTTACTATTTAAGTTTGTAATTTGGAAACTTTAATGAGAGAACAAACTGAGCAACAAGCAAAGTCAATGGGATAATTGCTTTTGGCTGATCCCGGAATTGCAACCTAAGCACAGCAAACAGCATTCTTTTGAGTACTGCAGCAAAAATGGAAGAGCCTTAAAAAGTTTTTTTGTTCAAACAAAAAAATGAATGTTGACTTTCACAATTTCTCATAAAAAGACATTATGTATATAATGTGTTGAATTTATTTCCTTGCTCATCATTTTCAAAGCCATTTTTCAGAAGAATGTGAAACCCACAAACCTACATTGTTTGCATCTATATTTGCTTGCTAGATGTCTACTTCTCTTTTACCTCTGTTGGCACATTGCTACGTTTATTGGTGACATTTCTTGCAACCACCAACTGTCTGTCAGTGGAATAGTGTGAAAACATCGGCAGGACTAAGTACGCGTCACCCTTGTGCACGAGTGGACTCGAGTGCCCTCACTGACAAATTAAGGTCCAACCCTTAAACACATTGCCACTCACTCCACAGGGAACCTGATGTAGTTGTAGCTCTTCAAATAGCTGCTTAGTTCTAGCTCAGTCTGCAAGGGTGCTGTAGAAAATCTGTTCATCAGCACCTACCACTTCTAGTAATATGATGAAAATATTTCTCTGTAGCCTAATTTATGGATGAGTGTACTAAAAATTAAAATTTACAAGTTGTCCTTTAACCCAACTTTCTGCTAAGGAAGTGGAGGTGAGAGCTTTGGAGAGACAATGAGAGTATGAAAGTGGCATTAAAAATGATGGTGTTCATGGAGAAAAGTAGCCGCTTAGAGGACAGAAACATATGAAATAAAACATGAAAATACAACGTATGAAATAAAATGTGTACATGCCATGAGACTTAAGCTTTAAAATTAGCATTCTGGGGTGAGTAAAGATTGTGTGAACGTACCACCCCATTAACAGAGAGAAGCTGGTCGCCTCTCTTGAGGCCTCCATGTCGATCAGCGATGCCTCCCGGGATGATCCGTGAGATGTAAATAGGCGAGTTTTGCTCCTTTCCACCCATTATATTAAAACCCAGGCCTTCTTCTGTCTTGGGCAGTTCTACGACACGCGGATGTGAGTGTCCCTCACTTGCTGCAAAGGCTGCCACGGTAGCCTACAAATAAACAAAGTGGTGTTTATTTAACCTTTGCAAAAATACTGTAACAATCTTTTAAGAAGCAAGTGGTCTGAAATTAAGATTAGAAAAAATAAAAGTGCTTAAATTGCATGGATGTGCATTAGATGGTACCTTTGCTGTGGCGTTGGCTCTGACCTCAGGACTGCTGTTGATGTCCACTGTTTCATACACATGCTCATATACCTGAAGAGACAATATTTTGTCACATCCAAGCTACAGCTGTCAAGATTTCCAAAAGATGAGCAAACCAAACTCAATTTTAAAACCCTTAAAGTTTAACATCAGAAGTGAAAAGTGAACTACTGCCATCTCACAGGAAACTGTTTAAAGAATAGTAAAGACAAAGCGTCTCACTTCTCTGACGGCGTTGCAGAATTCACTCTGCAAGACCCTCTGCAGCGCTTGCAGCTTCTGGGGAGGCACTTCCCCCGTCCTCTGGAGTTTATCAAGCAGTTCAACGGCACGGTTAATATCTATCAACACAAACACATACACCATCATTAAGGCTTTCACTATTGTCTGCAAATGGAAATATTCACAGAAACAATGACTGTTGCCTGTGTGACTCAACCTAAACCAAAGAGAACTGCTTAAATGTCAGGTGCCACTTCATATATATCAAAAAATACTGACTAACAATTCAAATTTGAATAAATTTTCTATCAGGTAACATGTCTTTATTGAGTTTAGCTTGACTTGCACTACACTTGTTCTCTGTGTCCCTTTGGGATACTTGTCTTGGCTGAGAGCACTGGCTTCAGAACAATATATAGTGCTGGGTTATACTTAAGTGTGACTTGAATTAACAAAATCACAAGACAAAAACAAGTGTGAGCCTTTCTCCCCCAGTGTTAAGTTTATATTTTTGCAGTTAGAGTTTGTTTTGTCCTGTTACAATGAGGAAAACTCACATTACACATCTCTCTTAATCTGTGCTAATTGTTTCTGTAGCTAATTAAACCACAAGCTTAGCCATGACTTCCTTCAACATCTAAGTGTAGATGGAAGTAATTATTTCACACTTATTATTTCACATGTATGTACGTTTGTTTAAAGAAAACAAACCTGTGTTTTATGGACTGTCCAACCACATTGTAACGTCATTAGCAGACATAGCAGGACCTAATTTTAGCACTTTGTTAAAAGAAAAACTGAGGTTGAAATATAACGTTAGTGTGTAATGTATATATTTCTTCCTGCTTCTCGCTGCTAAGGATAATGAAGCAGGGGAAACAAAGTGCATTGAAGCCTCATATTTATGCAAACATACGCCGAGCCTTTAACAGAAACAGTTAAAGACAGATCACTGTTTGTTGTTACTTTTATTAGCTAGTTAGCTAGTGTGCTAAGTAGAGCAGTATAGCCGTAAAAATGATCGTTACTTTAACTTTGCGCCAAGAATATACAAAGTTGCTCAGATCTATAAACATTAACTACCCGCAAGATATCGTTAAGGCAACGTTAGCCGACTAAACTAAAGTACGCTGTCAAAAACAATCACCAGCTCTGTTAGGCTAACGCTGGCTAAGCTAGGTTAATGTCTCCCTGGTATCACAACAAATATTTCTAAGCTAGCGCTAGCTAGCCAATTAAGTTTACCTCTTTCCAACCGCACGGGCTCCCCAAGTGATGCCATTCTTGAAATGATTGTGTGTTTGAGGCCTGACAGATACTGCGTTTAACGCTAGATATGGAAAACTAAATTTGGTAATCCTGGCTAGCGTTACGCCCGCTTAACAGAGACAGACGATAAATCAGATTAGCCAAGTTAGCCGGCTAGGCTAGCTGCCAGTGTCATGGTGCGTTCATGAATTCCTCGTAAAGTGGAAATACCTCCGGAGTCATCGTTTTCTTTTCCGTATTCACTGGATGCCAGAGGGCCAACCTGAACGCCTTTTCTCCAACTATTGTGACTCAGTCAATGTTTTAAATTATTCATCTTAAAACAATTTTTTTAGAAATTGTCTTAAAATGAATAATCTACATTTCCAAACAAAATGGACGCAATTAAGCTTTTATGTAATGCCTCATCCATGTGTAAATTTGTATACCACCATTTAATATATAACACAATATCACCCATGGCTTATTTCTCACACCTTTAGTGCTGCGGTGCTTATTTGTTTTCTGGATTTGATTCCCAGCCAAAAGCTTCTTTGGCTTTTTGCTGACCCCTGGAGGAATGGCCCCTCTGCTGCCCTCTACTGGTTCACTGCAGCACAGTTTGAGACTCCAACACATAAATCTGCAGAAAACTGCTGCTGCACTGCTCTCTGTGGGCTGAAACTTTGAAGCATGATTCACTTCTGACCACACCCCAGTTGGTGATGACACACAAAGGATTTGCCTTTGACAGCTGATGAAATACACCTGCTGCGACATCACCGATTGGAGGAGTGGCCAGAGGCAGAATATGGTTAAGCATTTCATGGAGAAGGAGCAATTTTGTCAGTTTTCATTAAATTAGGCTCATTGTTTCTCTGAAAAAATATCATTTTTTTCCCTCTTGTTTTTGTCTTTAACCTTCAGCTGCAGCTTGGGGCCAAAGAAATACTACAATGTACTTTAAGATCTATTTACATGCATGATTTATGACCACAAAAGACAATATGGGTTGGCCTTTTCTGCAACATGAGCTTCACCTTGGCTCAAAGACAGCTGGTGATTTCAGAGTTACTTTATCTATTACTTTAATAACCATGTGATGAAACAAACAAAAATAGCCTGAAGCTTGAACTCAAGATAAATGGAGTGGCTCAGAATACCTTGTCTCAAACACATTGCTGAAGGTTTGATTTGTTGTCCTACGTGTTTGAGATGTGTTATTGCTCAGACATGTTCATTTAATTTGAATAAATCACTCCAATTCTATCTTATCTCTCTGAAAAACAAGGCAGATAAAGTGCGTTTCTTCTTGTAGGATAATAGAATGATAAGATAAGAAATTCCTTTATTTTGACTTCTAATGTTAATTCTTACTTAGTTTGTGTGGCATTTACAAGAAACTTCAGTACCTTTAGTTGGAGGTTCATGATGATGACTACTTTGAGAGACTACTGCATGCTTGTCATCTTCCTCAGAGGTGGCGTAGAGACTCTAGTCTCAGCTTCTGTATAAGAAAAGTAACTTACAGCATCTTCATCAGCCTCCTCCATAGGATCCATGAGAAATGAGAGAAGAAAGTAGGACTTCTTCCATCAGTTCAGCAATTTTTCTTTTCCAAATCTCAAAAATGCCAGATGTGGTTCTCTTCAAAGGTCAAACTTACCTTCAGGTTGATGAAGAAGTAAAATGTGATGTTTGGGATCGCATGTGACACAAATGTAACTGAAGCTTTTGATTAAGCTTTTGTATTTATACGTGTCTTCACTTTCTGGAATTCGCCATATGAGTAAATTTGTGTTTCAAGACATTAAGATGAAAAAGTGGAACACGTTTTATTGTTATCCTATGATGACCTTAAAACAGTGGCATCTGTTGTCACTGTGTAATGCACAGTTATGAACTGCTGGAGGGAACGTTGCTATGAAGCTGCGGTAGTATTTTAACCCAGACGCCAAACCTGTTTTCTACAGTGGTGTTTCCTTCTGATCGCTGGGAACCATACAGCTGCAGGAAATCTGTGATAATTATTCTTTTGTAGAGGAATTAAGGATTGGATTACCAGGCACTAATGAGAAAATGTTGTGTGTATATATGTAATGCACACAAACGTATGGGTGGGTGAATCCATCACTGTCAAACTCAGCCATGCTTCATGTACGACCTTAGCCTGCTTGTGCCAGTCTACGCTTGTATGCGTTGGCGGTTTTCTTGTGATGTTACATTCTTGTAATTGTGAAATATGGCAGCAGCTGGAGGAACCATAAATCTCTGAGCACCTATGTATAAACAACAAGTATCAAAGGACATAGGGTAAGTTTGTGTTGCTGGTGGGGAGAAGGACGGAGCTTAGGAGCATTTTTTTCCACTTTTTCCCTCTTTGGAATAACACCAAGAGCTGCGAAATGCAGTGCGAAATGCAATGTCTCTCCACCCATACCACTGTCGCCCCAATGCACAGACTCCTCTGCTAGTAGGAATACATTACTTTCTTGAAGCCTGTAAAATTTTAGATAACTATATTTGCTGTTATTGGGCATCCTTGTCATTCAGGGCCATTTTTGGCAGCGTTTGTGCGCATGTACGTGTGTGCGTGCGTGTGCCTGCCTTCCTCCCTGCCTGCCTGTCTGTATGAAATAAAGGTTTTCCTACCTGGAAATGCACTGTTGAAACTTTATCGACATTGATTTTGTTTTTCAGTTGCCTATAGTCATTTTTATTTCTTCAAATATTTCAGTTTAATATTGCAAACAACTTCACAACATACAAAATGAATAATATTAACCCAGAAACATGTCAATGAATAAATTTTATATATATATATATATATATATAATTTTTTTATATATATCTTGTCCTCTGGTGGGGATAAAAAAATAAACAGCAAAGCTTTGACAACAGCACCTTGACATAGTATGTAATTCCAACATTACCTTGAGAAGTTTAGAACAGTAAACAGATAAATTACTTGAGAGGAAAATTGTTTTCTGCTGAATATGTAAACGGAATGTTTTTTGGTCAGCATCATATCCTTTTTTGTAAGTGGAGAGTTTCTCAATTCACAATTGAAGCAGCATGCAAGCTTTTGAAGATGGAACTGTCCTCTTTTCATTCCTTGCCTGTTTTTTTTTTCCTTCATTTTCTAATTCTTGGCAACATAAACAAATCACAATGTCTTGAGGAATGTGATATAGTAATTTAAACTGGGCGCAAATGACTGATCAGATTTTTTTTAATTGTTTACAAGGTCATGAATATGTTCAATAAATAGACTGTAGTATCACTTTTACTGTATAAACTTCATCTTTTTTTACATGCAGTCCATAAAATTTTCATTTGACGGAATAATTTACCCTGTTATGTATATATACAAATAGATATTTTCTCTTTATTCTCTTTTTTAAACTCTTCAATAAAATCTATACATTTTATACACTATCTCCCTCTTTTAATGGTCAATGTGCATACACATGAAGTGTCTATCCTTATAAACCGCCAGCCAATCTTCTTTTTGCTATCCATGGTAAGCGCTCGCACGTAGGACTGGGTTGTCCTGCATTGGGAATTATAATGCCGCTTGTCTATTCCTCTGCAGCCCTCCTTTGTGTACCCCATGGGGTTGCATTTGGTCTCATAAAAGTATTGCTTCAGTTGGCCATTGGGGACAGGGACCTTTTCCATGACGGTAACTGTCTGCCCAGACATGTCTATTGCCGTCTTTTTATCCACAGCTGTCACCCACTGGCTAATACTGTCACACACACTGAGCTCTCCGCGTCGTGAGGGATCGGAGTGTCGCCGCACCCTCATGGACATATTAGCGGCATCCAGATAGTTTTTGTATTCCTCCAGAAGAAAGAGCAACGGCGGCTCCAAAGGCACTTGGTTGCTGATCATCACCCGCGAGTCGTACAGGTCGACATCCTTGGTCTCTGCGGTGACCACAGAGGATGGGCCCCCACCTCCCTGGCTCTTATCAGCCCCCTGTCCCAGCTGTGCCGCCTCTCCCTCCACCTCCAGCAGCTCCTCTATCACCTGCTCAAATGTGTCTGTGAGTGAGGGCAGTTCCCCACGCTGGCCTGGCCCACCACCACTCTGTGGAGTCCCATGGCCTCGTGCGGCCGTCGCAGCGGCGCCCAAGTAGCCTTCCGTCCGATGGCCCCGCATGCCCGGGGCGTCTCTCAGGGGCGCAGCTCTCATGCAACTGAAGTATGAAATAACCATAGTAAGGAACAGGATGGTCATCACTCTTCTAACCTGGTGGAACTGGAGGGGGAGAGAGAGACAGAAAACAACAGGGAAGGAGGGGGGAGAGAGAGAAAACAAGACTGTCAGTCAAAGAGCATTTTCAATGAAGTTAGCTTATTCTTGATCCATAATGCACCATGTAAGCCTTTCCCCTTATTTACACCCTACACTCTCTTTGCAAGCCAAAAAGGGAGCCAGTAGCTTTGGTATAATCACATTTTTTCCTTTATTAAATTAGTATTGGCGCTGCATCATCAGTGTTTTCAAATTGTTTGCAAACTGTAACCGTTCTGTTCCTATGTGAGGTCTGGCTTAGATTTTTATTTGTTGGCAGCGACGCACAAAAGCTGTGCTGAGCATCAGAGAGATCGCATATTACAAAAGATAAGATTACACGAATACATGTCACTACATCCTTACAGGCGTGCTATTATTTATGAGCCATTTTTAATACTGGTCTGTTGACTTGTACAGTTTATTTCTGGAGTGTGCAAGGAAGTCTTAGAATGGCCAAACCTGTCACCTTGTCAGTTTTGAAAGCTTATACTTTATTCCATATTTTTAAACTTTATAAAGGACGCAGTGGATTTTCATATAATAAAACATTTATTAGGGAAAGTAATATATTTTGGACTGTATTAATAATTAAGATGACAGGTGGATGCATTTTAGGCTCCAACCATGTGAAGGTCAATTGCAAATTGGCATAAATTTGGGAACGCTCTGCGTATATTGACATAAGGATATGGTTTTGTTTGTTCTGTTTGTTTGAAGAGCTTGTGTATTATCTTTTGACTATGACATTATCCCGCCAACAAAATCAACACTATCAACACCCAGGGAACCTCCAACATGGACGACTGGAGTGGGAAACGTTTTGTTTGTGTCAGCTCTGACAAACACCGGCGCCGCAGGATTATTACTGTTCTTTATAAACTGGTCTGTGCTGTACGACAGGTCTGGCACTAAACCTTGTAGTCATGAACGGGAATCAGGAGTTTGTTGAGGGACAGTGTTTGCTTTTGGCAGGTGGATGGCGAGAGCACTGCAGGATGAACTAACAGGATGTAATGAGGAAACTGAATGACAGAAAGATGTGTCATCCTCCCTGCACTGTAAAGTACCAATCTCAAGGCTCCGGAGAGCAACTCACGAGATAAGCAAAGCTCTGCCAGTCGGGGTGGGAAGCCAGGTGTTGCAGAAATACTGTACACACATCCTAAACTGGCAAACCGCCTGAGCACATATGCATCCCTTACCTCTGAGAAGCTCTAAGATTCCCAGCAAATCAATGAATTGGTGGACAACCGACAGCACGAGATATAAAAGCAACCATAATGAAAAGAAAATCTAGATCTTGCTTTCCACAGGGGCTCATTTAAAAATAGCCTGGCCGAGGCTTTGACGGCACTCTGCACGTCCCAACTTGATACAGGAAAACACGGCGAGCAAACACACTCCTGCCTCCACTCAGAATGGACACAAGGACCTTTACAGTAGGGAGGAGCGAAACCCCACCTTAAAAGCATTTGTTTCATTCTTAATTGGTATCTGGGGCCGTGGCTGCAATTAACCAACACCACAGTGACTGCCATAGAGATATCTCGTCTAAAAATAGACGTGCTGGGAGTCTCACAGTCTCTATTCAGAATATCACATCCTTCTTCTTAATGAGCCACTCATTCCCCGAGCTCAGTGACGTGCTCCTCCTGAGTGTGTGAGTGTGTGTGTTAGGGGGAGGGCATGGGGAGGGGCTGGCTTGTATGTGTTTGCGAGGGAGATGGGGGTATTTTTCCTTTCACCAATTAAAGCAACAACGAGGACAAAGCCGAGAATATGGAGCTCATTATCAATTTTTCATTAAATAATGTTGATAAAAGCCTATCTGACGTGCAAAATCGAGCTTATTAACCCTTCCGAGTTGTTAAGGCTTTGGCTCCAATAACAGGAATATTCTGCGAGGCTTCCCAGCACAGAAAACCATGTAGGTTTACGGGATTGAGGCCAGTCACGAGCTTTGTGTGTAGGATGCATTTAGGCTGATATTATTATCAGCATCGCGCTCAAATGGTTCCACTTCCACATGAAGGAAATGAAGGCAGATTGCTGATTACTGTTAGGCGTCAAACTTCATGCTGGAAATGGTGCAGACGAAGAGTGCTGCATCTTCCATAACAGACCACAGGGGTAATATTGCAGTAGCAGGGGGTGGAGAGAGTGCCAGCGTCATTTCGCAGCATAACAACCACAGATGACGTCTCTTCCAGGTCTCCATAGGGGAGAGAATGGAGGGGAGGAGGTTGCTGGGGGTAATGCCACTCAACAGTGTGCAATTGCATGCCGCTCCCCCGGGTATCCTCACACCGGGAACAACAAATGATTTTATTTCTATCTCTGTGATTTCCTGTTTCCATCAGGACAATCAATATGGCTTATGCTCTCAATCAACATCCTGTTAAAATGCGATAAAGCCAATGAATCATTTAATTGCTGTGGGACTGGTGGAGAATCTCTGGCTTATATCTACTAGAGGCTAAATGTGACAACTGATTGGTTTGCTCTTGCTTTATACATCCAGGGATGGAACATTTCATGTGCACTGCTGAATTTCATAGTTAATAAAAAAAACAGAAAAAAGCAGCTTGCGAGTTAACACAATGAGCATGAATAATAAAGCAAGGAGGGAACCACATATGGAGGAATGTGTGGAATAAAATGTACTTTTCTGGAGCCTCCGAGGCAGCTTTTTGACAGCCAGGTGTTCGATTCTGAAAATATCTAACACAAAGAAGTGGTTGAGCACATTTCTTTTATGTAGATTGATTAAAATATGATCTTTAAATGAGATCCAGCTACCAATCTTGCTGTGTCATGGGCATCCACATATGACAGCTCTTTTGACGTAAAGCATAAATCAATTGGCATGGAGTGGAGGAAGACAAAGGCTGCAATAACCGCTGCTCAAACACGCCTTTATTCATGACAACACGCCTAGAGCATGAAACACCCAGAACAATAGGAGCAGGTGAGTGCGTGGACTCTGTCTACTGTGTGGCGTTGACGTCTCTAGATGACCACCTGTTCATCTGCTTTGAGAGCACGGCTGTATGGTCGGGATATGTAACTTACCCTCGCATTTATTCTTTGTGCCAGGTGGGGATTAAAGTGATAAATGCCTCCTTTGACAGATGTTGAAAAGTTTCTCTAAAGCATGAAAGGACTAGCTTGGCTAGTATTATTACACGTTCAGTAGTGCTCCTCAGCCTCCCTGCACATGTCGGCACACTTTATGGCTTCATCTTCACAAACAGCGTGCATGAAATCTTAGGAACTGTTAGAAGGGAAAATAAACATCAAACAGGAGGGATGAAAGAGGGAAATGTGCCCACTGCATTTGAATAGAAATGTATGACCTATAGCAACATTTGTTCTCTGCTGCCACCGCAGCTCCCTTGTGGGCATCCGTCTTTGTTCAATTCCGCAAGAACCGTGTCGGTTGGAGCTATTTTGCCAGCAACATGTTTTGTCACGTTCTCCATGTAAAGAGCACAATGCCAAATGTTCAGCACTCAAAACTTGAAATCAAAATTTCTACCCGAGGACCCCTCATGCACCACAATGCAGCACTTAACAAAAAAAAGGCAATTAGAGTTGTCTGCAGTAATGGCTGACACATGTGGAAGCTTGCTGAGATCTGTTTTCAATCTGACACAGTTTCAGAGCATGTTTAGTAATAGATGAGCATCACTAAGGGATTATACCTGGCCTCCAGGCCAACCCCGGCCACCGCCACAGAAAGCCCGGCATTCAAATAGCTGCTGAGTGATCTGCACTGTCCCAATAAGTCACTGCTTCCCTCCCACACTGTGAGAACAATTGAAAGAAAACAGTAGCAACACAGTGTGGCCAACTTATACCAAACTCTCATTTGAAGCTTTGCACTCATCCTTATATGTGGAAATCTCTATCTTAGCAGAGTTAATGTGCTCTGAAATTTGGGTTTCAAGGACAATCTTTACAAAAAAAAAAAAAAAAACAGCTCACAGTTCATTTTAATCCATGAATCAGCAACTCTGAAAGCTACCAACTAAAATAACACCAACAAACCCACAGCTCCAAATTAACAGCGCTGCAGTTCTTAACTTTGGACACTAGATGGCGTGTGAGACCGTGGAATAGTTAGAGCTCCTTCTCTTTCTCCCTCCCTCCTATGATAGATAGATAGATAGATAGATAGATAGATAGATAGATAGATAGATAGATAGATAGATAGAACAGCCAGGCACTTCATCTTTTTAAAGGAGGCAGAACCAGTTTTGTTGATCCTGGTTGTAATAAGCCAATAAAGTTCACTTATGTGGTATTTAGTCACATCTCTGTCAACAAATGAAGCCCTAATTTGCATTTTTTCCCTAAAGAACATCATAAATTCATCTTTAAACCATAAACCATGACCCAACTAGCCACTGAGCACTGCTGTGATCCTCCAAGTTCCTGGGGAAGATGTTTTCTTTCACACTGAGATGTCACAAATGAGCCAGTTTTCCACCACCTCTATAAATGGAGCTTCTTTTTAATCCGCGTTCATTCTGGCCAGTAATTTGAAGTTATTCGGCGCACTACACCAAGAAGTAGACCCAACAGTATGTGTTGGCTGGGCTGAGCTGGGCGTTTAGGTCTCGGGTTTCCTATAAAGTCTTAATGAGTTCATCAAAGTTTCTTTTTTTTTTCTTTCTTCTCCCCCTTCCAAAACAACTATGCAAAAACGGAGTTTGAGAGTTTGCGCACAGTGTGGGGGGTCTGATGAGCGAGATAAAGAGTGCATTGAGCTGTTTATGAGCAGAAAGTTAGATGATGAAACGTGGATGATTTCACGCAGAGGCGCGCTGGATTGTTTTGTTACTTGGGAGGAAAAAAATAATAATAAGAAGAAGGCACATTGCTCTGGCTGCTCTAATAATGAAACAACAGGCGTTTTTTTTTCTTTCTTTTTTTTCTGGAGATTACATCTGCCGAGCCCGTGCTCTCCACTGGAAACCCAATCAACATAATAACTCCGTTTTTTATTAATGAACGAGAGGATAAGGTTACACATATCCCCTCTCGGGCTGCGGCGCTGTCTGTTCGCAGGATAACCGGACTTGATCGAGCTACTTTTAGACACCCCCCTCCTCCTCCTCCCTCCCCAACCCCAAGCACCCCACACACACACACACACGCACGCACGCACGCACACACACACATACACACACACACACCTCTGTCCGTTCTCTCAAGCAGCATCAAACAAAGCTTCAAGTGCGTAAAACAACTTATCGGCCTACCTTTCACTGCCCAGTCGTAAAACAGACCATTCAACAGGACAGCAGTGTCATCTGGGATGTTTTGGACAACTCCCCTGCAGTAATTTACTTAAGCGATATTTTCCTCTCTGTACTCTCCCGACAAGCTTCAGGATATCTCTTCAGCTTTGGAGCAAATAGATTAAATTATTGATGGTGGAAATTGCATGGATGAGGTAATGCACTCCCATGGCTGCGCGGCTCCTTTGGAGATCGTCTGAAACTGAAGTTGTCGCATGCTGAAACGCCGCAGCAGCACCACCACGGGATGAGAGGACCTCTGGAGCTGAAATGAGGATCCTCTTTGCAACTACAGTAACTTTACTACACAATGACGCTGCAACATGTGACCTGCCGCTGACTGACTGGTCACCGCCGAGCTCCTGTTTAAACAGCCCCGAGGCGGAACTATTAATGCGCTTTCAGTGTGCATTATGCGCTTTTGTTTGTCCGCATACCGTGCAGCCTGCATCCACACCATAATGTCTGGCGATGTATAAAAGCACAAGGAAGCCTCTCCTCTTCCGTATTTGTTTGCTCGCTGAGGCCAAAGAGGTGGCGTCTTTTCTTTTCTTTTCTTTCTTTTTTTTTTTTTTTTGGAGGGTTTTGCAACAGCGCGTCTTCACCAAGTCGTGATACACTGCGTGCCATTTAGAGTTGGCCTATTTGTGTAAAATTAGATATTCAGGGAATTAAAAATAAGCATTTCTTGAGCTGGTCAGCCAATAGTGAGGAGGTGATGGAATATATATATAAATATATATCAAAATAAGCTCCCAGTAAGAAGATATTTGTGTTTTAAGTATATATTTTGGAAGGTTTTTTTCCCCCCTCTCCAACCATTTCATCCATTTTAGGCAACATGAGTCTCCCTCAATCTATATTCTAGCCCGAGAAGATTCCCACAATCTTCTCGTGTCACGTACTCTATAAAAGCATGGTTTTGAGTCATTTCTATTATAAATAAACCTCCTGAATGTCAGCTTAGAGGAGAGGAGGCCTATCATTTTGCTGTTAAAGCACTTGGCAGGCAACAGGCGCTGGAGGCTAACAAAGATGTGAACTTATCGAAAACAATCCTGCTTCTCTTTGCTTTTAAAGTGAGCCATCTCCACAACAGATGGATGACTCCCCTGCAAGTGCTCTGCAGTGTAGTAACCGGCTTTCACAGGTTATTATTACCAAATGTCAGCTAAGCGAACGCACCTTAGATTATATACACAGAGTTTACTGGGAGAGAATTGAACCGCCTTGCTTCTTGGTGCTCTGTTTTCCCCTCCTGTGGATCAAACCAGGAACAATCCATTCTCTGTATAATGCAGAATTCAAATAAAAATGTCATTGGAGCCACAACCTTTCAATGGGTGATGAACGTTTGGAAACTCCACCTCTGATGAATACAAGAGTGAGCATAATGGGGAAATAGCAAGCTCATTATCCTTGCGACTTGGCCCCGGTCCAGTGCAAAGATTTATTGTGATGTGTTTGCTATATTGCCATCATGATTCTTCCCTGCACGAGCTCATGAGCTGGAGAGCTCTTGTTTGGCATGTAGCAGTATGGGAGTGGATGCTCACACCTGCTTAATGAGTCACTCCCACCTCCAACACACCCGGGGACATGCCAAGATAGATATAGCCCTCCCCGAAGGCTCACAGGAGGTGAGGGCAAACTCTGGATGACAAAGAGTTGCATCAGCAATCACTGAGCGACATGACTCCAAAGAGGATAAAAAAAATGCACACAGCACAAGGGGGCTGTTCCAAACAAGTAATTCATAAATAAATCACTTGGCATCTCATTAGAAGAGCAAAAACAACAACACGGTCTCTCTTCGTTTCTGCAAATACAACACAGCCGAAGGTGGCGTACCGAGAGAAGCCTTTTTGCTCGTGCGCGTCTGAAGCTTTAAGAAGTGAATTTCTGAATGAAATTAGTGAAATGTCTGATAGCTGGTAGCAAAAAGGGGTTGTGAGGAGTGTTAGGATCCCGTTGGCACGTTCGGCCGAGGGTCAAACACAAGCAGGGCAGCACTGGCCCGTGTTCAGGCAACCAGGAGTCTCTCTGAAAAGTGCTAAACCACTATTTCACCGGAACTGAGGTGTAAGATTTCTTTAGGTTTAAGATTTCTCGACACCAGTAACTTCAAACTATCCGCGGCGTTGGGACGAAACCTTTTGTCTCTGCATGTCATGTGGCAAATTTCTACAGCTTCTTAAAATCGCTCGTGGCTCGTGGCTCAAAAAACACACAGGGGTTCGCAGGAGCAGTTGGGTAGTTCTCTCCTCACATCTTTTCCCGCTCACAACCTTTTTTTTTGCCTGTTTGTGCAGCAGAAAGAAGAAACAAGCAGAGGAGCTGACAATACGACACACTTGTATAACCTTTCAAGGCTTCTCTTGCCAAATGCAGCACGATGCTGACAGGTCCGCACTGCCGAAAGCTTCACTTAACAAGTAGAATTATGCCTCCTTGTGCGAGAGAGGAGCCGTGTAATGTGGACGAAATGACATTTTGCGAAATGTCATTTTCACTGGGGATAAAGGGAGGCGATGAGGGTATTTTGATCAAAGTGAAATTGCATTCCTCCTCGAGAAAGAAAACACGTCAACTGAGAAAACATTTTGTATGAGGTCGGATGACGTCAAACGAGGCGAGGGCAAGCTGGAGAACAGTTGAGAGAACTCCAGACTGGTAAACAGGTAAAGTCAGCACAGTCCTTTTATAATCAGATGCTGGAGTGAGGAGTTAATGTCATCCCTCCTGTGATGACAATAACCTTTATTGTAATCATCAGGCAGACACACAGAAGACCAATCGTCTAAGCTCCATATGCACTCCTCCTTCCACATCCTCATGCAGCTGATACATTATTTCTATAGTGGCATGGACTGCAAATCACTCCACAGCCTATTAAGCCTCTGTCTGTCTCTGTCTGTCTGTCTCTTCTCTTGGCTTATGCCTTCCCCCTCTTCCTCCCTTCCCTCCCTCCCTCCCTCCCCCCCGATCCAATATCACCACAGCATCAATAACCTTTGCATGGTTCACTGCTGAAGGAAAACACACTAAACGCGCCTCAAAATGACTTGGAAATGCTGAAATGTTTGTTATGAGGCTCCAACTAAAAAAAAAAGAAAAGAAGAAAAAAAGCAGGCATTTTTCATCTGCTGCACAAATGAGGCTGTAGACAACTAAATCAGTGGCTTGAATATGCCTCCTGCTTGCTTTAATACGACATATCCTGCCAGCATATGCAACCACAGAAACATGTTTTATCAAATAAGGGACAGAAATGATATATTTACCCTTATAGAAATGCAATATATAGATATTTATGAAACAGTAAGTTGGTCTGACATTCAGGAAATAGCCTATCTGTGTTTTATTATCTTGAATAGTTGCTTGGATTCAGTGATGTGCTGCATGTTCACATGCTGAGAGACACACTTGAATGATCGAACATTTCCTCACACACACACACACACACACACACACACACGCACACACACGACCAGAGCATCATGGATCCTTGTAGTCCCGCAGTGGTCCGACATATAAGATGTCTTTACAGTCACATTAACTATATCCACTGTGTATTAATAACTTATCGCGGTCTCCATCGCTGTGAAATCACAATCGTGCCACTGTGGCGAATAACTGATAATTAAATGTTCGGGATGAGGTTCTTCCTCCTCTCAGAACTTGTTTAAACAAGCCTGTTAATTGGATGAAGGTGTTGGTGATGAAGATGATGGTGGCGGTGGTGACTAAAGCAGCAGCAGCAGCAGCAGCAGCGACGGCGGCGGCGGGCGATGTAGCCTACATTTCCATAATGATTAAGATGATTAATTTTCGCTCTAAATATATCGTGACGCCCGCATAGACGTGAGTCGAGATTTCTGCCATGTAAAGCCCAGCGATGATCAATGCCCTATTGGTAATTTATATTAGACATCAGCTTGGATAAATAGACAAGTTATTACGTTTCATGAATGAAACCGGTGTGGCAAAGTGGGCAAGCGCAATCCGAAATCGAGTTTTACCATCATTTTTTTTTTTTTAAAGAAAGGAACTACCTGGTATTTATGTTAAAAGAAAATTGAACGTCCTTAATTGAAAACCAGATTTCGCCAAATCCTTTTAGCCCCCAAAGTGCATGAATTGATCGCAACGGGAAAACGACACACAAAGGCCAACATTTACATTATGAAAAGAAAAACCCAGCAAACACATCAGCCGTATGAAACAGTCTAGGATACCATTAATGCTAATCCTTATTTCTGCGGAATGCATTTATTTATTTTTTCGTTAGAATAAACAGGCCTACCGAAAGAATTTCATCTGATTTTTGCAATGAAACCTACCATCAGGTTTGTTATTGACGCCCACCCCAACTCTGCAGAGCTGAGAGTGCAGAGAGACAGAGAGAGAGAGAGAGAGAGAGAGAGAGAGGGAGGGAGAGAGAGAGAGAGAGAGGGGAGATTCTCGGTAAAGATAACACACGCGGAGACGCACGCACACAGTTGCGAGCGCACGCAGGCGCACGCCCGCACACAAACACACGCAGCCCCATTTATGGACTGATCCGCTGACGTACATTGCAGAAAAGTGCTATAAAAAAACCTTCATACATACAAAGTGTGTCGTGCCACCCCACAGACCCCTCCTAACCCGCCTCCGCTCATCCCTCCTCCTCCACCCAACACGCCCACGCCCACACCATAATCCCACGTCTCAGTAGAAAAAAAAAATAATAATAAAAATACTGCTACATGGCCAGAAAATAGGCATTCTGCAAAGAAAAGATTATATTTATAAACCAAATACAACCGGAAAAGATGCAGCGATAAAAAAAAATAATAATCCAACTCTCTTGAGGCATCTTTAAATAAAAAGCCAAATATGTCTTCAAAGTATCACAATTTCCCTGATCTTATGTAAACTAAAACGCGTGTCGTTTCGTTAGATAAATTATTGATTGATGATAATTTGGGTGATAAACGGTTTTGTGGTATTGATGAGCCCGAAACGTGGCTGTTATAGTTGCGACGCAGCCTTTATTGAAAGGAACATTTTTTTTTTATGAATGTCGGGCTGCCTGATAAGTAATATGATCTATTTTGGTTTCACTGTCATAAAATGAGGACTAACAGGCTGTAAAATGCAGAAACCGACCGGGCAGCGCATTACATTGGTGGGTAAAACTGACCGAAAACGCCAGCGGAAGAAGTCACACAATTCAAATGCAATTAGGGATTTACTGGATACATTCGTTTTTGGAGTATTTATTCGAAAACGCAGCCTGGGAGAGGAGGCTTGATTAAAACAGGACTGCCAGTGGGCGTTGGGGCTTTTCTCTTGCAGTTGTTTTGCCATGCAATTGCTTCGTCTTGGATCAGAAATCTTAAATCTTTGACCAGAGGAAAAGAGAGAGAGAGAGAGGGAGAGAGAGAGAGAGAGAGAGAGAGAGAGAGAGGAAATAGACAATATCCACCCGCTTCTGCATCGGTGTGAGACGAATTTTTTTAGGCTACAAGTCCTTCAGGAGAGCAGAGAAATAAAATCCCAGAGCACTTTTGGGTGATGATCGTGTGAATCTAACAGCCTCACGTGATGCTTTAATTTGGAATATTTAAAAAGAAAGGGAGATAGAAAAAGAAAGACAGCATAAAAAAAAAAAATCGATGCTTCCCGAACAATTGCATATCAAGCCATCTTATCTCCCTCTCTCCATCACATTCAGCCATAACATCTGTCAGTGGATGCACTTTGACCACGCCCATCTTTATTGTAATTTTACACAGGAATAACAGAACAATTTGTCTACTGTAAAGGAGCCTCGCTTTGGCAAATCACACGAGTCAGAGCGGCTGAGAATTAATTCATCTTTTCTCCTTCTTTCCTTTTTCATTCTTTTTTTTTTTTTTTTTTTTGCGTGTGTCTCCATTATTCATTGGTAGCCTGCGTTTGACAGGTCGACTCGGAGCCGTGTATGGACAAAAGAGGGGGTAGGGTAGCAGGTGAAGTGAAAAGCACCTTATGAATGAAACCGTGGAGCGGTCGTAGTAAAAACACAAGTGATTTGATGGCGATGACGGGAGGAGGAGGAGGGGGGGGGGACGATGGAGGGGAGGGAGGGAGGGAGGAGGTGGGGGGGTGGGGGGGTAAAGAGTAGGGCTATTTTTGGTCGATAACAAAATCCAGAGGGTTTGACATCAAGACAAAACATGAATGCAGCAGACCAAACAAGAAAATATAGATAGATAGATAGATAGATAGATAGATAGAAACATAGATAGATAGATAGATAGATAGATAGACACTGTTTTATGATATGCACCAGCATCAGTACTCCAGTTCGTGCAGGCTGGAAGGATCACTGCAGCGTCTTAAGTCCCATATTGGGAGCATGATTAGGCACAACGCAACGATTACGCAAATTATGTTGCAGCAGGCAGTGTTCGGAAACTCCAGAAACGCTTCAAAAAAAAAAAAAACCTCCGTTTGACAGAAAAAAATCCCCAAAGCACGAAACCGAGTCCCAATTTAAACGTCTCACATGACCCAAAGCCTATACGAACGTGCACGCACCAATAATTTCTAGATATAACTTCATTTTTTGAAGGAAGAGGAAGAAGAATGAGGAAGGGGGGGTGAGAGGAAAAGATGGTCTACGAGATTATTGGTCACCTGGATCGGGTTTCATTTCGGAGTTATTTCGGTCACTGATGCCCACAATTAAAGCCAGTGCCAAGGCGAAGGCTGCATGCTGTAGTTTTTTAAGCCGAAGTTCATTTGTGAAAAAGCCAGAAGCCCGCAAAGACGACAGGAACAAAAGAGTGACATGAAAACAATGGATTGTGCTCTTACCTTTACAAGGGCTGACAACCACTATGTGCGTGGTTAGATCTCCGCGACCAAGACTTGCATGTCCCAAAGTTTAACGCAGTGTGGGGGGGCTTATAGGTACCGAGAATGTGGTGTGCAAAAGACCAGACGACCTAACATTTTAACTTTCACAATGCGCTACAAAAACACATCTCAAAGCACGAGCTCTCTTAATGGCAAGCGCTTTCCTTTTTTCTTTTTATCCTTTTTTTTTTTTTTTTTGGTATATATTCTTTTTCTCTTTAGAATCCCGTTTATTTTCCGTCTACAAGACCACCGGCTCCCTCAGAATAAGCTTACCAAAAGTTGAAAAAACAATCCCAGGTTTGGCAAAGGGGGGCTGGGAAAAGAGAGAAAGAGAGTTGGCGTCCACTCGGCGTTTTAGTCCATGCACGACTCCGGTGCCTCTGTCCAACGTGCTGAAAGCATAACACAGCCAGGGTAACTATGAGGGGCCAAGAAAATATCTATATACTTTTGTTTGAGTGCCCACTTTAAACTGCTTTTTTACTCTGCTCCTTCCCCGCGTCTTGTCACGTGTATTTCCCCCCCCTCTTGCCAAACCAGTCCTGTTAATATTTGATCACATGTTGGTCGGACATTTCCTTTTAGATAACAGCACCTATATCACAAACGCCGGCTCAATTCAGTGTACAGTCGCCTCCATAGAAAAGAAAGAGAAAAAAAAGAAAAGAGGCTCCACTCTCACGCCAAATGACCAAATTATTACAACTGGCACCGCTGTAATACTTATACCCCCATTGTTCTTCATGTCATGCTTATGGCAAGTGTCACAGGTAAGTGGCACATGTTGCTTTGTTAAAGAGAGAGAAAAAAAAACAAAACAACAAAAACATGGGCACCGCACAAAAAGAACATACATACATGCATAAAATATAAAGCCCTCACTGCCAACACACACAGCCCTCCAAGGCAGTCTACAGCCTACATCACATCCACACATTGCGCGCAGACACAATGTAATATTTCCTTACCTCTCTCACTGTACCGGCATATCCTGAGCCGAGAAATGTCACACAATCTTTTCTCACACAAGCTTTGTCAACATCAGCCTCATCAGACATGGGTCTCGATACTGAGTTTCTCAAGTAGCCACTGAGTCCAACCCTTCCAGCAATGCGCTGCCAGACTAAATAGCAAGCACGACTATTTACTGGTAATCATCCTTTTATATGCTGTGTGTTTCCATTGCTACTTACCATTTTCCCCTACGCTGTCCTGGAGATAGAAGTGTCTTAATATCCACTCACTCCAACAGATGCTGGTAGGTAATGTGTCTTGTTTGAAGTCATCATATGAGAACTTCTGCTGTGCTCAGATCGCCCACCACTTCGCTGACTTATGAATCTAATAACCCTTTGCAATATCGGCGTGCTTAAACTCTCGTAGGCAACACCTTGGTGGCTCTACAGTAAAGACAAATATCAACAAGCCCGGGTTGTCAGAAAAGCTTGTACAGATATACGTAACACCCTCGCCCGGACAACGCCATTAGGGGTCTTACGTGATTGAAATAAGCGACGACAATCCAAGTTTATGGGGATACTAGTTCCTGACTGATCGCTGGTTCACTGCCTCAAATCTTTAAATCCGCATCGGGCAACAATGACAGAGACATAAAAACTTCTGAGACATATCCATATTCACGTGTTTGTGTGTTATAGACTGTTAACTCCCTCTTTGGCGAGGGGCCATTGGCCCATTACGCATACGCACAACTGGTCAGTTTGATTTTTCTAACACGGACGACGCACAGCCAGGTCGCTTTTACAAAACAAATATCACATTAATGGCGCCCCTGCGTCTGCCTGTCAAGTTCTTGAGGAACTTGTTGCTGCTCAAAAAGAAACCCCCCTCCGCTTTCCCACCCCCCCTCTCTTTTGCTGGACCAAACACTCTCATGTATACTTACATTGTCAAATTCTGTTCAAGTGCTGCGTTATTCTCGGACTGATGTTAACAGAAATCCCCCACCAAAAAAAGTTAATCCACGTCCTCCAGAGGTGTGATAACACTGAGAGAAGCGATCAGAGCGATTAAAAGCCAGGAATGATACTTATCGATCAGGGATATCTGGAAGTTCAAAGGCGAAATCTGTTTTCAGTAAAATTCCATCAGTTGCACTGCCAACACTCAGCCATCTGATTGTTATGCAGTGACGAAGCGCTGTGCTTGCAAGTGGAGCCCCAAATGTACGAAGTAACATGAGTAATAGGTGATATTTGCCTGACTCTTTGCCAGCATCCCAAAACTTTCTGGAGTGATTGTACAAAAAGTGTCATTCTTGTGGTATAAATTACTTTTTTGTCATAGTTTATGGAAATCACGCCGCATGGGTGGCGCGTTATTGGAACCTGTAGGCGTGCGTCTGCAAGGAGACAATAGCACCAATGTGACAAATCCATGGACTTCTCCTTCACAAAACAGAACAAACAACCAAAAAAAGCTGCTCATCAAAGTGCTTTAGGTAACTCGATGCCATTCATACCAGCACACGGTGAGGCTCTCCAGGTGAGTTGGAGCTTTAAAGAGGGCAACGCTGTCCCCTTCTTCATCATACATGTAGTGGAAAACGCATTGGGTTGAATGTTTAACCCGCAGCTTTATGACTTTAGAGGGGAGAGAAAGATGTAAGTGTCTGTGTTTTCAGTGTCTCTTGTCAATATTGTGCCACCAAACTTCTGATAGAGTCCTTTCTTGGCAAATATAGTTGATTCTAATTTGGTCTGACTACGCATGTACTCATCATCTCTCTTGTAGAGGCAGTGGCCAAAAAGAAGAAAAAAAACAACAAAATTCTTTGCAGTTTGTGTCAATACATTTCTGTCTCAAAGACACAAGATGGCATAATCAGATAAAAACAAGAATCCTTTTTTTCCCCCTCCATTGGATGTATTCTTTGCTGAGAAAGATGTACTTTTTCATGCATCATACAGGCAACAAGTGCTGGACTTGAGAGTCACACATAGCTTATTATCCTTGAACTCACTCCTCTCTAAATGTAGGCTTCTCACACAGTGGCTAACTCATTACAGGCTACTAATAAAAGGCAGTGACGTAAAGAGAGAGGTAACACATATCAGCTCGGCGTGGACAGCATGCTGTGGATGAACAATTCCCCTCGTTCGCTTCACATGATTAAATGATCAGGATGTATGTGTCCCATCACCTCTCGGGCTCCTACCATCATCCTACTCTCAGTCCTTTTTGCCTCCTGACGTGGTAACTTGACTTGCTCCTACTTGTGATGTTGTTAACACTTCCTCTGCTCCCACAGCTTTTCGCAGACTCTGTTACTGACTCATGCTCGTCCCTTTTCCACTATCCATGCCCTCCCCCGCACTCTTCACCACAATATCTTATGGCTGAGTCCGAGGTCACAGATCAATCACTTCATCCCCTGGGCTGCATATGACTGCATGGCATTTTGCTCTATGGTCTGCCAAGATACTTCACCTCTTTTGAGCTTACTCTTGGAACTTTTAAGTGTTTGAGTGGAATATGTTTTGGCAGAGGGAGGTTTATTAAGATGTTTAGCCAACGGGCTGCACCGTGGGATAAATATGGAGATGAATGTGCACCATTACAGATCTTTGTGCTGTGTAAAGAAAGACTGAGATTGGTATACATATGGTTATTCATTAGGTAGGGCGTAGAGGCAAAGAAGATGTACGATATAAGAATAATAGCAGGAACGGTTGCAGTGTTGCTCTTCAGTGGTTGGCTCATTACCACTTGTTGTTATTACTCTGTGCTCTGGGAAACCCGAATTTAAGATGTCATCTAATGTGATTCAGTCCAACCTTTCCTGAAAATGAACCCCAGCTCCACCTTCTCAAATGACAACTGCGCAAAATGAATCACCCAAAAAACGTATTGTTGAAGCCACTTTAACACTGCAGTCATCATACTTCCCTGTTTACATCTGCTAATTACATTTGGGCCCTGTCTGGTCTCTGGAATCATTACTAAAATGTAGAGTGCCAGCCTAAAATTTCGAGTCTATCAGCACTTTTCTCCCCCTCGCCGTAATGACAACTATTAGGCGAGGATGGATGCGGTTGGAGCTATGTGTATCATTACTCTGTCTTAATCTTTGTTCCATAAATATTGATAACAAGAGCCCCCACGTCATGTGTTACTAGTACCTGCTGTTAAAAATAGAACGCCCGCTGATGGCAGGTTATCTCTCACCTCTTGTATCTACAGGAAGTTGAGCTCTGGGACAAACAAAGAGCAGACAGAAAACAACAAATACTCTGATTACACACCACTAAATCAATCTACGGGACTCGTGCCTCCTCTGTTCACCCCTTTAGCTGGCAGTCAAAGTGCGGCGTGTGAAAAAGAAACTGCCACGTGTGTAAAATCTCGATTCATTTACATGAAAACACAATTTCTCCACCTTTCTTCATAACGAACCGGTCAGAATAGCTTAATCCAGTCACCCTGTTGACAATGTGCTTCATGCTGTACATCTGTCATTCTGTCGTGCAGCTTCATAATATTTCTGTAGAGTGTGGAATTAATTATCAGGCTCGGTCGGTGACTCAGAGCTCAGGTCTTCAGAAAGTAATGCAGCCCGTAAATAATCGCCCTACTGCCACCATACTTCACACTGATGGCGAGGGCTGCATTTGTGCTAATTTCGCCGTTCTATGTATAGTGTGACGGACAGTGTCAGGATGGATGGTATTTGGGTTGCCCCAGTGGCTGAGCAGGCTGAAATTGAACTGAATGTGCTGCTGTGATATTGAGGGTTTCTCTCTGGCTTTGCTGCATACAGTACCATCCGTCTTCCCCCGACCATCTCTCACCAGTTAAACACCAGGTGACTATGTAAACTCTGCCTTTAGTGCCCGAGGGGAGAAATCTGGAGCTCTGGGCGTGACATATAAGTGCATTGATCTCCTAACTCTGACTAACCTCCGTCTGCTCGACAGCCTGGAGTGGAGGATGCTGCCTGTCTGCCATTAGCTTTATGACTGCCTGGGTGAGACGGGTAATGGGGGCCTGCCACTGGACAGAGAGGCTGCCAAACTACAGCGGGGAACAACGACGGAGGGTGAACAGAAAAATGTAAATTTAAAATATCTAGAAGTTTGAACACAGAAATATGGAACCAAACTTGTCTCAGATCAAATACCGCTCCAGGACCGCGACTTATTCATGACTGAAATGAACGCAATGTACTTTAATTCCGCAGCACTGAGATGAGATGATTGTGTGCAAGTGTTTGTGTAAGCTCGAATGTGTATGGAGTGGTGCGAATTTGAATAGATGTATTTGCATCTTGTTGCTTAGCCAAAGGCATTATTGGTTCCCAGTGGTAGTGACCTGAAATTTTGCATGCACAGCAACCCTGCAAATGGTAGCCCCTTTATGATGAGCCAAATACTGCACAGTGGAAGTACGAGGCACTGACCTTCGATGCGGCAACATATATGTAACACACGTCAACAGAGATGTTCACGTTTCACGATTGTCTCTCCTTCCCAGCTTTTCTGCTGAATTCTACGAGGAAAGGAGAAACAATAAAGTGTGTGTAAGTCTGTCTTCGTTTGGAGTGTGATGGTTCAGGCTGATTTGGTCATTTACAGTCAGAACTATTCGCAGGCCACGCTGCCTTCAAGTTGCCAGAAAGTCAGAAATAGTGTAATTTAACAAAAAAAATTATTTCTGAGGCAGACGCTGAGCCCAAAAACATCCTCTTTCATATCGAATAGGCTTTCTTTTAGTCTGTCAGAAAAGTTATTAATTGTAGATGTTTCCAGTAAAACCACTTTAAATCTGTAAAATCCAGTGTGAGCTAAATTAAAATACACAGCCGCAAAAAAAAGCCAGCAGCCCTGTAAAACTCATACCAGCATTACTCAGGCTCTAAAACAAAGCAGTTTCTTTTTTTTGTGTGTTTTTATGTAAAAGCCCTATTTTCTGACCCCCATACTAAAATGCCTATGTGATGAATATAATCTTTATCTGCTTAAGCAGTTGTGGGCGCCCAGGAATAGCCGGGTCAAAAGTTTTAGCTCTCTTACTGGCCGTCTGCTATAAAAGACAGAATAGCAGCAGCCTGCAGAGGAGGTGGAGGCTCGTGACTTGGATGCTGGCAGTTCAAATCCCCGGACTGACTGACGAAAGCTGTGTAGGGAGGCAACACTATGCTCTGCCTCAACAGCAACTGTCAAAGTGCTGTTGCGCAGAGTCACTGAAGTCCCCACTGCTCGGCAACAACAGTGTAAGACTGTGGCGGAATACTGGGCACCTCCCAGGTGTGAGTGTGTGAACTTTCTCCTCTGCTTGTCTGGTCAAATTACCGATTTGAATAAAGTGGATGCTTAGAATCACACCCAAAGCTGATCATCAAACATGAAGCACTATGTGACTGTTTCAATGAAGACGCTAAAACTAGAAAATCACCATATAACATCTAAATAAACTGAGTGCTATTCTGAAGGTAAACTGTATGATTTGATGTTCACAGTTCATTCTTGATGGTGGAAACAGCAGTTGAGGAAGCAATCTCATCACAAGATCAAATTAGTAGCTGCTCTGGAGCTTTCAATCATGTCGCGTGATCTTCAACCACAGACTGGTGCTTAAAGTAATGGCATTTGAAAGCAACAACACAGCTACTAAACGGACTCAACGACTCAAAATGATTTGTTATTTAAATTAAATACTGAGAATTCCATTTAAAATAGAAATGGACCTCACTGGATATTAATTTGGAAACTGAAAACAAAATAATCTAAATATTTTCTGATCGCAGGATGTATCTTAAAAGAAGGAGAAGTGATGGACTCTTCTGTTGATGAAACAGTGTTGATTCTACATCTTGATGCTACTAATGTCTGTGAAATTAAACAAGTTTATGGCCCCCGTCTGAAATATGTTAAATCCCCAGAAATTACTGATTCTGCGCCAGTTTGAAGTAGGGCCAGACCGATAAATTGGCTGGGATGATATAAGCCTGTAGCAAATATGTGGGTATCAATTCATAAATCAGCCAGTAATTAATAAGAAATTGCAATACATGTTTGCAGTAATTAGAAACAGAGTCGCTGTTACTTTGTTTGTCAAACAGTGAGCTGTTTTTCTCTATAAAATGTCCCACTTGGTCACAATTTCCTAAAAAACAGAAATCCCTATCAGAAATGTTTGCTCCTGTTATGTGTCCATGTGAAAAAACATAGTAGCTAAGGTGTTAGTGGAGTTTTTAAACATACAACGTAACAGCTGTTTGTACACACTTTCACTTTTGCACAAATCAAATAATAATATATGATGTGATAATACTGAGCGTTACTGGTGGATTTTATTATGTTTTTGTTCCCCCATGTCCAGTCTTTCTGCTAAGCTAAGCTAACCGGCTCCTGGCAGTAGCTTTATATTTACCTTACAGTTATGTGTGTGGTATTGATCCTATGCGACTTGAATAAGAATATTATCTCCAAGTGTCGAACTACTCCTTTAAACGGCTCAGAAAAACGGAAATTTTCATGAAAACTGGGCAAACTCGTGGGAAAATTGTTTTGTTATGAATATTTTGCTGTCATCATTGTCATCATTTTTTCATGATTCGCTGTCTAAATGGTGTCAAAGTGGTAGAAATGCCAAACTTTCTTTATAAACAATGTCACATGGTCAGGTGATGTTTTTTCATATCTGAACTGCATGCCCCCGACTCTCGTCAAACGCCTCCCCTCTGTACAATAAAGTCAAACCAGATTCCCCATTACAGTTGACAGACAGACAGTAGGCACAAAGTTTAAAATAAAGGTCTTAAAGGGAATAAAAGCTTTGCAGTGAATGGTGAGGGAATTGTTAAGGATAATACAAAGGAGTGGGATTTCTCGTGCATTTGTCTGCGAGGGATATCCCAGCCAAAGTTTCTCTATACATCAAAGGGCCGCCGCAAATAAAAGCACACTTGTCAGGGGCGAACAAACTGCCTCCTTTGTGCCTTCTACCAGCCAAATTCAGGCACACAAAGCCTTTGGATGTACAACACTGAAAGAAGACATACTATTCAGATGACATGCTTTGCTCTCTGGTGGTTTGCTGTGTGCCTTTGTCTGCCCTGACCAGGACAGATATATAATATCACTGGATCAAAATCCTTTCAGTCCCTTTTACTCCCTGTTAAAGACTCCCGTTACACTCCCTCCCCCATACACTCCACTATTCTTTCTTTTCTTAAACAAAGTAAACTTGATGCAGCCAGATAACACTTGCAGCCCTCAGGCCTAATGCCCAAAAATGAGTCTCAGGTTCATTCAGGTTTTTTAGCCGTGTACAAACTGTGGTCAGACAGACTGGACACGTTTCTCTGTTGCCTCAGGAAATCTTTGTCCGGTTTGGTTTTCCATTTCGTCAACCACCTGTCATCTGCATCTCTTAAATTCCTGTGAAATAAATCACCACCAGACACAAAGTTTTTTTACACGCAAAAAAAAAAAAAAGATGAAAGTATTATTACCGCCCGCACACACTCTGACACGACTCACAATTGCGCGCGCGCACACACACTCACACACACACACACACATATACACCTGAATTACTGAGTACAAACTAAAATATACTGAACATACATCAAAATTATTTGTATGACACCTTGGAGGTTTCTGTGTGAAATCTTGTGAATGATTATTTACAAGATTTCTAGATAATTATTGATAAGATTTAACTCAATATTTTAATTAGGGCTGCGACTTATAGTGTTTTCATCATCAACTCGAAGCAGTGCACTGGTCATTTAAACAGCTGATCTATAGTAAGAATTGATGCAGGTTTCTGTCAATCAGCTGATCAATAGACTAATTGTTTCAGTTCTAATTGAAATATTTTTGATGTTTGCTTTGTTGTAGGTACAAATGTCTCGGTGATGCTCATTTCAGTCATTCTGCCAATAAAGTTCTTCTTCCTACTAATAATTTTTATTAAATGCAACAAAAAAGGTAATTTACAGTATTTACCGAAACTTCTTTTGATAAGACCTTTGGCAGTGGTTCACAACCTGTAGGACACAAAATTATATGATATTTTTACCTTTTCAGGCCTCCCGAAAATACTCAAAATAAACTCTCGGCGAAGGAAAAAATACAACATTTGAAAATGATCGCAGGTTCCAATCAATTATCTACTGAGAAATTTCATAAATCTGACTAATGATACATTTTCTATAGTTAGTTTTAGGATTGACGAAAAGCAGCAAAGCCTTTCAGAAAACTTTTACTTTTACGATACATGCAGTGAAACACGTTGTGAATGAAACAGTTTCCATTGTCACCATAATTATCATCACAGCAGTTTTTAGGTGTCTAACAGGGCACGTTTATCCTTCCTGCCAGTCTCGACTCCTTTCATTGTAACAACACAAGAAACTAATTTCTGAGAAACACCTGATTATTGATTGGCTCGGATTATTATATAAAGCCTAGTATGATCACAGGAGAGGGGAGCCCTCTTTAATTGTAAGGCATGTGTGTGTGTGTGTGTGGCTGGAAAATCAGTCAGTCTGATTTCAATGGATTTTAATGACGTTATGTGCTATTTTTGCTTGACTTTTTTTTTTCCCTCTACATTTGAGAAAAACGTCAAGGCACACCTGAGCTCACTCAGAGGCACAATGGTGAGAACCACTGCTTCACTCTGCCTTAAGAGATTTCAGCGTGTTGAATAAAGCAAATCTCTGAGTGAATGCAATGACTCATCACCAGGGTCATTTGCCTTTCACTGCAAATGAGTGTGGGTGTCTGACTAAGTTGCAGTTATAAGCTGGATATTGTTTTTTAATCATTGGAGAGAGAGAGAAAGAGAGAGAGGATGAAAAATAGAGGCCTAGTGTTTCTGTTTGTGTGTATGGTTCATATGAAAGAGTGTGTGTGTGTGTGTGTGTGTGTGTGTGAGAGACGGAGGGCCACATTTTGAGTCTTATCATTGTGCACCCGTTGCCATGCGTGCTATTTATCAAACAGGCGCTTTGGCCTGGAAGTGCAGTTTCCTGTCATTTGACAGAGATGTCCTCTGTGTGTCAGCAGCGAAGGACGCCTCTCTCCCACACACGTCTGAAGGAGGAACACGCAACAAGTGGGAGGAGATATGATAAGCGTGGCTGGTTTGCAAATTCAGCCTGATAAAGTTCACACACTTTGTGAAGGCTGATATTTGGTGGAAAGTTTTTCCTTCTCTACAAAGCAGGTGTAAGTTTTTGCAGGTTTTTACAATTAAAGGCTGCGGTAGGCAGGAGAAAATTTAATTAAGCTCCATCTGCAGAAATCCAGCCCACATAGAGCTACTGTAATATCAATGGTAACACTCTGTTTAATGGGGTGTGCGTAAGGCTGGCATTACACTATCAGGAAAACTGTCATTATCAAGAATTAAACTTGACAGTTGTTTCTGAATATTGTCATTAAGTGTCATTTAATTGATAATATCATCCAAAGAATTCAAAGTTGTCAAATTCTAAAATGAAGCTCTGTCAAATCCTTTAAGCTTTTAGCAGTGCTACTACACTGACAGTCTAATAACACTTTATTAAATCTTTATAAAATGTATAAACTCCACCATTTTCGGAGGAAATTCTTCACAAAACTGTCATAGAAGTGTAATAATACGTTCTAGTTGAATAAGTTTATTGATTACCATTTTTGTTAACAAGCAACTACTTTACTTTGTTTTTAATGCCAGAAACTGACGATGTGATATTCCTTTGGTTACTTTTGCGATTATCCGTGGGAACTTGCTATGTTACTAGCGCACAAGCTAAAAATCGAAACATAGCTACAGAAGTGGAAAGTGCATTTGAGTGGATTAAAGCATGGTTGATGTAGCATTTAAACATCATGTGTATGGACAACAAAATCCTAGTTAAGAAAACTGTATGACAAATTTTAAAGAATAAATCAAGCGCGCTACATGAACTGAGAGCTATCAGAGCTAGCAGAACGTTTCCACTCTCAAAGTTAGGAATACCACATCAGAGGGACGTTCAGATGAATGAGGTGAACACAATCCTACTTGAAGAGAACATGAAAACAAATGACAACATCCGGTATCATACGAAGACTCGCTGTAAGAAAATCTACCAGCTCCAGCTCTGCGTGAATCGCTAGAAGAGCGGCTTCATCTTATTTCACATTTTTCTGATACAATGTTTATGTACGTAGTGACAAGGCTCTCTACAGCGATTATTTCTGAAGCAAAGGAGGAAGTCAGATTGCCTTACTGTGGGACGACAAAGTCCACGTTATGTATGTACTGCAAGACC
The DNA here is from genome assembly GCF_042242105.1 of Pempheris klunzingeri. Lineage (NCBI taxonomy): Eukaryota > Metazoa > Chordata > Actinopteri > Acropomatiformes > Pempheridae > Pempheris > Pempheris klunzingeri. Next base: position 12,692,915 of record NC_092012.1, read on the forward strand.
TGGATACAGCGCCACCGCTCATTCTTGCTTTCAATTTTCCCCAGTGGCCACTTGTGGTATTGCAACAAAAAAAAATCACCTGTGGCCCAAAAAGCATTTTCTCCCGAGGCCAATATTGTAAAAGAGACATACAACCATTGACAGAACACCTACAGCTATAAATGCTGTCAATTAGAACTCTTTGTGTTGTATATTTTTAAGCCATGGGCGTTTAATCTTTGTGAAACTTGTCACTAATGTCTGCTTCAGGGGATTCTGGAGGGAAAAAGTCCTCCACCTTAAAAAAGCCCTCTGTGGCATCTTGCGAAATAATGTTGTTCTCCATTTGTTTTTGTGTCTAACCTAATCAGATTGTTTTTATTTAATTTGGAGGTCTCTGGTTGATTAGACCTCTGCTCAGATTAAAGTTGGGTGAGGCTTTCTAGGGAAGTAGCTACGAGGAAGGAGTTATTTCAGGGCTGCAGAAGTTAAAGTCCCATTAAAGCACATTAAAGGCTTGATTCTTTGATGGAAAAGTCAAAGGTGTTGTCCTGTGTACATTCTGTTGCACACACTGCTAACATCAAGCTGAAGCTAAAGATTATTCTTTATAGAAACTTTCATCAGTTTATATTTTAAAAAATCGCTTTAAGATGATACTGGATCACTTTTTTGGACAAATTTTACCACTGTTTTGGAATATTTTGCTCCCACTTATTCCCAAGTTTATTTCATTTTGTCACAGTTCTGATTCCTGCTTCTGACTTGCTCATTCTCCAAATCAATGGTGGCAATTGTAGAATTAAAAAAAAAGAAAATGGGATTTCTTAGAAATGCAGATGAAATAATTCAAACAGATGGCGATAAGATACACCTACCATTAAATCTCTCAGGCAGACTCTGTGTTCAGAAAAACGAGGATAGAACAGAAAACTTTTAAATTCACAGCCAAACTGTTTGTCTGTACTAATAACAATGATAGAAATGCAAACTTCTAGTTCCCCAACGGGTGCAACAAAACTAACATGAGAGCGATGCAGATGTGAATCAATCTCAGTGTGTACGCGCCCACACAGTCCTGAGAGGAGGTCTAATCAGGAAAAACAAGCGAAAACACCTGAGTGGGCGTAACATGGATGTGTGATGCCTCTGACTTTATTTGAAACAGAACACACTTGGCCTGAATAAAAAGTTGTTTAATTGTAGAATGAAAAAGGATGTCAGGATGGATAAAGGCTGTAAGTGCTGTGTTGAGGTTACACTTTCCCCTGCAGGGGGAATTCCTCACTGCCGACAGATTGTAAACAGACGGACAGACTTACTTGATGGGCAGCATGGTTTCCTAGCCTTTAACGCTGTCTCCCTACAGAGATAGGGTTTGTCCCCAGGCTGGCTTGAAAAAATTCGCCTCAAAGTCTAATTTAAATCAAAGACATTTAGCCACAACTCCCATAAAAGCATCAGTGACAAACTTCCTGATATAAACAGCACAAACAGACGTCAGAGCAACAGGATGACGGAAACCGGATGGGGAATGAGGAGGATTTACAGTTTTTTTTTTCGTTGTTGTTGTTGAAGGGAACAGGTGTGAATGGCTGCCGAGAATCAAAAAAATCATTTGAATGTCTGCGTATTCCCTCGCCATCCTAAAGAGGTGGAGTCACACATCCACTCTGCGTGCAGCGTTTCCTGGAAGTTGCGGTAAAGGGTAATGAGCACACACTCATGCACTGTATAATACCAGCAGGTTTGGGACATAACCCTGTCTCCATGGTAATTGGTGCAATGATGACAAATTTGCTGTTTCAATAAACAAAATGACTAAAAAATCTGGAGCCTAAACTGATGTCTCACTGTTGTGTGTTTTAGTGATACAGCCATTACATGTGTAACACACGAGGGACACGTTAACTGGAGGGCATTTTACACTGTGTGCCTTACAGGCAGAACAAAGCAGAATTGGTTTGTCAGAGTTTGTATTTGCGGTCTGTGGGTTCAAACTGTAAGTCAGCAAAGTACTTCAGTAGACACTGCAGATCGTGAAATGTTTATTTGCAAGGCTACCTGCACCATACAGCTCATTCTCCCGAGGATGAGTCATCCACAGGCTACATACAGTACATTTGAGGTGGGCTTTGGATAAGCTCCTGGAGGAGAATGTAGAGGGGCAAAGAACACTGCTGAGCCATCACAGCTGTACTGATTTTCTGTCACATTGTTTCACAACAGGAGACATTACCTGGTAAAGGAAACTGTAAATCTCACCCATCCCCCACAATAACCACTGCACAAGGTCCTGCCAACAGTCAGCTATGTATTGATAAAGGGAGTCAGGCATTTGCCGCCACATTGTCCTCTCACAAAATCTGTTTGCCGTTTGTTAGTGTGGCGAGAGATTGCGACGCGAAACATGTAAACTGCGCAAGGAAAAATGAGGATGACATACAAGCACTCCGCTAAACGCACGATATAGCTATAATACATAAAAATGATGCAGTGTTAAGTAACGTTCGACTGAGAATAAACAACATTTTGTGCCACCTATTTTTTTCTGATGTCTCTTCATTACTGTATGTAACAGACACACATACAGTGTCCTTGAGGGTGGATACTTGTTGTTAACTCAGATTGAAAGGGCCTGATTTTTCCAAAGCCAGTCAGTGGCTAAATGTTTATGGAAAAAAAAATCCTCAAAGGATGTCAGCACTTATAGAAAATCTGCTCCTGATGTTAAAAAAAAGGACATTTATTAATCCACAACTTTTTATTCAAATTAGTCTGTTTTATTCAATTTTTGCTTCAACACATGTCTGTTTGGTGCATAAAATGTCATAGAATAGTGAAAAAAGGGCCCGACAATCAGCTTGAGCTCTCAGAAAATCCTCGATGATCTCCTCAGGTTTTCAGTTTCGTCCAAATTGCACCAAAAGCATCCACTGGAGTAGTCAGAATCAGGCTTTTTTAGATAAACTAAAACAATTAACTGGTCATTGAAAGTGTTAGCGATGAATCGACTGATCATTTCAGAGCCAGGCTAGACCTCTGTAAAGGTGTGAGATATCAGGGCTTACCTTATCCAGAATCACTAAGTTTGAGTGCCGTTTGAGTTGCAGTGTCTCACTTAAATGCGCTCCAATTTTGTGGAAAACAAAGCAAATGTTTTCATATGTCGACTCCTTTTCTTCCCACTGTTGGATGTGCTGGGTACAAGTGTAAGTGGCGTAAACAACAATCTTCTTGGCCCTGCTTTACATGCCAAATCCAGGGTGCATCCCAGGAATTTCCATAATCCCCATTTAAATATTTGCATTTAGCATCACGGGACGGGGCAATGAGCAAAAGCAACTCCCTCTGTGCCTCGCTTGAGATGCTGTACTTTTTTAACAAAATCAAAATGCATTTTCTACAACGGCACAATAAGAGGTCACAGATTTTCCCTTTGAAACATTTCCTTTTTCAGTCTTTTTAAAAGAAATTTAATTAAACTATCTACAAATGCAAGTGTACCCCACAGAAGAGGTGCGGAGGAGCATAAAATAATAAATACCAAGGCTGCGCTTGACAAATGTTTAAAGCAATATTTGAATCTTCATCATTCAGCGCGTTCACATCAACATGAGATGCAGTAAGCTGTGTGCATGCATCAGACATGCACGCCTATTTCCAGGTGACATATACGCATAATTTCAGGCTAAGAGGTAAAAACAAAAGCCAACAAGCGCCACCATTAGTGGTAAAAGGACATACAGTACTGGTGGTCAGCTCTCCACCAGTTATTTCACTGTGACATATTGCTGTAAGATATCAGGTCATCTAATTAGACAGGGGACGAAAAGTTCACAGCTGTGACGCGCTGCCTTGTGGGAGTCAGGAACATTGTAGGAGGGATCACATGCTTGTACTCGTATGTGGTCGTCTGTGTCTCTCTGCCACGGCCATGCACGAATATAAAGGCTCTTTTCAACCGCTGGATTTACCAAAACATGCTCTCAATTTCATGTAGGCCAACACTCAAGGTTTTGAATCAGAATCATAATAGAGTCATAATTAATTGCATCAGTGTTGTGTGTGTGTGTGTGTGTGTGGCAGTGTGATGGTATCTGGGGGTTTGGTGGGTTAAATGTTGCAAATGCTTAAAAAGCAAATGCTGACGTTTCACCAACATGCAGAATCTTTGTTTTCAGCAGCCCTTTTGTGTTTACAACCACTCATGTCTCATTCTGCATGGCGTTCACTAAAGGTTAATATCTCTGTAACAATAAAATAAAAAATTCACTTGCATGTGCTCCCGTGACTGTGGTGAAAATAAGACATGTAGTAATAATAACGTAATAACAATCAATTAAAAGTGCTCTGACTTGAGGGCGAAATGCCATTAAAGTCACTGTGATCTCTGTTTGACAATACAAAAATGGAGTTAACAACTTTGTGACGCATTTGCACAGAGGTGTTTTTTACTAACAAATCACAACACATAGCATGTAATGTCTCTCAGGGAGGCGAGATAAAACAATGGGTCCGACATGATCTGAGATTCTACCTGCAGTTGCTAAGCAACACCCACCTCCAACCTCTCAATCTGTCCCATTGGTCAGCAGGAAAAACGCACAAGGCGCCCCATTGGCTAAGAGAAAGTTAATAAACTTTAGCCAAGACCTGCCTCCCTGTGTGCGCACACACACTCTCTCTCTCCTTCTCTCTCTCTCTCTCTCACACACACACACACAATGAAGAGATTCTTGTGAATGAGAGCATGAGAGGGTGTCAGTGCTTGCGCAGTACAGTGCTGATATATGCATTGAGCTCCTGAGCTAAAAATAAAGATCACACTGAATGCTGTGCCACTGAAAGTTGCAAGACTGAATTCAAAGTGACAAGTCTAGTTGTCTCCAGACAGAGCAATGAGGTCCCTCCCCCATCATAGATCCAGGAGGTATTTTTTGACAATCGCTTTTAGTATAAAATTCTAATAAAAGCTTGTTCACAGCAATTCTTCCCATTTGATCAGGCTAAAAATGCAACATAGGAAATCCTAAAATATCTTTGAAATAGAACTCCAGAGTGGTACTTAGCAGTGGTTCCTAATCTTTTTTTTCTCTCTAACGTACCCCAACAGCCCCATCGTACCCTGTCATCCACAACAGTCATGATATTTTGAATGGATGTTACTTTTAGCCAGGCGGATAATTATGTTTTTGTCTTACAGTTGAAGTCAGTGTTTAGGTTGGTTCGGTCAAATTGATCTATTACATTTTCCTGACTAAACGTTTTGCCATTTCTTTGAGCTAATTTTATCATTACTTGAGCTATTTCCAACTTTTATCCATTACTTTTACTGATATTCTTAGCAAGTTCAACCATTGATTCATTCTTAAATCTGCTACTCTGAGTTAACTATTTCAACCATTTATCCATTCATTTCAACCATTTTTTCTGCCTGCTTGCCAAATACATTTTATGCACTCTCCATTCCAACACTTGGTGTTAGTTAGGTATAATAACTGACTCAGGCAGGTGGAGTTACACATAAATGTGCTAACATATTTTTTGATTTGTCTGTTTTTTTCAAATTAAGTCAGCTACTCCACAATCTTTCCACATATACCCTGGAAAAAAGCAGAAATACCCTGTGGTTAGAAATCTAAATTTTGTGTACCTTAATTGGAGTTTTGGACGACAATGTTTGAGTTAGTTGTGACACCTCTTGCAATGTTGAACTGTGAAATACACTTCAATCATCCAGAATCCCCACAAGGCGTTGGTAGAGACAAATAGCTTCCTCTCAATCACTGCACCCTGGGTTCACCTTTTTTTCCTAAAGGCATATGAAACAGTTGCTTTTTTGGTCGGAAGACAACAAGAAAGTTATCTTTGTGAGTTATGCTGCGAGTCACTCTCAGGTCAGTTCCATTTTTCTTGCCATTGTATTTTTCACCTTCCCTGAGCTGCCTGTCTTACATGAACTTATTTATCGCTGGAACATCTTGTAACCCACACTTCACTGAAAACCACATTCAGACTCAACACCAACGGCACAAAAGAAAGCAGATGCTCTATATCAGAAAGGGATTCATTTATTGAAAAACAGCCACAGATTCTGTTACACGTAGTTTTATTATGAAAAATCTGCAATTCCCCATACTGAATAACAGAATAAGAACTTAAAACACAAGCTGCTAAATGTAGAGCATTTAATTTTTTTGTCAGCCACTGTCATACCTCTATTTAAGGTCAAGTACAGTCTCCCTCTGATATTAGCTGCCCTGGTCACCTACCAGACTGACCCTTGTTTACAGATCAAAGCACAGGACATGTTGTTCTATTTTTTTGTTAGTGTATATGTGCTTTAAAATCTTAAAATCTAGGTTTAAAAGTTCCCAAAAATGATCCTTAAAATATCAAAAGAATAATCTAAGCAGATCAATAACTTTACAATGTTTATATACAGTCAAGTAAAATTTTACTGCAGAGTGTAAGTAAGGCTAAATCGAACAGCGTAGAGAAAATAACGCAACTTAAATTATGTTTAATCTTATTCCATTAACATTTGTGTTGGAGAAACCTAGACAACTGTTTTTTTTAGATTTTGAGAAAATATTATGAAAAGACGAAATATGGATGGAAAAGAAAAATGTTCATAAAGGCAAAATGGTTCCATTTGACCACAGTGTTGCTTTACATCCGTTTGGCCACTCGTTTGAGCTGTTGGGAAGTTTTATAGAAAATGGACTTGGATTTCTGAGGTTCAAGCAGGTTGAGGTTTCCTTCAGAAATGCTCCTCACAACTCTCCGAGGTTTGTTCTCCTCTGAACCTGAGGGCAGACGCCAAAACAATAGTCAATGCAAGAATGAAGAGAACTATACTCCTCTGACTGACAGCTCGGTAGATGTGTACGTCATGATTAAACATCACATGTTTTACAGTTTGAAGTTTGGAGAGACAGAGAAGCATATGTCCTCTTCAAATGTGTGAGTTTCTCTGTTGACGCTTACCGGCGAAACGGTGCACTCTGATTGGTCTTGGAGCCACGGAGGCGTCTTTCTTTATGCGCTTTGGTGCAGAGAGACCCTGCGTTAACTCTTCCCTGATGCTACTGCGGTGAACAAAAACGGATGGGGAAAAAGTAGAAATAGAAAAAGTGATCAAACATGAAGAACTGCTCAGCAACTATGACTGGATTCCTTCCTAATAACACCCAGAAGTAGCTGTTTTTGTCATATTGTTTGACAGCTCTGTGCAGCTTCAGTCTGGTTTCAAATATTGACTAAATAATGAATATACGAGAGACATAAAAAAAAAAAAAGTGGCACGTTACCGGTTAAATTTACGTTTTCCTTGTGCAGCAGACGTCATGTGCATGTAGGTCGGGTTGGCTCGTCTCACCTCTTGTAAAGACGGGATCTGTTGTCTGCGGAGCAAAGGTTCACGTTACCATGACATCTGTTGGGACTTCACGTGGTATTAAGGAACATTTACATTTGTACTAAAAAAAAAAACCCTATAACTGATAATTTTGTCTGTGCTGCATTTCAAAAGCTTTTTGACACTTGATGCTTTGTTTCGATGGACCTGTGTTCAGATATTTGAATATGCAAATTTCAAATAAATGTGAAGCAGTGTTTTATACCTCCATTATATATACCTCCTTTTATACCCTCCATGTTTGTTTGTCTGGCATTTCCGTTTTCTAAATACACCTGCTGGTTATTCAAACAGTTGCTGATGCACACTGACGAGCTCATTTCAGCAATTTTACATAAACTATCCACAAGTTTGCTGTACTGATTCCAGCTCAGGCCAGGATTCAGTTTTGTAGCTCAAACGCACCTCGAGCACATCCAACCTCAGTGATCTGAGGTTTAAGAAAAAAAAACGCATAATTGAGGTTAAGTTGCAACCAGTAAAGAGCTCAAAACTCAATCTGGTACAGCTTTAGTGGCAGAGCTAGACCCAAAGTGAGCACACATTCCACTGGAGGCTGACTATGTGGCTGAGTGGGTCATTTGAGCTGCTGGTGGCGCCTAAAAACGAGAAGTAACAGTGTGTTTGGGAGAAAAAGAACCTACCACAGGAAATCAATCTGGTGAAATCTGTATCACCTTCTATGTAATTAACCTTAACCTGTAATTAGCCTTATGTAATTAACCTTCCTCATATATTACTCAGCCAGGTCGCTACGTTTGTTTTATCAGTGTTTCTGTTTTTTTTTCTGTTTCTTCCAAACACGACAGTTAAACTGTCAAAGTCACTTGAAAACTTTCTCCTCCCTATAGTGTCCCCGTCTGCTACACTTTACATGAACCCTGCCACTCAACCAACTTGCAGTTCTACAAAAAAAGTTTCTTGGAGTCTTCGAGTTTCTTCGTCATCAGCTGCACTGTTAGCACCATCCACAATGGTCTTGTACTGAGAAATATTTACAAAGGTAATGCTTTTTCTTGCTACCTAAATGCAACAGTGTTCCCTTGAGGTCTGACCTGTCTGTTGCAGGACCAGGTGCTAAGTGCTCTCATAAAGTCTGGATTAGTCCTGGTCTTTAGTATTTGAGGAAAAACAACTCTTTGTGATACAGTTTATGGGGTAACACAGATGTTTTTGAACAATTTCATTCGTTTGTGTTGTGATTTCGTTGACTGAAGCGCTGCATTTTGAGATTTTGAGGCTGGTTGGGAACAAAAAAATTGTATCCAACAAATAAAATGATGCACATTCTATCACGATCCATTTCTGCTGCTATAGCTTGAAATGTTTCCCCATTTTGTTTGCCACTTCCAGCTGAAGACACCATGACGCTGCTCAGCTCAGCTGGCTTAAGCCTCTTGGCCCAATGTTCCAGTCTGGAAACTTGCTGCTGGTGAGAACACTTGTACTATTTGCACTGTGGCCCGTCTTGTTTTGAATAAGGTTTGGAGGATTTACCACTTTTCAATGGTTTAGAAGCGTCTGAGCGTCTTTTACACAGATTGTTCAGTAGCTTCGACACTCTCGGTCGACAGCCAGAGGGATGTGTTTTAAGATTATTTAAAAAAAAACCCAACATTTTATGGTACTAATTTGGGAGTTGCCTGCATTTTAAAAAATACAATAGATTTTTTTATTAATTAAATAAGGAGAATTTTTCTTGATGCAATTTTTTTAATTTTCTGTGTACTGTCCTGAGGCTTGCTTAAAAATTTGATAATTCATGCTTCTGGAGAAAAAATGTTTAATTCAGGGTTAAAGTTAGCTACAAGAACTGTCCATGCTTTAAAGGCATGAATACTGAACCAGCTTTGAATCATTGTGAGTTTGTTATAAAGTTTAGGCATTTTACCAAGACTGGCATTGGTGACATATTCATGACATATACTTTCCATCTGTACCAATTTCTAAAATAATATCAAGAGAATTAAGTGGGGACATCCCTAACGTTGTGAACTCCATTAGCAGAGTTAACGACATTATAATTTGTGTTTGCTATTCTTATTAAAAGCTTCAAAACAGCTAATTCAAAGATTTCTTGTGAAAGTGTCCTTTCCCAGTAGTGACAGGGAAAGAGTGATGGATCAATTAATTCAGTTAAATGTCTAAGTGTAAGTTTCTGCCAATTAAAAGCACACAGCAAGTGATAATATATCAAGTGTTTTTGAAGAGTTTTTGTGCTTAAGTGTTTCCCAAAGCCTTTCTTACAATATTTCATGTTTATGTGAAGTGTAAACTATTGTAGCAGTAAGTTTTGGAGTGACCACATGAGTCCAATGGGCGTGTGTGGGTGTATCGATAAATTTGTTTACAACTGCTTCAAAGTGGAGAAAGCCCGCACCATATGGACTGCCAAGACAACAAATATACTGCATGTGTAGCATCGAGAGGACTGTTATCTACATTACAAGTCAGCCACAAACCGGGCTTGTCTCTAACTGGCTGTCAGAGAGGTGAAAATGTCCAGTGTGTGAACAGTAGATGGACAGAGAGTCATCGCTCAAAGATCACAGTTTTCCTGACACTGTTCCCCATCGGCTCCATTTGTGGACCAGTTAAAAGAATTCTGTGCAACTTGTAGTTCTCTGTGTTCATGTGAACAAAGGTTCTGTGTAGGTATGGGCCATGATTTTCAAATATTCCTTAGTTTATAGAAAATCAAATAGTCAGTTTAGCTCTTATCCCGGCTCTCTCCCCTCTCCTCTCAGGGAGATCTCCCTTCCAGCTGTGGCACTTGGTCCGGATGGAGGGAAGACGTTGTCGGCATTGATCAAATTAATGTCTGCTTTAATCCAAACTAATTTAAAAATGCAATTTTGCCACAAGTAATGCGTGTTTAAGCAATAAGGGTGAAAAAAAATTGGCCGAAAATAAAAACAACAATGTAGCGAAGTTTGAATGAGCTGCCCCCGCTGTATCTGGCGGTAGCTGTGGCATGTGAGCGTGCATGTGTGTCTATTTTATTCCAATAATCTTCTAACAGCTCACAGTAACTATTGAATAGTATTTTTGCTTGAAATGCACATCCCTAACGCCCCATTACACAAATACAGTGTTTTACAGTGTTGCTGGAAAAGATCTTGTAAATTCATTGAAATTACAGAGAATAGCTAAAACAAACTAGATCGTACGCTCAACGTCTAAATAATTATAAAGGCAAATCAAAAGAGCAGTTAAGATGTGAATATTTTCTCACCTTTTAGTAGGAATCTGGTTCCCCTCATTCGCCTTGGGAGGATGAAGTATTTGGCTGGGACCTGGGAAGTCTGTGGACTTTGATGCTTGACATGGACTACCGCCGCTTATTATAATGGTTGCATTACTTGCAGTTTGATCATCACTGTCCGGAACCTCAAAGGTCATGTTGGGATCCATGGCGTTGGAAGAGCTCAGCGTCAGGGCCCGAGCTGTTTTTTGAGGGGGCTCTGGCGTGCACTGGAGTGGGAGCATGCCCTCCACAAACACTTGGGCCTTGGCGATGGTCCGAGGGCTTTGCGGTGGCAGTGATGCACTCAGATTTCTCCTGATGGGCATTCTGGGAGGAGGTTCCTGTTTCATATGGGTCTGACTTCCATTACCTGAAAAACAAAAATCACTAACAGTTAACAGAAATTGAACTAACATAGCAGCACTAAAATTAATTCAATCTTACTGACGATGCACATTAACAGTTTTAACCATTTCACATCAGAGATTTCTGTATCTGCGTTTTTCTTTCATGCACGTATCAGGGTTCAGTAATTTTTTAGTCAAAATCAAATGAAAATAGTGGGTTTGTCATTTATGCCGGGCACATTAATGCTGGTCTAAACACGGCCACACAGTCCTGTTGAAGCAGGTTGGTTGGGGTTTTTTGATGGTTAACATTTCAAAGAATTTGATTCTTATTTATTTAATATGAATATTTTGTTTAATTTAAAAAAAGTTTATATTTGAGAGTGTTCAGGGAATTTAAGAATTGACTCTTTTGGCACAACTTGTTTCATATAAATGTACAACAGAATTATTCCTCATCAAAGATCAAATCTTTGAATACAGATAAGAGTCAAACTGGACTGAGAACTGTACAACAGATTGTCCCCCTTTCTCTTTTTCCTGTTTACTTTGACATAAAATTTCAATATTACCTGTCTGCAAACTAAACGGTGTATCCAGTGTTTATGGGACCAAATGTTGCTGGTCAAAGTGTCATGTGACTTAGGGTGTGGTATGGCAGCAATGTCACCGTGTTACATTGTGACTAAAGTGTTTGCTTACAGAATGAACATCATCTTTGCAGCCCACATTGTTGCAGTTCAAATGGATACCGTTATCTTTAGGAGAGAACATTTTGCAGGGTCATCCGTCATGAGGTTAGTAGGAAGGCAGAAGGCCCACGTGTGGAAACACATGCAATGGTTGAGCCACCTGCATTGACTTGACAGACACATAGCAACTGAATGTGCCTTTGACAACCTCCATATTTGATGACCTCTTTATCAACAGACCTTTTCACAAGCTGTCTGACTATATGCACGCCTGAGGGCTCCCTCATTTGTGGTCCTTGAGAAACAATTAAGAACAAGTCACAGTTTAACATCATTTCAAGCCTTCTTTATAGATTCGGGCATCTTCACACATCTTGGACATGCATTTATCAATGCACTGTTCACAACAAAGGGCCTTGAAAGTGAAAGCAAATCAAACCACTTTGAAAAACAAGAAGGGCAACAATAAACATACCGGTCCCGGACACTCAATCAGTAATAAGCGCTGAAGTGACAGCCTTAGGCTAAACAATGTCACAACAGAGAAATGAGATGGATCATTATCTTAAGCTGCATCAAAGTGTGATCACTCGTGTTATTGAGTTATTATGCATGGAACGAGACATTTAAACATTATAGTGCCGTCCTTGCGCATATAAATTTTACAATGTCAGAATTGAGCTGTGACAGGCGTTGTTACCCTGAAAATCACTGCATTTTATAAATAGACCAGAATTCAAGGATTTAACTGCTAACAGTCTTTGAACTCCTTTTTTCAAACTGAGGAAAACATGGTGCTCGAAACACACCGCTCTGAACTCTGCTTTTGAAAGGAGAAAATGTAGGTGTTGCTACTCCTGCAGTTACAACTTGATCAAAATATTATATACACTCCCCTCCAAAAGTATTGGAACAGTGAGGCCAATTCCTTTATTTTTGCTGTAGACTGAAAACATTTGGGTTTGACATCAAAAGATGAATATGAGACAAGAGATCAACATTTCAGCTTTTATTTCCAGGTATTTACATCTGGATCTGATACACAACTTAGAAGTTAGCACCTTTTGTTTGAACCCACCCATTTTTCATGTGAGCAAAAGTATTGGACCATGTGACTGACAGGTGTATTTTGTTGCCCTGATGTGTCCTGTTACATTGATTATTCAAACAATAAATCGCGCTGAATGTCTACGTTCAGTTTCAGATTTAGGTTTTGCCTGTGCAGACTGCATTTATAGTTAGAGGCGTAACCAACAAGAAAACCAGAGAGCTGTCCATGGGTGAAAAACAAGCAATTGTGAAGCTGAGAGAAGATGGAAAATCAATCACAGTCATTGCACAAACATTGGCCATAGCCAGTACAACCATTTGGAATGTCCTGAAGAAGAAAGAAACCACTGGTGTACTAAGTAACAGACGTTGAACGGGTAGACCAAGGAAAACAGCAGCAGTTGATGACAGAAACATTGTGAGAGCTGTAAAGAAAGACCCTAAAACAACTGTTGACATCAGCATCAACCTCCAGAGGGCAGGAGTGAAGGTATCACAGTCTACTGATCGCAGAAGACTTCATGAACAAAAGTACAGAGGCCACACCAGAAGATGCAAACCACTCATTAGCAAGAAGAATAGGAAGGCCAGGCTGAAATTTGCCAAAAAGTCCAGAGACAAGCCTAAAAATTCTGGGACAAAGTTTTATGGACTGATGAGACAAAGATGAACCTTTACCAAAGTGATGGAAAGGCTAAAGTTTGGAGAAAGAGAGGATCTGCTCATGATCCCAAACATACAAGCTCATCTGTGAAACACAGTGGAGGTCATGGCATGGCTTGAGGTTGCATGGCTTCTTCTGGGATGGGCTCATTCATCTTCATTGATGATGTAACACATGATGGCAGCAGCAAAATGAACTCAGAAGTCGACGGACACATTTTGTCTGCCAATTTAAAGAAAGATGCAACCAAACTGAATGGAAGATCCTTCATGGTGCAGCAAGATAATGATTAAAAACACACTGCCAAAACAACACAGGAGTTCATCAGGGGCAAGAAGTGGGAGGTTTTTAGACTGGCCAAGTCAATCTCCAGACTTCAACCCTATAGAGCATGCATTTTACCTGCTAAAGAGCAGACTGAAGGGAGAAACCCCCCAAAACAAACCACAACTGAAAGAGGCTGCGGTGAAAGCCTGTAAAAGCATCACAAAAGCAGAATGCAAAAGTTTGGTGATGTCAATGGGTCACAGGCTTGATGCAGTTATTGCAAGCAAAGGATTTGCAACTAAATATTAAGTCTTTTCACGTTAATGTATTTTAAGTCTATCTGTTACAATACTTTTGCTCGCCTAAAAATTTCACATCCAGATGTAAATACCTGGAAATAAAAGCTGAAATGTTGATCTCTTGTCTCATATTCATCTTTTGATGTCAAACCCAAATGTTTTCAGTCTACAGCAAAAATAAAGGTGTTTGCGTATATATATATACACACATCATACGGTACTTAGTTTGTAGCGGCCATAACGAACGATTAAATGCACCCTCTCAGTGAGAACCAGGGGACAATGAACCCATGGGGCAGTAAATGAGTTCAGTTTGCCAACATTAGCCAGCAGTTCTGCAACAGCCAACTGTATTGCTGCCTGTAAACAGAAAATGATCTCAAAGTGCCAAGTATATTTTCTTATGTTTGCTCTTTTTTAACATTAAATTAAATACTCTGCTTTTTAACATTATGTTACCTGTACACATAGCTAGCTAGGAACTTGTTTGTTTGTATGTTTGTCAGTAAGCGACCTAGCCTTTGCTGAATGTGGACGTTATTTAGCACCAATGACCAATGTAGCTCGATGGTAATCGAGTACTGAGATTAAGCGTATGCTAGCAGATAGTAAACCATATTCTGTGCCAAATAGCATGGGGATTGGTTGGAGTAAATAAATAAACAAATAATTAAATTACTTAGTGTTAACTATTGCAAGAAAACAAATTTCCAAAAAAATTTATGTTTGGTCAATTTTTAAAATAGTTTTAGGGGAAATGGGGTTGGTTGTCTCATAGCTCCGTTGTCACAGTGCTAATTACAGCCAAACTAGAGGGCGCCGTTTCATCATGTTGATATCAAACGTTTGGTGTGATGTCATGCTCAGTTCTATCTGGCCATTATATGCAAAACACACAAAACGATGAGATGAGGAATTTTTCATGTTGCTATTGCTTTTGTGATAGAAGTTAGCGATAAGGCATTTTAAAATGAAACATTTATCAAAAAGAGGAAGGAAATAGCTTTAATTTTAGTCTACTTTTCAGTTGCTAGCTAAAGATGTGTGGTAGCTCTGTTGCTGCTAACATGTAAATTTCTCCCTATGGGGGATCAATAAAGTAAAAGTCTAAAGTCTAGCTGGCATAAAACCTTTGTCAAGAGCTCGGGAGGGCTGATTGTCACACCTGCGACATCCATTAGATGCTTTATTCATGAGTTGAAACTATGGCTTTAATAAAAGCCAGAATTTCTTTCAACACCTAATTCCTTCATTTTATTTGTTTGAATTATTCTCATTACAAAGAATTAAAACAACCATGATTCACTTTTATGCATTAAATAATTAGACAAGTATAATACATATAATAGAGGTGGTGATTTTATTCATTTTAAAACTGATTTGGTGTCTCCACCTTTACAAACTTAAGTCACAAATCTTCTTTAAAATCACATTTTTAACTGAGAAATTGATAAATTTAGGGACGACTAACTCCATCCAGTGTGAAGTATGTTAAAGTGCCTTTGATGGTTACTAACTTTTTGTAAAAATAAGTTATAAGAATGAAAAGGATCCCCAATTCAATTCAAGACCTCAAACTTCTCTAATGAAGGAATGAATATTGCAAGATGTGTTGATGATGAGCAATTCACATGAGTACAAAGTGTGACAATAAACCTGTCACCCCTAAAACACAGCTAAATGTGCACAGTGAAGTGCTTCATTGTTGAAATTGAATTATATTAAGATTAGCCTGAATGATAACGAACCATCTGATTTCTTCAGCCTCAGTCATTTTAAACACTAAAACAGGATTACTAAATTATAGATTATATATCATGATATATTGAAAACCTGACAGATACATGAAATTCTATTCAGTAGTTTTCTGCTACATTGTCTACCTTCATTTAAAACAGACAGCAACAAAAAACCTTTAGAGGTTGCAGGGCAGAATGAGGATAAACCGCTGTGTCTGCATCACATTATGAACACCATTACACTCATGGCATTTCCTGCAGAGGTGTGGTGGGGGTTAGAGAGGGGGCTAAAAAAGGAAAAATGCCAGCACATAAAGGAAGCAAGAACACTAAATGCAAAGGTGAATGACTGATTTAGACATTACCCTAAATATCAAAATGTCATATTTAGCAAATGTGAGTCAGACTTCAGACAGCACACCGAGAGAGGAGATGATGATAAATAGCCTTTTTTCTGTGGCAGAGGAGTTGTCCCTAGCAATAAATGGCAGCAGAGTTCCTTCAATCACATATTTTTGGCTTGTAGGGGATTAATACATGCATGAGTTGCTATTTCTGGTGGAGGCTGCACTGAATTAGGGTCGCCTGGTTGCTGCTGCCTGTTTTTTATAGTGCGCCTTTTCTGGTTGGTGGAGCAGGGGAGTTTACGTCTGTTGACGTTTTTTCCTGCCCTGCTGTGGATCTGCATTTTCATGAATGAAGCTCAAGAGGGATTGGGAGGGTTAGATGCTAGACAGACACAGAAAAACATTTGAGGGTAGGAGGGAAAGAAAGGCAGAATGGAGGAAAAAAAACAGACTAACAGACGTTTGAAGCATAAGGGAAAGAAAAAAAATCTAGGGAGGAAAAAATAGATAAGAGAGAAGAGAGGGGTAGAAGATCGAATAGGAATATAAAAAGAACAAGATAAAGGGGACAGTGGGAGGTTGCTGCATGAAAAATCACAATGCTATTAATAAATGCACTTGTGGACAAGTTATAATCAACACTAAATCAAATGTGGAATGCAGAAATGTTCCTTCAGTGTGATCACTTTTGTGTGATTCGCTATTTCTAAGCAGTCCACAAAGAGTTAATGCTCTTTCAAAACCCCAACCCTCTCTAAAACCGGTGAAATTTGATTGGCTTTGCAAGCTGCAGGGTGGAGCCATTTCTCATAACATGCTGCAGTGACTACCATTAACAGCTGAGGAAGCAGTAAGGGACTGACAAACAGCATCAGGATAAGATCAGAACAGTTTGTCTGAATGCCAAATAAAAGCCTTGTTTATTAAAACACCTGGTCAGTTTCACTTCTATATAATCTTGGATTTGTCAGTAATTGACCAGTCAGTCAGCAAAGCTGATAATGCTGCACAACATGTATAAAGCTGTACCCATTGTCTTTATATATACACTACTTGCATGTATGAGTGGTGGCTCTAGACTGAAATTAAAATGGACAGGCTGGTTTTCAAGGATGCAAGTGTGAGCCATTGAATGCATAATTGAGGAAGATGCACAGTTGTTATTTTATTAGAGAGTTGAAACTGTGGCTACATGTTCCCAATCATGAGAAAATAGCAATGCAGCGACAGTTATTTAAAGGCTGAATAAGTGGCAATGATCACAGCATGTGGTAAGTCACTATTAAGCTACGGTTCATATGGTGTTACTGCGAGATGGGTTGCAATCAGTCATTCAGCATTACTGCATGTTACTGACATAATATTAACATATGTCTTTTTTTTTTTTTTTTTTTTTAAATCAGGCACATTTCACAATGATACTGTACAGCTGTGCTCACTATTGTTCAAGGTCCACTGCGATTGTTACTTTATACATCTAAAATTAGTAGTTTGAGAATTATTAGATTATCTTTATGCTTTTGATTAATTTGTTGTTACTAACATAAACATTAGTCTTAGTGGTAAAAAGTATAAATTTGTGTTTTTCAAATACCAACTCCATTCAGAGGTTTGCTGTGGGTGTGTCAAATGCTGTATTGATCTGAATAAAATCAAAGTTTGGCCATTTTTCTAAGCTTTTCTGTTAAAATTGTATTACCATGGTAATACAACAAGGGAAAGTGCAGGTGTTGGCACAAAGATGACAAGAGATTTATTGGCAAAGAAAAGTAAAATCAAGTGAAAAAAAACGTTGGACAGACCATACAGAAAAATATTCACAACTAAATGAAAGGAGTTCACTTATTATGAAAGGTTGTAGGGGAATTTAATAGCAGTGATGACAAACTCCCTAGTGCTTTCAAGTCTCATTTCCATTCAAGGAGCTCTGGTCATCTGGCAGGAGTATTTTCTTCAAAAGTTACTTTTCCCACAATATGTTTCAATGAAATATAGGCCACCTGCAGTAAATATCATTACTGCCAATTTGAACTGCAATATTTCACAAAGGTTTTTGTGTTACATTTCCCCAAAGGCTCCGTGTATGGTTTTCCCTCTATAAAACTGGTTGTGAGTATTCACATCATTTCATTATTTAAGTTTTGGCCATGACAGAATGTCTCCACCGCAACTATAAATCAAATTATATGACATGTCTGACTTTTATTGTGTATTTTACTACTCTGAACAAGTCCCTTTAGAGAAACTGCTACAAACCCCACACAACCTGCTACATGTTCAGCAAATAAAGAGCAACATGGTAAAGTGAAAATTTAGGCTAACACAAAACAATTTAACTTTTTTATGGCACGTTAAAACACATCTTTATGATCTGTGTGTTCTGCTTCAGAAGAAAAATAATGCAGCATCATCTCTTATGGTGTGTTTTTGGGGCAAGTGTGAGGGATTGAGTGAAAGGTGGCAAGGGGAGAGCAAATAAGTGAATGATTGAGGGGGAGGGGGGATTAACAGGTATGCAGGGGTTTTAGATTAATGACTACAGTATGTCCGCAAGACGGGGGAGAGAGGAGAGTAGATTTACCTTTTGGTGATGGAGCAGCATTGCACAACAGTGTTCTTTTTGTACGCCCTTCTGCACCTGAAATTTAAAAAAAAGAAAGGAAAAACATCAACACATTAGCTTGAAAAGCTTCTGAAGCCCTTCTGACACAAAAATGTAAAAAATTACCAAGATCACACTTTTTCAAACACTTAAAGGGATATGACTAAAGGAGTATACGTTGTGTAGACTGTACAGACGTTTAAACAGCTGATCTTTTCTTAAGAAAAAGACAATCTGACTGTTGTAAAAGGCTCAAGAAAAATCTAATCTCATATATCAAAGCCCAAGCATGATGCATCGTGCATTGTGGCAGAAATGTGAAGTCAGAGGAACTTTTTATTCATAATGAATTGTCCAAAGACCAAGTCAACCTGGAGTGTTTTGGGTCTTATACAAACATGTAATCATCTTTTAAACGTTAAACTACGATCCAAAAGGGGCTGACATGAATGTCTGTGTTCAGGGGTTGTCAAAAACATCTTTATTTCTGACAATGGATTTAACAAAAAAGAAAAAAAAAAAACCCAACAAAAAACACTTTCATAGAAGTACTCAATTTAATACAATTTAAAACAAGCCAGCAGTGGAGCAGAGGGGCGGGAGCACAGTTTACTGTCTCACAAATGATAAGACACCATCATAGTAATTGAGTATTGCTGGCCAGCTTTGGTTCATGCTCCACTGTCTGTCATGGCTTATATGTCATGAGGGCCTCCTGCTGCTAGGTCAAGCAGAGATGACAGTTAAAAATGAACTGAGCAATCTCATGGGTCCCACAATACACACTAAGCCTTGACCAAGTCCAAACACACTGAACTACCTTACAGGACACTACTGTAATATTGACCTTCCATCCAAGTGTCACATGCATATGCTTGTCTTTAATCTCACATCTTAGGCCTGTCACATTACAGAACCATCAGATAAAAATATTATTGAAAAACAAATTTAAAATCATAGCAAAAATAAACATATTTTTCCAATTCTGGATGCTGTCTGTAAGGGGGTAATGTGAAGTGTTGAAGACACTACAATTAGGCTTAATAATTATTGTCTTCAACAAAAACAGCATGTGCTTAATGGGGTACTGTTCATGTCTGTAGCACTCTGCATCCATCAACGACATGTAACCCCATGACAATTAGCATAATATCCTGACACAGCGAATTATGAAACAGGCATATTAGGTGCAGTTATGCATTAAATAACAGATATGGCTATTTGTGAAAAGAAAAAAAAAAGGTTTAAATAGTAGTCATGAACAAATTTTATCTGCTTTTCAAAATATATTACATAAAATAATACAAAAAAGGTTATGAGGCAATTATCAAATTACGGACTAAAATTTAAGAGAAACTGATTACTTGTAGAGATTATTCAGATTTTTATAGCTCTGGTTTGGTGACTTCTCACATGTCCTGCCTTGCACACGCTACATATGGTCACATTTAACACAAGCTCACTCAGTAAAGTCAAAGCAACCCTGCTGCTGATGTTTGACTGTCAGATTAATATTAGCTAATCTTTGCCAAGTTGCAGTGCATCATGTCTGATGGATGAACTCAACTTCAAGTAAACATACTTAAATAAAAAGTGTTAGAGGGATGAATGACATCAACGGTTTGACATAGATTCATTCACTGCAAAGTCTTGTTCTTTCTCTTTCATACATTGTGGAACGAGGAGGGGTGAGACTGTTGTATGCACTTAATAGAGTAATTATTGGGGCGACCTACCTCCCCATAAAAACACCCTCTACATACATTTCCTCCAACCAGCATTGTTTTTCTTCTGTTGTTATTCAATTGATTGATTTGGGATCTATGGTATAGTCATTATGAGCAATCAGTCTTTACTGCAGTTGATGCATCTGGGGGTTCTTCTATGGAGTCATAGCAGTGCCATAAAAAAAAAAAAAACAAACACAAAAACATCTGTACAAAATAAGAAATAAATGTGAATAAATAAAGACAAAAACGTAAAAAGAATGGAAATATTAAAATAAATGAAACACAGGATAATTATGAGCATTTTCATATATTGAAATGTATTCATTCATCTATTTCCATATATGTATATATATATATATTTTTTTCTGTATATTTTCTTTATTTATTCATTTTTATATAGTACAATTTAGTCTTATACCTTTATTTTTCCTATACTTATCATTCTTATTACTGACAGGCTACTTTTCAATCAACTGGCTTTGGGAGGGCCTTTCTGGCCAGGCTGGGTGGCCACTTCCTCCACATTCAACAGTGGTTAAATAACCATGGTGCGTTCTTTTAATACTGCTGCAGCCAGCTGCCACCTAATAATAAAAAAAGTAAAATTTACCTAAAAGTAAATCACAATGAATAATTAATAAAAAAATATAATAAAATAGATATCCATTAAAGTGCAGCATTTAGAAAATTAACTTGAACTACACTGTACTTTTATTTACATTAGCAGCTTTTAGCTTCACATTTTCAGAAAAATTACCTTGTTCACGTTGTTTGCAGAAAGGGAAGATCTGCCGGCACTGACAACGTAACTAACAACGACTCGCTTCGCACTTCACTCTTTTAACTTTTTTCCATGCACAGTACCAGTGATGTTCCCATACAGGAGATGCCATCTTAAATGGGCGAGCAAGTGCATAGCCAATGGCATACCTGACTGCTGTTGAATAGCGCTGGCATAATGCTAGGAATAAAGAATAAATAAAGGGCTAAACACAAATAAATGACACATAAAAATAAATGTAAAAACAATACAGAGTACTTTATAAGCAAAATATTAATAAATACATATTTGTTAAAATACATAAATAAATATATACAGAAATTACAGAACAACTAAATGTGATAATATATGAAAATGTTTCACATTTTTCTTATATTTGCTTATTTGTCTTAATATTTCCACATTTATTTTCTTCTTTTTATGGCACTCCTAGGACCCCATATTTTGTGGCCATGTGGTTGGTTTTGCCTGTATCATATTAAGTGACACAAAAAAACTTGAGAAATTAGAAATTAGTCTGTTAGTCAGAGGAAACAGGCAAAACATCCTCTTGAGTGTGGTGGGCATTTTCCCACTTTTTTCCACAAGCAACAAAAAATAATATATATGCATAATTTGCCCTACCAAATCTTCTAAGTATTCACTTGTTTTGTAATTTAACCCAAAAAAAGCATCCAAATGTATGTTAAATAAACAAACAATAGGACAATAAGAGTATGATGACTTACTGCAGGGGCTACTCTGGTGGTATAGCAGATGAGAGAAAGACAGGACAGGTGCCAACTCGCTGCAGAGCCCAATGCTTCCCACCTCATTTGTCTCCTGTGATTCCTCTCCAAGCCCTTCACCTTTCAGCTGCTGCCCCACCCCTTCTTGGTCTGCCCAAACCACGCCTCTCTCCCTCAACACAAGGTGCTCTAGTTCATGATGTTCCATCTCATCCGCTGCTGTGACCAGCCCAGCCGCACGCAACGCTGAGTAGTGTCGACTATGAGCTGGCAACAAGATGTTCACCATTCTGAAATACAATGGGAAAATTTTTTTCCAGGAAAAAACGTGGGTTAGACTGAGGTGAAGTGCAGCTCTTTCGGCTGCACTGAGTAACAGTTAATTTAATAAGAAGTGTTTCTGGGTATTGTCAACCTACTTCTGCATGCGCTTGTTCTCCTGATCCTGCAGTGCAGTGAGCTCGACCATCTGCTTGATGTGATGTTTGAGATCGTTTACCTGCAGCCCCAGTCTGTGGCAATGTAGGTCCTTCTCTAACACCTGAACAAGGGGGAGAAGTGAGGTCAGAGTGTGGAAATTATGAAGCAGTAGCCATTCTAACATAACAGCATACTGAATTAGAAAAAACAAAAGGTGGCTGGGGGTCAGGATACTAGAGACAAGATGCAAAGTTCTGTTTTCATCCATGTTTCATCAGAAAAGCTGTCTGCTCAGGGTAAGGGAGGGGAGAGGGGAAAAAAAAAAAAAGATCTCTGACGTAAAGAAACTACGAAACAACAGCAGAGAGAACATTTGACCGGTGGGTGCGTCATAGTTCTGGGTCAGTTCCTGGAAGAAAGGATAAAGAAGAAAAAAATAACATGGCCATGGTTTTAGGTAACTGGCTGCTGTGTGAGGGATGAGTAAAGGGTATTGATTTATTCTCTTCAGTGATCCACGAGTGAGCTGGAGAAATAAAATGAGCACGGTTCTAATTACTGGGAGAACAGATGGGAAGAAAACAAAGACAGTCACGACACCAGTAGAGACACAGCCTACCTTCCAAAATAAACAAACAAAAAACACCAAGCGATGAGTTTTGAAGGATGTAACCCACATTGTAAAGTTTTTCTCTATATGTAGTCATGCTAATTTTTCTTCTTTAACTCAAACTATTTCATCCTGTCTAGAAGTTATGTAATTAGGTATCTAGTTTTAGTTACTGTTCGCCTCCACTGATCTGCTGTCCAAAGCCTGACAAGACCTTGTGAACTCAAATACGGATGTCAGTGCAAAGTGTTGTTGGAATTTGTACAAACATGATTACAAGCATAGTGCTTATACAATTTCTGACAGGTAATCACCAGCACTCACAAAAGAATTTGACAGAACCTCTACATGCAGTTGTTCAATTAAAAAGATAAAGGTTATACTAAACCATGGAGAAATTCTATATTTTTAAGCAGGAAATAAAAATGATGAAATGAAACTTACAGAGTCCACCGTCCACAACAAAAATACACATTTGCCAGTTGATCACTCAGCTCCAGTAAATGTGGAAAGGGTCTGTAAGTTCTATTTACCTCTGAGGTTGGGTCATTCGACTTCAGCAGCTTAATCTCATTCTCAACACGATGAAGCAAGCCATCATTGTCCAGGAAACGTGTTTCTGCCTCCTTCAAACGTTTGCAAATGTGTTGCTGCTGAGTGCGTAAGCTGGCAATCTTCCGCTCGTGCTTACAAGTGGCCTGTTGAAAGCAGCAACAACAAAAGGTCATTTAAGTGATATTATGAATAGTCCACTGTTTGTGCTGGTGTTCCATACTCTTAACTGTGGTCTGAATGATAATAATAATTATAGCTGGAAACAGCAATATGGCAACCGGGCTCCAGTTAAGCAGTATAGATTCATTTAAAATTCTTGACATTTCTTAAGAATTCGGTGTTGGAGGGGAGATTTTTTTTAAATTAAAGTTTTAATATGCAGACAGATGATTTAGTAGAACTCCCATGAAAACTGTTCCCATGCTCTAGTTTGTTTAGGATGGCAGTGGACCAGTCTGCAAAGTTTGGTCCCAAAAATTCCTGAGAATTCACTTCTTATACTTTAAATGGCATTTACGACTGGGCCGACCACTGAGACTCAATTGGCAGAGAAGAGCCAGGAACTGGGGAGCAGTGACCCTGTCCTGTAGTGGCGTAAATGAGAGGCTAAGACAACTATAGAGAACAGAGAAGTGAAATGATGACTCAGCAGCTGTTTTTCTGCGGGGATGATGGAATCTGTGGATAGCAGCGTAAGCATCAGCTACCTTCTCAGTCTTTTCTCTGGCACAGAAATATTGGACCTGCAGGTTGTCCTCCTCACTGTAGCGCTGGCGCAGCTCGTTCTCCTTCAGCTGTCTCTCCAAATCCAGCTGTTCTCTTCTGATTTGGGCCCGGCCTGAGAAGATTTGCTGCAGAGAGTCTGACACCCTAGAGAGAGAGAGAGAGAGAAAAGGAAAGAGGGAGAGAGACATAAATTAATATCAAACTTTGTAGAAATGGTCTTAAAGTAACGCTTGCTATTTAACTTCACGAAATCAAAGAGCAAGTTATTTCAGTCCTGACTGTAACAACTGTAAACGCGGCCACCCTATAAATACATCTAAAAGATATTTGTAATTCTTATGGTTTAGAAATGATGAATTGGATCCTTAAATTGATAACCCAGTGCAAATGTGTAGTCTAATGCAATTGATTACAATAGCCTTGCAATACATTGCGTCTTTGAGAAGCTGTAAGGCTCAGTTTTTGCTGGTACTGTCAGATAGGCATTCATTAAACTCTGTTTTGGAGTATATTATACTAAAGAATGATTTTTTGTCAGGTCCATTCTAAATAAGACATGGATAGCATATTAGAAACACCTTTTAGTATAATGCAATACAGTAAATCATTGTGATGATCACAGGGATTCAAGCTTAGATTAGAAGCTGCTGTGCTACATGTAAGGAGCAAATGCATTTACTGCTGTGCCAAGATATCTTATGTATGTACATAACAAAAGGTCATGAGACATGTACCAGCTTTATCAACACATTTGAGCCAGTTTAAATAGAGCAAACTACTTATAATGATAAGGTAAAAATATACCAATTAATGTCATTAAATGTTTGCATGACCAATATCTTTATTTACCACCACCACCTATTAACAATGATTTTAGTCCTTTACTAAGTTATTTTGTTAACCTTTTAATATAGATTCCACAAGACGTCAGTTCTATTTGAACTGGAAGTCAGAAAGATATTCTCAGCTATATGATATATATATGTATTCCTGGAATAGAGAGTTGAGGTGATATTCGGATTCAATGCAAGTGGCTGTCTGGTTCAGTTAAAGCGAGAGGAGAGACAGGAGAGGCATGCAGGTAAATAAGACTGGAGAGCTGTCGCTGAAATGTGACTGCACTCTTCAATGTAACTCCAGTGACGTAGGAGACGTCGTGGCCTTGCTAGACTGCTGAATTTTTAATAGCGTGAGAAGCGTGCAGCCTCTATTCAGAGCCTCTCACTGTGCGAGTTGTGAATTCTGATGCCAGTGAATGAAATGTGTGGGAGTGAGACTCATTCAGCTTTTCTGTGTCCCCCGCCCCTAACCCAAATACCCTGACAGATGCCACTGTATGCCTTAAAGACGACTACATAAACTGTGGTTGATCTGATTTATGTAAAAGAAATAAATGTGCACAAATCAGTTGAAGTGAAATAAAGTCACTACACAGCCGTCCCTATGAAAAATGAAACCTTGACATTTAAATTAGATATCAGAGATAATGTTGATTAGAGCAGTTTTGTTAAACACTAGTATACCTTCATACACACAGAGGTACCTACTATGTGTTTGTGGCAGATGATGAAAATTAGGTTGCATTTTTTCCATTCCAAAAACAACAATATCAATGCCAGCGGTTTTCAACCCTAAACCTTGGAAATAAAAGCACATCTGTTTTTTAAATCTAAGAAGTAGAATAGTTCCTTCCTATATGCCAGCACTGCTCAGGCATATGTAATGAGTTTGAACTTTCAGACAGATTTAAGGTAAAGAGAGCACCATTCTAGTTTTAATTAACTGCACATCATGTAGCAATATTTTAGTATATGGTTGTTCTTTCCACTGACTACAGTACAGGTCAGGAGTGAATGTGGGAATAAAGTCATAAAAGTATGTATGATAGTATGTAAAATATTGGTGTGCTGTAGAGCTCAAATTCTTATATAGCTGGTGGTATTTAGTTTTATACCAAAAAAATAACACCAAAACATAAAATCACAAAAATATATTCTTTTCTCTCTCTGAACATCCTATAAAACTGTATTAGTTTTTTCATGTAAAAAACAATGTTATAGAGATGATGAGCAGTTTCCTGGAGGTTTTTTCATAGTGGTAACACAAACACAGCAGTAACAAGCAGATCTAGTGTGGGAACTGATTGAGGCTTTTATCAACAATTGAGCAGTATTGGATCATTAACTCTGACACTTTCCAGGTAGGTCAGCTGTCAAAAACACCATCAGTGTATTTTGTTGTGAGTGTGTGTGCATAGCAGCACAAACAAATAAGCAAAAGGCAGCTGGAATTTTTAACTAATGATATCTACACTGACACTGTGTGTTACCGATCAAAGCCTGTAGAACTGCTTTGGGTAAAAAAGAAGTCACTTTGCTCTTATTTTAGCAACATTTCGCTGGTGCACGACACCTTGAAAGTGCTGCTCCAGGTTGAAGCTGCACTTGAACTTTGGGCTTTTGTTTATGTAAAGGGTGAAGACAGACTATCCAAACACTAGCACTGGGTGGCCTGCAGCCAAAGTTTGAAACCACTCCTATAGAAAACAGACTGCATCCATTGGGTTGTGAATGAATTGCTGCTCTGTGCTGCTAAAAATCTGTGGTTCTTGTTGAAGAACCACATGAGTGACATAAAGATTGAGCAAGAGACTGACAGGTTGATTGGTATGTTAGAGGAAGTAACGCAGGTGTCCATACTGTTGGACAGAAAGTATGAGATCACAGATACAAAATGAGTTTTCTTCACAGGGTGCTTAGGTGCCTTAGGGACAGGAATTCAGACATCCACAAGAAGATTAGAATAGAGCCAGTGTTTCTTTATACTGAAAGAAGCCAAACAAGCTGCAGTTCTCTGCGTAAAATTGCCTTGTTGATAGTCAGAGGTGAATGACCAGACTGGTTCAAGCTGATAGAAAAGCAAGATGTACTCAAATAACCACTTGTTACAATCAATATATGCAGAGGAGCATCTCTGATCGCGCAACACGTCGAACCTTGAAGCAATGGGGCTGAAGCAGCGGAAGTCGGCGATGGCCGATGCAATCGTCCATTAGTATGCATGAGTTTATGAGTGAAGAATTACCAAACTAATGTCTATACAAAACATCATGTTCATGCCACTCATTTCATACTATTCCATTAAGCAATATTCATAATATAAATATTGAATCAAATGGGCATATTATCTTGGTGAATCCTGTTGATCCCACTGAGAATCAACACCTTAGACGTGGCATTTTTCAACAGCTTTTAGTAAATCTTGTTTGCTAAATTTAATTAAACTTCATTTTGGAATATTTATTGTACAATATTAATAAACAAATAGATAAAGACACAGCATCATCTGATAATGTGTGTGTTCAAACTACATTGTTTGCACTAAAAGGGTTTATGGCAGCTAAAGAAACAGTCTCAGGATACAATCTGAATCATACTCATGTACATGCTTACCTTTTGAACTCTGCTTGTTTCTGGGAAGAGATCAGGTTGAAAGCTCCAGGCGCCATGTTCTTCTCCTCATATTCTTTTAGTTTCTGCTTCAACTCTAGTATCTTTAGAAATTCAACACAACATTGAGAGAACAGTCAAAAATGAAGCATTGATCATGATGACTGTCGAAATTAGAAATTGTAAGCATTGCAATTATACAGATTTTCTGGATTTTTGTTTGAATTAAGTGTGGTTATGTTAGTTATTTCATATTACCGCTTGCCGTTGTTTCTCACATATCACTGCATATTGGCCAATGTGACTGTCCAGGCTTACAACATTACTCTTCAGCTGAAAGGGGTAGATAAAATAATAATGATTTAAAAAGAATTCATAAAATATGGTCCAACAATCACAGCAATTGTATTACAATTTGAATACTAACCGAAGACTTGATCTCCTTGGCCCTGTTGGCATACTTCAGTGTGTTGTGGATGTCATCATATGACTTGGATGAGGGGCTAATATTGGCAATCATCACCGTTCTGCAGTTGCCTCCCAAGGAGTCTTTAAGTAGCCGTGTTAGCTTGCTGTCCCTGTATGGTACATGACTTTTCTTACACTGAAACAAATACAAAAAGTTAAACATTAGTTCAAGAACATAAAAAGGCCACAATGCACTTCATAATGTCTTTTCAATATAAGTACTATATACCTACTGTGTTTAGAGACCCTTAACCTGAGTAAGCTGGAGTTGTTGGACATGTGGCCTCCTTCAGCCCTTAAACAGGCTGACTGTCCCGTCCATAGAAAGCCTGAATCCACCTCGCTGTCCGACATTCTTGTTATCTTGCTAACGCTAGCTCCTTTAACACTAAGATTTTGATGGTACGATCAAAGCAAGCAAATTGTTCAGTTGTTGGCTACAAAATCCCACACAACAGTTTTAAAGTGCCCTACCACAGTATTTTAGATGTAAATGCCATACAGGGGTGATGATGGACTAATGAAATGTTGTAATATTTGGTGAACAGTCAAGAGAAACTGTGTAAATGTTAAGCCTCAATTGAAACCAACCAAAAAAAAGTAGTAGTTTGGATGCCAGTAACTTTTATTCACGTTTCCTCATTTGAATGGAAATGTGACGGAAATGTCCCCACAAACAAGTGGAAACTGGAAGGTGCGCATGCTCTTTACTTCAACTACCTTCTTAATGAGGGCAGTAACAGTACAAGGTCAAGGATGGATCGATACTGGCTGTCCGTGACCTGACTTAAGGCCTGGAAGCTGTATGCTTTGCCATGTTTAATGTTGTTTTGGTGTTGCATGTTGCACGGCTAAAGCCAGGCTCGTACTACAGGAGTCTGGGCCGATCTATCTCAGATTGAATCTTTCTTACAATCAAGAGAAATCTATCAGGGACATTGGTTGGTAAAGTTCGGCCAAGTTTGTAATGTGAGGGGTTTACAGATCTAATCTTATAATCAGAATTATAGGGTCACCCCTATAATTTCAAATGGGTTTTATATTTAGGATTTAAATACTGGGTGATCATGTCATTACTTTACAAAAATGACCACAATAGCCAATGGAGAGAGAAAAGTCTTCAAGGAGATGCAAGGCTGCCACGCAACAGTAAACATCCTAGCCCTTGAGGCTATATAAAAATGTTGTGTGTTGTGTTGTGTAGTCATGTTTCAGATCTTATAGTGTGTCCATGTTTTATATCAGAGCGATTTGTGCATGATGCAAACCAATGTCAAAATCGATTTAAAATTTTGAAACTCCTGTAGTGTGAGTCTGGCTTAATGTGGTTCTCCATCAGAAACACTAGCAGACCTGATGCAGGAGTTGCCTGTTCGAGCCTGTGGGAATTGACCAATCAGAGTAGACTGGGCTTTCCAGGAGGGTGGCCTTAAAGAGGCACAAGCTAAAAGGTGTGTAAAAGGGTGAAAACAGTACCATGCAGTATGCAAAATATGTGAAAAATACAGTGTTTTTTGAACATTATAGCATGTGAAAATATTCTAGGAGGGCACCCAAATAAAAACATGAACCTGAAAATAAGCAGAATATATCTTCTTTAAATTGTACGCATACAAGCAACTCAGAAATTCTGAAACATTCTGGGGTTTCCTTGAGTTTACACAGAAAACACATAAAATCAAAGTTTGAAAGGATCAAATACACAAGGAATCCACTACTTCTGTCAAACATGACACAATTCACACAAATGCGAAAAGGAGCATTATTGTTGTGGTATGCACAGAGCACAAACCTGAGGTATGCCTTAACATTCATTCTCCATCTGGACACACTCCACAAGAGACTCATAGTCACATTACACTATTTGATGGGGACCAATAAACTGTCGGAAAAACATTCTGTATGGAGTGTTCATTTCAGAGTTAAAACAGGGATCAGCCACCCACAACACTGGTCTGGAGCCTTTTTGCAGCTCGTCTGTGAGAGCAGCTCAGTCTGAACCAATGGCATTAGACAAACTACAGCTGCTTAGGTGAGTCACAATCTCGTGGGCATTTGGATTTCAGAAAGTCACATTAAAGTTTAGTAACAAAGAAGTGTAAAATGATCTCTTTTGGGGTCCACAGCTGTGAATGCATTTCTCCTTGGAAAAACCCTAAAGCCTACATCTGGATTCAAAGACCTTAGTTATAGTTCATGTCAGGTCCAGGGGGTTTCAGAATAGCTGTGCCAATTTGGAAAATCTCCTTTTTAATAAGAGCAGACTTTCAAGGGTGTTCTTTCAGCAAAGTTGTTGTCTAAAAGTCAACGACGGCATTTCATCAAACTCCAGCGTTCGTTTTGATGATTAGTTGGGGAATATGTCACAGATTCAGTGCAACACCACTCCCTGCAACCTTCAGGTAAATGGAAGGACCTGCACTGGTGTGCAGCAACCATGAACAACAAGTGATGGGATCAAAAGCACGCATATTTCATTGTGAAACTGGTACAGGTTTGGGCCTTCAACTAAATCAGTGACTGCTAACTCACCGTGACAACTTCTTGTCTCCATGATTACTTACATTGTCTTTTATTGGACCTTAGCTAGAAGCAGCCTTGGGTACAAGCTGCACAAGCATAAAATAGGGATTTGAAGACAAGTCTTAAATGCTACTTGTTAGCTGAGGTTAACAGCAATTCCCGGGCTGGAGCACACACAGATAATAGGTTTTACTTTTTAATACACACTGACAGATTAGAGAGATTGAAGGGGGCGACAGAGTTTGCTTTGTAACGCTGCTGTAAGGAATGTGGGCATGTCTAAAAATGTTGACAACAGCACATGAGCATTTTCAGCACCATTAAGCAAGATTGGGACTATCAAACAGATCCACTTCGGACATTTTCAATGAGCCGCCTTTTTGTGGGTGGGAAACACTGGCCTTATGTGGACGGAAGGCCAAAAATGGAGAGCGTTGCCAAATGTACTGTATCTATATCGCCCAAAGGCAAATATCTCACAACAAAAAAACTCTGTGCAGCGTAGCAAGAAGACGACATACTGAGCAGCCCAAACAGAAGTAGCAGACATTCTTCTCACTCAAACGAATGCCATGTCTGCCCAGACACAAGTGGGGACATTCTTTCCTGTAAACAATGGACACAACATGAATTCCTTGTCTGCCAACAGTAAATACTAGAGCACCACCAATCATGGGGATAGGGTGGGGAAGGAGTGGGGATTAGTGATGGGCGTTGCAGGTCTAGAGTCCACAACTGCAAAACTCAGAAGGTATAACAGCTGGACAGTGTCCATGAAAGAACACAGTTTTACCCCAAGAATGAAGTAACCTGTTAAAGAAGGATCACATTTCAACATGGCTGCGGTACATTTGCACAGCACTTCCTAAATGCATGTAGCCTGCTTGTGTCTCATCCCTTGAGACTGGTGTGTAAAATGAGAAGACTGCTTGACAGGTTAATGTATGCAACTGGAATGAAATAATACCCAAATACTCAGTTGACTCTCCACTTCCCAGGCTCTCTGTTTCATATGGAGGCTAGTGGTTCATATACCTATAACCATAACCATAACAATCTCAAGTACATGATGCAAAATTTCCATCCATTGCTGATCAAATACAAGCATAAACAATGCTACTAAACAGTTTGCTAGCAGTTTAATGTGTGTGACAAACTGCACATGCACTAAAATTGTGCACTGTATCTGTAGTGCACTGCATTAGTGCACATCTCTGCACAGATCTATATGAAATATTTGTTTTTAAGCATGTTGCTACTTTGATCATGAGAATGACAGCATACTATCACAGCCATTCCTCTTACGATTGTATGTAAGCACAGTGTTAATATCTGTAGCTGGTGATAGAGTGTAGAGCTAATAATTAAACATTTAAACAATAAAATAAAAAATATCACTATGGACTACTAAAAATAAAAAATCCCACTGTATCTTGACTATATATCTGCCAACTGTACTTAACTTGTGTTTTTCTCTTTGTAATTTATTTTGATGTCTGGCTAGTTATACATTTGTTTTTTATCAGTTCAAACTGTTCGATCATGCTAGATTAGACATTATTTGTAGTGCATTGTGTAACTATTATTTCAGAGGTTTAGTAGTAAATAATTATTGTAACTTTATTAGACAATGAATCACAGAGTAGCATTTAATTTGTCACTAAGCTACACGATGCTGCTGTGTGCAGCCGTTTTCGCTTTCGTCTTCTGTGCATCCAAAAGTCAAAATTCTAAGTGTTAGAACAACAAGCACACAACACAGTTTGGATGTTAGCTTTTGTGTGAGCAGATCATTAACTTCAACTTCTAGCTGTCACATCTGACAGACTCCTTCCAGCAAACAGAAAATGTGAAACACTGTTAAATATTAAAGGGAGACCACATTTTCCAGTTTCTCTTTTTCCATGAGTTCTCTATGATAATCAATCCAGTCCAAATATTTAAAGGTTTTCCTGGTATTCCAAAAAATGTTAAGGTTTACTTGGAATGAGTAAACAGCCTGGTACTGGGGCATAATGATCTTGGAAACTGTGAACAGTGTTTGCAACATAGGCAGGTCCTGTAAAATGCCAACACACAGTATATCCCTTGACTTTTACGTGACCACAACACTCATTGGTCCTCATGATTTCCCTTATTTTGAACGATGGGGCCACTTCCCGAAAAGCAATAATTGTACAGTTTGTGTGAGCAGCGCATCCAAAATCTGGGCACCAAATTTTTGCTCGATGTTGAACACTGCTAAGTTGTCAACTAGGCTAATATAAACTCACCTTTGGGTTGGCAAGAACATTGATGACATTTCCTAGGGCAAGGAGTGAGCGATTGATGTTAGCGCCTTCCCGCAAACGTTGCCCTTTAGCATTGGTGGCGCTGGCTCTCTCTGAGCCTGCCAGATCAATCAAGCTCATTTTGGCAACGCAGGCATTAGGATTGAGGCTGGCGGTTTTGTCCTGTTGTCTCAAATAAATCTGAAGAAAAGAATACAAAACTGTCAGCTTCAGACAGTCAAGAGGCAAACTGTCATGCATTGTTAGATGTCTGTACTGCAGAAATTAGTAACTCTCCATTGAAAATTGGGGAGTAGGAACAGTTTACAATTATGCTTTTGTAAAAATGTTTGTATCTTTGTTAAATATTGTCATTTAATGTTGATTTCTTATTCTAAATTATGATGTCATGCTACAGCAAAATTAACCATTTGCATTTCAGTAAGACTGGATTGAAATACCTGAAATACAGCATGTGAGCGGGAAGAGGTGGCATTCATATCAGTGGGGTGCTGTGTCCTGTTGCGATTGCCTGAATCCAAAGCCTCAAGAATGTGCTCTGCAGATTTGGGCTGCATAAAAGGAGGGAAAAAAAAAAACATGGATGGTGAACGACCTAGTAAAAGGCCCAATTTGGAACCACCACAGTGCACTTGCTCTCCACAGCAACAGAACAGTAAGGGGCTCAAGATTAGTATAGTATAGTAGAATAATTTTAATATTTATTTTTATAGACCACTTTCTGGAAAATATCTTTATAAAAGAACTACCATCAGTAATCGGTAGATTTAATTATTTTCTCGGTTAGTTGACAAAGCTTCTAACATGCTGTCATACAGACTGCATTTATTATGTATAACTGATGACATCACAAAGTTTAAATTCAAACTTGTTTTATCCCCATGACGACCTTCATTTATCAAAAGAGAGGGAGCCACTAGGGAGAATTGTTTTCATGTGATGACATTTATATACCCCTGCCATAGATAAGGGTGAACTGTTTTCAGTTTTCACCAACTACCAAGGCAAACCCCCTCCTTCGCTCACTCTTTGGGAAGTACATTTGTAAACGTTAGTGCTTGCAGAGGAGTTCACTTCTTGTCATTTATTCTCGTACAGCCTCTACAGACTTGGAAGATATGATTTTCTAATTAAAAACATTACGCTATATTTGCAAAACCAACTCAGGGAAATCTAAATTAGATTGACTTTAATAAATTGACTCGACACCAAGGATTTACCTTTGATACGCTCTATGATGCTATTGGGGAGTGTGTATGATACATGTAGCTACTGACCTGATGCAGTGTGAGGCCCTGAACAATCACTCCTTTAGAACTGTCCTCTCTGACTGCGAGAGGGCCTGCATTAGCCAACAAGTCTCTGATCTGTTCATTGTAAACCTGTGAACAGAAAACAAAAATACTGCATTGAGCCAAATCCATCAAAACCATCCCAAGACATTGGTCAAGATGAAAAATATATGAGTGGGTTAAAGCTCTGTAAGGGAAAGGAGTTGAAATGAAATGTTTTAAAGTGTTGTTAGAATAGGAAAACATATATAAAGATATAGGAAAACAGGGAGGAAAAATGTCCCATATATAATATTGCCATTAACGCAATGTGTAACTGCTGCAGTGTCTTTAGACAAAAGCTGTGAGGCTTAATTACAAATGAGTATTAAGTATTCTCAGCCTTTAGCCAAAGTCTGAGAATCACTTTGACCAAAAAATTGTATTGTTCTGCACCAATATGAAGAACAAACAGAAAAAAAAAGGAACAGAGAAACAAAAGTGATTCAAATATTCACCTCAAGATATGAGAATGCAACAGCAAACTCTTTGTCCTCCTTGGCATCATCCATGCGTTTGAAGAGCTCCGTCATGGTGCGGTACATGACCCCAGGGTCATTTTGTGAGCCCGACATGGTGTGTGTCTTGCCTGCTCCAGTAGAACCGTACGCAAACACTGGAATTAAATTGCAATTCAAAGACAAATTACTAAAAAATAAGACATGTATACAGTATATAAAGATGTCAAAATTTTAAAACACTGGAAGTGCAGAGTGTTGTGAGCTAGTGACCAGCAAGTAAACTCCGGAGCAAACAGAAAATTAACCAAAAAATAAAAGAAATAAAAATAAAAATAATGAAAACATGGCTGTAAAGTAGTGTGACTTATAAATGCACTTGGACATGCTGGGGTTGAGGAGAGGAGATCAAAAATCCAAATGTTGAAATGTGGTGGCTATAGTCATGGATGGATTTTGGGAGACTTATACCTGTGACATAAATGTTTTTTCAGTAAGATTGACTACATGCAGTCGTTTGTGTGCAGTGAATTGACATGGTTGCGCTGTCTGAGTGATGTACTGAAGTTGCTGTATTCTTGAACTCCTATGGTGCTTAACACATATCTGAAAAAAGCACCACAGGTTAGAAACCTGTGTGGCTTAACAGTGGTTTATTGGCTAAAGTTAATAGAAGCAGTGAAGACTAAAGAGTAGTCACACTACAGCCATAGACATATCCATAGCATCGATGCGACCGCCAATGCAGCCAGCAAAACACATATCCACAGCCATAGCTTCAACCACCACAGCCAGACAAAGCAGCTGGTAACAGCCAGCTGGTATACTTCAGAAAACAAAGAAATAATGAGCAGTAGGTTCATAATATACTATCCCATGATTTCTCCTCTATCTTTCCCCAAACTGGCTGTATAACTGGACTGGACCGACACACTAACACATACTTACACATTACGCAGAATGCAAAAATATTGCATGGGAGGACAAACGGGAAAGAAAAAGGTTTTCGAATTGGTTTACTAATTTTAATTTACGCTAGCTTTAAGGGTATAAATTGCAGGTCAATTAACAAGAGAAAATATATACATAATATAATTTAGATACTGAATATTTAGTTTAAACATCAAAAAATGCAATTGGGATGTGTCAATTGTTCAATGCAAAATGTACCAACATGTTTGTTTTGCAGCCTGGTGCAGCTTTGACACACAGCTTGTATTTATTCATTTGTTACCTGAGCAGTTGAATCCATTCATCAAACCATCCAGCACTCCTTTAGTGGTGTTCTCAAAGATATCAACTTGAGTAGAGTTCTCGTCGAAGACGTGGTCAAAAACAAACTTAAGGTCTTTGTTAGCTCTCTTGTTAACATTTCTGGTTCGTACTCTTTGCGAGCCAAAACATGATGTGTCCACTTCCTTGGGGTCAAATATGAGCATGTGGTTATCAACAACCTGGACCACATTTCGAAAACTTTCACACTTCTCACTGTCGTTGGCTGGCCTCACCCGGACAACCACCTTTACATGGCTGCACACGTCACTTGTCATTGTGGTTCCTCTGCAGTGACTGAAGTGTTGCTGCAAAAAAAGAAAAACATATGAAAATATGCATATTAAATCACAGAAATTGAGAAAGACAAATGAACAGAAAAAAGCAGGTGATGGACTATGTCATGTGACAGACTGAATTTTGCTTTTGGTGCAGATTGTGTTGAGGGCTAAGTAAAGGCCTGCATTATATTACTGTGAGTGATGTATGGGAGCTTGGAGATGCACTTTAATATAATAACTCTGCAACAAATCATGCTCTAATGAAGATTAGAATATATGGCCTTTTTGAAAATGGGTTAAAGATGTACTGCTTTAATCTAAATGATTTTGGCATAAGGCTGCACCCAAACAATAGGTGAAAAATGGATTTGAATACTTTTTGAATGCACTGAAACTGAGGCTGGCATGTGATAAAAACCATTATGAAAAAACTCATCTTTGTAAAATGATGAACTGGTGATAACCAGGAATACCTGGTTACAATAAACTAGCAACTCAGTGAATACACATGCAAAATGATTCGGATGATACTTGTGATCTGGTGTGCAATGTACTCACATGCTCTATTGCTACAAATAACAAGGGAACTAAAGCAGGGATGTTCTTTTACCTAGGGGCAGTTTCTCTCTTGTTAAAATCCCAAAAAATAACGTGAAATCAACAGGTACGTTTCAACAATGAACCTTAATAACGGTTTAATAGATTCAGATGTTGTCTGACAGTTAATGCCTCACTAGCAAAAGTCACAAAAGGACACATAATGTTTGTACTCTCACTATTACCTGTTATTTAACATAAATAGCATTAAGATATATATTTGGATTCAAGCACACGTT
The DNA here is from genome assembly GCF_042242105.1 of Pempheris klunzingeri. Classification (NCBI taxonomy): domain Eukaryota; kingdom Metazoa; phylum Chordata; class Actinopteri; order Acropomatiformes; family Pempheridae; genus Pempheris; species Pempheris klunzingeri. Next base: position 12,730,030 of record NC_092012.1, read on the forward strand.
GCAACAAGGCTTTTAAAAGGCGAGACGACTGAACACGAAGACAACACTGCCAAGCTAACGCCTGTTAGCTAACGTTAGCTCTCCCTCAGCTTCCAACTGGTAAGTTAGCTAACGCGTTGTTATTCTCTTTAAACTGAAAACACTGTGAGCGGTTATGTCTTACCTTATGTCAGCAGAGGCTATCCTTCATTTCATCCCCACGGTAGCGTTTCCTGGTGAGACACAGGTAGTCCTTTTTAGAAGAATTAAAGTCACCGGCGAGGCTTAGACGGCCATAGCTAGCACGACAAGCGCCAATATTTTCAAAAACAAGCCCTCTTCCTCGGTCGCAGCAGATTGGATGTGAGTGTGCCGTCGCTGGGCGGACCGGAGTGACGCGGCGGACATGCTGCTGCTGAAGGTGGGGCTACTCTCTGCGTTACTACGGTAAGCTACAGTTAACTTCCTGGGGTGTAAGGACACCACGATTCACCTTGGCTAAACATGTTTAAAAGTGACTGGTTGTGCTGTAGCGTCCCTGTCCGTGTGTCCGCTGACTAGTCGGGTTTAGCTAGTTATGCGCGGTCACCCAACATGGTGGCATGGCAACCATATCTATGGCTTCTCTGTGGCGTCAGGTATAAAATGCCCCACAGTGTTACAGCCACCACACACACACACGTGTTAGAGAGCAATGAATGATGTAGTAAAAACGCTTCAAAGCACGTCTTCTCGATGACAGCCGATAAAAAGATATGGCTAAGCTAAACGGGTTTGTTCAATTGAGTGTGTGCCTGTGTTAACTAAATTAGCTCCACGCTTGTGGGATTGATTCACATCCACTGTAGCACATTTTTTCCATGCTAGCTCTGGTGTTTTCTTTAACAGGTTATATAGCTAAAACTGTGCTTTTGAATGGTACTCCAAAAATAGCAACCTACCACTGATTAGCTAATGGGCTACCAACGACCCAGCACTGTAAAGGTATGTTATTGTAACGTGTTACTCGCTCCTAGCTACATGGCTAGCCGCTAAGTAGCTAATAATAATAAGAGACAGGGGCCCCAGAAAAATACCTCCCCCTTAAATTGAATAATGACCCATTATCCTATCCCTACAATCATTCCCCATCTCTCACCCGCCTTATGGTACTGGGATGAGCTGTTTATTATGAGACAAAGTCACTTTTATGTTGTATTCTACACAGATAGAAATGATAACAATGATTCATAACTTTAAGTGATAATAAATGTATAGTATCCTTAAAACATCCCACCATGCCACTGCTTCTCTGGTAAATGATAGCTTACCTTACCTGCAAGATGTAATATTTTGATCTGTATCTAGATGCACGCAATAGTAATTCATTTAAAATGTGTATAAAAAGTTGATTTTGTAGGTATAGCAGCTATGGCCTGCAATCTGACAGCAATTATGCACTGTCACTCAATATTTTTATTGCCACCTCTTCAAATACTGTGTAATTCTTAGCTGCCACTGAACATTTGCAGTGCCTTCACCGATACCATATGCACACTTGTTGAATTCCTTCATCTCCTGCACATATTTCCATCTTATTAGAGGCACACATCACTAACCGAGCTCTAATTTTCAATACATCTTGTTGCCAGGAAACACCTTAATACCTTTTTAACCATGTGGCTCACTCAGGTGCCTGATGCGGGCAGTATTGTTCACGTAGCCTGCCAAATTGTTGAACTGGTCAGCTGAGGATGTACTTAGTCTTATTGTGGGTGGGATGGTGATGAAGTGTACGTACCACCAATGTGTGCTGTTGGAAGAGTTCAGCCTTCAGAGGGATTTTAACCTGAAATGTTAAAACTGTGTGATGTCTTTTTGTTTTGATTGGACACCCCTGATTGGAGACCAGCTGCTTTTGTCAATTAACACTTATGATGTAGACTTAATAATCTTGATCCAATGTATTTATTTGTGCTGTACATAGTTGTTACAAAGCATTGCTGTATCTAACCACTTGATGTACAATCCGGATATACTAGCCCATAACTCCATTTTACAAAAAAATATTCCCCTATATTCAACAGTATTACAAACCCTGTTCTACTTATTTGGCTTAAACATTTTCTTTTTCTACTTATATCACCACACACCTTTGTCCTTATTTTCTCCATAGATTATTACAAGGACCATGATTTTCCAAATGGTTTTGCGCTCCAACCCAATGTTACGGAAAACAAATTTGGCTGTATGGAGAGCATGGAGGTCATGGAAGTTAAGCCTGCACTCTTCTACAGTTTGCACATCCTCTGGTCCTGGTCCCCTGGACAGATCTGAAGAATTGTCATCAATCAAAAAGCTTCCTCACACGCCTGTCATGCTTAAGGAGGTGCTTCATTATTTAGACATCCAACCAGGTCAGGTATGTTTGCATCTTCACTATTCGTACAAGAATTTTTGATGTGCATAAGAAGCCAGTGTCTGTTGTTCTATATGTTGTAATATGACAAAGATTCATTCAGACCAAATGAGTGCTGTATGAACATAAAGCAATGGTGTAATTGTACTTTGTTGTTGTTACTATTATTACCAATATAATGCATCCATTCATTAATATATTTCCACACTAAAAAGCTCCTGGAATGTGTTTAGACTGCAGATCTGCAGATCTGATGTGTGGCTAAATTAAATCTGTAGGACTGACTGCCCTCACTGATATTGGCAAGTGATTATGTTGTATTTGTACTTTCAGGCATTGCTATCTGGTTTGCCCTGGCTCCTGTGTCAATGGCACAGTCATGTAAACTCATACAGAGAGGTTTTTCATATATTATGTCCCTCTAATGTGTGTTAGAGCATTTGATACCCATAATACAGTCTTAAAAATGAGCTTCACAAAGATATGATTTATTGTAGAGCATTTGTATTTTTTTTTTTAATACACTAATTGAATTCAATTGGATAGAAACATTAAATAACACCAGTGTTAAGAAATACTTTTCCAAATGTGTGCATCACAACACCTCAATAGTATCTCATTGCAATCTGAAGATAACTATTAGAAATGACCTCTTTACTGGTAATTATTCTCTTTATCGAGATGTTCGTTGCCAAGGTAAAAATTCTGTTCATACACTATAACGGCTTGTTGTTATAAAAGCACACATGAATCGGACAGGGTGCCAGCAGCTTGGCTTTCACTTAATGTATGTACTACCAGGACAGATGGGCATGAGTCAAAAGCCTTCTGGTGTGGCAGGCAGCATTGGAGGGGAAGTGATGCCCCCCCTATATAATGCATGGTCAAGGCAGGTGGGGGCCATGGGTCAACAACTTAGTCAGGAATTGCGCCACTGTAAGGCTGTTGGCAGGACACAGGGTGCTGCGTCGCTCCTGCCTGAACTTTAACACCTCTAAACTCCTCCGCTGCCCGCCCATTTGCCAACTGTCCCAAGACAGCTTGCCAATCAGATGCTATTAAAAACAGTTTGATAGATTTTGTTTTTTTGTACAGTACATGCTGTAGACACTTAGTGTGATGTTCTGTGGAAATGGTGTATAACATTCAGAAGTCATGCTTTAAATGTTGCTTCGCTGCAGATGTCAGTTAATTCATTTAGTCATTCATGTGATGACACGTATATGATGTTGCAGTTTCACTTGTTCTATAACCACAAAAACATTACAACGTTGTTAGGGTGCTGACACATATTACACACACATATAGATGAATTAAAACTCTGTAGTCACTGCCACATGCTCTGTCAGTTTCAGTCAGGCAATTAGAAATCTAAATTCTGTCATTGCTCTCTGACAGAGCTGCCATTTATGCAGTCAAATTTGTGGTGGGTAAGTGATGGTGTCACAAACAGATCAGTTTCTGTGAGGAGGAAAGCCCACCCTTAATATCAGATAAATGTTGACTGAAATCACTGAGGGCAGCGAGATTAATAATTTGAATGGCTATTAAAATAATCACCAAAATGTAATTGCTCTTGTCAGTTGAAGCAGAGTATGTATGAATGGAGTATTTAGCAATGATGGGTGTCAGAGCAAATACTGCAGTTAAACCAAAGTGTGTAAATGGAGCCTTTCAGTGCCCTGCTGCCTCCCACACAGGACGTCTGGCTGTAAATGTGTATGCAGGTAGCTAATTTGCACTGGTGGCCTACACTATAGTTTCACAGTTTTACAAATGGCCATTGTTCTTGCTGGGTTTGGATTGATAGTTTGTCATATTAAAGCATACAGTCACCTAACAAACAAGTACGCAGCTCCCCACTAATTGACGTCAAGTGCCCATGCCATTGCTTTTCGTTCTTGGTTTGGTGTGTTTTTTTATGAAGCAGCATACTGGAGCAGGACTTAAGGTGGGGAGTGATTTTTTTTTTTTAGCCACACCACATGGGGTATGGTGAGGATGGTAATATCTGTCAGCTGTCCACCACTTTGGCCCAGACTGAAATATCTTTCTGAAAATTTTGACATTCATGTTCCCCTCAGGATGAATTCCAATGACTGTGATGGTCCTCTGACTTTTTATCCAGGGTTGCCAGCAGTTCAAAGTTTTTGCCTGTCCTGTTAAATATTTCAACATCTACTAGATTGATTGATTGGCACAAAAAATTGTGTGCACATTCATGGCTCCAACGTTACAAATCCCAGTGACTTTGGCGATCCTCTGACTTTTCTCATAAGTGATATTTGAGGTTTTAAGTTAGATTTCTTCACATTTTTTGGATGGAAATGCCTCATGTCCACCCCAGGATGCAGTCTAGCGCCATAATCAGGCCAGTTTTTAATGCATCCAATACTTAAGTAATACCAATGAAATTCCCATCAGCCCCAGCAGTGTAAATTAACAGCGTTAGCATGTTAACATGCTAAACTAACTTGGTGAACTTGGCAAAAGTTATGTACCTGCTAAACATCAGCATAGTCATTGTGAGCATGGTAGCATTCTGACGTTAGCATGTAGCTCAAAGCACAGCAGTGCCTAAGTGCAGCCTACCAGAGCTGCTGGATTGGCTGTAGACGCTCAGTCTACACTTCAAAGTAGAGCTGCAACCTCTGTAAACTACATGTAAAAACCAGAAAAACACAATATAAATGGTGTTTTGAAATTTTGCTACTGTCATTGCTGTGAAGCAACAATAATAAATTCACACATTTTTAGATTTAGGTTTTCTCTGTTATAATGCTTTCCTGAAACCTCCTCTTTAACTTGGTAATACTCATAGTTAAGCGAAAGAACTGTGCTAAAAAGGACGTAGCATGAGGAGTCCTCCACTGGCGCAGGCTGCTTGCGTAGGGGACCTCCTCTAGAATAGATTAATGAGCCATCAGCTGAGAGTCCAGGGGAAAAACCCTGTGCTGCTGTAGAAGGAGAAACGAGCTGTCTACTCTTACATTTCAGTCTCAACACACTCCCCCTTGTGGAATTAATGAGGCCATAGGTGTTTAAAACCTACTTTTTTGGATCAATGTCACAGTCTTTCAACAATCAGCTCATTTTTGAGCAAGATTAGCAAACAATATGTATTGCTCGGACAGTTACATATTATGCCTCTTACTTTTTGACTTTACTGTCAATGCATAAAGGTATATCCTTGTCATTTGCTGATGTGAAGGGAGATTTATTATTCCGAACAGTTATAGGCTTGACCATTCGTTGGTAATGATGTTCAATGACTGATGTGGTTCTATAATTTATGAGTGAAGTTATACAATTGTTTTGTTTCTGTTTTGTTAGTTTAGTGTCAATATGAGGAAGAAACGATTTGTCTATATGATTTAATAAGAGTCAACTATGGATATCACATAACTTTTTTAAATGCTGGTACACTTACCTCTTTACTAAGCAGTTCAAAAAGGCAACATCAGTAAACGGTAAAAAACCTTGCTGAAGTGTAAACTTTTCGTAGGACCACCTAAGACCTGGGATTCTTAAGTCTGGGGTCATTGCTAAGAAAACAGAAGCGTAATTCCAGTTTATATAGAAAGCAGGTGGTCTCCAATGTGGAGCTTGCACTCCATAAATAGCTTGAACCAGGCTAGACTCATGATGACAATGGAAATCTAGCACAAAAATACAGCAAAACAGGCAAACCACAAATCACAGGTGTTGTAGCTTGTTAAGGCCCTGAACCACAGCAGACTTAGTTGAGTGCTGCATTTTTCACTTCCTCTGTTATTTGGGTTATTTGGCTGGCTGTAATTCGGACACATGAAGAGGCACTCTGTTCTATGGATAGATGACCACAAAACACTCGGCCAGCTGCTACTTCTCAATGTCTTTTCTCTTTTCACATTTTTAGATGCAAGGCAGAACACAGACGAGGGGAAAGTAGTGTACAGTTGTGTGACATGGAAAAGTAGTTAAGTGATTACCATCTGTTTTATCTGTCATTTCCACATTTTTCCATCAAGTGATTTGGTGGAATTTACAGCTTATGGAGGTCGACATGGAGAAAAAACTAATTTGAAAAAAGTTAATCCAGCATATCTTCAAGTGTTATCAGAGTGTTAATACCAATACAGGATCATATTTTACCAGGTACTGAGTGAACTAGCTTGTAAAGAGTGCCGTGCATAGAGTTAATATGATCTTGTCTCTTTAACTTAGTTTACAGCTGAATTTTGGGCCATCTGAGGTGAGAAATGACTCTAAGTCTACAGCACATGGAGTACCATGTACTTTTGAGCAAGACTATTTAGAAACTTAATATACAATCTATAAAACCTGCATTGTAAAACTGACCTTTTTTGTGACTTTATCTGTGTTTCCCAGCATCAGCCTGGTGAAGCGCTGTTGTTAATACTAGCAAAGGGGTAATATGATCCTGTTTCTTCAAATTAGTTAAAAGCCTTACAGTTGCTGTTTAGGCCATGCAGCTGAAGCCAAGAAATGGCTTTAGAAGTAAATATGAAGTACAAGGAGTTATAGTAGTTGAATCCTGAAGATGTTGTCTTTTTTGTGAAGAACTTAAACTGTAAATTAAGGCTTATTAACTTTAACACATTAGTTTGACAGTTTTTCATTCAGTGCCCCCTAAGACGGACAATCCCCAATTTTAGTTTGTAGCTGCAGTAAATGAACATAAAGCATTTTATGAGTTTATTGTAATCTTTTACGTTACTCATGCTTAAGAGTGGCAATTTTTAAATATTAATCTGACAACACATAATGAAGTTTTATTTTGTAGTCACCCATTAAAAAGATATTGACGGCCCAGACAAACTCATCTGTCATATAAAATGCGATGAATAAACAGTCTGTAACAAGCAAGTATTTTCTCTGTACTAAATTTACCACCAAAACCTCTTCTAGGTCTTTAATGTTTTTTTTTTCTTTACACTCCTTTTTTGGGAGCACTGAGTAGTGAAAGAGGAGGCTGGTAAATAATTGATCCTTGTAATTAAACACTCCAGCCAGGGATGCTGGGGCTGATTGACGGCCAGATATTAGGCCCTTGTCTCGTAAGGTTGCAAGTTTAGTCTGAGGTTATCAGTGGCCAGAAGAGTCTTTCTCCCTCCCTGCCTCATTACTTTCATGAGTAGAACATTTCATAGTGGAGTGGTGGGTGGGGGTGTGGTGTGAAGACAGTCTGGGACTTCATTAGCCAAATGGGGTGCCTCAGTCTACAGAGCGCCAAATCGTTCAGCCTTGCTGAGCAGACAACCCGTTTGTGGGTGCTTCACCACACTGTCCTGTAGAGTTGTTTTACTCCTTTCATTTTATACATTCTTCAGCTTCAGGTTCACTTGAAGAACAACTTAAATAAAGGAAGCCTTTTCTGCTCCTTCCTGAGCAGATGTTGTCCATCATAGCTTAGCTCAAATAAGCCTTTCTCCCCCCCTTCAAACTATATTTGCCCACTTTTCCAGTTTTGCTGTATTGCTTACAAAGCTGTATATCGTATAGTTTGTAGTACAGCATATTGTCCAACAAAGCTTAAATGCTGCCCTAAAAGTAGATACTTTCCCAAATGTTGCAATTTATCAACGTTTAATTTAATTACCATAATAACATCGACAGTGAGTGAGTGAATCTCTTTACAGCTGATGCATGCATATAACATCAAATAACGTGGCACAGGGGTAAGCTGGAGACGAGTGTGCTGCTACAACATCAATTACTGGGAGTTATATTTGCATATAGCTTTAATAACAATTATTGAAATTGTATAACTCTATACTCACATGCATTCAATATTGCTTATCTTAGTAAAAATAAACTGGAACCCATCCTAGATGCTGAATTGATACTATTACAGGAGGTTTTATTGAAATATTTACATTTGTTCCTAGTGTGTGAGTGTGGGTATGCTAATCAGATACATGCCCTGTGGATAGCTGGATTTAGATGACTCATTCCTGCAACACATCTTCAATTGGTGTTTGTGTGAGGTCCAACTACATTATCTCAGTGGTCTTCCTTTTAAATATGTTCAGGATAATTAGATAACAAAACATTCATCATTTGATCCTGCTACTGTTCATCACTGTTTTGGTATAATTAGAACAGTGGAAACCACTTATATTGATCATGTCTATCTAGGCCAAATTCACTACTGTGAGTGTATGAATGTGTACAACCAACATTTTTATTGTTTTTTAATTTTTTCTCATGCAGATTACCATCTACTTGATATCTGTATATTTTTTACATGAATACAAAATTATGAAGCAGACAGCTTTGCTATTTATTACGTTACGCAGTACGTGATCAGCATTATACATGCATTTGACGAGGGCAGCTTCAGCCACAGGTGCATGACTGTATTTATTTAAGTGGACCACCAGGGTAGCCTGTGGAACACCAGGTTGGCAGATTTATGGTTTCAATGTGCACACAGCACTAGCTTCAGGTAGCTAGCCAAAACACACGGGTTGCCATGGAGTAAAGAAAAAAAAGAATAGCATCCCTGTAGTTTTGATTTATTTTCCATATGTTGTCATGTGAAAAGACCCAAAATGAACACTATAAGTGGCCTACTTGAATACTATAAAGAAATTATTTAAACAGCATTTGTATAGGAATGATTCTGTCCCAAACTTTTTGATCCATATAAGTGGTTGATCACTGTTACTTTGATTACTATAAGCGAGGAAATGATCTCATGTTCTAAATTGCAGCTCGCATGTTGGACTTAACTTTTGGCACAACCCAATGCCGTGTCTGGTATCTGGTAAGGTGCTGTGTTGGCAAGTAGAATACATGACTGTAATCAACTTCCAGTTGTAAAATCCTTCCAAATACTATTAGAAACCGGGATCTTGTTGCCAATTTAAACTGAAGGTAATTCAAAACAGCCGTGATGGACTGTATATTCTCTTAGCTTCCTCGACATGTGTTTTGGCATCTAAATGATCTTTATTAAACTGCTATTGCACCTTTTTTTGATAAAAGGCAGTTGCAGTGACCTTATCTGTGTAACCAACATTATCTATATTCCCAGCAGCATCCAGATGAAGTGCTGTTGTTCTCAGCTGGAGTACCCCCGCTCCTTGCGCACTCTGTTTCCTTACTAATTTGGCAGGGAGGAGCATGTCCGCTCGACACGACATGACACTACTGACCTAAACCAGTAACGGAAGGTTCTGCACTTTCTTTTCACTGTTCTTACACAATGTACAACCCACAATTTAACCAGAGGGTACCTGCTCAGGCTCACTGATTTTAAATGGATTAAATACTTGCTTGGTTCTATTTGAGCATGATCTTTTCCAATCGGAAGCAGTTTTAGGGAAAGCCTTTCTGAGAACCACTGCATCACTTCTCACATTAAGTCCCACAAGGCTTGCCTCATCCTCTTGTCAGCACACCAATCTTAAACTTAATGCGTCATAGGCCAGATGGGCTTTGGCTCACAACAACTTCACCTCTTGCTGATGACTACCTGAAGCAAATATATGCATACTGGCAGCAGTGCTAAATGTAGTAAATTTCAGTCTCACTGTATCAGCAGCGTCCTGCTGAGAGGTTGCTGAGACACATTAACTTGTGTACCCTCCAGGCAGCCTCAGGTCCCTGAGACTGACCACTACCCCCCTCCCCCCAAAAGCTAAAAAGACTGATGTCAGAGATTGAAGACCTGGAGCTGGCTGGTTATCATTTGTCTGAGTGGCAGCTCAAAGTTCTGTGCCAGCCCCTTTAGCTTTGGGATGACCAAACATACTCACTGCCCACTTTATTAGGCATCAAGGTAACCTAATATAGTGCTGCTCTAGCCCATCTGCTTCAAGGTTTGACATGTTGTGCATTCAGAGATGCTCCTCTGCATACCTCAGTTGTAACAAGTGGTTATTTGAGTTACTGTTGCTTTTCTATCAGCTCGAACCAGTCTAGCCATTCTTCTCTGACCTCTGCCATCAATAAGGCATTGTCGCCCAGAGAACTGCCACTCACTGAATTTTTTTTCTTTTTCAGACTATTCTCTGTAAACCGTAGAGATGGTTGTGTATGAAAATCTCAGTATATCAGCAGTTTCTGAAATACTCAAACCAGCCCTTCCGGCACAAACAACCACATCACGTTCAACGTCACTTAAATCACCTTTCTTCCTGATTTTGATGCTTGGTTTGAACTTCAGCAAATTGTCTAGGCCATGTCTACATGCCTAAAAGCACATGGTGGGCTTATTAGATATTTGCATTAACAAGCATTTGAACAGGTGCATTTACTGTAGTGGTCAGTGGGTGTAGACTGCAACATAATTGAAATTTGTCAACCGTTAAGTGTTAATACTGTGCTAGCCTTGTTGCAGATCTCTGAATTGCTGCACACATCTCTGATTTGTAGGAGCCTTCCATAAGACAACTGTTTACTGCTCCTAGCAACCACAGCTTCCATGTCAACAGAAAGTGAAGCTAGTTGGATGTACACGTGAATCACTTCTTATTGGTCAGGGCAAAATAATACCCTCCCAAACAGAAAACCGCTTACATTAACTTAATATGAGACTGGATAATGAAGTGAAACTGAATAGCAGTTTAATCCCTGATTAATAGGATAATATTATGAGTGTGGCCAACCATTGACACTGAGACAGTCAATAAGGAAAATACAAAACGTACTGGTGTGCCTACAGTATCTCAGTACCTCTAGTCTCATTTGTAGCTTTAACTGTGATGCACTCTGTGGCCTCCACCTCATTGGTGGTCATGGAAAGGCCCATGGCAACTTTAACAGTATACAGCACTGTATTACGAAGCTTCCCTCTGAGCTCACCCCCTCCCCCAAGCCACCTCCACTGTCCCAGCCCCATTGCCTAGTTCTTTTCTTGTCATATCGTATTGTCAACCCAGTCTTCAAACTACTGGAAGCATCTTCTTAAATGCCTCTAGATGTCTTTTCCCTATTACCATGCCCTACACTCCTCTTTGCACTCCTTAATGGATGTGGCCCTGTTCTTCTTTTGTCTTCCTTTAGTACCATGAAATTCACCTTCAGGAGAGAAAGCCTTCTTTCCTGATGCTTCTTTACATTTCGTGAATATAGTTAGATGATTCCACCCCCTCTTTTCAGTTTCTCTACTGTTTTCTCTTGGGCTTTATATAGTTTGCATTGTTTCCTTGGCACACTGTATTGACAGTAGTGTCACACTTAAGATAAATCTTTCAGAGCAGTGAAGAAAAGCAATGAAGCATGTAATCATTTTGAATAGATTCATCGCATCATTTTTGACCTTATTTCCTGTTAAAACAAAGAAATAGCCTTTTGGCATTTTTGTCGCAGTCTGTGGCGTTTCCTATCCTTTGGTAGTCTATGTTTTGTACTTTAACAACTATGCATTTGTAGACATGTCAGAAGAACAGCACATGAGGTCAGACAACCAGATTGAAAGCAAGAAGTTTCCATTGTCAATAGATACCATCCTCTTGAAAAAAAGGCAACATTGGTACCTTAAACATCCTGTGTTGACATTTAGTGTGTAAAGCTAGAGGTACTGTGACGTACAGGGCAGCAAAATGTCGTAGGAAGGAGTGGCAATATATATAGTTTCCTCTGACAGTTGAGACCAGGCTTTGCATCTCCTCTCCTACCTACACTTGATGGTTTCTTTTAACTTTGAAGCTCATATCAATCACTTTTGAGGGCTTCTAAATGTATCTTGTCATGTCTATTGATTGTCGTAATACTGTCAATAGACATGACATGTCCTGGTTGTGATGTCACAAAATAATGCTTGTACGCACGGTCACTTAGATTTAAAGTGAGTACGCAGAAACTTTTCTCCTTCAGCAGATTAATGTGATAACTTCATTCTAGAGTCAATCTCTGCACATACATCATTCTGCACATTGAAGGTCAAACATTCAAGAGAAATAAGGCAGAGCACAATTTTGAGTGGAGGGGGACTTTAATATTGCAGTAGTAAGTTTGTAGTTTGTTAGTAAGAGTTTATTAAACAAAATCAAATAAAATGCAAAAAGATTTGGGGATATTAATACACCAGCTTAGTTGTTACAATTGTGATGTGACTTGACTAATAAAAGTAATGAGGAGGATTTCACACACTGCAACCCTCTTGCCCCTGTTTTCAACCCCAAACTAACCTGCTAGACTGTGGGAAACATTAATTTGATTATCTTGAACATGTGTCTCCCACAGCTACACAGCACAGAAGTGAGGCTGTAGTCTATGTTGCTGTAAGGATGCTGTCATTTTTTAAAGATATTTGTTTAAGATAATTAAATCCTTATACTTTAAGCCAGACAGGCTGGTACAGAAACATATTAATTAATACATCTTATTGTAAATGCACTATAGCCAACCCCTGATGTATGTCAGTATTATAATAAACATTAACATTAAACATTTTCATTGTTATAGTTGAACATTATATTTATGATATCTTGTTCTGTACTGTAAAGTCATCTTTAATAGTTACTGGAGCTTTGATGTTATGGACCTACTAATTTGACTCATTATGTTACTCATAATAATATGCTTTTTACGGTCTCCATTCAGGTATATGCAAAAATGAATCTTTCCAGCAGAGAAAATGTAGCTCAGTAAATCTCCAACCTGCAAGACAAAAACAGACAGTTTGGCTGGGGGGTGGGGTGGAGAGTGATGACTCATGCACACAGTAGAGGTCCCTCCCTTTCCATTTCTTTCAGTGTCCAATCAGTTCTTTCCCAGCTGTCACTCATTGCCTCCAAATCAAATCCTCACAATGCTTTACTATCCCCTGTAAATCACTTTATTTGCAAAGGTTTGGAGCATGCAAGGTAAATAAAAATGCTATTCACATCATTTTGACACACGGATTGTTGCTTGATAATGTGATTACTCTACAGTGCAGCTGATAATCCTCTGCATCTAAGATGTTGTGGTGATGCAGTGGCCCCAAATTCCACTGAAACACACATGAACACAATTCTCAATGCTCCAGAATTGATTTTAAAGTTGCGACTTCATGTGCAATGAGCAGTGTTTTAATTTGGACAGAAAGAAAGTCTAATACTTTATCAAAAATGTTGTCAGTGAAACTGGATGAATTCATCATTTTTTGAATGTAATTACTTTCAGATTACTTTTTCAGAATGCAAGCACCCTATAAAACAGTAGAAAGACTAATCGTTGCCTTGGGTTGCCCACGTACAGTAAATATTGAGTTATTGGCTCATAGTTTCAGAGAAGATGCAAGCGCCTGCTACCCCTGTTTCTCCAGGGATCTCCTCAGCACCACCGTGGTGTAAGAGCCAGTCTCAGGACTACTTGAAGTGGGCGGATGCTTGACATGGGCTTTATGAGCTTTATGTAGAGGAGGACAGGGACCGGGGGTTTCCTCTTTGCAGTCAGATTTTTATTGAAAAATATAACAAATGTAACCATGGAACAAAGGCAGAGCTGGTGTGAATTATCTGAAAGTGATGGTGAGACAAAAAGAGTACATGAAGGAAGGAGGGAAGGAAAAGGAAGAAAATATGAGGGGTGAAGAATGTTACAGTGTTTGACTTGAGGTGAGTAAGAGTGAGGGGACATTACTTAACAGTATTGCAAGACTCTTCCTAATATATCAACTCCGGTATATGAAGCTTTACATCTACTCACTTGTTTATAGTATTCAATTTTCCCTGAATAGCATTATTTTTCTCAGTTGGGTGAACTACTACAGTGCACATTTGTGTTTTAGCATACTTGAGTGTTGAAAGATCATTTAAGATTAAAATTGACATAATTGTTGTCACTGTCTCTGATGTCAATGTTTTGATGTGAGATCACCTCCAAGTTTAACAACATATACTGTAAAGTCTGGTGAAAGGGAGGCACTGGTGTTTTTAATGGCACTGCTAACACTTGGAAGAACTCCAGGGCTTGAGTGACATGGCATAGTATATCTCCATGTCCTCCCCCGTGCTACAGGGTGATATCGACACTCAAGCTACATAATCTAGGGCTAGCAAGTGAGTAAAAGCAATAGTTTTAAATGCATTCAGTAAGACAAATAACCACCCAGCCATCCATTAAATTAGGAGTCATTAGGGCTCCTTGCCTGGCATCCCACTTCAGCCACTGTGACCCTAAATAGTGATAAAGTGATATGTAGTCAGGGATCTAAACACTTTAACTGATTCCACTGCTGTGCCACCATCATCAGGTAATTTAAGTGCAACTAATTGCATCACAAATGTTTTTAAATGGACAATGTTTTAGTCCAGTTGGAAGTTTGTCAGGTCAAATAAAACCCATAAAATTTTCCCAAGGTAACAACATTGTTCCAGTTGTACTGGACTGCATTACATTGAGGAGTATCACAAATGATCCTCTCGTCATTTATTTTATGTCGAGGGCCAGGACAACAAAATTCTAAACATCTCTCAATATAATGTGGTATTATTTAATTGCAGTAGTATTGACTTGAAGTACATTGCCAAGATATACTGGATAAAGTGGCCACTGAATGTAGGTATTCTAAGTAAAAATATATTCTCAATAGTATGAGCAGTTCTGTAAAATTAGTCTTATTTGTATTGTTGTATTAGGAATAAGCATTTAATGCTCAGTTCACCCACTAATGTATTTTATTGTTATTTATTGAATATTTCCTTGAATGGTATGTAGCCACAGTTTGATGTTCACTTGCTAAGTTTTGTTGATGTCTTCTTGTTGAAGATTTCTGCTGCCAACTCACTACAGTGAAGGTGAGTGGTATTTCTGTTGTGGTGCTCATTCCCACAGGGCCCCACCTTTCAGCAATGCAAAGTGATACATTCACACTTACAGGCAATTTTGTTTTGTCACCAGTTTACCTAACCTAAGGGACATAGAGTATCCTTTGACAGCTCCCACGTCCCAGGATCAGCACCTTGGACAGTGATCATGGCATGCTTGTGTACAAAACATTAAAAATTATCCACCTGAGCAAAAAGCAGGAGGATCTATTGATAGTCTTGAACCTTTACCACAAGTGTTCAAAATATTGTTTTAGATTAGTTACGTTTTCACTTCATCATAATCTGGTTGTCCTCCAGTCGCGTTTGCCAGAGTCCATGCTCCTATTGGAAAAATAAATGCTTTTGTACTAGAATATTTACAGAAATAACAATATGCTAATTTATTTTGTATTATTCAACAGGTTTTTTACTTACTGTATTCCTTATAACATTTGTGTTGTTTCACTTTCAATTCTTATGCCATCGTACTAAGCAGCATAACCAGCATCACTTCTAGCACTGTTGTAAACAAATACACTACTTTTTACACTGTAACATATGCAGTTACACATGTATACACAGCACATTAAATTACTCATCAAGCGACTCAAAATAACAAAACATATATATTTACACCAGTGAATTGTTAAGTGCTGCTCAATTAGCCCATGCCACTTTTATAAGAATATAAGACCGTAACCTCCGATAACCCTGCATGGAAATATTTTGTAGCCTTTCAGTTAATTTTAGAATATAACTTCAGGTCTCTCCCTCTTCTTCTCTGCTGAACTTCAGTTCTGCTTCCGAAGCCCCTTCCCACACAGGAGGCTGTCATACATGCGCAGGCTAACTACGGCAACTTAAGAGGTCAGGTATACAATGGCATCCACAACGGTACACACCAGTAACACTGCGGAGTCATGGAGCTCTGTATAGTGGAAGGGAGCCGCTTGGAGCTCTGGGTAGATTCCAAGCCAGCCCGTTGTGGAAACCCTGGGCAGGGGCAGGACAGCAGGGCTGCACACTGCTGGCTGGTGATTTCCTCACTGTTTTGCTGGAGCTTCAATTCCCCCGCCGCCCCCCACCCCCCCACATTATGAAATTTCAAAAGCTTGTGCATTATATTGATTAGAAATTGGCTAGCATCACTGCTGTTTGTGATTGTATTTTTTTAAATTACAAACTTCTTTCACATATTTGTCAGTATTGTCCGAACAGAGACCGAAGGAGACGACACACATACACACAAGTAGACGCAAAGGCAGAGACACCGAGAGAGAGAGATGGGCGTGGGTGCTTTACATTATAAATGTATGAGGTTATTGATAAAGATAGCTCAACATGTGATTTATAAAGGAGTAGAGAAGCAGAATTGCTTGTTGACTAGTGTGGCGAAATGTGCTTCAGTCAGGCTGCTGCTCGCTGAGAATCAACAAGGTGCTTTGCGGCACCTCCTGTGTATCCGTGGAGTAAAAACAAAACACAAACTATACTCCACCGAGCTAGAAATAACATGTTTTTTCATTCTTAGTGGTTGTGCCTCAGCCATTGTGTTTGCAAAGCTCCTGCTGAAGCTGTGCTGAAGATCCTGAGCTTGACTGAGTTAGAGCATGTGTGGGGGAGGAGGGCTGTGCAGCATGTGCATGAGCAGTGACTGACACTGTGCTGGAGACAGCTTCTGCTCTGATTGGTTGTTTTCATTCAGGTGTATTGAATTCTTGCAAATTACATCAAGAGCACTAGGAGGAACCAGAGGAAGCTGATCTTCTCACAGATTGCCTGTCTCATGCACTACTGTCAGGATATAGAGACAATTTCAGCAAATATGACAAAATTTTTTTTTTTATAGAAGTTACAGACTGCTGCTTTAAGCAGTGTTCTGATTACCACAGATACAACACTTGAGTAAACTTTACAGATTTGGCTGCTTCATGTGTTGTGCTGCTAGCTTGATAGACTCCTTCTCTGAGCTAAAAACACCAGACGTAACATGGATAAAGTTCACAAAATGTTTGTACAAATGTTGATACATATACCTAGTGCTAACTTGCATGTATTGCTGAGGTTTTGTGAGGTGAGTGAGATTCTACTATTCAGTTTTAAGCATACTTTGCTTTATTGTCTGATTTACTGTAAATGGTACCATAATTTACAAAATGAACATCATGCTTTATTGAAGAATACTTCAAGGCCATAAACTTTAGAGGGATGTTTACTGATGTAATAAATCAAGTGAGGAGTTGCATAATTTTCTCACAGACTTATATACAGCTGATTTCTTTTTGTAACTAATGGAGTTGCTGCCCTGCTGGCCATTAAAAAGAATGCAGGTTAAAGGCACTTCCGCATTGGCTTTAATTTTCAGACCTGCAGGCAACGTCCACTTCTTTCATACAGTCTATGAAAGACACTTAACCTTGCGTATGTGTTTCATAACAGCCCAGATTGTGCCTGAAATTTGCTATATATGGTGTTGGGACACACTGTGACACAGACTAGCCAGCTTCTTGAAATTGTTCAGATAGTTTTCCAGTTTGTCCTCTGCCTTGTGCTATAATGGGAACACACACATCTTTAGACCAGTAGTTCACGTTCAATTGCAGCCAATCCAAAAAAGGGATATCTCTACAAAAAAGACAAAATACTGGCTGAATAGTGGACCCAATAGTGCCTACTCAGTATTTGTGATTTTGTCAACAATTTTTCCAAGAAAGAAAGCATGTGAAGAAACTTATGTACGTCAAAACTTTAATAGTAGGGTAATGCCCAGTGATCCTTACTTTCAGTGTCCCATGCTGACATTGAGTTCTGCACATTCTCATTTTTGCTGCATGTGCACTGTGTCTCCATAGAGCTATGCAGTAAATGATAGACATTTACTACTAGTCTCTGAAGTGTATGGCTCTTCAGCCGCTCTCCTTCTCAGTCACATCTTCCTCAGGGAAGACGCTTGACTTGCAGTTGCAGCCTGCTATTACTTCCTTTACATATTCACGTCACTAGTATTTTGTGATTGATTGGATCAAAATTGGTGCTGACTAATCAGAAAATTAAATGGTGAAGGCTGTGATAATGGAATAATCATGGTGGTCTCAAATGGGATTTTTTTATTGCGTTTACTGTGGCATTTAATTCTAAGTGGAATACTTTTTTTAATTAGCAGGACAAACTAAGCAATTGAAGACATCCCTTTGGGTGTGGTATCTTCTTGGGAGCGTCAGTCGTTGAATGAATCATTAGTTGCAACTCTAGTTAAGTGTGAACTTCTCAGAAATGTGTGTGAACATACAGTAGTCTTTATGTATTAGCTCTCTATATAGCATAATGCCTACATTATATTATGTTTGATCCCCAGGAGTGCTAACCTTTGTCGGCCTTGTCATACCTATGCTTACACGTTAGCAGATGTGGGAGCATTTCCAGCAAAACAAACAGTGACCCAGTCTGCTTGTTTAAAAAAAACATGAACAGAAACAGTGCAGTGACTGACCGATAAACAACTACACTGAAATAAAAACAGTAGAATAAATACATTATTCATCGGTATACTTTTGTCTCACTTAGAACACAATCAAATCATCTCCTCTTAACCCCTTTAGAGCAGCAGATAGTCTCTTAAGGGCCAGGAGGAGAATCCATGTCTGTGAAGTATCAGTTGCAACAAGTGAGACAAATCTTATGTGGCTATGGCTGAAACAATATATTCACATACATAAATAAGCACAACCCTAAACCTACCTCAAAGCAGTTGAGGAAATGAATAAAAATGCCTCACTTGCATATTTATCTTTTGATTTTTCAGCGCATTTTCCTATTTCCTCAGCACCATCACACGTTTAATTATGTCACCTACAATTAGCATGGTGAACATTAATCAAATTAGAATTTATCCTTTTGGGACCATGAATATCAGCACCAAATTTCGTGGCAATAATCCATTCATTAGTGTTCATGTCCAAAGTGTTGGACCAGCAGGAGGACTGAGTGACTGCCAGTAAACTAGAACGGACATTGCCATCCTCATAGCCACATATTTTATAGCCATAAATGAAACCCAATCCCATATATTTCCTCATGCCATATCACAGGCCTGTTTATCTTAAATTTTCAGACACTAGACATAAGCAAACCTGTCGTATTATCTCTTTGCGCCCTCAAAACCAAATATATAAAATCGTTCCTTATGTGCTTATTGTTGCACAGTCATCACTTTAATCACTCATATGATCTCCAACAATGTTCTGTAACAGCTGGGCCCCTTTTTTTTCTTTCACAACATTCCCATAATTCATTTCTGTTTCTGATTAGCATACTCAGCATTCTAATATCAGGGGACACTTCAAAAAAGCAATGCTAGATTACTTTTAAGCGTCTCACATATGCACTGATTCTGATTCTGAAAAAGGCTGGCCTTAATTTATGTCTTCTAAGTGCCTTGGGTTGATTCTCACTTATTTGTTAGGAAATGACCCACAAACCTCAGATGAGTTTTTTTTTTGGAGGCAAATGAGCAAATGCTGTTTTTATGTGTGTAGACATGTCGTGTCTTAACTAGCTCAAATACCTCTTCAAATGCCTTTATTTAAACTCATGCCGAAAGAATGCAAACAACACTGAATAGACGAGGAATGAAAGTATTTGTTGTAACTCTGCAGCATTCCTTTGACAAAAGAGAGATTATCTTAACATACAGACATACATTTGGAAGGAGCCCTCTGGCAAAGAATTTTGTCAACATTTTTGTGCTCCTGTATCACTTGTTCACTCACTCACTCATTCACTCACCATCTCTCACTTACCCTCAGACACACATGTAGTATGTTTAGTGCACTTAAACTTTAGGAAGGTGAGGCAAAAGGCCACATGTATCTCAGACATCGCTGATCACCATCAACATAATCTCTTGACAGAGTAATTGCGGGAAGCTTTCATGCCTTTTGAGTTTGTCTGCTCTCACTGGCCATCTGTTTTGTGCACCCCACCCCCACCTCTGTCTCCTACCTGCAAGACCAATGTACACGCCCATCACATTTGTTTAAAGTAGAGAGAGGAAAAACTTCTTTACATCCACTTCAAAATAAAGTGGAAGTCAAGCTGTAGAGAAACGGACAATACCGAAGCAGTAATGTTAATTGTTAAAAAAACATTTTATTGTAAAATAATCTTGATATAGTTTGACCACAGCAGCAGTTTTAAGTGTGAGATTTATGTCCAGAGTCAAGTGCACAATGGCAACGGCCAAGTATGGAGACACTTCACGGCTCTCTGCAGTCGATAAAAACACCATCATTCCCATGATCATAACCTCCACCTTCATCTCTTCATACCGTGCTCTCATGCTGCTAACTTGCTAAAATTTGTGCACACTTGTATCTCGCCATGAACTTTGTGTGACAGAGAAAGAAATGCAAACCGGTTACCTCCACTCTTGCCATGGCAACGGACGCGACAAGAAAAGCGATCCTGTACCTGTGTATCTGTCTCCCTAATGGTCTGTGTGTTAGTGTAACAAGATCTGTAAAAACTCCCCTCAATGACATTTTAGATCCCCCACTGTAACTGACCTGGGCTGGGGAGTCACAAGTAGGATTTAGGTGAGTACTCAGCCATCTCTCAGGTTCCTGTTCCCCTTTTCCTAATGAATTCAACCATAAGAAGACTTGAGATGAGGCCCCTTTTTCCATATGGCCAGGATATTACTTACTGCTGTATGAGCTGTGTTATGTTTGCAAAATGTCATTAATGCAAAAATGATACTTTCCCCACATCATATATGTTTGTAAAATCTCTTTCAATAGATGTTCTTACCATATTTTTGATTTAACATACCAAATGAGAGTCTATAATGTGTTTACCTCTTCCTCTTGAGAAGAAAAGCTCTCATTGCGAATGCTATGGGGTGACGGCTGAAGTGTCCTGCATTATAGCACCTTGCAGTTTCACTGTTGGACTGCACCACTTGGACCACTCCTAACTCTCCTATTCCCTCTGCTGGGAAAGGCAGATATTACACACCCTAAATGGAGTACAAAACATAGACTACATAAATGACTTTTATTTTAAGACTCATCTCTGCATTTAGAGCCTGAAATGACCCACGTTGTGTTCTGGCTTCATTCCAATCTGCTGCTTTCTCTGCAAAGGCCGAGTCTAGGTGAAAGCCTCGCAGACACCTCTCTGTATGAAATATCAATGTGAATGACTCACTCTCAAGTTTGGTGTCAATCATCATCGCAAATGCCAAACCCATTATCACCAAATCTTTTCAAGAAGTTGTTTTGTCCATCTGGTGGCAGAAGCAGCAGGCTTTTTGAGAAAGGGGGAATATTTTCACAACAGCATTCAGGACTTTCAATGAAGCTTGTTTTCCCTGAGGGTGAGGGAACTAGATTTTCAATTTACCTTATAAATGACCTTGTAAACATTAATTTCTTCATTTTTGGTACTTGTACTTACTTGTACATGTATTTAATTTTTAGTTGTACTTAAGTTAATTTAATTTTCAGTTTATTTGGTGTGTGTGATTGAAGGGGGTAAAGTTGTATTATACCCTATGAAGATGGATGGTGTCTGTGCTCAGTGCAGCAGTGATACAAATGTGAATAAACATACAGTATTTATATTTACAACCACCCACTTCAAATATAATTGAGCATCGTTTGGCAGTATGTTCCATCATTTGCACCAATGACATAAATAGGCTTTACCTTTGTTCTTTTGGCCACAGCTTCCTCAAGGTGTGACAAAAGATTGTTGTGACAAGTGCCGCACACTCCAGCAGAGGACTAGTTTGTCTCCTGGTTGCTTGTGTCGACTGTTTCGATAAAAGCCAGCCTAGTTTGCTGTTTGTGTTTCTGTTTTCGTTTTCCTTTTTTGTATTGAATAGCACAACAGGCAAGTTCATTATGCGTGTGACTCATCCCACTAGCCCACACCCCCTCCCCATCTGCTGCTGTGCGCTGGAAAGGAGAGGGAACCGCCATTGATCACTTCTTTCCTCACACATGCACGCACACACCCCACCTTCAACGTCACTATCGATCGACATGTTTAATGTTTTTGAGGGGAATAGCTGGCATTTCCTTTTGTGTCATTTTACATCTGTTCCTTACCATTTGCTGACATTATAATAAATCACAGAGCACAAATTGAAAAAAATAAAAAGTAAAGCATAAGCCAACCAATTATTCAAACAATCTCAGACTGTTCAGTGAGTGCAAAGCTGCGATTTTATTTTTGTAGCAGTGGCAGTCAGGAAATATATAAGGAAATATGCCTGGACAGGAGATAGGTTTTTTTGTTTTTCAAGTGTGGATACAGCTGAGTTTACAGCTACCTGACAAACAACAAAGATGCTGTGGCAGAGTGGTTTGCAGGTATTGGACACTTCCTTGATAAAACATTTTCCCACTCCCTCCCTCTGATGATATGACTAAAAAAAGGTGCTTAACCATTAATAAATACTTGTAACACACTACAACAAAGACATGTAAATGAGATTATTCTGAAGTCGTTATTCACATATTTAAAAGCATGTTTATAAATTATAAGTGCATAATATACAGTGAAAGGTAAATGTATCTTTTTTCTGATTTTTTTTCCCTCAAATCTCATCCTATTTTGGTTCATATTCATGTGCAATAGGGCAAAACGCAAGAGGGATGGGTGAAGTGTATATATTAGAATATATAAATTAGAGGGTGTGGTGATTAGTAAATAAACTCTAGACTAGTCACATCACTGGTCTCATTGCTGTCAAACAGCTATGCCAATCACAGGGAAACATAACAATGGCTCAACTTTTTTTTTCACTTTTGACAAAGATGATGAAATAGATAATATGAAAAATATTAATGAAGCCATTGTAGCATGATCTCTCGTTCTCCCGTGGATTCCCCAGCACTCACAGACCACCACCAGACGATCCGACTCACAATTCTCTTTTTTATTATTTTGTTTTCACGCACACAGTTCCCTCCTTGCAGTGAGGTTCGGTCCGTGTGTCCCTTGGCCCAGGCACGGCGGAATGTCCGGCCCTCGTGTCTCCTGGTTGTAACGTCTCTCTCTTTTGGGTCCCGGCGTGCTACTGCTTAAATAGGGAGAGAGGTAATTTACTGCACCTGTTCCCAGGTGCGCTGGTGCTACTTACCTCTCTCCTGCGCCATCTCCTGGGCCAGTCCTGCACCTCTCTCTGTTGCAGCTGAGCGCAAAACCAGCCCACACCCCCACATACCTCCACCGCCCGACTTAGGCCGGGGACCGTCCGGCCTAACCCACTCCCCCCCCACCCCCCAAGGGACGGGAGAGGAAGTCGGCCACAGCCATCTGTGCCCCCGGTCTATGGATCACCGTGAACTTAAAAGGCTGAAGAGCCAGATACCACCGGGTGATCCGGGCGTTGGTATCCTTCATGCGGTGGAGCCACTGGAGGGGAGCATGGTCCGAACAGAGGGTGAATGGGCGTCCCAGGAGGTAGTAGCGCAGGGCGCCGACCGCCCACCGGATGGCGAGGCACTCTTTTTCCACCGTGCTGTACCTGCTCTCTCGCTCAGAGAGTTTCCTGCTCAGGTACAGCACGGGGCGGTCGACTCCCCGTACCTGCTGGGACAAAACGGCCCCCAGCCCTCTGTCCGAGGCATCAGTCTGCAACACGAAAGGGAGAGAGAAGTTAGGCGTGTGCAGAAGTGGCCCCCCACAGAGAGCCTGTTTCACCCTCTCAAACGCCCGCTGGCACTGCTCCGTCCACTGGACCGGCTCTGAGGCACCTTTTCGGGTCAGATCGGTCAGGGGACTGGTGAGGTCTGCGAAGTCCGGTATGAACCGGCGGTAGTACCCCGCCAGTCCCAAAAACCGTCTGACTTCCTTTTTGAACTTGGGCCGCGGACAGGCCGCAATCGCCGCGGTCTTGTCTACCTGTGGCCGCACCTGCCCGCCGCCCAAGAGGTACCCCAGATACCGTACCTCCCTCCGTCCAACTGCACACTTCTTCGGGTTGGCCGTGAGCCCCGCCTGCCTCAGAGACTCGAGCACCGCGGCCACCCGCTGCACATGCTCCGCCCAGGTGTTACTGTGGATGATGACATCATCCAAGTAGGCGGCAGCATATGCAGCGTGCGGACGCAGCACCCGGTCCATGAGGCGTTGAAATGTGGCTGGGGCCCCGAACAACCCGAACGGAAGTGTGACGAATTGGTACAACCCGTACGGAGTGGAGAAGGCCGTTTTCTCCCTGGACTCTGGAGACAAAGGAATCTGCCAGTAGCCCTTGGTCAGATCCAGCGTGGTGAAAAACTGCGCAGTGCCCAGCCGGTCCAGAAGCTCGTCGACCCGAGGCATCGGGTAGGCATCAAACCGTGACACGTCATTCACCTTGCGATAGTCCACACAGAACCGGATAGACCCATCCTTCTTGACCACAAGAACGATGGGGCTGGACCAGGCACTGTGGGACTCCTCTATTACCCCCATCGCTAACATGGCTGCCAGCTCTCTCTGAACCACTTTTCTCTTGTGTTCAGGTAACCGATAGGGCCGTGAACGCACCGTCACCCCTGGGTGAGACTCAATGTGGTGCTGTATGAGGTCGGTACGTCCTGGCAGGGGGGAGAACACATCAGCAAAACGCTGTTGCAACTGGGCTACCTCTGCTCTCTGGGACGGCGAGAGATGGTCATCGCAATGGAGCGGAGCGGATTTGGTGGAATTTGGTACCTCCGGCCCCAACTCATCTCTCTCTCCAACTACCGTCACCAGAGACACAGGCTCCGCCTCTCTCCATAGTTTGAGGAGGTTGAGGTGGTAGATCTGTGTGGCTCCTCCCCTGTCAGTACGCTCCACCTCATAGTCCACGTCGCCCACTCGCCGTGTGACCACAAAGGGTCCTTGCCACTTGGCGAGTAATTTGGAGCTAGAAGATGGGAGCAATACAAGTACTTTATCTCCCGGTGAGAATTGTCTCAGCCGCGATCCTCTGTTGTACAGGCGCTGCTGACGTTCCTGGGCCTGGAGCAAATTCTCACGTGACAACCTTCCCAAAGTGTGGAGTTTTGCTCTCAGGTCCAGGACGTACTGAATCTCATTTTTACTGGGGCTTGGACCATCCTCCCAGTTTTCCTTAATAAGGTCCAGCACCCCTCTTGGTTTCCTGCCGAACAGCAGTTCAAAGGGAGAAAATCCCGTGGAGGCCTGGGGCACCTCCCGCACTGCAAACAACAGAGGGTCTAGCCATTTGTCCCAATTGCGTTCATCTTCGTGAATAAACTTACGGATCATGGACTTTAAGGTCTTGTTCATCCGCTCCACCAACCCATCGGTCTGAGGGTGGTAGACGCTGGTACGAACAGACTTAATGCCCAATAATCCGTAAAGCTCTCTCAGTGTACGTGACATGAACGAGGTGCCCTGGTCAGTGAGGATCTCTTTCGGGATCCCCACTCGGGAGATTACCTGAAACAGTGCCTGCGCCACACTCTTTGCAGAGATGGTGCGCAGCGGCACTGCTTCCGGGTATCGCGTTGCATAATCCATCAGGACCAACACAAAGCGATAGCCGCGTGCACTCCGGTTAAATGGCCCGATGAGGTCCATGCCAATGCGCTCAAAAGGGACCTCCATCAGCGGTAATGGGCGCAATGGCGCTCTTGGGATGGCCGGTTGGTTAACCAACTGGCATTCAGGGCAGGATGCACACCAGCGGCGTACCTCCTCCCGAATGCCAGGCCAATAGAATCGGGCCATTATCCGGTTTAGTGTTTTGTCGTATCCCATGTGACCGGCCATCGGGTTATAATGAGCCGCCTGGAAAACAGTTTCCCGGCGGCTTTTCGGCACCAACAACTGGGTGTTTACTAGTCCTGTCTGAGTGTCACGACTCACTCTGTACAACCTGTCCCTCCGCAAGGAAAAGTGCGGGTAGGTCTGCGCTGCGTCAGGGCGCACCAAGTGACCATCAATACTTATCACTTGGTCGAAGGCTGAGCGTAAGGTGTCGTCACGAGACTGCTCGAGTGGAAAATCTTCCATGGGGTGGATTTCGGGAACCCTCGGCGTCTCCGGCGGAGGCGTCGCGGGTTCCCCCTCCCCCTCGGCAGCGTCGGACGACCCTGCGTCACCACTGAGCACAGCGCAGACACCACATGTCCCTACCGGTCGTGAGCGCACCCCCGCACAATGTCCCACTAAACCATGAAAACCCGGCCAATCAGTCCCCAGAATCAGGGGGTGCGCCAGGCGGCTGCTTACAGCTGCCTTCACTCTATGCTTTTTCCCCCGGTATTTAATTTCCACCGGCACGATGGGATAACGGTGAATATCCCCATGCACACACCTGATACTCACCCACCTGGCCTCCACCAAAGCCCCGGGCCGAACCAGGTTCTGGTGAATCATGGACTGCGTGCAGCCCGAATCCACCATAGCCTGGTGTATACCCCCTTGGATCCTTACCGGAACGCGGTACGTCTCACCTGAACCGGGGGAGGGGGCTGGCGGGCCGGCGACCCGGATCACTTGTCCCACCTCCATGAGCAGACACTCTGAGCGGAAGTGCCCGGGCCGCCCGCACCGCCAGCACTCCTGCCCTGGCGTCTGAGGGACTCTCTGTGGGTGGGAGATGGCGCCGGTAGCAGCCGGGACCCGTGGAGGGGAGAGTCGAGGGGTGGTGCCGCTGGCTGGCGACGAGGCGGTGCTGGCTGGGTTTCCCCGCTCCGCCGGTGGGGCGAAGTTCTTCCTACGGGGAGCAGGGGTGGGTCTTCCTGCCCCCGGTGCTCGGCCGTCACCCTGGGTCGGGGGATGCATGGCCAGATGATCCTCCGCTAACGTGATGGCCGTCCCCAGATCGGCGGGACGGTGGCAGCGGACCCACGCAGCCGTCCTCGCTGGCAACCCCTCCATGAACTGCTCCAATGCCACGATCTCCACCAGCCGCGCCTCTCCGGCAGTCTCTCCCGGCTGCAGCCATCTGGCGGCCGCATCCCGGAGCTGCAGCGCGTACCCGAAGGGCCTATCCCCGTCGCCGAGCAGCGTCCCCCGTAAGCGGCGCCGGTGATCCTCCGGCGAACAGCCCGTCCTGTCCAGTATTGCCTTTTTGACGGCGTCATAGCGCCCACGGTCCGCTGCCGGCAGGTTGAGTGCCGCAGCCTGGGATCCTCCCGAAAGCAGGGGAAGCAGGCGGACTGCCCACTCAGTCTCTGGCCAGCCGCACGCCTCCGCCGTCGCCTCAAACACCCCCAGAAATGTCTGCGGGTCGTCCTGCGCCGCCATCTTTCCCACCGTGAGGTCCGAGAGCGGGGAGGGTGGGGGACCCCGCGGCGATGCCTCCTTTGAGCGAGCCAGCAGACGCTCCAAGACCTCGGTCTGCCGCTCCGCTTGTGCCCGGAGCCCTTCCAGGTGCTGCCGGCGCGCCGCCGCCTGCTCCTGGGTCATCTGGGCCACCATCTGGGCCAGCAGGGCCAGAGGCTGGGCTGCCTGGTCCTCCTGACGGTCCATCATCTCCGAGCGCTGGGAAGTTGGGCGCCAGTGTAGCATGATCTCTCGTTCTCCCGTGGATTCCCCAGCACTCACAGACCACCACCAGACGATCCGACTCACAATTCTCTTTTTTATTATTTTGTTTTCACGCACACAGTTCCCTCCTTGCAGTGAGGTTCGGTCCGTGTGTCCCTTGGCCCAGGCACGGCGGAATGTCCGGCCCTCGTGTCTCCTGGTTGTAACGTCTCTCTCTTTTGGGTCCCGGCGTGCTACTGCTTAAATAGGGAGAGAGGTAATTTACTGCACCTGTTCCCAGGTGCGCTGGTGCTACTTACCTCTCTCCTGCGCCATCTCCTGGGCCAGTCCTGCACCTCTCTCTGTTGCAGCTGAGCGCAAAACCAGCCCACACCCCCACAGCCATTTATGTGATTACAGCAATCAAACGCTATTTCAGTATTAATTCTACTGTATCTCATGTCTTAAATGACATAGCAGAGTTTGCACCGTCATGCATTTCTAGAATTAAATGTGTAAAACCAGTTTTGCTAAAAAGAAGTTGGAAAGGAGGGAATGACATGTAAGATTGATGAAATGATGTAATCTGTCTCCTGCTTGAACGGCAGAATATCTTTTAAATTTCATATAAACCACGTGTTAACTTTACAGAAAATGTGCTGTAACTGGAAAGCCTCAAAGTGAGTGTGTTCCACCCAAAGGGTAGGAGTTGGCAGGTAGCGTACAGTGGATAGATGGGGTTTCGTGAAGCATATTATAGTTGTGGTTCTCCGTTGCTCATGGAATTAAGAGCATGTCCATTTCTATTGACTGAGCTGACTATTTGGACAATGAATTAACAACTAAGTTAATCACGAGACGAGATTCATCAGGGTCTGTCTGATTCAGCTCTGTAGAGGATTGATTGATTAATCACTGTACATTTGTGTTTCCATGATTAACCAGAGCAGCATGTTATGGGATCGCGAAAAAAGCCCTACGTTTTTTGTAATAGGAAAAACTTTACTTACCACCGTGCTTTGGTATTTCAGATCAACAAGTGTCCCTGTTAACCGGATACTGTAGGCAGAATGTGTAAAATTACACCTAAAGAATTCTTTCTGTCTTTATTCTTACTTCTCAGTTGGAGTCATTTTGTTGTATATTTAATGGAAGGATGCTCCAAAACTGAGAAGTTCTTACTGTAAAAACTGTACGGCCGAAAGATATTTTCCTCCTTGGGACAACAGTGTCTTATCTTGTTCTTGATCTGGTCAGTCTGTCACCAGCATTTTCCTGAAAGATGAATCTGATACAGTAATGGAGGAGGTGCTAATTCATGAATAAGTTTGAATGCTAAACAAGTGGTCAAACAGTATGTCTAATGTGAGAAAATCATAACATGAAAATAAATCTTAGCAGCTTCAGGTGTCTGGTATCAGGTACCAAACATTGTTTATGTTGAATTTTGTTTTTGCAACTTGTTTTTTGAATTTGAGTCTAAGATGTCACCGAGGTATTTGAAACTCGCTTGAAAGGACTTGTAGCTTCTTCTACTGATTTTTCTTTTTTTTTTTTACATTACGATGCAAGCAATATTCTGCTAGACACTTTGTGACAACTTTCATTGTTTGTCTGTAAGTTTATAATCAGCTTCTTTGCAGTGTTTTTTTTTTCATTTGTAGAAATTACTGCGTCATCTGCATACAGTTGGACATCAGCTCAAACCCATGCTGAAGGAAAATCACTGATATATAAGCTAAAGAGGTGCAGACCTAAAGTAAAGCCCTGCAGCACTCCAAAATGACAACTGAGAGTAGGTGACAAAGTATCCTTAATTCTGTCAAAGTAATCTCTCTCTTCAAGGAAGGTTTTAACCAGCATAATGCAGCCGAAGAAAAATTAAATTTTTCCATTTTTGTCATATATATGGTGTAATTAACTGTGTCAAAGGCTTTTCTACAGTCAAGAAACTCCCCCTTATTAAGTTTAGCTTTAATGTTTTCAACAAGGTAGCACTCGACTTGAGTATTTCGCTCTGAACTGAATTGCATGGGGTGTAGAGTAAAATGACTGTTTTCAAGATGACTAATCAGTTGTGCTGCTACACATTTTTCTTTTACTTTTGACAGTACTGGAAAAATACTTAAAGATTTGTGATTATTCATACAGGTTGTATCACCCACTTTGAAAAATATATGTAATTATAGCAGATTTCCAGGATGTGGGATACACCCTTTAATTAAGGGATAAATCAATCATGTTACAGACTGTATAGGAAAAGGACTCTTTAGATCTCGTAAGGAGCATGGTGTCCACTCCCAGTGCATCTGAGGCTATTGAGTTTTTTAAGGAGCATATTGTTTTCAGTACAGCTGTTTCAGTGACATTTGTTAAGTTTAAAAAATGGCTTTGTACCATCCACTGATGATGGGATTGTAACCTTTGTAGGAACACTTTGAATAACAGTTTTTACTGAATCAAGGAAAAAAATTGATGGTGGTGGCTATATTGTTTTGAGTGCTCACTTTAGTTGCCATATTTTAGGTTGTAACTGGCTTTCAAATTCACCACTAAGCCTCCCTGTCAGAGTTTTTAGGCAATTCTAATTTGCTTTAGCATTACCCTATAATCAAACTATACTATAGATTATAGTTTGGGTTTTCTAATTTCTTTCCTGACCTTGTTCCTCAACATAACAAATGTTTGCCCGGTTACGAGGTTACGTTAAATATTTCCTGTCAGTTTTGTTTTCCCAGTTGATATTAAAATCACCTAATAATTTCCTAATGAAAATTACATTCCTTTAGCAAAGCTTTAAGCTAAAAGGTATTTGCAGAGGGTGGCTGGTTAATTCTAGTAATGGTATAAGACATCTGTGGAAAAAGTACAACACAGACCAGTTCACTCAAGTTCATTATCACAGGACCATTGGATCTGGTTGTATTGTACAGTACATGCTCTTTAATATAAAACAACACCCCTCCTCCTTGACTCCCAGCAAAACTGTATATCCAGAAATGCAATGATGATGATATGATGATTAACTATGTATATGGAGTCCTGGTGTGAGAAGAATGTGTTGTTTTCTTGGTTTCTCGCATGTAGGTGGTCCTGGACATGACATTTGGAGGTGGTGGTCATACCAAAGAAATACTGCACATGGTTCCTGAAGTCACAGTCCTGGCCTTAGACCGAGATCCTACAGCAATTTCTCTGGCCGAGCAGCTAGCCAAGGAACACTCGTAAGTGATATATTGAAAAATATCAACTAGACCAAAACACAAGTTAAATCTTATGCTGAAAGCTGTCTAGACAAATGTTTATAATATGTCATGTTTTTGCCATAAATTATATAGCTGACAGCTTGACCATTTTGAGCAGTGTTTGGTTTGTTGTCATTACTTCTTAAAACATATTGTAGGTGTGATATAGTATTGCAGTTCTCCCTGTATTTCTTGCTTCTTGCCTGAGCCCGATCAAATGCTGCTCGCCAAGATACAGCCCCTGAGTTTCACCATCCAATCAAATCCATTCCTCCTTCTTAACTTAAAGCTTTTCTCCCCCCACGCAAAGCTGGTGGGCCCGGCATGTCATTTGTCAGAGTAAGGGCCCACGCCTGCAGTGTGAGGGAGATGCTGCCTCCCACGGAGGATCTATAAGATATGAGGGGGGGGTGAAGTAGAGAGAAGCCCAGAGAAGTTAACAAGTGGAGTGAGAGAAAAAAAAGAAAAGGAAAACATGAGAGTGAGAGAACAGGGAGACACGAGGACACAATGCCAGGGTGAGAGGGAGTGCGTGTTTGTGCATGAGCAAGGCGCGGGAGGATGAAAATGAGATGTTCCTAAGACCATGGCGTGGGAAGGAATCCTTTTTACGTAGATTCTGGGGAAACCTCTCTCAAGGGAATCTGCCAGAGAAATGTGCCTGTGAGCAGGGAATGACAATTAAGAGAGAGAGAGAATGAGAACACTGTATTCTGTCAGCAGCAATATACCCCTGCTGTAAACTCTTCCACGCCCACTCGTGATGCAAGTTGAGAGAAGCTAGAGAAATCTAGCAATTAACCAATATTATTGGATGCTTGAGTAAAAGACCCTGGCAGCCTACACAGTGCATCCACACAACAGGGTTAGAGGATTTTCTCTCTCCTCTGTACTCCCAAGTCTTAAGGAAACTATAACCTCAATGCAATCTGTTGAGTGTTGGTGTGAATCTGAACCCATTTTTTATCAAACAAAAAAAATCATTTCACCTCCTAACATTTGTTTTAAAGCATTAGCTTATGAAAGTAACCCTCTGTTCCCTGAATGATATTCATCCTTGTCTGTAATGGGATTTGTCTCCTGCATGTTGAGCCTTGCTATTCTCTGCTTTTCACCATTCTTGTTGTTGCTATGACTTCCCCGCTTTTGAAGCTCTGCAGTAGGTGTGCCTTCAATAAATGTTATAAATCTGAAAAGGCACCAAGCATTATTGAAAAGCCAAGTCAGGCAAACATTGGATTTACATGTGTGCATATAGGATCACACAGTGGCTGATGTAATGTGATATTAACTTGTAGTGGAGCTAATAGGAATATGCTCATTGTGGGTGCTAGTTCTGTGTTTGTCACTACGTTCACCTGTGTTGAACGTAGTGACAAAGACCATCGTAGGTGCCAGACCATCACTTGAAGCCAAAGAACAACAAAATGCAACTCAATGAAGGATAACATGAGCGATGCAAATGTGACTACATGCCTCTTAAACTCCAACAATAGGTGTAATCAAATGGCTATAGTTACATTTCTCTTCTTTTAACACTAACACAACATTTTAAAACACACACATGGAAGTCTTTGACATATATTAACACTGTTATACCAGTGTCTGCGTGAATACTTGATTCTGACTGGCTGCTGGGTGTCGCAGGATTAAAAAGTGATAATGGACACCTACTAAATAATTCCAACGAATCCTGTTTGTTCACTATTATAAATAATTGCGCTGTCTACGTAAATAAGTAACCATTGCAACAAGGATGGGGACAAAGCCTCTGTGTACAATTTGTTGCAACACTAAGCTAACTTTTTTTCCAACAGCGAGTGTAACGCTAGTCCCTCAGTGTCTCATCCTTTGAACACCACAGGATGGAGACTATAACACGCAAGCTGCACAAAGTACACTGCCCATATGAACTCACTGAGACTTTGGATTACATGGTCAGTCATCACTCTCTGATTGCGTCCTTGACCAGTTTGCACATAAATGATAGCTGCTCATGACAGTGAGCCTGTGATGTGGAGCTTTTGATGGCGATCTTGAAAAACTGTCTGCGTGTGGAAAATCAGGGCTACAACCCTGTTGGGTGAAGTCAGCACAAGCGATCACCTCATATCTCACAGTCAGCCAACAGTAATGTTACACATGACCATTCATTTGTTCGTGAAAATCTTGACATCGATTTGGGGACAAGGACATAGCTGGTTAGACTTATAAACATACTGCGAATTTATATATACTGTTTGTCAACCGTATGCAGGGTTATTGACTTTGAATCTTGCTAGCATTATATTTTGGTAGCTTTCGGTTCTATGAGCTTAGTGAAGTGGTCTTATTTACTGGCGTAGTCAGTGACGTTTCTGTTGCATAAGAAATTAATGGGATGATAATGATGGATCCAGGTATTAGTCAAATCTTCAGGCGTTACCAGAGAAACAGAGTTATGACTTGTGAAAACTTGTGAATGACTTGTTGTTTTCGTTGCAAAATGGACAAAAAATATTGATCATGGTATAAGCGGGAAGTAAGCAATTTTCTTCTGCTGCGTGTCGGACAGTTCATAAAGTGCTGATATGAAGCGTGAAGCCAAACATTCTCTGGGGGTTGTGACTGTCAAAAAATGTATCCACTGATCTACAAACATTTCTTTGACAATGTTAATCTACAAAAATAGTCTTTTTTGGCCATTGCCATCACCTGACTGACTTTATTATTGTAATTACACTTTTGTCCAATATGTAAAATTGGCTTCAAAGACTGGTGTGCCTCCCGGCGGTTTGGTTAAGTCGTCCTGCTGACAAACCCACAGCATATTGTTATTGTGAAAAACCAACAGGCATGCTATGCTCTGGCACCAAGTTAGCAAAGCCTCAATTGCAGTACATGTACTTGAAACAATACTTGACAATAGACACTTTGTGTTTTAGCTCAACCATGAAACACCTATCAATACTAACAACAGGTAGTTGTAGATGGATGTAAATGCCCTTAAGAAACCCTATGACCCTATGGTATGGTTGTTAGGACTAAACATGGGCTACAACATACAAGTACATACATACATATAAGTATTGAAAGTACCGGAGGAGTCCACTGTTACCTGCACTAACAAAACCACCTCATGAATTTAAAACATGGTATGTGTTTTTCTCTGTATATATTTAAGGCATAGAGAAGGAGAGGGGTGTCGTTTTAGCAAAGTAAACAAACTGTTAAACATTACACGTCTGCCCAAAACGACAGCATCCATCCATCTATCCATCCATTGTCTGTACCACGTATCCTAAAGGGTAGCGGGGGGGCTGTTGCCAATCCCAGCTGACATTAGGCAAGCGACGGGGTACACCCTGGACTGGTCGCCAGACAATCACAGGGCAGACGCACTCCTACAGGCAATTTAGAGTCACCAGTTAACGTAACCTGCATGTCTTTGGACTGTGGGAGGAAGTCAGAGTACCCGGAGAAAACCCATGCAAGCACGGGTAGAACATGCAAACTCCTCACAGAAAGACCCCAGGTTCAAATGAGAAACCAGCCGTCCAGCAGATTTAAACCTGGAGGCAGCAGTGCTAACCACCACACCACTGTGCTGCCCAAAACTATAGCAGTAACAGCATGTAGGTAATATATATGTAGGCAATAAATATATTATCACTACCAACTCACAATTATTTTGAAAAAAACTCACTCTTGGCTTAATTGCTCACTGGAAAAATATCCTTACTGTTGTCCTAGAAGTAGTTGCTTGGATTTTTATGGTGACAAAATCAAATCAAGTATAATAAGTCTTCCATCCATCCATCAATCAACCTATCACACATCATAGACAACATCCAGAGAAGTGTAGATTTCCATCTTTGGAAACTTTCCTCATCTCTGAAGCAACATTTCCTAACTGTTCAGAAACAAGCCTTTGAAGTGGGAAATAAAGATGATAAAATTAAAGTGGAGAAACAGCAGGGAAGCATTTAACAGTTATTGATGACATTTCTATGAGACAATGGCATAGTCATGAATTCACATTTTCACTGTAGCTTTAATTGTAAATAAATAAGACAGAGAGGTTTTCTATAATCTTTTTAGGTCGACCGGGGTAGCGCAAAATGAAATTTTGAATGAAACACATTTAAATACCAGCCTGTATGTGTTTGTCCTGTGTTTGTAGCCTCTTTCTTTTTTTTTTCACTGGACTGTAGATATTTTCATCACTGCTCCCCTGCTGAAAGCAATCAATCAGCATCTTGTCTTAGGCTTCAGTGACGCAGGTAAAGGAACTGAGCAGGTCAACACAAGGGAATATTTCAGGCTTGATTTGTGAAGAGGCAGCATCATGTTGAATGAGCATGCACTCAAACTGAAGCTGCTGTGAAGGTTCCTGGTGTCCTCAGTGAATGTAGTCTTATTCCAGATGGACAATAACAAGTGAATTCAAGAAAATATTTTGTGAAAATAACTACCAAATATATAGCCAACTGAGCCTCATTCATACATAGTCATTAGTTTGAAATAGCAGTTTGACCAAAAGAAATCTTAGCACAAGGTCACTTACTGGGAATGTTTCAGAGGCAGTGGCTGAAAGTTCAAGGACCATTCCCAGTGAGTGACTTTGTGCTGTGAATCTTCAGCCAAAGTGTCTTACAAGAGAAATAAGGCGAGAGACTGAAGAGTAATACAGACAGAACCAAAGCTTCCGGTGAGTTCTAAGATAAGCCAGTGCATGAGCTGAATACATACACACACAGACACACTGCGCCTGTTTCTAGCTAGCTTACAGCTAATGTCTGTACAATCACGGACTGCACAAACTGTCAAGAATACAAATATGCGTGAATTGCACGTATGGTTTAATTCGTGATTCTTTCTGTTTAAACACACGTTGAAAGTTAGCTAACACCTTTAGCTGAGGATGATGGGAATGTCATTTTTGCCAGCATTGGGTCATAAAGTAAAGCACTGACATTTTTATTTTATTTTTGTTTTTACCTGGTGATGGTGCTGTATGAGAAGGTATCACCAAAGCTATCACAATTTATTCTGAGGGGAACATGGCTTTCTGTACCAAATTTCATGGCAGCCTTGTCACACAAAACCACAAATGGCAGTCTCTTGTTAGCGCAAGAGAAAAAGTCACCAAAGTCATTAGGATTCATCCTGGGGAATTTCAGATCTTTCTAGGAAAGGTAATTTTCCATTAGTTTGTACTACTTTCTATTTCACTTTATTTTAATGATAATAGTTGAATAATATCAAATATTAAATATAATTAAGCGTGACTAGAAAATATGTAGTGACTCTAAATGTCAGGTGGACTTTAAACTTATAACTTTTAGTTTTACCTAGCACATTATCTCTTCACTAAAAGAGCATCGCAGTGCGCAATTGAGACTGTACTAATGTTTATGTTTTTTTAAGACAAGTGGTTCACAAGTGTTATCAGCATTGGCTCTTTCTTTGTCACAAGCATTTCACGTGTCTCATAATTCAATCTGCAAAGCTTTGGATTGTCTCTGAGCGAGCTTTGAGAAAATCATAATCAGTGTTAGATTGATCTAGTGAGATACCAGAATAACAAAATTTTGCATGATGTCAATGTTGTGGGGTGCTATAACTATAAATAGCTCAGATCTCTTAAGCAATTATGAGCCCACACTTGGACCTCAGCACATACACCACTGAAACTTGTCCTCTTTAATAATATAAGACCTTACATAAGGCATTTATATCTCCAACTCTGTGTCTAAGCCACATAAAGAAGTTAATAATTTAGAAATGTTATGTAACTGTTTTGCATATTTTTAAATCCTTCAGTGGCTTACAAAAACATGTAGAAGTCACAGTGTGTAGTGGAAGGTATGTTCACCTGCGTGTGGGTGAACACGTAGGCTTCAGAATTTTAATTTCCAATAATTAATAACTAGAAGTAATTTGTGTAAAACATACCCATGTAATTGAAATGCAGTTGATTGCCTTTGATTAGCATGATCGAGCTTTCAGTATTGTGTATTGGCTAGCTATTACAAGACTTTGTGAAATTATAGACTTCAGATTGTTATTGGTGTATAAATGACAAAGAGGTTTATTTAGCATGTTGAGTTTTGTCAAAAACTAATTTTCACCGTTTCCCACTCATGCACATTTACTGGGCAGGGTTTCGAACATTGCATCATTATGCATTGTAGCAAACTTAACATATACTCATCCCAAAGCTGCCATCAAATGAAGCTATGAGGTCCCGCTCACTCTGAAGCTAAACTCTTGCCTAACTCGCTGCTCTCAACCCTCTTTTGCCAGTTAGCATGGCTGGTGCTGACAGCACTACGCTTCTTGTATGCAGTTACACATAGAAAGTTCTCTATATAGATTAGCTCACATTCTTTCTACTCCCCAAAACCAATAAAATGAGGAATTCAGTTTAGTTTTATGCAGCACTAACTTTTGTAACATTCATTGGAAAGCTTGTGGCTTCTGTAGTGAGAACCGCCCATTAGGCAATGGTTATGTACTCCACAAGATGGCTGCCATTTTGCTCCTCTGAACTTGTGGCTGGTTTTCTATCCAACAATAATTGAAGGAATCCTGCCTACAACTCAGAATTTTTTTTATTGCTGACTGAATTAAGAAAAGTCTAGCCAGTCTTTTGGAGGTTTCTAGTAGTCCTTGAAAGCTGATGACCAAATAATGCCACGCAAAGCTTTTAACAATACCACTGAGGAATATGACTCCATGCCTCAAGTTCGTCAATTGATGGACCAGCAAAAAGACCAAAAGAATTTTGGTTGAACAACGGGAAAAAAGCATCAAAACTTATGTACAGATCATAGTCGATTCTTCAAACAGGAGGACTGATGATCTGTCAAAGTCTAGATATGACCCGAAACAAATTTGACTTGATTTTGAAATTTCATGTGAAACTTGGTCCAATAATTTAAATGAAAACAGGTCAGAGTTGGACATGTGCAAATGTTTTATCTCAATTTCAGACAAGACAGACTATCTAGAGGACGAGCTTTAAGGTGGTTAAAGGACAAACCTGCTGTTCTGGGTGAAGCTATTTGAAGGGTTCAGGCATCTTTATCAATGAGGACTTCCTTGCGTTGTCCAGCAAAGACGGGAAGAACTACTCCTAGTAATGAAGGCAGCTTGAGGGAGCTTGTTTATTTGAGGTACGACAAACTTATTGCCCATCCATCTACTGAAAACCCACCCCAACAAAGGCCAACACAGTTTGGCTTATTAGTCTGAATTAGTCTAAAATTTGATTCTTTATAATTTAACAAATATTCGATTCTTGGCCCATTCTTACCATAAATCGGAAGAGGCAATGCACACACCTCTCAAATCTAAATGAGCAAGCTGGTTGGTTCATGGGCAGCATAGTGGTGCGGTGGTTAGCACTGTTGCCTCTTTGTTTTTTTTGTTTTTTTGCCATATAGTTACCGTTTAGTTAGTCTCACAGTTTCCACCAGTGGGAGGGAGCTGTTTTAAGTAAATAAATGGATTCATAAATGAACTCTGTATGCCTCCTGCAGCATCAAACTGCAGATAAAGTTGGCAACTAGCTTTGAGGCAACAACAAAGTCATCATCAGCACTGCTTGACCTCCAGCTTTTTGAGTAAATAAGCTTCAAGTAGATTTCAAAATGGCTAACATAAGATGAAAAGTTTTTAAACGCTCACCAAAATTACATTTTATATTTCGACTTTGGAAAGAACTTAAAGAACAAAATTTTGAAATTGTAGACAGTGGGTCGGGTGCTACTGATGAGGCATTAACAGAAAGGGATTGCGCAGGTGATGGGAGAGAACAACAAAGCCTTTCCTATAGATTTTTCAACAAATCAATCACTGTGCAGGATAGTGAATAACAACAGCAAAGCAAAGGAGGGTCCTGGCAGCGTGGGTGAGATGCTCCCTTGCCATTTTGTCTTCAGTGGGTTTTGAAATAGAGGACCTGCCAATTTGTGTTCTTTCCTTGAATGCCCGTTAATCTTGAGGAAGGTGGAATCATTGTTGTGTTTAGAAAAGGGGCAAGTTTTAAATTTTGTAAAATATCTGAGAAGGTTATGGTATTGACACTTTTATTTTATGGATACCTTTATTGATATCAGTGATGCTTATTGGTGTCAATACAGTATTATCCTCTATTTATGATTATTAGCTTATTTTTGTTTGTTTTTTTACTTACGGCAATCAAGAGGTAACTTCTAGTGCTGCTTTACTACATATAAATTAAACTCAATAAAACTATTGTGGAGTAATAGAGCAACAGCCACTTGGAAGCTAATTGCAATAGATACCTTTACAGGGATTCTGTCTTCAACCATTTATTTGCATTTTGCAACCAGTAATAGACACTTCAGACTAAAATTTATATTGAAGTGTGCCAGTACTCCTCAAATATGTGCTCTTTGTCATATAACAGGAGGGAGAGATAATTAACTATAGTTTGTGTGATGAGCAGTAAGCAGATATTGTGCTCTAGCTTACACATGGAAGGCATACACTAAAATCAACAAGCCTTCTACTCCAGATGGAGGTTCATGTGTTGAGAGCAGTGACTCAATCTATGTGCACAGGTTGCTAGTTGCTTCAAAGATGGGTGACACATCAGATTGACTACAGCATTTGAAAGTGCATTGGGTACATTTAAGAGCAGAGCTTCATTTTCACAGTAAGAAGATCATCAGATCGCCACAGTCAGCCAGTGCTAGCAAATGTTAATGCAAGGGTTAGAACAAATTCAGGCAGTCATTACCCAGAGCTCATGACCATAGGTGAGGATTGGAACATAGATAGACTGGTAAATCGAGAGCTTCGCCTTCAGGCTAAGCCTCTTCACCACAACAGTACGGTGCCTGCATTTGACCAAAAGTAATACAGAAAACTATAACAAGTGACAAAACA
Source organism: Pempheris klunzingeri (assembly GCF_042242105.1). Classification (NCBI taxonomy): domain Eukaryota; kingdom Metazoa; phylum Chordata; class Actinopteri; order Acropomatiformes; family Pempheridae; genus Pempheris; species Pempheris klunzingeri. Next base: position 12,769,785 of record NC_092012.1, read on the forward strand.
TACCATACGTCCGCACATTGTTTACAACTTTTTCACACCTCCCTTCACACAGACACTGAACTGTGCAAGCAAGCGATGCCACTTTAACACAACCCTTGCGTGCTCATAGCAGGCTTTTGATGTCTCTGCTAGGGTGGTCCAGTGAGGTTCTTGCAGACCCTGCTGACCCCTCAGAGACCCTACATTAACTATCTTGGTCCATTCCCAACTAGTTGGTAAAGTTGATGCAGGTGATGGCAGTAGTGCTTGTCCACATATGTATTAAAAACTAAATTAAAACTAAAACTAAAAAGTACTTGGCCTCACTTTATCCTGCGATATGTCTGTCAATTATAAATGTATTGGTTGTCATTCTAGCACGAAAGCAAGGGGATGAAATTTGACCCTGAAGTGACCACTCTCCTCTTCTTTAGTTTGTGCATTTTTGTAAGGTTAAAAGCTTAAAAAAACACCATTAAAAACATAATGACGGAATAAGATGTCCTTGGTCTTCTGACATCTGGCATAATCAGCTTGAACACATCTTGGCAATAATCAAGATTCATAAAGTCAGTTTTCTGCACCATTCAGGAATATTTAGGACCTATTTGGTGGCCATTTTGAAAAATGACTGCCTTGACCCAGCGGACAAATTTGTAGCACCCTGATATCTCTCATAACCCACATCTGTGCCTGATGTGTTGCTTTTATCACATAATGCACAATTTGTATCCTTAACTGCCCCTCTGATAAGGGCCAGCTTGGGCTTCCAATTGGTTAAAATGTTTAAAGGGCTACTTTGCTGATTTGCAAACGACTGTACCATTACAATGTAGCGAATGTCTCAAACTGATTTTAGGGGATTGAACATGCCCACTGTCTGTGGCACAGCAGAAAGTGCAGATTTAGGGCGTATTATCCATGATTATCCATGACAGAACCATGACTTAGTTATGCGAAGCTCACAAATATGTCATCATTAATGAGTGCTTATTTGTGCTTATCTATTAATTATTAATGCTTATTTTTACAGTAGGCAACCTGAAAATTCAAGCCATTAAATGAGTTAGTGAATAAATGAAATTAATTTCATGGACTACTTGTAGAAAATGTTTTAATTGTCCCATAGTTTAGCGGTAGTTTCCTTTTTGGCAGGTCCTATATTTAGATTTTATAACATACTACTTAAGCTTTTAAAACCAAGCAACCACTGTACAGAGTCGTGTATGAGGAGGGTGGAAATCACTAGAATCTGTTTTCATATCTTGGAAGAATATGGGTAGAGAAGGCTCCAGGAGACCTTTTGCTTCTAATGTATAGATGCTAACTCCTGTTGTTCTCTTCTGCCATCATCTTTGTTCACACAATGTTAAAAGGTCACATGAAAAATGCATGAATGTGGCTGGAGGATCTCACCACTCGTGCATGAGGAGGTGACTGAGTACACAGGGTCTTGCTCTGTCAGTGACGAGGAAGGATCTCAGTAGGCTAGCTAAGACTGCCAGTTGGCTTCCAGGAAAAAACCTGATTTGGTTTTTAAAAGTTTGACTGGAGACTCAAGCTATTGTGGGTTTCCATTATATAGTTTACTTAGAATAACCTTGACTTGCCTGATGTTGAGTGTGGGTGTTCTCTCTGTACAATAGGAAGTTGTGAACGCATGTAATATGGAAAACTGCAATATTTCCCGTAAGTTGAAGGGGAGACTTTACTTACCAATCTCAATCATTAGCAGCTGTGGCCTGAAGGTTAGAGAAAGCTAAAGAGTGGTGTGGCTTCCTTCTCCCTCATTATGTTAGTCGTGGCACAGACTAAGGTGCCCTTGAGCGCAGCTTCTAACTCCCAAATTGCTCCAGTGAGCAGCAGATCAGACTGGTTGAACTAAGCAGCTTCCACTTGTGAACGTGTGTAACTGGTATATGCCCTTTTTTCTGCCTTCAAACCTTATCTAGAACATATGGCACACAGAACAAAAGTGACATGGAAAACCAAAATCATGCATTCATGTCATTGTTAGTAAATGAAAGAAATTCGTAAAAAGGAAAAAAGTTACATTAAGAGTATTACTTAAGATTAAAAACAAATCTTAAGTAACACAAGCACAAGAAAAAGGGAAAAGGATAACAATAAGATATATAGTATTCATTATTATAATAACGTTTAGCTTTTAAATACAAACATGAATATGGAAAGGTGTAGAGGATATACTTTCATTCTTACTTTCAAGTCCTCAACCTCCTGACTTCTTATTCAGTAATTCCATAATGAATAACTCAATAGATGGGAGAGCTTTAGAAAATCTGGGCTTATGGATATTAAATTGACCTGATCACACCTAAACAGTGTGTTGTATTTTCTGGTGCTTGTTTTCATAATAGTTGCAATCACACCTGACATCTGGTTTATATTGAATGCGTATTGTGAATAAATGTAATTTCACAGCACTTGGATCAGACGCAGCTTCTGCTCTCATCTATATCGTTGTGAGTGTGGTACCATCAAAGGCACTTAAAAAGGCACTTTTCTCATCAATTCACCATGCCAGCTATATATTTTTTTTTTTTTACTGAATATGCATCTCCTGTAATATAGGTGATGTCAATGGAAAATACAACATTTACTTTTTGCATTTGACACTGAATAATCAGTTATTACACCCCCTCCAATTTACCCTTTTGAATTTTGAAGATGGTCTCATTTAATTATCTAACAGACCCAAGTAAGTAAAAAAATTGACACGTAACCTCTTTCCCCACTGTTTTTGATACTGACTTACCCCAGGAAAACAGACTCATTCCATTACTCTTGCTCTTTTACATTAATGATTAACCTGCTGTATGTATGTAGACAGTTTTTTGCTTTTTATGCTGATGACACTGTAATCTAGTGTTGATGTGATTAACAGTGTTCACATTTTAAAGCCTTATTTACAAGGTAATGGTGTTACTTGTAATGTAGAAAAAAAAACCCTAAACAACAAAAAAAACAATTTTCCGGATCCGGCCACATTTTAGACATTCAGAGTCAAGTAACATTACTTTTGTACCATAATCTTTACCTCAGTTTTATGCTATATTTTGTGTACTTACGTATGGGCACCCACACCCATGAAAGTATTTTCCCTTTTTCTCTTTTTGTCATTAATTTCATACCTTTTTCTTCTCACCTATGAAGGGAATGTTGTCAATGACCTGAATGAGTTAAATTTTGCTGCACTTTTGGAAATACTTTTCACAGCACTTTTGCAATAAGTACTGATAATATACAAATGTCTAATTGTTTTAATCTTTTCCTCAGTGGTCAAGTCAGACCATTGCTTGGCCGATTCAGTGAGGTTGAGGCCCTGCTGTCAAGCGTCAACATTAAGCCAGGCAGCATTGATGCTGTCTTGTTGGATGCTGGCTGCTCCTCCATGCAGATGGATCAGGCGGACAGAGGCTTCTCCCTTAGCAAAGACGGGCCCTTGGATATGAGAATGGATGGAGAGAGGTAAGAGATTTGCAACATACAGTAGGTCTGGAAGGAGGGAGGGATGTGCAGGTCAAAGTGCAGCTTTGGGGCCATAGCCAAAATGGCTACCAATAACATGGGTTAGCATGGCCCTGATAGACCATTATATTTTTTTCCCTCTCTAATTGAGAGAAAAGTATCTTGTCTGATACATTAAATCAGTTTAGACTCTATTTAAAAAAACTATTAATATTGTGTGTTTTTTGTTTAAATGATTAAGACAACCTATGATTTCCTGACACATAGAAAGCAGTAGAGTATCACTACAAAAACTCGTAGGAAGACAACAGGTGCAAAATGTGAGTTTGACACCAAAGACCACAGTTGATGACCCATCTCCTACCAACATTCAGCCTTGGTTTCTCGTAGGAATCCTCCATCAAAATGTTAATTTTAAATTAAATTAGCACCTCCCACCTGTCAAATGCAAGTAAAATTGCTACATAAAAGCAACGCCATTGGCCGTAGAACCTTGATCATTTTAATTGATAGTTGAAGTTAACGTAATTATAACCAATAAACATCAATAAAAAGATGCACACACATACACGCCCACTCATTACAGCTAGCTATAAAAGGTTTATTTTCAAAGCTTTGTGTGGATGTGATGAGAAACCTTTAAATTAATACATGAAACTAACTGTTGATTTCTTAATAGTTGTTACATAATTTTCATTTTGACTGGCGCTCCTCTAATTACGTCATTTTATTATTTAAGAATCTATCTATCTATCTATCTATCTATCTATCTATCTATCTATCTATCTATCTATCTATCTATCTATCTATCTATCTATCTATCTATCTATCTATCTATCTATCTATCTATCTATATGACATTTAATGGTTCTTGAATGTTTTCAGAATTGTATAATCACTTTACAATGTCAGCATAATGTGCAAAGCAACTAGCTAGGATAACCCTTTTATAAGATATTGCACAAGCTGTATTTCTCTTTTCATTCTCTCACAATCATTCTATTCATAACTGTCAGCCATAAAGGTTTTCAGCTGTATCTCAGAGTTGTCAGGATTCGCCACTGTCAGCAAGGACATGACGTCAAGCAGCTTAATTGGGCCTCTCTTTGTGCGTAGGTACCCCGACATGCCCTGCGCTGCTGACGTTGTGAATACCTTAGATCAACAGGCTCTTGCATCCATCCTCACTGCATATGGAGAAGAAAGACACGCCAGGAAAATAGCTTCAGCCATTGTGGAGGCACGCCGTGTCAACCCCATCACCCGGACACAGCAGCTGGCCGACGTGGTGGCAGGTAGCTAGACACTATCCTGATTAATTCCCCGCAGCATTCTGGAGGCTGTAAGGGAAAATAAAACACGAGTGGAGTTATTAAGGCTGTCTCCCACTGGGACGTATTTGTCTCAGAAAATTACATGGACTGTGACCTCAGTCATCCTCTCCCCTGCGTCTGTTTTGGGTGCCTTTCTTCCACACCTTCCTGTGAGAGATAAAGTTGAGACAAAGACAAAGCTGGAGGTGGCTGGAACAGAATGTGGCTAATGCCTTGAAAACAAACAGTATCTCTCATACAGTAGCTCATTTCTCTCTCTCCTTCAGCATTGCTTTTCTGCTATCTTTTTTTCATTTCCCCACTATTTCTCTGCTCACAAATATGCACACACCTGACACAAATGCAAACACCCACATACGCTCGCACGCATGACACACTTGTGCATAAAGCCGGGATTACATTGTTTGTCTTCACTGATTGTTTTTTTTTTTTTTTTAGCTGAAGCCTCCAGATTTGAGCTGCTGAACGAGTGAGATGTCGTTTCAGTAGTTGCACAGAGCAGTATGTGCGTCAGTGTCACCCTGGGAGAACAGGTGTGAGTAAGAGCAGCTGTTTAATCTTTTTTGAAGAGCAAAGCGAGTCACCACCAATGTTTATTCGAAACAATCAGACAGGTCTTGAATTTACAAAGTTTCAGAGGGGGGCCTGTATGACTAGTGATAGTGATGCGGACAGGAAGAAAAAACTGTATTTACAGGAGAAATGATGAGGACTCAGTTGTTGTGTTTGGAGGGCTGGGAGAGAACCACTGTAGGGACCTAGTGGTATTGAGACATCATGATATTAGCAAGGTCCCTGTCTCTCTCTCCTTATTTAATTCATACACTCTGCACAGTTGTGAATATTCATTTAAATTTCAGAATTTTCTAAAAACAAATAGTGCAGCAAATAATGTATTGTATTTTTTTATTTAATTTGTTGACAACAGCATCCACTGGTGAACCTTGTTAATTGATTAATAATTTGGATTCAATTGTACAAGAATATAGAAACACTGCATTCAACCATACGCAGGCATGGCTGTGTGAGTGAGCATGGGTTTGGAGTTGTATACATACCTTGGGCCAAATGTAAATGATGTGTACCCATAAAAACCATGCATACACCATTGCCCACACATACACTGGTAAAAACGGATTCTGTAGCTCACTCATACTTAAAACAAATATAATTTGTTTTGGTTGTTAGACTTTTCACTGATTGTATTTTGAAGAACTTCGTAAAGTCTGTTTTAATATGAGCTCTATAAATTAAACAGGAAGCAGCAGAACTATTCATTCGCTTAGTTTTAGGACAGCTGAATGGTGCTGATTTCTGGTATTAAACTGGGCTCAGATTTGAGGAGGTTCACACTGATTTATCCTCATAATATACGTGTTGTGAAATATTTTCCTATTCCTGTCTCAATTTGAAATATAAGCCATTACGTTTTGTATATTCATTCCAAACATTCCTGTATCTGTAGACTTTCAACAACTCCTTTAGTCACGTTCTGGGATTTATGTATATTTGGCACAGTTGTTCTTCAACTGTTTATCCAGTATGTTGTAAATACTAGCCCAGTGAGGTCCGTTGATATTGGACGATACTTTAGGGCATGGTTTGCTTCCAACGCCAATGTTCACTGCCAACACGGGAGGCAGAGTGACGATCATGTGGTATTGCTAGAGGAAAGGACATGAAGGTTAGGGTGGTCAGAGAGTGTGCATCACATTTATAATAAAATGTAATTGTAGTTAATTACTTTTGTGTGCTTAGTTTTTATCAACATCAGTGTTCCCATCATGTTCTTTTCATGTTATTTTTTAATGTGAGTCACTTTGTAGAGTCTGCTTCAGTATGAGCTTTGTAAATCATTGATAACTTTCCTCATGTTATTAGGTAATGAGAAAAAGAAAGAAAGAAAAGAAAAAAATAAGACCATTTATTTATATTTTCAAGTATTTTGCAACCAAAATATAAAGTTTTTCACAAGTCGTAACTCCGTTTCCTGGGTAATGCCGGAGGGTCTGACTAATATGTGGATCAATCATTACCATCCCATTAGATTCTTATGCAATGGAAACTTTCTTTCACTCCTCCATTAGATAGGACGGATCATTGATACAACGTGGTATGGGGAGATATTTCTAATCCGCTCAGCTCATAGATCCCTTTGGCTCAGCTATTAGCCAGAAAGGTAACGTTATGCTAGCAAGATTCAACATAAATAACACTGTGAACGATTGACAATCAGTAAATATAATCTCACATTATGTTTAACAACAAGACTAGCAAGCTAACCAGCTATGTCACTGTCCCCAAATCAATATCAAGATTTTCAAAGACAAATGAATGGCGGTGTGTAACATTACTGGCAGCCTTAAGCTGCAAGCTGAGTGTGAGATATGAGATGACTGCTTGTGCCAACTTCATCCTACAGGATTGTTGCCCCTGATTTTCCGCACAGCAACAGTTTTACAGGATTGCAGACAAAAGCTCCAGATGATCATTGATGAAAATAGTTCAAAGATGTGATCAGAGAGTGATCATGTGGTCCAAAGTCTCAGTGAGGTCAGAGGGGATCAGTCTACTCCGTGCAGGTTGTGTGTCTCCATCTTGTGGTGCTCAGAGGATGAGACACTAAAGGACCAGCGTCACAGTCACTGTTTGAAATAAGCTAGCTTGGTAAAATGCTGCAGCAAATTGTAAACGGAGGCTCTGACTGCATCCCTGTTGCTATGGTTACTCTAGCCAGCGCACTAATTTAGACGATGAACAGACAGTTTCACCAGAACTACTTAGTAGGTGTCCATTATCACTTTTTAATAGACACCCAGCAGCCGGTCAGAATCGAGGATTCACCCAGACAGTTTACAAATAGGTGCCATGATAACGATGCAAAAAACCACAGCTAGTCTGGTGCACGTGCAGCCTATTTCATGACTGATTGAGACTTTTGAAACAGAATCATGAACATATAACTTAATGAGAGTTTGTTTACTTTGCTGAACTCTAACTGCAGGGATTAAGTAAGAAATCGTAGCTATATTACAGCTATTACGCTATTGGGTTTATCCCCACATGCAGTTTTTCTTTATGGGCTGTGTTAGGCAAACCACAGCCGTGACACTTCGATGAATGAGATGAATCACATGGTTGGACTACCTCCATCTCAGGTTCTTCTCTCGTCTGTTGGAGGACTTGGCATGTTTGTGGCTCTCCCTTTCTCCACCACGATCAGGAGCCGCACAGTGGCCCTCCTTCTCTGCAGCAGTCTCTCAGCCAGACCTCGGCCACCAAAGGAACTGCAGGCTAATCATCCTCCACTGTGGCCTCTTTTCATGGCGCTCTAGAACTTTAAGGAGGCGGCTTTACCTGTCTCTTGGAAGCTGAGGCCTCCACTGTCCAGGTTTGAGCTTTTCACTAGAGTCTACAGGGAGACGTAGGAAAGATTACTCTGTGTTTCAGAGCAAGAGCATTGTCTCGCTGGCACCCTGCCTCCTAAAGCTACATTCTTTGGTAAATGCAAACCATCTGCACCAGTTCCTCGTGATCAGGCATATGCGCACCGCTATAAACGCTTCCACCAGTGTGTTGCTCAGACCACAGCAGCCCAAAACAATGTAGTGTTGCTGTCCTCAGTGGTCTCCACTTAAGCACTAAGACCAGGGCAGGAGCTCGCTATGTTGGAGAGGGCGGAGATCTGCCTGAAAATTATGTCGATAGATGTTGCTTTGCCAAATAGCGATAGCGCTTTGCAAGCTAGGTCTATACAAAATAGAACAATAGTTACGTATTGTAACTCCAGATTCTACGAGTTTAGGCGCAGCCCCCTAAGACTTAGGTCCCCTGCTCCTTTGGCAGTAGCCAAAGAAAGTGTTTTGTAAGCAGAGATCAGGTCCTGACAGTGTTTTATACTGTACATGAGAACCTGAGAGTGGCAACTGTTCAGTGTACAGAGGCGGCAAAAAAAATATTCACAACTCTGTGTGTGTGGGCATAAACCTAATAGTGATAGCTCTTAGAGTGCTGCACCTATACTTATAGAATATGGAGTTACACTGTGTAACTATATTTTTCTCACCAGCTACAGAAGCTAGTCTCATAAATAGTTATTAAATCACCAAGCTTACAACGCCACCTATTTCATGTGAGCTTATAATGAATTACACTGTGCAGCTTACTGATGTAACAAAGCACTTACATTTGATACACTCCTAATTGTTGACTTAATTCTCAAAAGTATTACAGTCTTTATGTTGATTTTTGGCTCAAATTGAAAAATTTTGACTTAAGCAAATAAATCGTCTGATCTGTTGTGTAAAGTCAAACAAACTTTCTGTCCTGTTTAGTCAACCTTTTTTTTTTTTTTTTGCCAGTGACACAAGAGCGTCAAACACTGTTGTTTCACAAATATCTTATTGTGGAATGTGGTTGTGTTCCTGCCTTTGTTAATGCACGCGACAAACTTCAAATATAACAACTTAAGATGAGACCTATCGCAAAGGTAGAGTGATTCTGTATGTCGTCTGCTGTGTTGTGGTACCTTCTTAACTACGTCATTTCCGCTTTATGTACACGTCTTAATCTGTTCTTTCCTCCATGGATCTGTCTGTAGGACCTTTGAAAGATGAATTAGAGAGAGAGAGAGAGTACATGGCTTGGTGAGGCCAGACCAGGGCTGGTCTTTGCTGTGCAGGCATTGTATTGATTTCAGTGTGAGTCACACCTTGGGCTGTTTAGTGCAGGAGGAGAGAAATGCCACATCACTCACTTCTCTATTTATTGCAGTTTCTCTTTAGGTCTATATAAGTGTCTAATTGTTCTTCGGCCTTCTGTGTGGTGGGTATGAGTCGGTCAAGCCGGACCCTGCAAACTTTTCACATGTATTTATGTGCCCTAACCTCTAACGTTCACATTTATTCACCTTTTTGTGGCTAAATTCTGATGCATTCTTAACTCCACGTTATTTATCAAACAGATGCACAAGCTTCTACTGTAAGTGCAGTAGCAATGCCTTCTTATTGCTCATGGATTTTGAGGGAGGATCACTCAAGGAGATGTGAGGAGAAGTTTTCTATGGAAAACTCTCTTCCTCTAAAAGGCAAGGGCAAATTGTTCAAGAGTATTTAAGAGGAAGGTTGTTATGGGGCAGAGAAACATAAGTCACCCTTTATTTCACAGAAAGCAGGTCAATTCAGAGAGCAATAACTACAAAAACCACAATATTTCAGTATTAAGTAATAAGTGCATGGGGAGTAGTCCTTTTGTGGTCCGTAAGATTTAACTTGAACTTGGCATTCAGTGAATTGAGAGATCATGAGAGGCATTTGGCTGCATTTACCTCGGTATTTTGGTGACACATCAGCCATATCAACACCATCTCCACCCTCCATCTGCTCTGCACAGAGCCGCTGATGGACCTGCCACTCAGTCCTGCTGCAGCTCTCTCTCCACTGGTTTAAGTGGCATGTATATATTTTTCATTTAGCTATTTGTTTTTGTTCTACGTCTCGCCATGTCAATGAATCTCTTTTTTGTTGTCTTTGAACTGAATTTAATGAATCCTCTTGCATTAATAATATAATCCAGCCTACTATGTCTGATGATTCTCAGTCAACCTAGAGGCACCAAGTCAACAGGATTTATTTTACTATTGTATTCTTTTATTCTCATGACCATTGGAGGCCTTTCACCCTCAATCTGTGGGTTGTTGAGGTCATATTGGTAAAGCAGCAAATCTGCACATTTGAGAAGCTATAGCCATTAAATATCCTGCATTTTTGCCTGAAATTACTGAATTACTTAAACGATTAATCTATTCTAAAAATAGTTGCTGCTTAACTTTGTGTTGCAGCCTCAAAAGTGACAACAATCCAACATTCATTCTCCCTCTTTTGGTCTCCTGCAGCCTTGTGCTTGTGTTCTTATTCTTTGTGCCTTCTGTGTTTATCCACATTATATGCAAATAAACCAGCACTAATTCTGGCTATTTCTTTGTCTCTAGGATCATTTCCTGCTGCTGTTGTCTACGCACGTAAAGACCGGCTCCAACGACCAGCACATGTGGCCACTAAGACTTTCCAAGCTCTCCGTATTTTTGTGAACGATGAAATGAACGAGCTACATGCAGGTCTGCGTGCTGCCCGGGCAGGACTGAGACCTGGAGGGCATCTCTGCGTAATCACTTTTCATTCGCTGGAAGACAGACTGGTCAAACGTTTCCTCCGGGGAGAAAACTTGTCTAATCTAGATCAGGATCACTTCAGCCCGAGGAAGAAAGGCTCTGGGAAGGAAAAATTGATGGATGTAAAAAGAGATTGTGGAAGTGCTCATTGGCTTCCTCTACGAAGAAAAGTTATCACCCCAGAAAAGGACGATGTAAAAGAGAATCCTCGAGGACGATCCGCTAAACTACGGGCAGCACTCAGATGTTAATTATGCAACGTTAATTATGAGAGAACAAAATCTCTCTGTTTTCATCAAAACATTTAAGTAACTTTTTACAATTAGAATTTAATGCAAATCAAACAAAGGCCATGGATACATTTTGATAATAACTCTCTACTGTATTTGTCTGCTGCTTTATCTATGGGTAATGTACACTTTTCTGTAGTTGGGTGAATAAAGAAATTCAGATATTTACTGTTTCTAACTTCAGCCCACCACAGGAGAGACCCAAGGTTTAATCCTGGTGGTGGTACCTCTGGTCCTGTTGTGCGTTCCCATGAACACAACTGGCCATGTTTGCTGGTGGGAAGCCAGTGAGGGCCGTCATCATTGAGGCTGCATTAGTGACTCCTGCTGGTTGGTTAAGGCAATACGCTGTGACAGGTGAACTTGGAAAGATTGAATCCTACGAAATATGTCCGCTGCTTAGAGCTTAGATATTTTTTTTCCATTGACACCATGTGTCACAAATCTAGCCAGAGAAAACAGGCAATAAACTGCAAAAATGTGATGAGATGAGGTGTTTTGATCTTTACTATTTGACTTTGACTAATTGTAATTGCTCCATCAAGATTATTAACACTTTTTTTTCCTTCTGTCTCAGTTTAGTGCACTCTAAATATACCCTTCTCGTTACCTTGGAAACTAAATGGCGCAAGTAACATTTAACTGAGTCTAAAATTACATGCTGTTTTAATCAAATATGAAATGATTCCATATCCCGAGTTTTGAATGTCCCTCCCTTTTGACATCACTGGATGTAAAGTTATGTAAATTACTGCCCTTATTGATGAAACACGTTATGACATTTTAATCTTTTGAATACTTTGTTTCTTCTTTTATTGCCACAGGAGCATGACGGAATCACGCTGTTAACCGTATTTCAGGAGGTGTGGTAAGAAAATGTTACTCTTGATTTATTTCCACACTGATGCGTGACGGTGTTCATATAAATAGAAAACTATAAATTAACATGGGAAAGATGCCCACTTTTTTTAAAGTGAATATCCTCGATAAAAGGTTCATCCTTGATTTTCTTGATCTTTTGTCCTGCCACCATTTTACCCGCTAAAGGAGGACGTTATGTTGGTGCCAGATTTTTCAAGCAAGAATGTGCAAAATAAAAATCAATATCTGGTTCTGATACATTGATTCTGATTTTATCAGTTTTTCCATTGTCAGGAATGCAGTGCTAAATCAATCAAGTACCTTTACTTGAATATTTCCCTTTTCTGCTACTTTATACTTCACTACATTTCAGATACAAATATTGTACTTTTTACAGCTGTTTTTAAACATTGCTTTAACAAATATAGAATGCAGGAGTTTTACTATTTTTTTCATTATAGTTTATTTTTGTTGTGTTTCAAATAATGTAAATTATGTATGGGCTATTTTAGTGTTACAGAATAAAATGGCTCTTTGTTTTTTAACTTGAAAGAGTGTCTCAGGTGTAAACAGAAAGGATCATGTCCAATATGTTAAAGCTCCAGCCACTGCTGAAACAGGGACGTTTTATTTCATGATTAATTTGTGGCAAGAAACAGACTCATTTTCAGGGGAGTTGTATATCCAGTGTAACCGGTGTGACGATGGCGTGTCAATGTACCAAAATACACTCTTTAAAATTGTGTTTTTTAAAAAAATCTCTTATGTCTAATATTTTGGTGTCCTCAGAGTGAAGCGCAACTGATGCTTGTAGCTTGACGCAGGAGAAAATGATATGACAGGAACATCAGTGATTATGAATTATTGTTATCTAAGACTGCAAATTCTCAATCACCATGGAAACAGTAACCTCAGATAACAGTAAATATACTGTAAGGCAATGCTATTATTGTAGACTTGAATCAATCCATAAATTGACTACCAGGTGCGTAACTAATAGCTACCGTTGTTGAATCACGTCTCTGAAAGTGCAGGAAGACACAGTGAGCATCATCTAACCTGCTGCAAACAAACCTGCAGGCACAAGATGAGCAGATGAACACAAGTCACTGCTTCATTTCAGAAGAATAAAGAACTATGGTGTCTTATTGATGAATCCAGCTTACTAAGTGCTCGAAGTGGCTTAAAACAATTACGAATGAGGATGATGAGGTGTGGCCAACCTGTGGCTCATGAGTCACATGCAGCTTTTTACCTGCACATGTGTAGGGGAATGTAACCAAGTACAGGTTCTTCCATTTCAGTTAAATGCTGTTTACACATCACTACATCATCTTTAATGGTCTAAAAACACAATGTAAAATAATGTAGTACACTCACAGGTGTCATTATTCTGCACTGACTATTTTTACTTTTAATATCAAGTACAAATAGCTGATGATACTATAATACCTTTACTTAAGTAACATCTTCAATGCAGGACTTTTACTTGTAATGGAGTACTTTTACAGTGAGGCTACTTTTAATTCAGTGAAGGATCTGAATTCTTCCTCCGCTGCTGAATTTGCTAAACATTTAGAAACAGCTTCATTGGCATAATAATAGCAGCCATTTAACACTACACATATTTTGCAGTGTTAAAAGCAGCTGTACATTAAAAACAAACTTAGTTTAAAGTTCTTTCTCTACTAAATTACTGTTTCGAAAGGCTTCCAGCTGTCCGGACACATGGCGAAACACAGAATACAGGACATTACAACACTATTGAAAAACAGTTGTATTCCAGTCTTAAAAAGTGCTGGTATTTGAACACTGATATGTCTTGTGAATCCCAAACACTGATATGTCCTTACTCCTTACCCGTGTGAAGGAGTTGTGGATAGAAGTGTGACCATCACACTGAACAAATTAGACGAGAATAACAAAATAGGATATTGATATTAAATCTCACTGGGAGTTGAAACATTTTGGCTCTATGTTTGATTGGTCACATCTGATATAATCCGTCAGTAGTGTACATTGTTAGAGCTGAAACAATTAACCAAGTAGTTGATCAACATAATAATTGGCATCTATTTTGATAATCAATCCATCAATTTCAATTTTTTTTTTGAGAAATAATGCCAAACCTAGTTTTGTTTTGTCTGTGATAGTAGAAAAATATGTTATTGTTTTTGATTGATCTGACTATTTCATGACAATGAACAGATGATTATCAGGTGACCAAACACCAAACAAGGTCTTTTTCTAATCTTTAGGAAACAAAATCACAACATTCAAAGACAGACATACTATAATTAATCAATGTCTCCGACACATACAAAATAATCTTCCTAGTCTGTGTGTCTGCCCACTGACAGGACACAACAACAACAAAGGTGGATTAAGACCGTGCACTGAATTTGATTATAAAGGTCAAGTTTCAGGGAGTCATCAAGAGTTGAATCTCACTTCTAATCGATTGCACTGTACAACTTGAGTAGTAGTTAGTAACAGAAAATGTATCTAGTAAAGACACCAAACATTTGCTGGTTACAGTACCACCCATCTGAATACCTGTTTGTTTTTTTTACAGCGACACTTCTTAAGGATTTTGTGGTGAAATTTGTCCTTTACCATCAGCTTCGCTGCTCTTGTAAAAATATGGTGGAGGAAAATTACACTTTTTCCACCTTTTTGGGAAAGTAAGTGTATTCATTCAGCAGAATTAAACCCTCTTAACATCTTGCCCTCACTAATTATCCTCAAGATGTAAAACCTGTAAGAGATATATTGGTCTGTGTTAAACATCTCTACATTTTTCTGCTGTAAGTGGAGAGTGTAGGCTCTTATAAAACCACTGACCTGCAGGAACACATGTCTATATATTTTAGATTGTTTTCATGAATATAGTTGTTAGTTGCAGACCTGATTCTGTTACTGTAAAATAGTTATAGGATAGGATATTAACATGAGATGTGGGACATTGGTTGGAAATCCCTAAAACTTCAATGTGATTTTTGTGTTTTAACATCATTTTGGACCATTGCTTGCAATGCTCTGTGGTTTCAGAATATCCTGTAAAGCAAATACTTTTAAAAAATAAATTCAAAACCACGATCCTCTCCATTCAAAAAGTGAACCGCAAAAATTCAGAAACTTACACCAGTAGTGAAAAAACTGTGGGGATTGAGTGTGAATCTGTAAATGTATCTTATATGGAATTCACAGTACATTGCTTGTACTTGTACTGAATCTTGAATTGACCTTTGACATCAACAAGGCAGGAAAAGAAGAGTTGGAGGACTAAGTACCGTAGGTTACAATGGGCTCTGATTATTAATGGTCCAGCTCATGTGTTTTATATATAAAAAGCTGATGCAAAGACAAAGACAAGACAAAATATGACAACTGGAAAAAAAAAAAGCTGAAAAATGTGCTGTAGGCTAAAGCATGAAACCATAATTCAATCTTCCCCCTCCCAAAAAAATAAATGACTATGCATTACCTCTGGATATTCATCTACCCCTGACGGTAGCTTTTTGTTATTTCTCCATTTCTGGCGGAGAGAAGTGAGCCAGGCGTTGTGACCATTAACTCTCTGTGTGAGGAGAGAGACATGCGTCAGCCTGTGGCTCCCCCTCTGACAGACTGAAGAATGTATGAGTTTCACAGTGTCGGAGAACAGATCGAGGCAGCCAGAGAAAGCTCGCTCTATCCACATCTTCACTCCCGCCCTCCTACTCTCACTCCCCGCCCATCTCTGCTGCTCCGCCTGCTATAAAAAGATTTCTCACTGAAAAACACTGAGGTCAAAGCTATTTGAATAATTTTTGTGATTGACGGAGGGCCTGCAGGTCTCACGGGAAGAAGATCCAACTGTGAAAGAACACAGCCATGTTGGATAATAGTGCAAGTGCACAGCCAGGGGCTACTACTGCATTTTGCTGACTTTCAATTTGAAACTTAGTTCAAGGGATTAAAATATGACATTGAAAACATTAATTAGAAGCCCTACCCTCTTTAGCGTTTACCCAAATTCACGACCTTTAAGCTGCCTCAAATAAATCACAGGTGTTTAGTGTATCCTGGAGCTTAAGCTGATCACAGCCTCTTCGTTATGTCTCAGCCATCATCAGAGTACCACTTGCTGTTTCAGGTGGTGTACAGGGTGACCTGATGTCAGCTCACTTACTCAAGAGTCGCAAGCTGAAGGAGAAACACCACCGGCTTCCTTGCCTTCTTTAACAGCCACCAGCATGTGTTCATGTTTATCTGCCACAGCCATCCTCCAGGACAAGAGGGAGTCCCATAAGTGTGAAAAAAAAAACATCTTCTCCCAAATTACGATCTATTTCACTCCTTATAACGTAGATGGTAAAATGGCAGTGAAAACCTGTTCTTAATCAGGTAGCTGAACCTTTTTATTTTTTTATTTCTAAATGTCTGCATTGTCACTATGCTTGGAGCATTTCAAGAGTCTGTAACGTGACGTACTTCTGAGTCAAACATAACAAGTGAGCAGTCTTTAATTTCCAGACAGATTTGATCAAATCGTTTGCAGATTTGATTAGACTACCTCAAAATGGACGTGAATTGGCGAGGAAGGTGCTGTAGAGCACCGTTCACCAGCGCCTTCCATAACCAAAATAAGTAGACCCTATACAGCAGCGGTGTCTCTGGAGACTCTCAAGAACCTCATCTTGCAAGTCATGGAGTGAAAGACAAGGTGATTTGTTCACTCTGTCTGTACCCATTGCACTCTTTCACATTTTGTTTAACTTTAGAACAACATTTTTTTTTGCAATATCATCTTCGTATTTTCTGTTAAGGTCACCATCATTTGCATAATGACATTAGATCACAATGCAGGGCGAATAATGTGAATCCATATCAATATCAGGTGTAAATGCAAAGGCCCAAGACCAGATTAGGTTATCTAGATAATATATCCAGGTGCAGTTCAAATGTTACGATGTCTACATACCAGAATGCAGGATAAGTCATTAAAAATATCTAGTTCATACAGGAAGAGGACACAGAGGGATTTTAGGATATAAATAATCAAAATGCCTCTTTCACACATATCAAGTGAAAAACTAGCAGGGAAACAAGATAAGAACTTGGAAAAAAACTGTGATCCAATATTATCCTTCATATTGGATTGATCTTGTTTTTTTTATGATGACGAAAGCTTAATCGATGTGTAGAAACATGACTCCAACGTCTAGAAACCAGGGTAAAGACTTGAATCCATAATGTCATCGTGATATTCTTCCTGAACCTGCTCTTCTGAAAATGGAAGTTGATGACCTGTGGTTTACTTTGAAATTTAGTTCAAGCCATGTTTCATTTAAAAGCAGTTTGTGCGAATGCTTCACTGGGACAATAACTGGAATTTTTCCTCAATGGTGGTAAAATAACAAAATGAGAGAGGGATAAAATCACACTGGAGGAAAAAAAAACAGCTACCTTCAAATCAGGTTGTAGGAGGTGAGATGGCAAAACCTAGAAACCAGGAGCTGTCTGTAATCAACACCAATGAGGCGATGTATTGGATGGTGGCAGCAGAATAAAATCACCACCCTCCAAGTAGGTGTGCAGTATATGACTAAATCTTACCACCCCCCCACTTACTGCCATTATCCCACCGTAGGGAAAATTGCCTGTCTTGGTACAAGCCTGCAATATTCCCAGCAGTCGTCCATTTGGCTCTTACAGAAGCACCACTCTGTAGAATGACAGTGAAACAGAGGTCACACGCCGAACAGTCACCCTGGGGTTAAAATGATAGAGTTTGTGTGATTGTAAATTACTCTATAACACAGGACGCCTTCACTCCAGTCTTTAATGGATACCTTCCTGCTCTTGTCCTACAGGTATCTTATCAATGTGAGCCCTGTTGGCTTGTGGATTTTGCTGTGACAATATACACAGAGAACCTTGTTAACTCACTGCACATGAGAAACTGTGATCTATTCTGTCTTCTTGGTAATTTTCTGGCCTAGCAACTCACAGTGTTGTGAATATACTCTGTAGTCATGGTACGTTTTAGCTCCGGCCTCTTTTTCAGGCCATTTAAAGCAGCTGCTCTAAAGCAAAATGTGAAATATTCGGGGTTCAGTTCTCTGGAGTGTGCCACCATATCTCCATATTAACAACTCTGGAAAAAGCTTGTCGGTGGACCTTCAGTACTTTCTTTTTTTTTTTGTCCAAATTCATCAAATTGTTCTCTGAAGTACCAAAGAGCAGTAGTTCAGGCTACGGCCAAAAAATGTACAAAAGCAGTGGCACAAAATTAAAACGCTGGTATGTATATGGTATTTACTGGCTTTATATTTTTGGGCTGGGTGAAACTTTAAATGTTGTGCAACCAGCCCCCGGTCATGTATTCTGAAATACATGATCATTATTGGACCTGCTTCAACATTTTAAGACAGATAATGATTTCTGCTATTGTGCTGTTGCGTCTCGACTACTGTAATACATTATTTATTTGATTTAGCCTGAAGCTTGACTTCAGCTTGAATAAAACATGTTGCCACTAATCTTTCAAATAAAATCAAGCCTTTTCATTAAATATGGAATTTATTGGGTGCTCTGGTAGTTCACCTGGTAGAGCGTGTACCACGTATTGCGGCTGCATCCTTACCTCAGTGGCAAGGGTTTGAGTCTGGACTGAGCCTTTCACTGCATGCACCCCCTTTCTATTTTTTCCCTGCCTTTCCTGTCTCTCTCAATTGTTGCTATCAATGAAGCAGAAATGCCAAAATCTTAATCTTTTAAAAAATACATATGTGAATTGCATGGTCCAAGACCTGAGTGTGACTTGAATTTGGCAATGACCATTCATCAATGTTTGCATATGCGCTGCAAAGTCAAAGGCTTAAGTCAAGTCAAATACTTTGAGTCATTCACCACAACATCAACATGGCTCAGAATTTTGTATGTTTCCTTCTAGCTGTTTTGAAATCACACCATCTTCAAGGATTTTGTTTTGTGCACCTTTAAAGCATTTATAAAGGTGGTTGCTTAGCAACTGTTAAAGGGGACAAACGTTTGACAAATTTCAATCATGAAATTATCCTACCTCTCAACTGCTGGTCATGGTTTTATATCAGTTTATTTTGTTTCAGTTTATATATGCTCCCTGTTGGTCATACTGTCTTTTAAAATTGTCTACCGCTGTTATGCTGATGACACCCATCTATATTTTGTTTTAAACTGAAAACCTGGATGATTGGCTTCTAACCTCTGCACTTAGAATTCACAGAAATCTTGGTTTTGTTTTTTATCTATACATAAACATTAATCAAGACATTAAGCCTTGTTTAGTCCTGCTTCCTACAACTCAGATATACTGCAAAATTAAATCAGACAAGACGTTCCTCTCTTCCTACCTTGCAACTCTCTATTTACCTGAACCTTATTGGTTCATTAAAAAAGCCAAATGCCTCTGACTTCATTTTACCCCAGACCTGGCTCCATTACATAGGATCTCAGTTAATTTCATGATTAATTTAAACTCTCAACACTTTTTAAACATTATTGTGTTGTGAGCTATGTATAAGCAATAGCTGCAATTCAGTAATGCTAACCATGGATGCCAAATGCTACAGGTTGCACATTACATCAACCATGCTCTGTTACAGAGCAGTGCATGCTCCTGCAAGGATAGTAAACCATTTCACCCACGCCCACAGATGCTTCACAACCATATAAAAAGCCACTTTTGAAGGCATGGGATGAAAACAAGGTTTAGTAAATGCCTTCACAAGTAAAAAGCAAAACAGCCCTAACTTGAGGCAGCAGGAACTAAAACTAAATAAGCACATTATGGATTGTTTCCCTGCTTCTCGGATAGTTAATACAGTTTCCCGTGGCAATAATTACAAATTAGATGTTTTATAGTCAGACTTCAGAGCTGCAGTGAGAGGATTATTAACTATTAACATAATTAAACCATCTACATAAAATATATAAAACAATATAACAATTATAAATAATAAATAAATAAACAATTAGTTTTACACTGTGACTGATGGTGACCGGCCAGTCCTGGTTGCACTAGTATAAATACATCCTGCTCCTACAACATTTCTGTTGGTTTCCCGGGGACCCGTAGGATCCTAATTCTGCAGCAGCTCTCCACAAATAGGTAGTGATTAAAACTGGCTGCGTTGGGGTCCACCTGGGCCAAAATCTCTGGAGGCACCCCTGGTGTTGCATACACTCAGCATATAGAAACAGTGAGGGTGGGTTAGAGTGCGTGGTCTGCTTTTGACCAGATCTCTCTGGGTCTGTGCTTAGCACCAAGAAACAGTGTGTGAGTGTGGGAGGCTTTTGTGTGGCATCTGTGCTGTGTGTACTGAAAAGACCAGCATATGTCAGTTGGGGTATGTTGGTTAATTCTTCACAGGTGACGCACTTTTGGACTTTTGGACTGCCTGCGTGGCACCAGCAACAGGACCTGTGGGTGTGTATCTTCCAGTACTTTACACTGAGTCCAGTGTTGTGTTGGATAGCTCTCCACCCCCGTCTCCCGCACCCTCACTTTCTCCTCAGCTGCAAAGCTGGGTGGGAAGTACTGCATCCTCCTCTTGGTCAGTGTTGCTCTGGGCAGCAACAGATGAGAACAGTATTGAACACTATTCATGTCAGTCACATGCCAGACACATTAGTGAGATTGTGGATTAGTGTTGCCTGATTTTATATGAATTATAAGACCCATAAACAACTCTGTGTTGCCCAAAATGTAAACCTAAAAAGCATCAAAATAATATTCAAATGCAGTGATCTTTTTTTTTTTCTAAACTAAAACATGGTTAAATAAGTGTGTTTACAGCTTTGCAACAAGATTTACAGGTCATTAAGACATATTAGAATTATATATTATTTACTTGTAAAAAGTTTTTGGCAATTTAAATAATGAAATAATTTGCAGGGAATGCACTGCTGCCAGGTTGTGTGTTAATGTACGTTATTCTTATATATATTATATATTCTTATATTAAAAGTCAAATCAAAATATTAACATCCCATTTGACCTTATTTATATGAGACATACAGCAATAAAAAGTGAATTTGTTGTCTAATTGATTGCAAATATTATTATTATTATTTATAACTAATTCAACTTTCATTGGCAGTTAGCATTAGTAGTATATTAGGGAGTTATCTCAGTATCAATCAGCCTTATTTAGAAAAACTGATGTGAAAAACTGTTTGCATATACAAGTGACCAATTTTGCGAATGTTTATATGCAGATGACTGTGTCCTTCATATCATTAAACACACATAATATAGTACTTAACATAGGGTCACTAAGCACAGTGTGTGGTGTTCAGTAAACTATCAGTGTACAGGGCAGGTTTTTATCTAAATCTGAATCTCTGGATAACTGGTTTCTTATTGTGGTAGTGATTCGACACGCTATTTTATTTGAACAAGATTAAAATAGTAATCCATTGTTTGTCTCTTTTTACCTGAAGTTTACAAACACCAAACAAGACCAGAAAATCATGATACATGACTACTGCCATAAAGAATATTTATTCTGAGAGAGTTGAGTAGTAGAAATGAGTAGAATTCCAATGTTACTCCAATGTTTACTTCAGGTTTTATTCCTCTATTTGGGTTCAGAAATGAAAGTAAAGTAAAAAACACTTTTTTAACTTGCTGGAGCAATGCAACATTCCACCCACTGCTCTCGACTGCACCTTAGTGATTTACTTGCCAACAGGACTTCATGTACAACCAAGAGGTGTGAGCAGAACAAAGCAAGGTGTGCTACTTGCTGCAGCCAACACTCATGTAGGAACCCTTGTGGTTTTTCACTTGCTTGATCAATTTACATGGAATAAAAGCATAAAGAACACTCTGTAGCTGAATATCAATTTTTAGGTCATGGCAGAAATCTCTTTGTATGTTTCCTTGGTGTATTTCTTTTTGTGCATGCATAGTTTTATTTGTAAAATATGTGCTGCTCTGTCAAAAGGTGATGGTTCTGAACAACAACTACTGTGTTATTCACTCTGCTATTGATAAAAACATACTGCTGATAATTACATTTTTCAAATATCTTATTGAGTTTTTAAAAAGAAAACTTCTCTGTGAATTCTGTTGGTGGTTATATTTTCACCTGCCCCACCTAACTGTGGACAAAGCTTTGATTGTTTATTCGAAGGGAGATAAATGCTGAAGAAATAAGGTAAGTTACATTTTGAGGATTGTCAGTGCTATATGAAAGACATTTGTCAGATATTTTGACATTGTAACATTGTACTGATAGTGTACTTCTATGCATTTCTATGTTTTTGGTTTAAGCACAATGAATCACACCTTTACTTGACACTGGTAGTTAGTATTCAGACAACTGCAGAACAGACAAAGCTCTGGTAATGTGTTTAGATAGATAGATGGATAGATAGATAGATACTGTACATATAGACAAATGCACAGAGTCTCTCAGATGTGAGAAAGGCTCAAGTGTGGCTGCTGCTCACAAAGAAGTTGAAGCAGAGAAATGCCACAGCGCACGCTGAGTGACGTCAACCAGGAGGCCCCGTGGGGATGAGGTGAGTCAGAGCCAGGGCCGCGGCCTCGCCAGCTCTCCGCAGCCATGAGCGCGTCATCACCAGTCTCACTGACACCCTCTCACATTTCTCTGCATCTGCTTCAATGTGCCTCTGCCTCCCTCCATCCCTCCGCCTCCTCAAGAGGATCTCTTCACATCCATGGCATACGCCAGTACTCGCTATGCCTGTCTGTCTGTGTCTCTCTCCACACTTTAGGGTGGGTACTCATCAAGCATGAAATGTTTTATATCCAATGATGGTGAAAGCTTTTTGTCATTTTATATGTAGTCAAAGAAGGATACTGGAAAAAATGAGGTAACATACAAAATAAGTCGCAAGGTTTGTCATGACGTGTTCAGTGGAAAAGGATTGTTTAGCTATCTTGACATTGTGAAAATGATTTTTATTTTCATTGTTTTTTATTGATAAATAATTGTTTAGTGGTGCAAGCTCAGTGAGTCACACCTTTGCTCGACATCGGTAGTTAGACAAAGAACAGCGCAACAGACAAACATCCTCTAATATCTTCCAGACCTAACCATGTACAGGTTAAGAGAGCAAATGCCTCCGTATCTCAGCAGTGTAGGTTTATGCTGATAAGGAGCTCATTAATGCAGACTATACTGTTAGCGATGGATCTGTGCTGGCAGATCTGAGCAGTGATGATTCACCCATCACAAGCAGAACAACACTTTAAATATTTTTGAGGAACCGCTCAGACACAAAGTACCCTGTAAACCTTCATCACTTAACCCACCCCAGGGCCTCTCCTAACAGTCAGCCAGCACTGACTGTCAATATTTGTGAGGATAAACAGATCCTCAAAACAAGAATTACTGACTTCTATCATGACAATCACTGACATTTCTAAGACTAACAGACTGACACCAGTTATTTAAGCTTTTACCACTCTGACATTAGGCATCATAGTTAATGGTACATGATACAAATTAAGTACTTTGTAAACAAATAGTGGTAAATTAGTCTAAATGAGCGCCTTTGTATTGGAGTAACATGGGCGGAAATTCTGTGAGGGATGGAGGGGGCCCTTCCTGGGAAAAACACGAGTTGTTCCACTCAAAATGACATGTAGACATAAATATATAATTTTGAATAATATAATAACATGGAATGGTTTTGTTAATCAAATGAAACAGATGGTGCACAACAGAACAGAGTCAGGCATAGAGACCTATTATTATCATTATTACTATCAATATGATTATTCAAAACATTTGAACACATCAGTACAACCCTTGTTTTATCAATTATCTAGTATACTGTACATAGTAGTAATAATAGTTTTAGAATACTTTTAGCAGCATCTTTGACATCCCTTTCAGGAATTACTTACTTACTTAGGCCTTTATATTCCCTAAGGAGTGTAGGCCATCAATGAAAGCCCTCCATCCTCTCCAGTCTTGTGCCTTTTGATCCAGCTGCTGCCACGACAGCCCCACAACCTTAATATCTTGTTCTGCACTTTATCCCCAGGTTGGTTCTCCTTGTTCCTATGTTTCTCTTATCATGTGGGCCCCATGCTAATGCCTGTTTGGTGATTGATTTATTGTGTCTGCTGAGTGTGTGTCCACTTCTTTTCCCTAATTTGAAGTTGTATGGGATTTTGCTTGGCGTGCTCCCACTGGTTGGTGTTGCTGATGGTATCTGACCCATAGAGACAGTGGTTGATGAATGTTTGTAGTTCGTTGAGTATGCTGGTGGTAATTTTCCATGTTTCGGATCTTTACGACAGACTGGATTTGACATATGAATTAAAAATGTTCAGTTTGGTTGTGCCTGTGAGGTGCATAGTCGCAATCAGCTCCTAAACAAATCAGAAACCAGAAATGGTAGAAGGTTTTGTTTGAGTTAACTAAATATATATAATATATTCTTTGGGTGTAGGTCAGACATTCAAAGAAGTAATTTGGGGCTCTGGGAACATGTGATGGGTATTTTTTCTTTTTTACCATTTTCTGACATTCTATAGACCAACTGATTAATTGATTGAACTGATTAATTGAGAAAATAATCGGCACATTATTTGTTAATGAAAACAATCATTAGCTGCAGCCCTAATCCCTTTTATGTATTTTTAATGTAAATATTCACAGTTACCAAAATGCATGAAATAATGCACAAATAAAACACCTTTTGTAAATTTCTTATTAGCAGTTTCTCTATCAGGGTTTACATGAAGTTAGTTTTATTATAACTAAACTTCAACCTAAGTTACTGCCTGTGTTGTTTCCTTCACTGCTACCTGTACATCTAATAGTATAGAGCAGATCAGAAAAAAATATCAATACCACAGCTTTTTTTTTTTTTTTTTAATGGAAATTGAATTGACAAGTTCAAGCACTTGCTTTGCACTGCTTGCTTTGTTAGTGGGAAATACAATCTTAAATGGGCTGGATTTTAATCTTGGTAAAATCAACAACTGTCTGAATCCAAACAGAGTTAGATTTTTTGAGATGCAGTTTACTAGAGATACCAGTTGCTCTACAGACTGGCAGTGCTCCGATGGCATGGCACAGACAAACCTCTAGTGGGGAGCATTGCAGTAGATGGAGGGGAGGGGTGGCAGATATTGAGAAACAGACTTAATTTGTGAATAACCCCTCTCCAATTGGCTGTCTGCAAGCTGCCTGCATCGTGTTCAAGTTCCATTCATGCCAGGTAGAGCACGCTCAGCTAAGGGGAGCATGAGGGTGTGTGTGGGGGGTGTGTGTGGCAGCAGCGGCGTGTGGGGGGGTAGCTGTTGGGTTGAGAGCAGGGTGGGGGAAGTAGCTTGCCCGGAGAAAGAGGTTTGCACCACATACAACATTCAAGCGGACATCTGACGTCAGTACATCAATAATTAAAGCATTTTATTCATAGCCTGCGAGAAAAAGAATCAATTGACAAATCACATATTCACTTTGACTTACTTCAAACGGTGAGACAATTAAAATACACAACATGTCTGTGTTGTGTGTGTGTGTTTGTGTTTGTGTCTGATGCCATTTTCAAATTTTTCTATTTATAGCTTCTATGTTATTTAGGATGCACTACCCAATATATGGCAAAGGCAGGCATAGAAATCGTGACTCACTTTTTTTTCCTGAGTCTGCCCTTGCTTTCTGATTGGTTTTAAGATGCATCCAGCCATTATATTTATCCCATCTATCATGCTTTGACATGCCAACTTCCTCATTTGTATTTCATGTATTGCTATGCATGCAATCTAAGAATATTCACATGCTAGTTATATTACATTTTCAGATTTGACTGTATGTGGTTTACTGACATGAACTCAAATACTGCAAAACTGTCTAAGTTAACTAAACTGTTAAGATGAATTGTACTTTATATAGCTTTGTTTTGTAAAAATGCAATTTCTACAGGTATTTGTTCAACAGAAGTCAATCATAAACTCTAAAGACAGCAGGCTGTCCTGAACTCCCACATAATTGGAAAAATGCTGTAGACATTTAAATACTACAACACAAATAGGCCTAATAACTTGCTATTTATTTGTGGCATTTTACCAAATGCTTTATAACTCATCCTTGTTTCTTTGTTGAGTGTAAACAAGTTTAGAGCCACTGTGTTCCTGAAAATAACTCAATAATTCTCAGAAATTCTCATACTCTGTCAACATTTTCTTAAAACTACAATAATCAATATTTTCACAATAACAATGGATCACATTTGGAAATGTGTCTGGGTTGCTTGCGGTGACGAACCCACACAGGTAAGGTTTGCAAACCAGCCAGTGAGCATAGTGGAACATTTAGTTCTTAAAGAAAACCAGGTGTCTTTTTGAGGAGGTGGTGGAGACCAAACAGAGGAAAAAAGTGAATACTGCTCTTACAGGTCAGGGTGCCAGGGTCCTTACTACTTGTAACTCTATCCAAAAAAAAAACACCCACACAGTCCATGGAACATTTAATGTAAACAAGATTACTGAACAATATTTACAATAATAACTTTCGTAAAGAACATTTAAAATAGGACAAGAGGAAAGTGTTTGAAAGCTTTGGAGGAGGCTAGAGGGAGCACATATTGGCACAATGGTACTGGTGGCAAGGTATATATATCTGGTATATACCAATATCTGGAACCATCTGACCAGTAAGAAAAAAATAATGTTGGTGAAAAGACTGGTGAGTAGGCAAGTCATACACATTTTCGACAATATTAATTAACAATTTAGCACCACCAACCTTTCACTTTTGTTGAGGGTGGAAACTAAAACACATTTTAAACAAAAGGCAAACTGTATAGCTACAAAAAAGCCAGCTAGCCAGACCCAACCCTTGCTTCTCTTATCCTTCTTGTTGTCTGTCCTACTACCTCAGCCGCAAAACTTAGATTACCAGGTGAATTGGTGTCGCTTGGCCCAGTGGGCTCAGTGGGCTCAGTCGGCTGCTCTCAGTGCTGCTCTGCTGCCTTCAGGCTCACTAGGCTAAGATGACTGACGGCAAACAGCACCAAATGAATCATTTGTTATTTAAAAAGAAAATTGGTTGTATCAACCCCAAGGCATTTCAATCTCTCTCTGCTTTTACGCACCACCCTCACATTTGTTCTCTTTCTCTTTGTCCATATTACTTCCCTCCACTATTCATCCATGTATCTATTTACCCAAATGTCACCACTTAACAGAGATAGGAAAGAGGAATTGCCCAGATAAAGTCAGTCCACTCACCAGGGCCAGTTAACGTCACAGCACTTGGGTTATATTTTGCATCTGCCCCCGGTTATCTGGCAGCCCACTAAGAAAACTCCCGGCTCTCCAGATGGCCAGTCCGTCATTGATGCTAACTTCATTAACTTGCCAAGCATGTCCTTTGTTTTCCCTTTCTGACCGTCTTTGGCCTGAATGCTGGCCTGCCCCTGACCTACCCTGACCTACACTCTGTCTTTGCCGGTTGCTGCATACGAGCCTTTGCCCTTTGTACCTCCCAAGACACTTGCGGATGCCCTATCTGGGGTTGAGATCATGTTATTATTATGGTCAGAATCTGGTTGAAAGCTTTGTTTAAAAACAGAACTCTGTCACCTCCAAGATGAGTCAAAGCGAGACAAAACTGTACCGAACAGATGCCTGCAAAGTTAAAGACAACAATGCAAAGTACTAAAACCTGCTAATGAAGTATTACTTTGACAAAATATTTGTTCTTTGACTCAGAAAGAGCTGAATGAAAGGTACTAAATGAACTCACCCACCATGTTCGCTCTAAGGTGGTTAAGAAATCCTCTCTTGATGAATGTTGGCTATTTTGTTATTTGTGCTTTTTGCTTTTATCCTGTTCACGACTCTGTGGTCCAAAATACAGACTTTATGCCAGCATTACGTATATGTAGTCAGTGTGCTATAAACTGCCAATGTTTAGATTGCATACTCTTATTTAGGATGTCCAGTTCTAGATTGTTGATGCTTTTGTCAAGTATGTTTTGAAGGAAACATACTAGCTTCCTGGGTTATGATTAGTGGCAAAGAACAGCTTTCAAACAGAGAAGTGTTGTGTGTGTTTTTTTTTACCACACTGAAGGTGTTGGGAGGTGGTAGAGGTGAGTGGAAAGTGCACAAAGCACAAGACTTACAAAGACACCAGAGACAAAAAGCCTTTTCACATTTATCTCTTTTGTTACAGATTTTGTGACTTCTCAGTTTGATCCGAACTACAATTACAAGTGTGAACTCACCCACCAACCACCAGACCAAACACCCAAACAGTGGTCTGACAAAAAGTGGTGGTCTCAGTCTGGATCTAATTAAACCACAGTTTGGTTCATTTTCCACTGTGATAACATTTTTATTTCAGACAAATTACAGGAATATCGGGCAGGCTATTGTCGGAACTAGAAAAAGGAAAAACAATGCAACAAAATGAGCTGCGGTAGCATTTGGTCTTATGACTTTGGAAAATTCTGACACTTTTAAATGATTTTCCATGAGGATTAGAGAAAGTTGACCCCCTGAATTGACAACATGCCAAAGTCAGACACATGCCCTTCTTACCACTCAATTAGTGGAGCGAGACACAGCTCGCTTTGGTGTGACGACAGGACATTGGTACAGTATGTATAGTTCTTTAGTGTGCTTTCATAATTGCAATGTGAAACCAAAGCTTAGAGATCAAATGTATGTAATGTAACAAAAATGTGATCCTCTGCTCAGACCTTAGTTTAACGTATGAAAAGGCCCATGGTTTCACATCCTGAGTATGGTGTGTGGCTAGGTTTGAGCAGCTAAAGCGTTTAAGGTTGAGGTTAACCCTTTATAGGGCACTCATTGAAATACTTCTAAATTCAAAATGTCAACCCTAGACCATTACTGGAGGTCATTACAAGACTTTACTTTTGTGAGTTTTTAAAAAAAAAAAATTCAATTTTATGGTGAAAATCAAGGTCAATTAAGTTACCATATATAGTTTCCTGCCGGTCTGTCATATAGCCTGATTGTCGCTGATTGGCTTGGAGAAATCTCATAGTTCTACTGCCTCATGGTGAGGCAAGGGGTGGGCATTTTGAACTCCCACTGTGACAAAGACTCTGTCACAGATTGTGGACAGCACATGTTTCAGGGTCTGAAACAAAGCTGATATATAGTGCTGGCTTATATAGAAGCTACAGAGGTCCCGTGCAGGTGTGCTGATGGCGGAAGGTACCATCTCTAACCGGGTTATAGGTGATATTACCTAACTGTTGAAGTTGTGTGTCAAAGCGTTGGGGTTTATTTAAGGCCTTTGACTGGGAAGCGGTGATGCCTATAAGTAGGGATATTGTGTGATATTTTTGATTCATGTAAGAACTGGCAGTGAAGCTGATTGTTTAAAGGGAAGATAATTGATTGATCAGCGGTTGGTTGGTCTAGGGGGAGGGGCTTAACATTTATAAGCCTCTGGCCACCAACGCTCACAAGGAGTCAGTGTGAGGGTGGATGTAAACCCGACAGGTATCAGGTATTTTTTTGTTTTGTTTTTTTTGTTTTGCTGTGGACGTCCAACTTTTTGTTTTCCTCACTGTTTTTTGTAAATAAAGCACCTCAATAACTTTTGCAACTCAAGCCATCTTTTGTTATCTTTTCTTAAACAGATGACCCACCGATTTTTGTAAGACCCACTTAAGTGACCAAATATGGACCCTTGCCTGATAAAGGGTTAAGGAAAGATGGATGTTTCAGTCACTTGTTAAAGTAAACTTGTGCTTCAAGTCACTTTTGACAACAATGTTTCTCAATCCAACAGCTGCTTTGAGTGTCAAAACATAAAAAGAAAACCATAAAAATCAATTCTTCTATTGTTGCTATGAGTGGATATTGTATTGCTTGAGTGGATATTATCGGAAAACAAATGAAATACCGTGTCGTATGAGCGTTTTGCTGATATGTTCACAATCAAAATTTTACTACTTGGCTGATGTGTTCATTAAAAACATTTTGTTTATTTCCGTCTGTTTTGATTGACATTTCTCACATGTGCTGTGACTGAATTAAACTCACTTTCAATTTTCAGCTCAGCCTTGCCTTTGATTAATATCTCTGTGCTGCTGAGTTGATTTGACAAATCCACTGCGCTTCCACTCTTGAAAGAAGATATTTTCAAACTATTGCAACTTCAGTGTTTTATATGTGTAATGTGATAACTTCCTAATTCATGACACATTCAAAGACTCAGAGATGGAATAATAATGTTAGTTCTAATAATCTCTGTGACCGAGGATGCCGGTTTGCTTCTCAGTGACTGACTGACTGGAAGCATCATAACCAACATTACTCATCTGTCTTTCAAATCTTTCAATTTTGTGTCCTTGACCAATTCCCGGAGGCTCCAACTGTAGACTGTGTGAGCTTCCATGTTGTGCTCGCAAACAATAAATCTGTTTATGAGTTACGGTGTGTTCTGAAGGTTTGTTCAATCTACGTCTTAGGCTCCTCAAGAAGAACATATATTTACAAAATCTGGACAGTGAAATGAAGTCCAGGCTGTATCTTTGACTCTGTGTGCGGCTGACCATGCTACTCATGTCAATGTGCCATTCTCTGACTCATGGTGTTGCCTACGGTGGGGGAGGGAAACTCAGGAGGCAGAGGGAGAGTGAGAGAAGACCAAGAGCTCTGATACAGAGAGTAGGATGAAGTGTTTTCTCCCCCTACTGACTGAAAAGCTGTCTGGTGTTTTCTGTGGAAAGTTCACATGGACGCACATGCATACACGTACCCACATCCATTCATTTATTCATTCATGTTTACCATTTCCCTTTCCCTATTTTTTTTTTTTTTTAATTTAAGCTTTATTTTAAGATTTCTTTATCCATTAAAGGTCAATGGAAGAATTGTGTCTTTGCCTTTAACACAACATTTAGTAGTTTTAAGAGTTTTCAGTGATATTTTAGAGATGTGAAACATCAAAGCAAATGGAGTTAATGAAAGTAATGTTAACAATAATGCAACTCTTGCTTTCCTAGTATACTGTACTGTCTATCTGCATTTCTGAATCATGACACGTATTCTAAAAGTTTATCATTCCACTTATCCTGGCCCCCCTGTGAATGGATGAATGATAGACTGTTTAAATATTTAGCGGTTTTTCACTCATCCCATGACTTTGATAATGGTGAGATTAGTTTCACCAATGAGTTAACTGGTAATGAAGCATCGTTGCTATGGCTATCAGCAATTTACATTATTTTATATATTTTACATATATTACAAAATTACAATTTTTAGTGGAAATGGAATTAATATTCACATCTTACAACTACAAACTGAAAATGAAATCAGCAGCATAAAATATGAAATGATGTTTGATGATGTAGACTAACAGGTGTTGCCTACTAAGGTTTTGGGCACCTTATTTATCATAACCTATTTGCTCCAAGTGCCACAGGTCATAATTCAAAGCTGAAATGACCTTTATGATATGCATGAAAGTTTTTTTTTTATCTCTGAATGCAATTGACGAGACTGTTTGACCAGACAAGTCAACTCTTTTAGCCTTTCTGTGGATTTCAAAAACACAAAATCCCCTTGTGATGATTGTGTGGTGTCAGAGAGCAGGGATTCTTTCTCATAACAAGCAGTCTTTGCTCAACTATTGATGGGTTTTGCGAAGTCTATTTTTACTAAATTGGCCATGTTTCATTTTTGCCTTTTGTGAAGTTGCGTGTGGCATAAGAGCGAGGAAAGATTAGCTTCACAGCCCAGCAAGTCTGTGTATTTTATCAACCCAGTAGCAGACCAAATCATAGCAGGCTAAAATGTGATTACATGTCTCAATTGAGACTCTAAATTTCAGTGATTTTGTGACTTAACGACCAAAAAACATTGAAATATGAGTCTGAGTGGATTCAATAAGGAAATCAAAAGGATTTGGATTTTATATTGTGTTTAGATTAGATAAAATGTGATAAAACATTAGCTATACTTAATGTACACTACAAATGATTGTAAAATTGACAATTCTAAAAGTGAAATTTGAAGTTTAAATTTTATTGCACATCATCCAAAACTCAAATGGCAAATAAAATTTCAAATTGATGTCATTTTAATATTGGCAGTCCTGGACTTCCATAAAAGACGTGACAATGTGGTAAAATTATACTTCCTGAAAAATAAAATACTAATAATTATATTCTATCAACTCTGTATGTCATGCTAATGCTAATCACAAATGTATTGTTTCATTAAATACAAAAATGCCAGGTGAAATTGACCAGAGGATAAAGAAAAGAGAAAAGAAATAGTTATTTTTTATCACACAACAAGCACAACGAAATTCTCCTTCTGTTTTTCTTCTCAGTACATGATGTAATAGATGGTTTCAGTTCAATTCTAACAGAAGAAAGCATGAACAAGCGTGAACAATGATTCACAGTTATTGAAGCTGCTTTGAAATCTGAGGCATAAGTTTACAGAATGTGTCTCAAACCTTTAAGGCTTTTTTCCCAGTAGAGAGTATGTCGAAATCACAAAGAAGAAAAAAGATTTACCTATTATTATAATAATCATTGTCACAGTTTGAAATTAAACCCTAAACTTTTAGATGAATCACATGAGGAAGTTAGAGTTTGTAATTTTGAAACAGGCCAGATCAGATTTTCTTGAGTTGTTGGCTGTCAGCATCATACCAAAAGTTATCTCTGTTGAATTTGTGTTCTTGTGTTATAAATGATAAAATTCCTTATCACGAAAAAGTAAAAAACAGACACACAATTAACAGGTGTAAAAGGCAACCTAATAACTGATAGAAATTAAGATAATACATTTATTAACAAAAGATATCTTTTAAATCAAAACATTGTATTAGTGATACAAGCATGAAAAAAAATTACAAAAAACTATTTGTGTACACTAGTACTACACTTGTGTGTTTCAGTTCATAAAATTTAAATCCATAACACATCAGGATGGAGTGAACACAGTTAAACTCCGAGTTAGTCCCTTTAGGAGACAAGACTTTAATGTAGATTTAATGTTAACCCCAAAACTGATGCTGAACATCGAAGCTTGTGTGCAGAACATCACTGATTTATAATCACTTGCACATGACTCTGCCACAAAAACTAAATTCGGATGGCACCAAAAAGGTTAAGTGGTCAGCTATGCAACCCTATCTGTGTGTATATTAGTGTATTTGTCTATTGACTGTGTGTGTTTACAATAAAAATAAAGTCGTTTAATGTTAGATTACAAAATATGCACCACCCCTTTTCCCTAATGCATCTTTTAGTGTATCTTGCTGCACACATATTTGTTGTGAATGGTAGGCTATTACTTTTTTCACCATGTTGGATTGCACATGTCCATGTGAGCCCAGAGATCTAGACGCCAGTGACAAACCAGCAGTCAACAGGATAATCCCAGTTAATACTTTCACCCACTGTGAGGATATTACAGGTGAGAGACAAAAACACATCCAAAGTCCTTCTGTGTCTGATGCAATTCAAACTGAATCCAGATTTTAAGTCTTAAACGTGTTCCTATATGGCTTCCAGACATAAACATACAAACCCCTTTAAGTCACTGCTTAACACTTCATGTGAAAACAAATATAGCTCGTCAGCAGGTGAGAATATGCATTTTCCTGGTATTAGGAGAAAAGCTCTCATCTGACTAAACACACGCACAGACACACACGTGATTGTCTGCCCGTGTGCACACGGGTGCATCAGTGTGTGTATGTTATGTGTTTGTATTTTGATTCTAACATGAAAAGGCACTTCCACACCCATATATTACCTTCTAAAAATAAAGTCATGACGTCAAACAACAGTTATTTCAGTTGGTCAGCTAGCATCCCCCTCCCTTCTCAAAACGCACTCAATAACAGAGGAACTTTCAGGCTTTAAAAATAAAAGTATAAAAATGTTTCTTAGTGAAACACGCAGGATAAATATGTGACATTGTATCTTATATTATTGATGAATGATAAAAATAACACAACCAAGTATGTGAATGTACAACTTTGAGACTGTTCTCTTACTAGACCAATAAAAATAAGATCTAAATGGAGAATCAGAGAGCAATACAAAGAAACAAATCCGATATTTTTGTGTAAATACATTCTGAGTCCTCTCTGTTCATGCCCTCTCGTTAATGTACATATTAATAGCGAGCATTAGTGTGCTCCTGCCCCACTGATTTACTCATAAAGAACGGGTATGTTACAAGCAGGCTGAAGTGTAGAAACAAGTTTAGGATTGTTGCCTTGATAAGTATTCACCTCACATATAACTCTCTGCAGTGAGGCTTAGATATGAGTCATAGTCTAGAATGGTAGGAGGGCACATTAACAGACTGACTTTTTATTACCACTCAGTCGAAAACAAAAATCTTCAGCAATTGGATGAATGATTGTGGACCAATAATTAGGAACTGACTAATTAAACAAATATGGGGGTATTTATATATGCACATAGTACATACTATAAAATGTTGAATTAAACTGTAACCCCTTCTGTACATGTGTCCATGCAGAACCAGGCTGGTTTGAGCAATGCCTCAGATCAATGAAGGCTTTTAATTTATGCCACAAAAGGATAAAAATCTACATTCACAGAATAATTTTCTAGGATTTGTTTTTCCATATGGAGGCTCAAATGTGCCAATAATCATTAATATTAATAATTACAAACGTTTTTGATGGTTAATTTATACCAATCAGTTATTAATTATTTCACGGATATAATTACTTATTAGGCCATAAAACTAAAATTTGAATATTGCAATATAAGAATGATAAATAATGGATCATTTTTTAAAGAATTTTTAATCCTACATTATGTTACTTTAGTTAATCTAATGCTCTTATTTACTTATATATTATATTCCTTTTTTCTTCTGCTTTAACATGAACATTTTTCATTTGATTCACACCTCAGACACCTTGATTTGATGAAAAATATCAAGTAAAATAAATAATAAAAACATCTCCCTTTCTATATGTACATTAAAAGAAACTCCTTTTATATTTTATTTCATGTTAAATCCCCAGAGAAATATTAGAGATGTTTTTGCAAACCTTTCTCTATGTTCACTCTCAAAGTCCATTTCAATCAGTACAGTGAGTCATGTCAGTTGTTCCAGTTTTCCTTTTCCCTCAAACTCTGTTGAGCCACCATGAATGAAACGGCAGAGTTTTGTTGACAAAAAAAAGAATTAAAGCGCAACTTAATTTATTTAAATCTGGGTCCTATTCCTATATAGTTTGGATTCAAAATGATTTGGTGGTGCAGTGGTTGGCACTGTTGCCTCACAGCAAGCATGTTCCATGTTCCACACGTACGTTAGGTTAACTGGTGACTCAAAATTACTCGTAGGTGTGAGTGTGAATGTCTCTATGTGTCAGCCCTGTGACTGACTGGCGACCAGTCCAGGGTGTTCCCCACCTCTTTCTCAAAGTCAGCAGGGATTCGCTCATGGTGGCTTTGAAGAGAGTGATATAATGCCTGTTTCTGGTCCAACAAAAAGGATCTTACTGGTTTATGTCTGTAGGGATCTTTTCCATATTGTTCTTAGACACTTCGAGTAACAATCAGAGCCTGTCAGCAGCAGACAAGCACTTTTAGTGGACGTACTTTGATTGGGCGCAATTGTCCCAAAGGATTACGTTGCAGCCATTACAGCACGTTTTGCAGCTGCAGGCTGAATCCACTGGACTAATTCCAAAACTTTTTGTACCTACCAGTCATTTCAAAGCCAAAATATGTAAAAATAGGACCAAGGTTTAAAGATACTGAAGCTACCTTTGAAAATCAATCAAGAGTAGGGCATAGAAGAAACTACTTGAAGTATGAAAAGAGTTATTATTTCTGTTAAAAAAGAGAAACTCAAAACAACAGAGTGGTGAGTTAAACACATTACACTCACAGAAATAACGTTTTAGAATAACTGAAAGACAACAGACTACAGTGGGTACGGAAAGTATTCAGACCCCATCACTTTTTCCACATTTTGTTATGTTACAGCCTTATTCCAAAATGGATTAAATTCTTTTTTTCCCTTCATCAATCTACACACAATACCCCATAATGACAAAGTGAAAAAAGTTTTTTAGAAATTTTTGCAAATGTATTAAAAATAAAAAACTAAAATATCATGTGTACATAAGTATTCACACCCTTTATTCAGTACTTTGTTGAGGCACCTTTGGCAGCGATTACAGCCTCAAGTCTTCTTGGGTATGATGCTACAAGCTTGGCACACCTGCATTTGGGGTATTTTTCCCATTCTTCTCTGCAGATCCTCTCAAGCTCTGTCAGGTTAGATGGGGAGCGTCGCTGCACAGCTATTTTCAGGTCTTTCCAGAGATGTTCAATGGGGTTCAAGTCTGGGCTCTGGCTGGGCCACTCAAGGACATTCACAGACTTGTCCCGAAGCCACTCCTTCGTTATCTTGGCTGTGTGCTTCGGGTCGTTGTCCTGTTGGAAGGTGAACCGTCGCCCCAGTCTGAGATCCTGAGCGCTCTAGAGCAGGTTTTCATCCAGGATGTCTCTGTACTTTACTGCATTCATCTTTCCCTCTATCCTGACTAGTCTCCCAGTTCCTGCTGCTGAAAAACATCTCCACAGCATGATGCTGCCACCACCATGCTTCACCATAGGGATGGTATTTGCCAGGTGATGAGCGGTGCCTGGTTTCCTCCAGACGTGACGCTTGGCATTCAGACCAAATAGTTCTATCTTGGTTTCATCAGACCAGAGAATCTTGTTTCTTATGGTCTGAGAGTCGTTTAGGTGCCTTTTGGTAAACTCCAAGCGGGCTGTCATGTGCCTTTTGCTGAGGAGAGGCTTCCGTCTGGCCACACTACCATAAAGGCCCGATTGGTGGAGTGCTGCAGAGATGGTTGTCCTTCTGGAAGGTTCTCCCATTTCCTCAGAGTAACGCTGGAGCTCTGTCAGAGTGACCATCGGGTTCTTGGTCACCTCCCTGACCAAGGCCCTTCTCCCCCGATTGCTCAGTTTGAACAGGCGGCCAGCTCTAGGAAGAGTCCTGGTGGTTCTGAACTTCTTCCATTTACGAATGATGGAGGCCACTGTGCTCTTCGGGACCTTCAATGCTGCAGAAATTTTTCTGTACCCTTCCCCAGATCTGTGCCTCGATACAATCCTGTCTCGGAGTTTCTACAGACAATTCCTTTGACTTCATGGCTTGGTTTCTGCTCTGACATGCACTGTCAGCTGTGGGGCCTTATATAGACAAGTGTGTGCCTTTCCAAATCAAGTCCAATCAATTGAATTTACCACAGGTGGACTCCAGTCAAGGATGATCAGTGGAAACAGGATGCACCTGAGCTCAGTTTTGAGTGTCATAGCAAAGGGTGTGAATACTTATGTACATGTGATATTTCAGTTTTTTATTTTTAATACATTTGCAAAAATTTCTAAAAAACTTTTTTCACTTTGTCATTATGGGGTATTGTGTGTAGATTGATGAGGAAAAAAAAGAATTTAATCCATTTTGGAATAAGGCTGTAACATAACAAAATGTGGAAAAAGTGAAGGGGTCTGAATACTTTCCGTACCCACTGTATATGCCTTCAAATGCAGGTGTCATTTATTTTATACATAAATTCTAGGCATAATTGATGTGTTGAAATGATGCAGACCATTATATACCAGTATTTTCCTTTAGCTTGTACGGCAGCGTCTGTGCAGGCAGGGGAGACCAGGGATGGTTGTAACTAACCCTAACCCTTTTGTTCTAGCTTCTGTAACATGCTGGATTTCTGTGTTAAAACTAAATTTCTGACACAAACTACACTTTTTTGTCTACTACAAAAAGCCTCTCCAGCTACACTAAAATAAATGATCCCAAATACAAGGAGTTGCAGTGTTACTACCTGTCCCACTGCTGGGGAAAGCTGTGACGATAACAGGGAAGAATTCAAAATTGAGACCACCCAAAAACTACTGCGTCAACTCTTTGTCTTCCCTCTGTTCACAGAGAACTAAATACAGTGGTGCAAAAAAGTATTTAGTCAGCCACCAAGTGTGCAAGTTCTCCCACTTAAAAAGATGAGAGAGGCCTGTAATTTTCATCATAGGTACACTTCAACTATGAGAGACAGAATGGGGGGAAAGAATCCAGGAAATCACATTGTAGGATTTTTAATGAATTAATTGGTAAATTCCTCGGTAAAATAAGTATTTGGTCGCCTACAAACAAGCAAGATTTCTGGCTCTCACAGGCCTGTAACTTCTTCTTTAAGAGGCTCCTCTGTCCTCCACTCGTTACCTGTATTAACGGCACCTGTTTGAACTCGTTATCAGTATAAAAGACACCTGTCCACAACCTCAAACAGTCACACTCCAAACTCCACTATGGCCAAGACCAAAGAGCTGTCAAAGGACACCAGAAACAAAATTGTAGACCTGCACCAGGCTGGGAAGACTGAATCTGCAATAGGTAAGCAGCTTGGTGTGAAGAAATCAACTGTGGGAGCAATTATTAGAAAATGGAAGACATACAAGACCACTGATAATCTCCCTCCATCTGGGGCTCCATGCAAGATCTCACCCCGTGGGGTCAAAATGATCACAAGAACGGTGAGCAAAAATCGCAGAACCACACGGGGGGACCTAGGGAATGACCTGCAGAGAGCTGGGACCAAAGTAACAAAGGCTACCATCGGTAACACACTACGCCGCCTGGGACTCAAATCCTGCAGTGCCAGACGTGTCCCCCTGCTTAAGCCAGTACATGTCCAGGCCCGTCTGAAGTTTGCTAGAGAGCATTTGGATGATCCAGAAGAGGATTGAGAGAGTGTCATATGGTCAGATGAAACCAAAATAGAACTTTTTGGTAAAAACTCAACTTGTCGTGTTTGGAGGAGAAAGAATGCTGAGTTGCATCCAAAGAACACCATACCTACTGTGAAGCATGGGGGTGGAAACATCATGCTTTGGGGCTGTTTTTCTGCAAA
Source organism: Pempheris klunzingeri (assembly GCF_042242105.1). NCBI lineage: Eukaryota > Metazoa > Chordata > Actinopteri > Acropomatiformes > Pempheridae > Pempheris > Pempheris klunzingeri. The sequence goes on from NC_092012.1 coordinate 12,808,879, forward strand.
GGGACCAGGACGACTGACGTGTGTAAAGGAAAGAAAGAATGGGGCCATGTATCGTGAGATTTTGAGTGAAAACCTCCTTCCATCAGCAAGGGCATTGAAGATGAAACGTGGCTGGGTCTTTCAGCATGACAATGATCCCAAACACACCGCCCGGGCAACAAAGGAGTGGCTTCATAAGAAGCATTTCAAGGTCCTGGAGTGGCCTAGCCAGTCTCCAGATCTCAACCCCATAGAAAACCTTTGGGAGTTGAAAGTCCGTGTTGCCCAGCGACAGATCCAAAACATCACTGCTCTAGAGGAGATCTGCATGGAGTGTTATGCCAGGAGGCGAACAGAACCAGAACCCACACGCACGACTCAAAACTATCAAAATAAACTTTATTAAGAAAAGACAAAACAAACAAGCACGGTGGCAAAAGCTAATACTATGGAAACAAAAACAACTCAATAAAAGCTGGAGCGAAAAACAAAACTAAATACAATAAACAGAAATACTCAGGCCAAAGGCAATCTATACAAAAATGAGAGAAAGTGAACAAGGAAAAATATCTGACTAATCTATGTACAAAAGTAACAACAAAAGGAGCAAGACAAAGCTTGAGAAAAGTATCAACACAAAGACAAAACTCACAGACACGGATTCAAGACAAGGTCCAAGGAAACAGGAATGCTGGTTGACAAGACAAAGGTACATGACGAACTGGCACAGGACAAGGGGAGACGGAGACTTAAATACACGAGGTAATGGGGAACAGGTGGAAACAATCAAGGCGGGGCCACACAATCACAGAGGACAAGACACAGGAGGACAGGAAGTATTTCAAAATAAAACTGGAAGTGACAAGAGACGAGACAATAACTAAACTCAAGATCATAACATGGAGGAATGGGCCAAAATACCAGCAACAGTGTGTGAAAATCTTGTGAAGACTTACAGAAAACGTTTGACCTCTGTCATTGCCAACAAAGGGTATATAACAAAGTATTGAGATGAACTATTGTTATTGACCAAATACTTATTTTCCACCATAATTTGCAAATAAATTCTTTAAAAATCAGACACTGTGATTTTCTGGATTTTTTTTTTTCTCATTTTGTCTCTCATAGTTGAGGTATACCTATGATGAAAATTACAGGCCTCTCTCATCTTTTTAAGTGGGAGAACTTGCACAATTGGTGGCTGACTAAATACTTTTTTGCCCCACTGTAAGTCACCACTGACTTTTAAGTCACTTTCAGAATGACTGTAATCCACAATAATGAGCTGTTGCTGGTACGAAGACCAGTGTAATTGTGTTTGTATTTGCCCTTGACAGTGGTGGTGATTCTTTTAAATTTAGAAGAGCTTTTGTGAGAGAACATCAGCCAGGCAGCAAGCAAAAAGTTCACCGGTAGTTGTAACACTTTTTTAAAAAGGTGTTACAACCATCCCCACTTCATCAGACACTGTATAGCTGTAGCAGCATTGTAGTTTAAAATGAGCATAGAAATACTGAAAATGTTACCTGAGAGAATACTTGTTAGTTTGATTAAAAAAAAAAAAAGCAATTCTAACATTAACAGTGTCAAAGCTAATCAAAAGATGGACTTGGTCAAGTACACACAGGAGGATGGACTCAAATGCTTGAAACAAGACAAAACAAATTGAAAAAGTTGCAGTTTAATGTTACACAGGAAACAATAAGGACAAGGTATCAAAAAACAGACTCTATAAAAAAATACTCCATACCAGACTAGACTCAAAAACACTTAATACAAGAACGTCTCACTAACACAGTTTAAAGACGCTAGAATGAAGGGCAGGAAGTCAAGGAGCCTGAAACAAGAGGGAAAAGTTGAATGCTGTTAGATTGGTCCCTTTGGTTATAATCATCCCTAGTGTCCTGTACCTGAGCAGGTACCAAGTCTCTGTAAGTGTCACACTGCCATTAATTTTGGGAGTGATAGGTGTTAGGCCATTTTGAGGAACAAACCAGTTTCGCAAAGATACACTCTGATGTATTTCTAGCAAACAGTCAGACCAGAACATGTGAGCGGAGTGGAGCGGTGGGAATTTCCACTTCTCGTTCACAGAGCTGTTCATTCCCTCTGCTCCCCCGTCAGAGCCTTTCCAGGTCCACTCAATATGGCTTCATGCCGAGCCCTATACTACGGAGGTTCCGAGAGGCAAGTGTGTTTATAACGTAAGAGAATATGATTAAAAAAAAGGTTTTGCTAGGATAATTTAAATTTGTTAATTTTACTGTTTTAAATTTCCAACAAGTTACTGTAACCTCTGAAACCTCTTTCCCTTCTTGTTAGTTTCTCAGCAGTATTAACAAACCAAAAATTATCAGCCATTTAATTGCTCTGAAACAGGCTCTTAGTTCAGAGTAAACTAAACTACTACGAAAAAAACAACACTTTTCAAGTTGCAAGATAGATTAGAGATACCATGTCAACTACAGTTGAGCCCATGGTTGAAGTGGCCTCCATCTGTGTTCCTTTCTGGGATTTTCAATTGGAAACACTCATTGAACCGAAAGCAGTAAGGTAGATTACTGTGCCGATGCTGTCCGATCCAACGGCACACATGCTGACAGTGCCACACAGGAGGCTCAAGCACTGCAAAGCACCGAGATATATAAATTCTTAAGCAAGCAGTGGCCTGGCTGTTCACAGCAGACCAGTCTGTTTATGTGCGTCTGTGTCTGCTCGTCTCTCTCACTCTTACTCTCTCTCTCTCACAAACACACACAAGCAGACAGACAGACAGACATGGAGAAATGCGCTTCTCTTGTGCAAGAGTAATGCTCACCTGAGATATCCATAGATGTATAAAGAAAATCACTCTGTCTGCCGATGCCTCTCTGTGTGTTGCCAACAGAAAGGCTAACGGATAGCTATAGAGTGTTGAAGTTATGGGGAAGAACAGAGAATAGTTGGTAGGTAGATGGAAGGGAAGCACAAGAAGAGGTGGTGGGTTCAGTGGCTTATATGTTGTCATGAAAAAGTAGAAACCCATCAGGCCATGTGGGAAACAGGATTTGAACACATATGGACCATTAACGTAAACCTATATAATGATATAAAATCCTCAGAAACAAATAATGAAAAAAAGAAAATCCTGACCCTTTAGATAGAGTTTAAAAACTGTAATAACATTTCCACCAGTGCCAATCTTCTAATGTAGAGCTGAAACATTTAATCAATTAGTCGACTGGCTGAAAATTAATCTGCAAATATTTTCTGATCAATTAATACTTAGTAATTTTTCAATATTTGATATTTGCTGGTACCTGCTTCCTGAATGTAAATATTTCATATTCTAAACAATTAATCAGGTGATTTACTGACAATGAAAGTAATCCTAAGTTGTAGCCCTGCGGTAATGTACACAGTAATATTTACAATAAATTCACAAACACAATAAAAAGACACAGGTACGGCAGGTATTCCAGATCTGTAAACAACACCGACCTTCAACACTTAGCGTTTTGACAGTTACAAGACAGAGCCTGTAAATGCTCCAAATTCCACGGATGGAGTCCAAGTGACAGCATTTCAGACTTTTTTAGGATGGGGAACTGTTTCCTTTTGAAGAACAAAGCAATAGCTCAACTCCATATTCACCCTCCTTTTGTTAAGTCTGCTGCATTTTGATGCCACAGAAAAATGTAAATATTGAAACTTGTCAGGAACTGCTGTGGGAGCGGGAGTCAAAGGCGGCAAGCAAATGGCAGTTTACATATTTTACTTGTGAGAAACATATTTCTGAATGAGTCTTACATAAATATCTCACATAAGCTGGGTCAAGGGACGCATCACAGTGGAGCATCTTCACTAAAATATTTAGCAGACCTCAATAGAGCAGTAGGCCAGACTGGTTTCGATATGTCTTGTTAACTTTTTCCGATAACTTCTTTTACAAGCAAACAACATCTTCAAAACATCCTGCTGTTCTCTCACATTGTGGCCAACAACCTCTGACCTGCAAGAACATTGTTGTCCTTCACATTCATTACCACCCGTTTGTTCTTTTATTAACATAATTTATTTATCATTTAAAAAAGGTACAATATGTGGACTTACACATTACAGCCACCTGAACAGTGTTGAATAAAACTGACAGTAATGATGCACAAACAAGCAGCGTGGCACTAATCCATATTTGTTCACTTCATAATGCCGCAACCTAAACTTACGATTGTAACATTAATTCTTACCGTAAATTTTATTCATCTCGTATTAAGAATTACACCAAAATCACAGCAGAAATCAGGATTCAGCTAAACAGAAGAAACAGAAAAGGAAAGTTATTAAAACAGAAGTGACACAACTTTAAGCTATATACTTTTTAAGAGGATTTGTAACAATAGCTAACCAAACGAATGAAATGAAACAAATACATGAAACTGGGAGTGATAAAACTCTACAATATGAGCAGCAGTATTGCAAAAAGGACTGTGGATGCAAGTTGCAGCACAGCATGGATGCATACAACTGCACAGTTGTTATTTCTCAGATCTTTCTGTCTAAGTTAAAGGTTTTACTGTACACTACACTGTTTCTTGTGTTTTCATCACCAGAAACATGCTAAGTGGCTGTAATTGGGAAAATGATGAGACTGACTGAAGAGACTTCCTAGAAATGTGTAAAATGTAAAAGAAATCTTTGAGGTATAAAACTGAGGTGAAAGCAATTTAATACAGATTTGATTTGATTTGAATCCAGTTCTCAGATGAGACAAAAGTGAGCACTGAAGTTTTGCCAGGTAACGTTTATATGTGCGTGTGCATGTACATGTCTGTCTTTCTGTATGCGATTCGAGCAGTTGTACTGAGGCTGTGAATGAAACAAGGTGCTTGTAGCTACAGCAGGAGAGGAAGTAATAACTCTTAATGTTGGGCACTTGGGAGACGCACAAGGCCTCATTATCTCCCTAAATGCCTCAGGCTTTCCGTTGTTCTCACCTTACACCCACTGCTGACCTATGACTCACCAGCCCCTCTATCCTCATAGTAAACCTTTATTACATTACCTTAATCGCGAAACATCATGTTGGAAGGTTGGAGGGCAAAACCCCGGCTCCTCATCATTTATCATTCCCCCCTCTTCTTGGAAATGACATGCATATGACTTGGACCATGTCCATTTGTCAAAATACTGCACATACTTTGCATTCCTCCAGCATGATGTACAAAAAGAACCAATTGACTTTTATTTGGATTCAGCAGGCTGGTCGTGACGTTGGCCGACGTCCACGCGCGACAGAACACAGGACTGACGTCGAACCGCTGAGATAGTCAGTGGATGACTTTCGTCAGTGACCTGGTATGTCTCTGCTTAATAATGCATCATCAATCGCTTGACTTGATGTAAATGGGAATTCTCATCTTACTAAACTACACACAGTTCATTGGAGAAAAAGATGAGACTTAAATGCAATTGTTATTTGCTTTTAAACCATTGATTTAGATCGGTGGCTCAGTTTTTGGATCTCTGCATCTCTTTTAGAATAACCTGATAGGAAATGTGTATGGATTATGAGATTAAGATGTCTCGCTCACTCCAACAGTGAACTATTCTCAAGAGCAAGTTTGGCTTTTGTCTTTCATGCAAAACATCAGTCACAAGGCAAAGTACATTTGAACAGTTTTCTGCTGCTATTCTGGCTATTTTCTTTCCTCTGTTTTAGAGTTTTGTCCTGAGTCACATAGGATAACAGTAGCTTGCAGTATTTAAAACTTTTTTTGTAGGTGGATTGTTCTTCACGTGGGTGAAACACCACAAATAGACAAAAATGTTTAATTTTTCAAGTGCTCAGTCACAGGATATCAACCACAGAAAATCTGCCAAAAGATAAAACTTTTACTATGGTGCCGGGTTAATTTCCCTACGTGATAATAACAGAGAGAGCCCTAATTGCCTTTTGAAATATCTTATCATTTACAATCAGGCAAAATGATGAGAAGAATCATAACGAGTGGGTTTTTTTTAATATGTGTGTTCAGTTTCTAAAGCTGGTTGAAATAAGATCAAACAACTACATGAACAGCAAAGCAGTAAAATAATCCTCTACTGTTTGTTTGGAATAACTGTATTTGAACTATCATACCTACCTTGATACAAAGGCCCAGCCATTACTTATTTAGGATGCACCACAAACTCTGACTATTTCAGGCTAAAACATAGTAGCTGTTGTTTTCCCATGCCAGACTTCATGTTGACACACAGTGGCATAATGTGGGGCCACAACTGATTCATAAATACTGTACTTACTATCTACTGATTAAAGGATTTGAACTTGTCCTGGTTTCTTTTGAATAGAATCGCTATGATGGCCTCTACTGGAGTGCAGTACCCCTTTTCACCACTGACGTTTAATATGGATTCAAACCAGAGGGGCACATTTCTCTTGGGGAGAAATAGCCCCGGTAACGCAGTAGTCTGTCCTGAAAAATAAAATTATGTTTTTATTAAAATGTTAATAGCTGAAACAATGATGTTTTATTTATGATGATTTATTTATATGTTGTTTCTATTTTTTTATTTGATGTTTGGTCTTAAAACCTTTAGCTTCATCTTTGGGACAGAACAGAGGCTATGGTCAGCTTGAGTCCAGACAAAAAATAAATTCCAATGGTGACAAATTTCTAAAGCGGAAAACAATCGAAACATAAAAAAAAAAAATCCAAAAAACATGGTGCATAAGTCACTTGCTCACTGTAGGTACATCCATCCAAAAGCCATGTCCTAGTGTTGTTTGCACTTTGTAATTTTGAAAAATTGAATTTGTTTTTATAAAATTGAGTTTTAAAAGGCAAATAGTAATATGTGCATTGTCTATAGTTCGATTGGGTTCGATTCCAGCCAAGGCCCTTTGCTGCATGTCTTCCCCTTATTCTCACTCATTTCCTCGCTATCCTCTATCACTATTCAATAAAATAAATCTTTAAAAAGAAAATATCTGAGGATGGAGGAGCTACTTAGAGTTACTGTGATATCCATATTTTTAAAACCCTGTCTATGTTCCTGGTTGTCATATATTTTCCAAGTCATAGACATATGGCATCACCCTGCTGCGAGCTCTACTTGTTAGCCACATTTTTGTGATGCAAAAATATTGGCTACATACATGGGCATTGACATAAACGGTGAAAAATGTGATTATATTGGATTTAAGGCAACAAGCGTTGAATTTAAAAGACTCTGTTCAAAATATTAGAGGGACTGAAATGTCAGTAGCTTTATTTATTAGTAAAGTGAACCACTGTGTTGGAGCTAAGAGGAATTATAACACTATCGATTTATGGTAACTGAGTAGAGGCTCACTGATACAACAAGGGATACAACGATCTTTGTGGGTCACCTTAGTTGCGCAGGAGTGTGTCTGTTTCTCAGAACCAAAGGTTTTCATCTCAGCCAGAGGCCACAGTCTCCACATTCCTTATTTCCAAGCCTCACTTCACTGATGACTCATCTCCCCTGCCTTATTACAGGGAGCAGCACTCACTCTCCATCGTTGGACTACAGGATTAGTTTACTGCACACACCTTATAATGAAACGGATAGGCCGATGCAAAAGATAGAGAGGGGCGACAAATTGATTGTAAACTGTTTCGGAATATCTATTTATGTGACTGAGGTATTCTAGCGTTATGAAGAGGGAAAATTGCTGAATTTTACTGAAAAGGTAAAATTTACCAAAGCAAAGCAAAAACATGCTCAGTGGATCAACTACTTAACAGGAGAAATAATGGCGGCTGGTTGCCATAAAGGTGGCTGAAGCAACGCTCCAAAATAGATGGAAACGTGCTATTTTGCTATTTTGGGACTGTCTTTTATTTTAATCAGATCATCAACCAAGATACAAAGATTTGAGACAACCAAAGACAACCAACCCCGTTAAAGGGTTGTCAAAAACAAAATTGCACTCCCAAGAAGAACAGCTGCATCAGTTGTTTAAGCCCCAAAACGACATATGTTGACATTCAAAAGATAAAGCTGATGACGAGCACAGTAATTATGACAGAAGCAAAGGTGGAAGTCCGGTGACATTGTTATAGAGCAACAAATTTCCAAACATTATTCCCAAACTTTAACCGTGTGGTTATTATTGTAACCATGACGATACCTATTTTAACCCAAACTACAATCTTTCCCTAATTCATAACCAAGTTGTTTCCATACCTAAACCAAGGCAATGTTGTTATGTCTGGGTTTAAACATGTAAAGTCGGGTCTGTGATCACATGGTGAATGTGAGTCCAACATTTCCCCTTTTTTAGCTCTGTTTTGGTCCTAACTAAGGGAAATATCATTTTGTGCTGAAAAGATAATGTGCAGTGTGGTTTTAGAGCTTTTTTAGCTGACAACAGCTGCATGTCGTGGCCTAAGATGATGCTACGAGAGCAGCAAGTGTGAACCAAAACAGAAAAGCTGCTGGCCACACAGCCAAGAAGCCAAGGGGAACTGCACATTGTTATGTTGCTCAGTGTTTGCTGGATGTGTCATTAGGAAATACAAATCAGCCATATTTGCCAGCTTTATAAGGTGGTGATATTTTAGGGCTGTGTGTCTAACAGCTTGTTTTGGACTTCTTCTGCCCTCTAGTGGCAAAAAATTGAACATGGCAGCTTTAAGTGTGGAGCTCATCGACTCCATGGTCTCTGTTAAAATAACACAGCTGAAACTCACGTCCACATTCTCAGGATTTGTACTCTGCTGTCCACTCTGTGTACATATATTATTCATGCTATATACTATCCAGACATGAAAGAATTTAAGCTTTCAAATATGTTTTAAATATACTGTTAACCGTTGCCTGTGCAGGCTTTATCACCCTGTTTACTGTATTCTCTTTATTTATCAGTGACACATGCATAGGGCCCAGTATGTTCAATAACCCTCATTTTTCTCTTCCTTTATGATTTAATCAGTGAGTGTTGGCAGGAGCCTAATGGCAAGGCCGGTGATGAGTCAGCCAGGCTGCAGTTTTGGGAGCTGGAGGTGAGAATAACACTGAGGGGCGGAGGAAGGCAGGGACAGAGAGAAAACACAAGCAGAAAGGAAGACAGGGAATGAGGGATACCATTGTGAATAACACTGAATTTGGAAACAGGATTTTTTTTTGCCTCTAGTAGTCATACGGCTTAAGAATTGTTGGAATGCAAAAGCACTGTTAGCTTCTGAAACACCCCATTAATTGTCCTCTTTGAAATGTTTAACATCAGGATGACTACTAACCTTTAAAATGAGCAGATTTGTTCCATACATAGATCACATTCCAGTCCAAGGATGCCTTTCCTTAATCAGGAGTCTGGGGTGGACGTGCCCTCATGTGTGCTCAGAGTTATCACAGCAGCTCCACTTTGTTAGAATAACATGGACGTAAATGTTGTTAGAAATGTTTTCTCTAGAACGCGTAATCATGCTAGACACACATATATACCTCCTATCAACCTGATTTATGAGCCAGACCTGTAGCGTTCCTTCCATATCCCACCAAATACCAATGTGACAGGAGCTTTCCGTGCCTGCGTTTAGTCCGTGGCCTGAGGTCTTTATTTTCAAACATTACAGTGAATCTAATGTTAATTATGGACCCATTTAAGAGTTGACTGTATTTTCACTGCCAGAGGCATCTAGTGACATTGTTTGGGTATGACACACCACAGTTTAGACAGTGTGGTACTTTCATTCATAACACTGAAGCTATTCCTGTTCCTGCTATTGAGCCAAAGAAACCAAATATGCTACAAGACATCCTTCAGCTGTTAAGGCTTGCAAAAACATATGTCTATATTTCAGTCTCGTTTAAGTTATCCTAAATTTTAGAACAAATGTCCATATTTATACACCACCTTGTTGATGGGAACAATAAAACAAGGTGATGCATTAAAATAACTTCACTGATTTATGAGAATTTCTCTTCTTATGAAATTGACCATGTCAAGGGATTATAGCTCAATAAGAAAAGAGTAAGAGGTCCCATTCATGGAAGGTAGGAAAAGGACATGTGTAAATAATAAAAATCAACGATGGCTGAATTCAATTTAGTTGTTTCACTGTCTGGCTGCTTAAGTGGGACACGAGCCATGTTAAAAAACAGTTTCACCTGTGCTGTTCAACTGTGTGTTGCAAAAATGGCCTATTTGGTATCACAATATTTGCTGAAGGTTATTTTTCCCATAACAACAGACAATGTACGTGTACCAGCTTGTCTCCATTCTTGATATTTCAGAGCATGGCGGGAATCCCAGGAGCTGGACTTTAAGTTATGAAACGACACTTTAGGAAATGTGCTTTTTGGCTTTCATGTCTAGAGTTATATGAGAAGACTGATACTAATCTCATAGCTGAGTATAGAGCTTGGGTCGGGTTATAATTAGTTTAGCTCAGTATTAAGACCGGAAATGGGAGGACAGCTAGCCTGGCTTCAGAGGTGCTTGTTGGTGGATTTTGATGTTTGGACAGGAGCCAGGCTAGCGGTTTCCCCCTGTTTCCAGTCTTAATGCTAAGCTAAGCTAATCACCTGCTGGCTTCAGCTTCATGTGTAGCGTACAGACATGGTACCGACCCTCTTGTCTTCCTGTTGGCAAAAAAGTGATTAAACAAACAGTATAACACTGAAATGTTGAACTGTTCTTTTAACTGTGCTTTAAACATTTTTGTCTGAAGATGACGTGGGTTCATCTCAACACACGCCTCTTAAAGCAAATGTGCTGTTTTCCAGTCTTTTCACTGATGGAGGCACTTGTGCCACTTCTAAAGTTGTGCATTGTTAATTAAAAAACACTGACAGGTGCAATTACTACACAAAGGTTTTCGTCTTATTGAAATCATTGAGAGTGAAAAGTTGGCTGAAATAGGTTCAAATACGCTCTCTGGTTATATTGTTCACAGTGCAGTTCAATTCAGCCTAAAAGTAAAGTAAAAACCAATGTTCTCTGATTTTTTTTTCCATTACTTCTCAGAGGCCACCCTACCGCCACCCCCGTGGGCGATTGTAAGGTGACCAGATTTCTTGCACTTTATCATGAGCAAGAACTCAAAGGTGGCTCTCACTTATTTTAAAGTAAAGCCAGACTGGTTCATTCTATATGTTTGTCAGTGCAGCAACAGATTTAACAAGCTCATCATATAAAATCTGGCTGGAAACTTCAAGCTGAACGGCATACACAGGAAGATTTTTCATTGGAAAATATCACTGATTTATAAAGGTGTGAAAATATGTGAATTATGGTTATGTATCCAAGATCTGGGTATGAAATGTCATCATGACATGGACTACCTATGATCTGGCTTTCAAGGAAAAGGAGGATGACGCATGAGCTCGGGAGTTGAAGGATGGTACCAAGAAATGAGGGTGAGAGGAAAGGTTCAGTGTGTGTGTGTGTGTGTGTGTGTGTGAGAGGCAGCTGCAAAAGATCTGACCAGTAGGAGATGGAGTTACAGTGATTATTATGCAACTTTGATATCTAACTGGAGCTGTTATCTAAACATACTTGTATCACTGCACAAACCTCCATCTTAACAGTTTATTCGGTCTCAGGTTCCAGCTGACAACATCGCTCAGTTCCCAGCTTAGTGCGCAGTGGCTTTGTGGACCAATATTTTGGTTTTCCAGGAAGATAATAGAGGCAAATGTCAATATACTGAAACCAGACAGAGTGGGTAGGGTAGGCTTTGAAAAAAACATCTCATCTCTTGGCAAATGTTTTTTTATATTAGGAGAATAAGATTGTGACAATATGTTTTTTGTGCGGAGGTGCAGAGCTTTTCAAAAGCTTGTTGAAGACAGCGACCCACAAAGGCATGTCCTTCAGAGGACCAGGGGGTGAGGCTGAGCAGGTGTGCTTGGGCAGCTCATCTCACCTCACGAAGTCAAAAATTTCTAAGTTCAACATCACAATGTTGCCGTCAAACAACCAATACTACCGGTAAGCTCTCTAAGTTTTTAAGATACGGACATACCAGACATTAGTTGAGAAATGAGCAATATAAAATGTAATGGTAAATTTGTAATAAAATTTTAAGGTCAATGTTTTACTCTGGTTAAAGGAAAGGTTAATTTTTTAACAAGTTGGCCCATGGCTGTATGTACATTCAATATATTATCTATTTATCATCTTTGTATTCTTGTATCTGTGATTGCTCTTCTTGCCCATTCTGGCCATCGAGACATATTGTGATTTTATTACCTGATATCCATGATATAGAACAAGATCTAAAATCATCTCTGCGTAAAAATGTATTCGGTATAATAAGACCAACTTTGGTATATACCCTCTTTCTTTCTCTAATTCATATTCAGCTGAACTTCAGAGCATATTTTTACACAGAATGAGGACCGTGGAGTTTGTCTCATATCACTTACATTGGGACTGCACTAAGGGGGCATATCATTACATCCAATATAGACAGAAACAGACAAAAGTACAGACAAAAATCCAATTACCAAAGACTGTTGCAATGGCCGTGTGAGACTTGTTTTAAGACATTCTTGAAAAACGCAACTCTTTAATCTGTTTTTATGTGTTAAGTGTACAGGGATGGTGATGAATGGGTCCCCCAGACATCCTTCTCCACAATCAAGTCCAGTTCTTTACCGGGAATCACGAGGCATTCCCAGGCCAGATGGACAAGTAATCCCTGCAGGACTTCCTCCAAGTTCGATGCAGGGAAATGTCCAGGAGATGCCAAGACCACGTCAAGAGGCTCCTTTCCACGTGAAGAAGCAGTTGTTAGACTTTAAGCACCTTGTTGATGTCTGAGCCTCACCCTCTCCCTAAGTGTGAAACCTGCAGACACCACAATTACACTGATAGAAACAACCTAATACCTTAAACCTAATAACTACTTAAATCAACTGTATCACATCTGTGGTGCAATAAACATAGACCCTTTCCAAATGTCCTTAAGAGCCTTTACAAAACCTTTTTATATTGGAACAGAGCCTGAAAATACTGTATGCAAGAAACTACAACTCCATATTGGCACTGGTATGTTTAGGAACGTTTCACATTTGGAATTGCTCAACTTTTTCAGAGCCAAAGTTGCGACAATAACATTTTTGTTGCATTCTCTCTATGTGTGTTCAGGCATATGTCAAAAAGACAAACATTGTTTCTGCTCATCAGTTTCTGCTTAGTGTTTAATTACATTTTAGAAGATCACAGAAACTAGGGAAATGTTTCCTGATTTGTCATAGTAACCCACTTTTTGTTTTTGTGTGTCTTTTAGGAGCAGACCTTTGAGAACAGCATTGAAAAAGAGAGAGAGAGAGAGAGAAGTTCAACAGACAAGTATATCGAAAGTATTTAGGTTGTGTGGGCATGTACGCCTGTGTGCATCTTTCTCTGCAGAAGGATCAAGATAGCAAAGAGTGAGAGAAGGATTCAGACCTGACACCACAGTTTGGCTCCTATAATAATGGTACAACGCTGTTATATTTATGCCGTTGCAGATACTTACGAAGTGCCTCCTAACCGTGAGGGACATAAGTGGAACACTAGGTCCTGGAGGTCATGAGGCAGTCGACTGATGGGGCAAGGCCTGGCAGTTGTAGCATCAAGCAGACATCCGAGGTCCTTTAGGTCCACGTCCAGTGACAGACTCAGGTAAGAAAGTTGTCCTCAGCTGATGCAACTGCCGCAGCCGATATTTGTCTCCTGTAGGTAGAAAACACAGGTGGACAACTGGTTTCTATAGATGAACTGATGAGTCACAGTTAGCAGGCCACGCTCTGAAAATATGTATATGAGCTTTAATTTGGGAGGATTTATTTTGCAGATTGCCTTGTTTGTCTTATGATAAATTTACAGACTGTTCTTAACAGCATCACCTTTACTTCACTTACATTATTTTTATTTTGCATTTCATTCATATGATCCTCTACAACAAATCAAATCTATCTTTTACCTTCTTAAAAAGACCAATTTTTCCTAAGATCTGTCAAAGTTGGAGCTTCTTCATGACCTGAAGATTAATAAATCACTGCAATAACCTCCCAGAATACAATGCATGTCCTCATAGAGAAATGGAATCACAGATGTGCCCCTCTTGTCCTTTATGGCTCAGCCAGTCGGCAAATCAATCCACAACACTGCTGCTGGGCTTTTTTCTAATTCCAAGTGATGAGAGCATTTTACACCTGGTCTCGCCGTTCTGCGTGTGTCTCCTGTGAGTTTTAAAAAACATTTTAAGATTTCACTCTTAAAGGCATAATCTGTAATCCATGCCATTAAAAACCAAAAGACCGAAGATTGAAGCCTGAGCCCCCAAACTCTTGCTTGCCCACAATACTCCATTTAAGACATTTTCTATCATGAAACTCTGCAAAACTCTCTCATAAAGCAGATTTAATTTTATCGCCAGAATTCAGGTGTCAGGTTATAAACTTACTGCAGTTCAGAAACAATGATTGTTTCAATTCTGGTATATATATCTTCATAAAATGTTCAAAGGATACATTCCCACTATAATGTCACAGTTACAGGAATAGTACACTTATTCTCTCTCTTGTTGAGGGTTAGATGTGACAATCCTGTCTCCAAGAAATTACTTTTATATACAACTAACTAATCATTGGTAATTTTCGTAGCTGACAAGTCAGAAAAATGTTGATACTAAATGTATGACTAATTAACATGTAAAAACTTGTTTAATTTGTACAAAAACTGAGGTCTTGTTGTTTTTACACTTTGGTGCTGGTAAGTAGATTTAACCTTTAAACAAAGCCAGGCTCATTGGACCACCCAGTCTTTTATGCTCAGCTAAGCTAATAAGCGAACCATCTTCTGGCTCCAGCATCATATATCATGAGTTCCTTTAAATACAGTGTTTTCTGGTCCCATTGAATATTTTTCATCATACCTCTAAAAAAAATTGTATCTTAAAATGAGCGCATGTATGGAGGCTCTTGTGATAATCTAGCTACCTAAATTAGCCGACACTTTTGGACTTTTTGCTCTAGCAAAAGTGCCAAACAGTTTTTATCCATAATCAAATCAAGATGTCAAAGATATCAAATTCAAGCTTTTGAATTTGCTACAAGAAGTTCAGAGAAAGCACAAAGTAAACGAGACCATACCACATGAACAGTGTCCTGTGGAACAAATTATTAATGGAGATTAGATTACCAATTTTCATGGTAACTAAAATAAAACAAATGAATAAGAATAACAAAATAATAGGTATTAGTGATTTGTTTTATGTTCCATTTCCCTTAATTGATTAAGATTTCATTTGCAAATATTTTACCAGAGCTTCTGTTTTAGTGACTTTCCCCTTATCTAGGATCCAACCAAACCCTGTAAATCTTAGATAAGAAAAAACAAGATTAGCAGGCCAGATCTAGCTCACCAGCTGCCTTTTGATCATGCCTGTGCTAGGGATGCGGGAACTTGTTACATCTGTTGTCAGGGTGCTGTTATCTTTCCATTCTTCAGTATTTGTTCCTTATGATGCCAGCCATGCCTTTTATATTTCTATATACCAAGTTAATTTGAACAAAGTCTTAGAAAGTAAATCAGAAATATTAGTAGCTGTGAAAACCTTAATGCGCAGGGTTACAGAAACAAGGAACTAAAAGCAAAAGAGCAGCAGATTACGTGTTAAGGTTTTGTTTGGTTTTTTTGGTTTAACAACAATCTGCTTTCTAAGGGAAATAAATGTTATTATTTTCTCATTAATCCATACAAAAAGAACTCATACACTACCAGTTACTAGGTGTTAACAACACTTGTGACAAATCCTCAGAGCATTAACACAATACTCCATAGTTCTCCTCCGCTTTAGTGCCTTTTAGCTAATTAGCCTGGAGCTTTACTGTGCACTTTCACTGTGATCATAACGTTGTTTTTCATTGTTGGAAGCAGCTTCTTTTTTAGTAAAAAAGCTGTAAAAACTCAGCATAAGCTACCTGTTGATCACCAAACGGACACACAACACACACACTCGCACACAGTTGGCGACTAGCTGGTAAATGCAGTAGAGCATTTAGAAGCTAATAAGACAGGTATTTATTTTATTTTTAGAATATAAAATGAGAAGTAATATTGTATTCTCATTCACTAGACGGCCAGAAACATGATTCCAAATGACTGACAATAATGTGTCGTAGCTGTTGCATATGTAAAACAATGGTTTGCTAACAACTTTAATTATCAACTTATAAGATAATATGTCCATGTGGTGCTTAGCTTGATTTCACTGCCCCCAAGTGGCTGAAAAAAAGCCCAACAGCAGCTTGCTAAAACAGGGTGTTATGTAAGGGATAATGTGCAGTGAGCAGGTCATTATAGCGAAATGACTCCCCTCAGGATGATTCAAGTCCTGCATCACCCTGAAGAGGTTTGTTTTGCAGTAATGACCACTGCTCACTGTACATTATCCCGCTTATTACAAGGCTTCGTACCAAAGAAATATATGATGGGCTGTAGCATGTAAAGCTCTCTCTTGTTGTAAATGTGCAGTTAAGCACATGGTATTAAGCTACCATATTGAATATATGCCACAGTGCTGTAAAAACAAAATGTTTGCCTCATCACTCCGGATTTTACACAGCTTATGCAAAGTATTTCCCTTTAATTCATTCTGCATTTCTTTTGCTTCATGATTCCTTTATTAACAGTGTCACATCAAACACACAAATGCCTCGAGGTCTTTGGGAAAGCCTTGCTTAACTGTGCTGGCGGAAATATGTGCGCAAGAGAGACCCAGTGACGTGATTCAACCCTCTGATGTCTCTCATGGAGGACATCGGCTGAGAAATTATTAATTAGTTTTGCACAAGAGTGCTAGGCTGGAAATACTATCAACTATACTTCAGGCTATAAACTTCGGCTCCTATAGGCTGGTATGGCTTATCTCAGTAGACAAAAGGACTTGTTTCCAGCTTTTATATTCAAACTGTATATTGCTATCAACTGTATAACTGAAATAGCTCACTGTAATGTTATTTATATGTATACCACTGGAAGACAATGTGGTAGAACAGACATAATGATGCCAAACTGAGAAAAGTAAAGCAATCTCAGTTTCCATGTGGCAAAGGAAATAGCACTACGTGATAAAGGAACTGAACTTTGATAGTTTGAAGTGACTCACAGCTAAAAGTGGCTGCAATCGTGAGTCAGCTAATAAACCGGTCTGACAAATAGCACTTTAAAAAGGTTTCAAAGTGACACAAATAAACTAATGGAGTTGAAACTCACCAATAAACATGCACAAAAGCTATACAAAACTGTTTCAATTGAATTCATCAATAGGTATAAATTCCAGTCTTTCCAATCCATAGCACTTGTTTATGTGTCTCCTGCCACACATAAATAATCGTAATATTTTCGTGTTGTGTCATTTGAAGGATGCACAACATTAAGCTGGTTTGATATTAATAATATTGATAATTACCCATGTGAATGGCACCTGTCCAGCTCCTAACTTGTCATTTGTCCTATCACCCAGTTGCAGTTATTCATTTTTAACTGTTCTGCAGAGACCGGCTGGAGTCGAGGGAGGATATATGATTGGCAATGACAAAGGAAGTCTCATTTTGTTTCAAAAACTTTGCTCTGAAATGAACCGATGACTGCTGGAAAAAGTACAGCTGTACTGTAATTCTGTACTTCTCTACCCCTCTACAGTATCTGATTAACATAAATGGTCCATCTTGAGCTCAAAATAAACACTGCAGACTCCTTTAAGTAAGCCTACCTACCATCTGAAACTTAAATTAAGAATGCAGCCCTCTTTCAGATTGCTGCTGACTCTTGCAGAGTTGCATGCATGTACAGCGCTGCATAAGGACATAGCTGTGACGGTCATGTCGCCATTATATATTTCATGAGTGTCACCAGGGTCTTCACACAGTTTGCATGAATTATTGGGAATGAAGAGCAGAGGCTTCGGTCTTTATTTCTTTTACCTGCCTACCCATATTTTTGAGTCTGAGGTTCACAGAAATAAATGAATTATTTTTTCAGTGATGCTGTTCATTTTATACCTTGTCTGCTGCTCTAGTGTCACTGTGCTCAGGGCTCGGAGGAGCACCTTTGCTTTTTGATAGTCCACCAATGTCTGGCACCGGTGGTGAGTAGGTGTCAGACAGACATCTCCCTCTGTCTTTCTTGAGCTGGTGGTATATAGATGGACTTACACTCCCACTCTCTTTGTGGTGGAGTCGTAAGTCTTTATTAGATTATTTTTCATTGGGAACAAAAGATGTAATATCTAATTGTTACTGGGTAGTCTGTCAGCATAGACTGGTTAAAATAAAGTGGACGTAACTTCACTAATTGATTTGTGGCCTGCCATTTGAAGCCTGGCGTTTAGCATTTTCAAAATTGCCATCTTAGTTTTGTGGCTGTTGCCATCTTCATTTTTGAGTGAGATTGGTTACGTTTAGGCATGGCCTGACTCTGATTAATAAAACACACTGTAATGCCGGCCGCATTCCCTGCTTTATGGTCTATTTTACCATAAATGGATCCATAAATAGCAATCTAGACCATAAACTAAATAGAAAAGTGCATACTGAGGGAATAAATCAAGTGAGAAGTAGGGCAATTTTTGTCATAGACTTCCATACTTCTTTTTATAGCCAGTCGTCCCCTGCTGGCCAATTTAGTTTTGGTTCACTCTCAGTTTTTCCGTAGAAAAAAGTACTAAAATCTACTGTACACAACCTACTCAGCATCTAACAGCAGAAAGTTTAGGGCCACATATTTCCCTCAGGATTTGGTAGAGACCAAAAACGGAGCTTAAAGAGAGTTAATATTGGACTCACATTTGTCAGGTGGAGAGAAACATGACTTGAAGTGTATGTTTCTCTGTAACTGCTAGATGTTTAAGTAAATAAGTGTTTGCTAAGTTAACCATATCAACTTAAAAGTTGATGATATGACAATGCTGGAATCACAACATGTTTCTTATGCCCCTAAGTAGCAAAAAAGTCAAAATAAGCAATAATCAAATCAAAATGATGTAGATTCAGTAATTATTTGTCGGTCCCTGTTGCCATGATGTGGGGTAATTTATATACCCACCAACAAAGGCGTACAAAGCTTATGATGCATTTAAATAATATCCATCTATCTTTGTTCTCAACACTTATTCTGCTCAGGGTCACAGGTTGCGGAGCCCAGTACACAATGAACAAGAAGTGATCCACACACTGGACTAATGGCCAGTGTGCAATATCACAAGGCATCAAGACACATATATGACGCTAATGCATGATTTAGATTTTCAATTCAGCTGATCTACAGCCTGCTGGAGGAAAACAGACAACCAGAGGAAACCCAGACATGAAAAATCCACATAGAAATGCATCAGTCTGCTGGAATATTTGGATCCAGAACAACTGCTGAGCCACTAATGCGACCATTAGCATTATGTATTTATCATAAAGGTTGAATTGCATTATGTGGCCATGCCTCACTGACACATTGTGCATAGTTAGAACAATCTGCAAATGAAGTGAGATTCCGAGCTCATTTTCAGTCGAAAGAAATATTATTATACAGTGATGCGCTACTTATTAGCGGATGAATAATATCAAATTAGCCACTTCAAACACATTTTATTGCTCTTAATTACACTGAATTGAATTTGGCTGGACTGTATTGCCTCTTGTTTGTCATTAGAAATTCAACATCATTTTAGATAGATAGACAGAGAGACGCCAGCTTAGAAAACACAAATCTTTTCCAGGCAAATGCTTTATACGTCATGTATACATAATCTATACATTTATGCTGCCAGGAATTCACACAAACACATACACACACACAAACACACACAGGGCACATATGGAGTCTGTGATCCTATATTTTGTTTGCTGAAAGCGCATTAACAGCAGCATGTAAAAATAGGCTCAGAGGAGTCAGAATCTTTAAACAGCTTACAGTGCGATGCTTTGTTCAAATGTTCATGTACTTATATTCATGTTCACATCATTAGGTCAGCTGCTCAAATTGAACATGACGCACAGTGATGTGTGAGCAGTGCATGAATTGGTTGATTGCTATATTAATAGTAACATCTTTTAGTGATTGTGTCCACGTTTTTGGAGGGTGTGGTGACTCATATCTTGTTGACATGGAGACCAAAATAGCAGCCAAATGGAAGAGGACATTCAGTCTACCCTTGAGACTTTGCACGATGGTGAAGAAAATGGAGAGAGAAAGACAGAATGAGAGGAGTGACAGAAGGAGAGAGGATAGGAGAGAAGAGCTTAGAGAACTATGAAGGTTTGTGTTGTATAAGCCAACGGTGAGTCACACTCACCGTTTGAATCTTGAGAACTAATAGAAAATCGTTTGTTTTCTCTCACTAGGGAGTGGGTTAACTCTGCAAGGACGAAAAAGGAAATAGAGTGATTTGAGAAACAAGAAGGAGTTGTCTTATGTAATGCATGTCAGGGTCATTGCAGAGTGACATTATGATTTGGTGCACCACGTGCATTAAATCCACTTGCAGAATAGGTCAGATGAGACATTTTATTGCTCGTAACACAGCATTGTGTAGACATCGCAATAGAGTTTGCCAACAGCATGAACACTAATTGTACCCTTTGCATGTCAGTGGGAGAACATTATTTAACCATTTATTGTACTGGTATCAATGCGACGGTCTATCGGTTATTCCACCACTTTGGAAATATCTCTACATTTACTGGATGAATTGCCCTTTTGCACATACATTCATGTTCACCTGAGGATGCGTCCTAATGACTTTTGCGATCCCTAGCTTTTCCTCTAGCGCCACCATGAGGTTTACACTTCAGGTTTTGGTTGAAATGTCTCAACAACTATTGGATTGCTGGATTGCTGCGAAATTTTGTGCAGACATTCATGCACCGCCATCAGGTCACCATTTCAATTTGTCCAACACACCAAGTACTGGCAAAACTACTGAAATTCTCATCAGGCTAAGCTGTAGCATATTTGATTTTTAGCGCTAATTAGCGAATAAGATTGTGAACACTGTAAAAATATCATATATGCTTAGCATCAGCATGTTAGCATTGTCCTTGTAAGCATTTTAGCATGCTGATGTTAGCATTTAGCTCAAAGCACCACTGTGCCTAAGGACAGCCTCAAAAAGCCACTTATCATGGCTCTTAGTCTTGTTATGTTACATTTCCAATGCAATTTATCAGAATGTAATGTTTGATTTCTGTTTTAGTTTGTTAGCCTTCACCAATTTTTCCCCAACCTGCGGGTCAGCATACACTAACACTAGGGTAAGAAATGGGAAAAAGGGATTCACAGTACATACTATATCCACACAATGCACCTCACATGCAAAACTAAAACATAATTGCAATACTGACAAAACTACACATCACCTAGAATTCTTATGGGGGCTTTTTAATTTACATGTTAAAGTGAGAGTAACTCATGAGGTTTCTACATCCTCCCCTGAGAACCAAGAGATCCTCCACAACTTTATCTTCAGTTTAACCAGTTTATTAGATAGTTTTCACTTCAATTCATTCCATCTATCACTAGTAAATCACTGGCTAAGATGGCATTTGCTTTGTCAATAATTTCAGCCCAAACATGTAACAAACTTACAACATTTTAACTGATTTTCATTCCCCACCCCCAACGTGCTGCACTGTTCAAATTACACCACTGTTTCTTTTCATAGTCTACAACCAGTAGACTTTGTGGGCTTACAAAAGGAAAGCAGCATGGTTTTCTGGTGCTCCATCAATTGCAAATGTAGTCCCACAATGAACAGGCAGGATAAGCCAAACCTCGCCATCAGCAGGACTTTCAGATTGAGAGGTTGAAAATTAATCTGACAGCATGCTTTCAAAAGACAGCCTGGAGCTACAGGACACACATGGGCTAATATGTGTTTCTGTGTTTCTCTTGCTGCTGTGGTTTTCAATTATTATGTTTTGGGACTGTTTGGGCAGAGTTTCACACTGGTTTGCTCTTTGTCGCTAAAAAGGTCCACATTTAATTTACCATCAACTGGGTGCTTTTCTTGTTGTATACTATGAATATTTTCTACTGATAACAGCTTGTAAATGATTTATAGCCTGGGAATGTGCCATAGCTGATTTAATTTAAATATTAAAGCACACATACTTAACTCTAAAAACAAAAACACATCTCAAACAACAGCAAGATGCCATATAGTGTAAATAAAGACAAATTGCTAATTACAGTTGAACGAATTAGATGATTAATTGATTAGCTGACAGAATATTAATCACCAACTATTCTGATAATTGATTAATTGTTTAATTCCTTTTTTAATAGAGTGCAGATTTGTAAAAAAAAATCACTTGCACTAAATTGAATATTTGGGGGTTTGAACTGAACTTTTTTTTTGCTCTCTTTTTTAAACCAACAAATAAATTGATCAAGAATTAGTTGCTGCCTTGTTATTAATAAAATATGATAAGAGGCCTATTATTGTATCGTTAAGTATTTTATAACCTTTATTATCTGTTGATTGCTTTGAATTACATGGTTTCATCCCACATGTATGCATAGATGTTGCCAATAAATCTTTGCAGTGATACATTTTCATCTCTTGCACATTTGGAAAAGTAGAATACATTTAGGGTAACGATACGAACAGTTAATTTATCATCAATTATGTTGCCACATCTGAACATTTACAGAAGTCAGTCTGATGAAGGCACATCTTGTTCATCTGAGAGTATACTTAATGGCAGACATATGTCACCAACTGGTGAGGAACAACAGTGAGCACTGTACTGATGCTAGCATGCTCAGATGTTAGAATATAGCTTGAGGGGGCAGTATCACAATGAGCATTTATACAGACAGAGAGGATGAATGACAGGACCACATAGGGTGATCATACAAGAATGCAATTACTGGACATGCATTCTGCCAGATTTTAAGGGGTAATTTGGGGATAAAATGTCTTAACAGAACATTTCTGCCAAAATGTTCCACCCCTTCAACAAAAATGACAACTGAAACATATGCGCCAATATATGAGAGTGTCTTCATTAACTTATAAAAACCATTCTTTGATTAAAAAACCTGGAACAATTTGCCCTCTTTTGCTGGTAAGGCATTATATCCATGAGTAACTTTTAATGAGAGTGGTAGCTGTAGGCCTTAAGACTTAGACGCTTCTTTAGAGCAATTTGTCCTCCATTGCTGCTGAGGAATTATATCCATGAGTAACCTTTAATATGAGAATGTTAGCTGTAGGCCTTAATAGTTAACATTTCTAGGTCACCATATCCACGAGCCTCATCTATCTGAGTCAGTACAACCCGATCCAGTTTTTATTTAGTTCCATCACCACAGGTTTATAGTAAATGTAGTAGCTCTTGGTTGGGCGATATAAAATTGGTGTAAATGACACTCATGAGCAACAACAGCACATTGAAACTTGAATGGCTGCAACTGTGTATGTCCTCAAAGCGCCTTTCACTGACTCACAAATGCAGCAATGTCCCAAGGTTATTTATATAATACTGTCTGAACAAAATGACAAGTGCTTCATTACCTTGAACTGCCAATGAAGACTGTATTTTCATTAGTTCACTCCATGGCCTGCTCAGTTTCTATGATCCTTTTGCCTGAGATGCTCCTTATTTGTGTCAGATATGGGCATCAGACAAAAGAAGCTTTATTATAGTCTGGGGATGACGAACATCAGACATCCAAAGCAGTTCTAGAAGAAGGTGATCATTGTGACCACTGACACTTCTCTGAGGACAGACAGATAGCGTCATCTGGCGTCACGGTCACTCTATCCCTTTACTTGCTAATAACTGTTCTAGCCTTAGCATCAAATTGTCCCTTAGGGCTTGGCTTTCTCATTGAGCATCAGAGCTAAAAGGAACAGCCTAGCAGACAGAGACAAAGAGTGACAATCACTGACATTTTTCACAGTATACAGCGGAGCTACAAAACTTGTATGAAGACTGGACAAAGAAGTCCATCTCAGAGGAGGAAGATAGGTCTTTGTGAATGCCAAGGTTGTGTTCTGCATGATAAGGAAAAACAGAGCAGTATGAAAGAATTCTGTGCTGCCATATTAAAGCAATTACAGGGGATTAGATGTGTGCGATGCATGTCTATTGAAATGTTTATAACTGTGGCCATTAGAATTACTGTTGGATGACAGCAAAATGATGAGACAGCCTTGCTATTAGATTTTTACCACTAGTGGGATAAAAAGTGTAAAGTCGGAGCTGACGGTGGTGGAACAGCAAAGGCCATTTTATCACCTGAAGCAAAATCGCTCGTATCTAGAAATTAACTGAGTGACCACATGGACTCCATTACACTCCACAGTTTGGAAAATATGGAAACCTTGGCCTCTTAAGGGCAGTGAACGTGTTAGCAAACACTTACTTATCTACACATCCAGCAGATTGTCATTCACTTGGATGCTTCAGACCACCTAATTAACTTAAGTCCAATATTCACTCAATTCTTAGCTCTGTTTTGGTCTAAACCATCTCCATAGCGAAATATCTGGGTCTTTAACTGCTAAAAGCGCCACTATTCGCCTGTAAAGTGTTTTCACTAAAAAAAAAAAGGTCGGAGGGTGAACCAACAGCAACAGTGTGGGTGGGACTGCAAAACAATAAGCTTAACGAAGCTAAAACGCTCTGGAGAGCCGAGGGGGGCAGCAGGTTTGGGCAATAATTCTCTGTAGGTTTGACACAGAGAGTCAACTCTCACGTGGCACGTAGTCATTTGACTTGTTACTGATGTAAAAATGTTGATTAAAGCAGATTTAATGACAAAATGTTGCAGCTTGGTTGAGGTGGAGCTAACATACTGCAGGTGGTTTATCTAGAACAATTTCTGCAAACTAATTACTACAGCCAAATAAAGTAAAAGCACATTTTCCCTGAAATGTGGAGACCTGGAACTATAAACTATTTCATCGACTGTTTTATGTCAGATATGTGCTATTCAAATAATCCACTCTCTTGTTTCTTGTTCTTTTCTCCCTCTTATTTCTTTAACTTCTTTATAAAGACAGACGTGAGCCTTTCTGACAGCTGAGATGACATTTTGTTAGACATGGAACAATAATGAAACTCTGGCGTCAGGTTTGAATTTCTTCCATACCGTCCCTTAATCTTCTGTCACGTGGAATACATTGGGATGCAGTTTTCCTTTCACTTTATGCGACATAGGCACAGCTTCTGTTTCAGTACAGTGCAATACTCCAAGGGGGCCAACATTCATGGCCATTGACTGAACGGAGAATAGTTTGGAGCACTGAGAAAATCTAACCACTGTGGGGTAGTGTTTCTCTTCATAAGAATTTGACTACACCCACAACCGTGTTAAGAAGGGAACTATTATAAAAATGTATGCACAATTTATAAACATATAAATATCTGTGTGCTTTTGCTGAAATATCACAACCATCACAACAATCGTATGAAATTCTACAGGGTTTACATATCAAGTAACAGTGGATCTTGGTTAGTGCTTGTTGAAATACTGGCTTGAAAGACCAAGACAAACTTCAAAAACAATTTACTTTCATGTATTTACTCAGACATATATACTTTTTGTTGAATGGGGGCATTTCAGAGTGTTTGTCTATTGAAATACTTGAAAACAGGCAAAGTGGAGGAATGTAAGATAATACTGTAATTAGGTGATGCTTCTTGGCCAAAATAAGTTGTGGAGGCAATCATATTGGGTTTTTTTTTTGTATTTCATTTGTATTTAGTTGTCTGTATGTTACTTTTACCATTGAACAAGTTCTCTTTCACAATGCATACAGGGGGTTATTAATGACATTCAGTGAGATTATTTAAAGAAACTCAGTAACTCAGTGCATGTTTTCATCCATGCCAACAGACGCTGACATGATTTTAGTCGTAGTAATAATGTGATTTTAATGCCACAATGTACCACTGATCCTTTCGGTGTTTCAGATAACTTCTTCAGTGAAGTAAAAAGGAAGGTACTCGCTCAAAAACCTCTGTGTTGGTTGTTTTTAGATACTTCAGGCAGTACAACCTGGGCTCAAGGTTGTCTACAAGTTTGTATTATGTTTGTCATTGTTTTTTGACCTTTCACCTCATGTTTCGCTCAATTACATCACATGTATGATATCTTGTCCAGCATATACAACACTCAGACATTACATAATAGCAATTAAAGAAATCTTTTGGAAAGTTTTGTCCTTTTTTGCCAATGCCAAAAGAAAATAACTTGCACTTCTGAGGAGCTGTGTGCAATTACAGCTGCATTTTGCAGCACTTGCACTATTTCATTATGTGGTGATTTCATTTAATTATCTTGTAATATTTTCTGAAAAGTTAATCTAACTGTACCCCTTCTGAACAGGATATGAATTTATTCTTGGCAACTTTCCTCCACATTAGAGAGGTGTATGCTGTCATACAAGCCTGCTCTTAAAGTTAATGAGGGGGGCTAGTTTGACAGGCCATGGTTGATGCCATGCTGCAAACGATGCCACTGATAATATACTACTCATGATCCATTTCAGTTTCTATATGCACTGCAGGAGTGTCATATGCCTCCGGCTACAGGAATACCAAACATAGTCACCACACCCTGCACACCTTGTGCTTGGTCCGGTTGACTTCCCTTTCGTCCATGCACCATTGGTTATCCCATAATGTGACGGGTGGAGATGTTCTGGGTGTCACATGCTGTAAGAGTGAATTTGTAAGTGGTGTGTTAAGAAGAGCTGCAGGTGGTGGACATACTGGTGGAAAAAAAGATGTGGAGGGTGATACAAATGAACTATAATAGGAGGAGAAGGTAAGTGTTTACCTTCTCCGCTGGCAGTGTGGTTTCTTGACCACAATCTTTTCAACCATATCTACAAGTATGCATCTAATGTAATGTGTTCACCATTCAAAGTCACAGCATGCACCACAAAACTGTTACAAACAACGATAGTTTACTCTGGCACAAAAAGAGACAAGACTGTAGCTGATATTTCTATGAACTGGTGGCAAGTCCACAAATAGAATTAACAGCTGGATATCATTATTCAAGACCTTTGCCATACTGAAGCATCATTTTGACAATATGCACACTGCAAATGCTCTGCATGACATGTTGAGGCCAAATGGCTTAATTTTATCCCACAACATGTAGTTGTGCGCCGTCAGGTCTATCTGGCTGGTTCTTCACAACAAGCTTATGGTGAGCTGACCCCTACTTGAAGAAGATACACACACACACACACACACACACACACACACACACACACACATCTGAGAGCGAGTTAGAGCTGCCACAGTCAGCCGAGCAGTTCACCAGGAGCTGTTGGCGGTTCAGTGTCTTTTAAGTCTTTGATGGTAGCTGTTGATTGAACACTTCATAATTGTGCTTTCCTGTGCATTGTGGGTTAAACAGACACAGGGGTAATAGGTAACCCTAAAAACAACAATAAGCAATCCCCTTAAGGCAGGAAGTGTATTTTTAGTCCCTGCATTCTTCAACTAATCTACCCTTCATCACCTTTCTGAGGTATAAAAAAAGCATGGGCATTTTTCAATATCACTACTATACTTGTATTGTAGTATTATTTCTTGACATGCCCACTGACACAGCATGTCTGGATACCTGGGTTATCTGTGCATACTTAATGTGATCTCCACTGAAGGCTGCACATTATGATCTCCTTTGTCAAGTATCCACCCAGTCAATTATCCATCATGTCAGATCTGTGAGATCTACTGGCATTGGCAGAACTACTGGCATTCAGCCGTAGCACTGGAGGTGTAAAAGACTGTAAATAAAAGCACTACCCTATACTTGGGTGTTCCTCTGTTTCATTACAGGGGACAAGCTTTTTGTTCCACTACTTTTATTGTGTTATATTTCCTGTCCTGTCCTAGATAAAGATTTTACCTAATTAATGTACAATAACCTAATTAAACGTGATGTATTTTGACTAAGTACATTTACTTGAGTACCATACTTAAGTACAATTTTTCATGCACTTGTACTTAACTTGAGTATTTGCAGTTTCTGCTTCTTAGTACTTCTACTCCTCTACAACTCAGAGGTAAATATTACACTTTTTACTCCCCTACATTTATTAGATAGCTTTAGTTACTTTGCAGATTGAGGTTAATGATAGCCTACACATATTAATCAACAAATAAATTATGATTATGATTAAGACTATTTTGATCCTTTGGGGGAAATCAAACTACTCAGCAATATATAATTAAAATTAGCCACATATACCAGTTGTAATATTAAAGTGACGAGCAGATGACTGCATCAATCCAGTAACATTATTATTATGCTGAAATGAGTCATTGGGTGCAAGGAGTATTTTGGTATGTTAAAGGTCTCATGATATGTTCATGTTGAAATACATACTTGTATTTGGAGGTCATACTAAACAAGGTCGACATTGTGATGTGTTCAAAAAAAACATTATTTTTTCAGCCTCATCTGCGCAGCCTGTTTTAGACAGAACATACTCGCCATCTTTGTGTTGCCATGAGTTGGTGTTATGAACGAATGAAGAGAACTGGATACAGCGTTGGTGGCGCGGCTCCTTTCATTCCTGTCAAAGTTGCTCAGTGGCGCACAAAGTCAAAAAGTGTGACTTTCTGGGTATAAAAGCACCCGGATCTTCCACATTGTTGGGCACAAGGAGCATGTGCACTAGCGCCTTGAGTCTGCCGTGTCGGCTGGCCCTCTGCTATAATGTACATATAATGTACTGTACATAGAGACAGAGAGAAGTTTCACTGGAGTCAAATTCCTTGTTTGCTTGTACAAACTTGGCCAATAAAGGTGATTCTGATTCTGACAATGTTGGACCGAATGGATCAAATTCTGATGGTCATTTTGCAGGGGTTGTGACTCTGACAAAAAAAAAGATATATCCACTGATTTACAGGCATCTCTTTCACAATGTAAATATATGGAAAAAAGTATTTCTGGGCCCAATGTCATCGCATGAGGGACGCCATTGCTGTCATTACACGGTTTGGCCACTATGTAAAATTGTCATCAAGGCCTGGCACACTTCCCGGGGGGGGGCTTGGTTGGTGTTAGGTGGAGGAATAAACAACAGTGGACAGCGAGGTGGATTCAAGTGTTCATGTTCATGCGTGGGGACAGTCCACCTGCTGCATGGCTGGAGGAGATCAACAGATCCCCCCCTTATGACATCATAAAGGGAGCCAAATGTAAATGAAGTGTTTTCCACACACATTTACTGAAAAATAGAGCAGGAGGGAAAATGAGAGGGTGGGCTTTTCTCATATTTTAGCAGTCTCTGGGCACACCGGGGACACATATTCATATTGAAAATCCACTAAAAAGTGCAATTTGCATAATATGGGACCTTTAAGTACATTTTCTTGCATTTACTTGAATGCAAGACTTTCTGCACAGCAGCATTGCTACTTTACACACAACGACAACTTCTCACACACGCTAAACTGTTTTTTTTTTTTTTTTTTTGCAGCTACTCTCCACCTCCATGCTTGCGTGAACGCCTTTACCTGGCCGTTTCCTGTGGGTGCTGGCTGCTGGGTGTGCTGTGCACCGCTTGGCAGACTCTTAACGTCGAGCTGCAGGTCTGAGCGCTGCACAGGCCGGGCCCAGTGCTGCAGGTTGTCCGGTAGGGTGCCTGCAGAGCTACAAGCATGCTGTTGATGTCAGGAGCAGAGAGGAGGGGAACGTGAGGAATGGCTGAAAACTGACGGTGATCCCCTGTTAGGAAACAACAACAGAAAAAAAAACTACCGCTAATGTCTGCCCGCCGTGTTTAGCTGAACCCAGTTTCACCGTCTCCGGATCCAGCCTCGTGAGCCATTTTAGCAGGCACGGCTCGTTTCTTTTGGTTATTTAATGGGACAACGAAAACGCAAAAAAACGCAAGGTAGGCTACCGCTCCTATCGCCAGCCCTGCTACTTTATTTTCATGGACTAATACGACAACGCAGGGGGGTTTGAGAAATGTCTCTCGGCAAGGTAAGCCGCCAGTCTTTGGAGACAATGTTTGGTTTTTAACGCTAGCTAGGCGATAACGTGGGTGTTTTTTTTGTTTTGTTTAGTTTTTTTCTTTTTGGTCGGGCTAGTGAATGTATGAAGTGCTCGGACACTGTATTTTGTTTTGAAAAGCCTCGGTTTGGCTTCATCCCCTCACCGACCGACCGACCGACCACATGAGAAGTCGACGTCCGGAATAGATTTAACCACAAAACAAAGCCCCTCTAGTCTGTTTTTTCCCCCCCTCTGTCGCTTTAACCCCACCGAGGAGAAAATGCGTGTGGATTTGTTTTGGGTATGTTTGTGGTGTTTCCTTCGTCCTGGTGCCGCCGGTCAAGGGCAGTCGACGGCCGTGTGTTCGCCCTCATGCAGCTGCGATGAAGATGGGGGTGCAGACTGCTCCGGGAGAGGGCTGACCACCGTCCCGACCGGGCTCAGTTCCTTCACCTACTACCTGTAAGTGCCAACCAGCCTCCACAGCGAAACACTACCTCCAAACATGTCCGTGCAACCAGAAAGTGCCTCACCGTGGAGGCCCGAGGATGGGATGTTGTGTTTACATGGCAAGTGAATCACGGGCTTTCAACTTTCCACAAATGGCTCCCCTCGGATTAAAAAACAAAAGTCCCGATGGAGATGTGGGGAAGAGTTTCTGGTCCGAGTTTGGTGTTTAATTGGCGACAAACTCTCAAGGTCTTCAGTGTAACTACGCGCAGTTAAAGCTTGACAACTTGTCACCAACTTTTCCCTCCCTGAAACCCTGTTAAAGCAGCTCACAGCTTCTGCTCGAGTAGAGCTGAAACCAATGGTCACATTATCAGGTGTTTTTAAGTAGTCATTTTAGATATTAATCAGCCCACTCAATATTCAATATTTGACTAATCATTACATATTCAGGTTCCAGTGGCTCAAATGTGCAGATTTGATTCTTTTCTATGTGATTTGAACGTGCCACTGTGGACTCTGAGGGATTATGATGAACATCTTTCACTGCTTTGTGACGAGCCGTAGAAGAATGAGATGTAGTGAGAGTTAATCGTTCACATTTGGTCTATAATGTGGCAAAATGGTGGAAAATTCCAATTACAAGTCTGCAGAGCCAAGCAGATGTCTACAAATTGCTTTGTTTTGTCCAAACACCTGTCCAAAATCCCCAAAAAGTAATTTAGAAAAGCAGCTAATCCTCACATTCGTGTGTCTGGAACCGCTTAATGTCAAACATTTTTGCTAAATTGGTTTTTATCAGTTACCAGAATTGTTACAGATTCATTTTGTGCTTTAGTCGGGTTCATGACCGACGTGATTTGGATCTGTGACCTCAGCACTCCTTATGTTCCCACAAAACGCTGTTATTCACCTGTTGTCCGGCAGCAGGCCGCGTCTTCAAAACTCTGTTTGTGATCTCAAAGATCTTTTCCACGAAATGTTTAATGTTTGTCAGGGGTCTTATTAGCGTTTTAATCCAGTATTTCCACAGTTTGAGCCTCTCCGCTCTGCATTTCTTCTTTACTAGAATATTAAGCGGCAGTGGCCGGTGCAGTCTGTGGAAATACTGGATTTAAACATTGATTTTGCCCCTGACAAACATTTTTACTTTACATATCTGACATCTCTTGGATCACAAAAGTATCTTTTGCCACCTGCTGCTGGATAACCGGTAAAAACATAGCCCAACTCCGCTAAGATCTGGGTAGGAAATGTAATGTACGGTGCTTAGGTCGCAAATGGAGCCAGATTTGTAATGCTGCATGGACATAGACTGTACCTTGTTCCCAGTGCTGTTTAGTACAAAATAATTAGGAGTCCAGCTTGTGGCGTTATCACATTCTCACCACAAGTCTGACAGAGTTTAACTACTAATGCAAGTGAGGGCACTAAGTTTCATAAGAAATGGAGAAAATGGGTGCCAGGTAGGTTGGATCTTTATGGAGTGGTGCAGATACAGTTGATGATTGCCTCATGAAGAAACTCCTCAGTTTGTTTCTCAACCTCTGGGTTAATCATAAACTAATGTAACCACCTCAGTAACAGCATTGGAAACGGCAATTTATTGTGGCTTTTTGTAATTGCTGTGCTCGCTCAAAAGACAAATAGAAGAAGTTAGGATTTTATTAAGTTAGTTTACATTGGCACTAGTCTATTTAAAATGTGTTAACTGGTTGACAAAATAGCTTGTATTTCACTGTCTCCTTGCCTAGAAGTGTAAAAGGGTTGTTCTTGTTTGTGGAAACGTTTGTGTTGCTTTGCCACCTTTTTAAGAATCAGCTCACCAAAACCAATATTTTGCCATTTTATAATCACCATTGTTAAGAAAGTGTTGGGCAAAGTAAACGGAGGAAGTGGATTCATATACCAGGCTGTCAAGACATGCCACACTAGGCCTGCTGCTCACAGCTGAGACTCTCAGAGTATTTTATCATCTGGGGGAAAAAATACTCCACTTTATTATGGGCAGTCTGACATCTCAATCACAACATGAAACAATGTTTTCACAAAATGATATCATAGCCCTTACTGCCGCCGTGCTGGCCTATTTTCTGCCAAAATGGAAAACAATATGTTGTTCTCAAGATTGTGCTATCTTCTGGTCTCACAGCCGGTTATCTAAATGCTCTGTGACAGATTTTAAACACTGAACTGCCTAATATATTCACTCCCAACTCTTAAAAGTATGTGAAAGGTTGTTTGTCCCTCTCTCTGTCCTACTCTCATTTGTTCTCCTGGTCTCTTGAACTTAAGTTGTCCTCTCCCGCTCCCTCAGTCTTTTGTATGTGGAGCACTGGGGTTAGGGATCATGATGGATTAGTGAGACATATTGCAGCTGCACGGGCTCCTTCTCTCAGGACTAATGCACCCACAATGATCTGCCGATGTGTAAAGTGTGTAAAGAAAAAAAGTCTTATACTTGAGTGTTTTGTCGTTCCAGCTTTTGAACTACACTTGTGCACGTTTGTTTGCAGTTATCATGTTTTCAGAATCTGTAAGATGAAATAGAGAATAACAGGAAGGACATTTAAATATGCAAACACACACACACATATACAGAGATAGTAGCAGAAACCTACAGATTCAAGGTGGTGTTTTCTAAGCGTGACAATGCCCAAAGGTCGGGACAATTCCTTATTACAAAGATTTGTTTATACAAGGAGTATTTTAGGCTATTTATTCTATTGTAGCCGATCTATTTTGCCTTAGACCAGACATTTTACAATAACTCATATGACGGCGTTGGAGCAGACTCTTACCTACAGCCCACAGGGGCTTGAGTATTGGCATCTGTAGTGGAAACAGCCCTCTCACAGAAAAGCAGATGAGAGAAAAGCGGAGGCCCCTCAGCCAGTAACAAAGCAAACACTCCTGCTCAAGGTATGTAGTTTACCTGACACCGAGCCTCTGTGCAGGTTTCGTGTTTTGGTATAGTGTCTACATAAACGCTTGTGCATGTTAAGGGAGCAAGAGGGGGTTATTGCAGCCTACATCTCAGTTGTGTTAGGTCCTTTCATAGCGTGAACAGGGTTGAGACTTAGGGAAAAAGGAGGGGTGGCGTCGGGGGGGTCTTGCACTCTGCTGGTGGAGCTTGCCTGCTTCACCATTGGTGCCCTCAATCCATTTTTAACTGAATGATACTTTTGTTCTTGGTCAGCAGAGGTGAAAGGAGCCAGTCAGTGGTTCCCACTCCCAAACAGGATGACTTGTGGATGGGAGAATATTAACGCTCTGCCCCCCCTTCTCTGAATCCCCAACCCTGTCCTCCACTTGTACACCTATTCTCACCACCCTCTATCACAGAGTTTCTAACTGCTAATAGATATAAGGAATAAGAAATTTAAGGTGTTGGATTTTTGACTTAAATGGTTTCTGTGTCCTAAGGTTTTGTAAAATTAGTAAGCAAAATCTTCCCTAGGAGTCTTTTGGGACACCAAAGAAAATGGGAGAGGGTTCAGCGTAACTTAAGAGGATGTAAGAGTTTGGAAAAACAATGTCCAGATTGTTGGAAGTTAGTTTGAGACATGGCAAATACTCTCTAGATGCAACGTTTGTTACATGGAGAGCACACCTGGTATTTGTGACTGCAATTCTATAGGTGATCATATGTAGTTGGCATTTATTCAGATGGACTATGAAGAACTTGAAAGTGTAGCAGTCCTAGAAGGCAGCAGAGGCATTCATGAACCTTCTATTTGTTTCTGTTGTTAATGTGTTGTAATGAAGATATGTTAGCTTTTAAATGTCGTCTGTAGCAAATTGTGTACATATTTACTATGTTTTATATGATCTTTTTTATGCACCTAAGCAATGATATTTGACAAAACTGTGCAGAGTAATGCTTGTCACTTCATTGTCCCTGTATTTTCAGTGTATTTCACTGAATGGTCTCGAAGTGTGCTGCAGCAATAGTTAAATTAAACACACTGTATATGGAAATTATGATTCGTTGTACCATTGGCCCAATGGAGTGATGCAGCATTTGTGTTGGGTTGTTGTGAATAAGTGCCTGCTTTCTAAAAATGACATGCAGTTTATCAATAGTGATAACTTGATATAAATGGAGGTTTGTTGAGGTCTTAATCTTGATATAGTTCACTTTTCAAAAGTATTTAGATTGTTGACATGGGGTGAGATGGGGCGCTTTCAGGTTTCACTCGTTCAAGAATGAGATTATGTTAAAAGAAACACATCATGGAAGAGAATTTGTCATTTCCATTATAAGATATGCAAATCCACTCCAATCAATATGCAAAGTCATTGCTTGTACTATTGAAAAATATGAGAAGTGGAAATGTAACTTATACTAATGTAATTAAGATTATGTGTGTTTTGTCTTCAATGTAGTTGAAAGAAATGCCTTTGTCGTCGTCCTTTCTCTTTGCTAGTTTTAGCCCTAAATTATGATGAAGCCTTTTTTGATACATTTCAGAAAACAGGGAAGCATTTGGAGGCCGAATTTAAGCCTTGATGAAAGATAATAACTATACAATTGAAAAATGTTATCTGAGCAACGTTTCCTTATTGAAAGATCTGACTACTGTAACATTATTTTTAGAACTATTCTTTAATACTTTGTGAGCATTGGCCGTTACAGTGAAAGCAGCCCAACAGCTGTCAGTGTACACTGGATCCATTCACCTGCAGTATTTATGTGCACTCTGAGGCATCTGACAGAGCTCACAGCCCAGCACACAGTGATGTACTTATATTCCTAACTGGGAAAAAAAAAAATAGACTTGAAGTTATTCATCAGACAGACAACTCAGCAGAGAGTGGAGAGTGTGAAATAGATCAATGAGAAAGGATGTCACGACATCAAACAAATACTTTTTCATGTTAAATTCATGTTTCAGGAATTGAACTTATATCTGACTGGATGTGGACCTACTTTGTGTTTGCACATCTTTTAGTCTTCATTCCTGACTGTAAGATTATATTCATTATTGATTAATCCGTTGGCTGTTTTCTGGATTCATCGTTTTAATCCTTAAAACATCAGAAAATAGTGAAAAATGTTCATCCCAGTTTCCCAGAGTACAAAGTGGAATCTTCAGATGTTTTCTGACAAATGGTCCAAAACTAAAAGATATTCGATTTACAGCAATATAAAACACCAGAGTGATCTTAATGTCTTTATTACCGTTATCACTATTACTAACACACTGTGACAGAAACAGGAATGTGATCACGTGCCAGATTGTCGCTTTAAGTGCCATTTGGTTTCTTCCATCTCCTTTTAAAAGTTTACTGTTGCAACATTGAAAAGATCATGCGCTATTGTTGCTCTATACATTTTGCACGAGAATTTATGTGTTATGGACAACATGGTTCCTGCCGTTTCTTCATAACAGCTTTACATCATTGTCTTCATGCAAATGTTCAATATTATGTTGCATCTAACTTTTCGCAAAATAGACGAAAGGTCACAAATTAAAACAAACACTGCTGATGGTTTGTTCAGGGAACAGGTTGAAAATTATTTTCAAATTAGTCAGGAGGTACAGGTGCCTTTTTTTAATTTCACATCTTATTGTTCTACAGCACTGAATCACATAATAATGGATCTAACAGGCTTTTCTTGCACCGTTCCACAGAAAATTTTGGTTTAGGATTTTAGTTTTATCAGGCCCAGAGATCTGTACTTCCTAGCGTCTTGGCTAGGATCTCCATTACGTCCTCTCCCAGTTGTTTGGTTTGGTTGGGCGAGTAGCTCCAATACAGTTTTTTTTTTCCTATTTATGAAGCCTGTCGCACTCCTCGAAATAGTTTTACAGTTTCTCAACAAGAGGTTTTATCAGATGGTTAAAGCGACTGTGCAGCAGTTACACTCAGTAGTTATGAAGTGTAAATATTTAGTAACAACTAAGCTCATTGTAAGACCTAGTTTGCGTGGTCATTTAGTGCCTCATCTGTTGTGCCGATCTGTACTTTGTAAACAAGCTATAACCAGGCCAAATTATAAGGATTATTGGTGCCACTGGCTGCAGATCTGTGCTTCATTGCTGTGTTTAAGTTCTGTGGAACTGTTTTCTGTGGAATGTAGTATGGTCATGTTTTATATAATAAGTCTAATAAAATGAATTGGCCGCAGGTTTGGACTATCAAAAGAAATATCCCTTTTCAGTAATTTATTACATTGTATATTGTAGGAGGTTTCAGAGATGTAACAGATGTGCAGATAACAACATACATGTGTTGCATCGGGAAGAAACGCAACAGTTCAGACGCATAATTTGTGTTTTACAGGTAAAACGTCTCTTTAGCACATTTTAAGTATGCTCAGTTGGTCCTAGTAACAGATTTAATAGGCCCTGTGTATGTTCTCTTCATCTCATTCATTCTGTGCACATTCACTATGAAGTGATGTATTCACTATAAAGTCTGATTCACATGCTTAGTATATATAGTATAGTATATATAAGTATAAAGTCACTACACACTGTTTAAAAATCATCAAATGCCATTGGCCCCAGAACAATTGTCTCCATTAGTAAACTTGACATTATGTCTCTTATGCCATTGCAAACCATAGTTTTACACTGTGTACCCACTAGTATACACCATAATCCATGTGATTTATTTTTTTTTATTTAATTTGACTTAAATCACAGTGCAGGCCAATCTATGTCCCATTAAGGGCTGAAATGATTTAGGCTCTTTGACTGACAGAAAACTGCTTTAAGTAACTGCCAAAATTTCTCTTGTAAGAATTTTCTGCCTTTCTTCATTTTATTGGATAGTAAACTGATTATCAGATTGCTGGTCTAACAAAAGAAGCAGCTTTGAAGATATGCTTGGCTACAGGGAATTTTGATTGTGAAAATTATGAAATTATGAAAATTTTTCAATATTTGATGACATTTTATAGACCAAACAAAAAAAAGATCAATCAAAAAAAAAAAAAAAAAGTTAGGTGCAGCCCTAGTACCATTGTATACTAAAACAATTACGCAAATAGGAAATGCAAATGGGGCAATTTAGGACCGATTCATTTATTTAGGAGTCAAGATCAGTTAGCTACTACAACCTTAACCAATACATTTAGAATCTCTAAACAGGATGTGGATGCCGAATCTGTAGGCAACGGACAAGATTTTGGTTTGTCTGGGTTATATTTTGACTTTTAGAATATGTACATTCTTCACCTTAGCAGCCATATTTTCCTTTTCTCAAAGCATGTCTGCTTCTTTTCTCAGATTCTCTGCTTCCTCTCTGCTAAAATGAAGCCAAATTGCACATGGGATAGAAATTTACTGATACCTGTTTGTAGAAGCGTTTAGGCTTGTCACCATTTATCACAGCTGCATTTTTAGTGTCCCCTTCAATCTATGTTAGCAGGGACAGGCCAGGACCTTGATGAGTAAAGCAGCCAGACACAGAGGGAGGGAGGAAGTGTGATAGAGTCATGCAGGCCTCCTGTACTCCCCAGCTCTGCATGTGGTTCAGACCAGTCAACAGTCTGTGGAAGATTTAGTCAAACGGTTTAAAATGTGGTTAGGGATGTATCCGTCTGACCACCAGTGGTGGCAGTTCTGCAGCAGTGGTTGCAGAACACCACCAGAGATGTTGTCAGGGTTGGAAAAAAACGATAAGGAGTGAGTGGATGTTGATGGAAGTGTTGTTGTAGCTGCAGTCTGTATGGTAATTGGATAACCAGGTAAGTGGAGATGGGACGTAGGTCTCAGGGATGATGAGGGTTCTGTCAGGGCCCGCCTTTTAAGGCTTCTGTGCGTGTGTGTCTGTATCGTTGGGACTGCAGAGGAAGGGCAATATGATCCTTGTAGGATTCAGGGGCCCACACACAAGGTCCTAGAGAGATCTGGCAGTGAAACTCAAGATGGCCAGTTGGAGAGTGAAAGGGTAGGGAGGGGGGCAGGGAGTTGCTTCATTTGTGAATCCCGGATGTTTTTTCGGTCTTGATATGTGCCGTCTCTTTACACAGGCCGTCTAGGGGGCTTTTCTTTGAAGGATTGATTCGTAATCAAGATTAGGGATCCAGAGCTGAGTTTGCTTTTACTGTGTAGGGTTCCTCAGTAGACCTAAGACAGCCTTTTGTCCCCTCTTTGACTGATAGAGTCCCTTACTTGTAACAGCCAGTTAAAAACACAGCCATGCTTTCCCATATTTAACACATTTACAGTAGTATGCATATATGTACCAGCTTTGTTTTTTTTAATTATCGATATGAAGATGTAAATACATGTTCATATTAACTTTGGTGGGGAAGCAAATCAAGTCTTGTGTGCATATTTTTCATGCTGCTACATGCCTATCTTTACTTGAAGTTGGTTTGAAAAATGAAGATCCCTGGGGCTAAGGAGAAGGGCTTTTTCAAGTTTTTTTTTTTCCTTTTGTTGAGGTTACACTCATGCAGGCACAGTCAAAAGACAAAACCGACATAAGGGATGGGTGACACAACTACTTATATACATAGTTTACAATTACAGAAAAACCCCCTGTCAACTTAGTATTTCAATTGCTTGTTTGCTTGATAAAACAAGGTCTCATGCACAGATGATTTCATTTTTATACATTTTTAGTACTGCGCCTCATTAAAATCTTCAATTAAATACAACTTTAGTTATTTAGTTTATATAACACACTAAACCAGGGTTAAAAAGGGCTTTGCAGTTGCAAAAGACAATACAAGACAATAAAATGCATTTAGATAGATATTTAAATAAAGTACAACCAAAATCGTTAAAGAATACGTAATATATAATGATTCCGGAAAGTGTATAAAAGTGGTTGATTATTGGAGACTGCTTAAAAACTATACAAGTATGCATTTTTAAAATGTTTTTTTTTTTTCTAAAAAATGATATCTGTTTTCTATATATCTTATCATTCTTTAAAAAATCTCCTGTCAAGTCTGCCTGTCAAAGTCCTAGACACAACGTTAGCAAACTCTGATGTAAAGGAGGCAATGAACTCAGAGATTTTACTTTGTTTCTGACTAATATCTTTTTTTTTTTTTTGTTTCCACAGTGACCTGAGCATGAACAACATCACTGAGCTCCCAGCATATGTATTCAAGAGCTTCCCCTATCTGGAAGAGCTGTGAGTACATGCCCCCTTCTTTCCTTGTTGACGATGTATTTGCGCTGTACAATGTTGACATGAGGGCTGGGCCTTATTATATGCACCTGGATGTTTGAGTTTGTACTGCAAAACACACAGTATAGGTGTAGAACATGCCCTTCTACTTGGCTGCAGAGGATAAGCTGCAGCTGAGCGCAGCATTACGCGAGGCTGCGAATCACTCACCATTCATGAGTTGACCAAGGACAGTTATGAAAGGTGCACTAAAGCTCAATTAAAAAGGTGAGGTGAGACGCCGTGTATTGAAGCAGCACTCATGTGACATCCTGTGTGGATTTTTTATTTTATTTTTTTTGGGGCTTTTAAGGGATTATCAGGGTGGCAACAGCGCATCTACGCTCTGGGGCTTTGTTGAGTGGCGTACATCTAATCTTAGTGGGTGTTTGTTATTACTTCACTCTTTAAATACTCTGCTGTCTGGCCCGGTGCTGCTGGGAGTCAGAGATAAAATCTGTCTACCTGATATCAGGTAACATGCAGCCCTGAGAAAACAAAATGACCAGTGAGTGAACATACTCCAGTGGTTCCAGCTCCTCTTGGCCTTTGCGGGCATGTTTTTTCAGCTCTCGTGCATCTTTCAGCTGGCCGAGTCTTCACCCTCTTCTTTTCCATACACCACTCCAATCTGCTTTGTTGAAAGGCAATTTACTTTTCATCGCATTGTGTGGAGGAATGCGAGGCAGGAAGGAAGAGGGCAAAACAATGGTTTCCATGGCAATGCAGCTAAAAAACCCACCCAGTCTCGCTGCTACTTCTTTCTTGCCTTAGATCATCATCTTGGATGGACTGTCGCTGTGGTGTCTGTTTTTT
The DNA here is from genome assembly GCF_042242105.1 of Pempheris klunzingeri. Taxonomy (NCBI): domain Eukaryota; kingdom Metazoa; phylum Chordata; class Actinopteri; order Acropomatiformes; family Pempheridae; genus Pempheris; species Pempheris klunzingeri. The sequence continues at coordinate 12,849,251 of NC_092012.1, forward strand.
GAAGGAGGGTGTTTTGGTTGACACATACCCATAGTTCATATGTGTTTGCTTAACCTTTTTTTTCCCTGGGAACCAATCTGCAGGCTTTAACTTAGGTGGATGACTTTTTTGCTCTAGGGCTGCAGCAGTGTCAGTGAACCAGAGCATGGGCCCTGAGGGCAAAGACAGGGAGAGAAAGAGTGTACAGAGAAAGAGATCAGGGAGAGAAAAGAGCAGGCCATCCTCACACAGGACAGGAGCGGAGACGAGGGAGAAATATTCCCTCCTTCGTAGTCACGCAATCTCCCCCGCTCTCCTTCTTCCTTGCCAAAGGCACTACAAAGCTCAGCAGACGTGATGACAGGTATTCTCTGTCTCCTTTGCAGTTTGTGTTTATTCTTGAGAATAACCTGTGACTGATAGGCACTCTACACATCTACAGTGCATTGTGGTAATCATATCTGGATCAGTCTCCTGTGGTTGTATGATCACTTATATTGTAATCTTTTATTGATTTTTTTTTTTTTTTTTTAAACTTTCTTACATGTTCATCCTAATCAATTTGAGAATGATCAGTTAAAGAGAAACTCTACACCAGTTTTTTTTGTGGTGTACACATAAGCGCAAGGACTCTCGTTGGCATATTATGTTAATAAATGTGATTCATCCATTCATTGTGTGCAAAAACAACTTTTTCTGCTCAAAATGAGCTTGTCTGCTTGGATTTGAAAGGTCAGGTCGGCCGAATCCTACAGCCCCTCCCTAACTGAGATGTAATAGACAAAACTCTGTCATATATTCCGTATATTGACCCTCCTCAAACTGTGGAGAGACCATATTGTACATGAAGATTCATATGATAAACAGTATGGCTGCTGCCACAAGCTGACACCCGCACACCAGAGGGCCTCTCCGAGCAGAGCAGCTACTGCACAGGTACCCTCACAGTGACTCTCTTAAAGAGCCATAAATGTGGATCTGTAAAAGTTCAACCAACCCCTCTGTCTTTCCAGCAAGGAAATGAGAGTTCGCCAGCAGCTGCTAATGGCTGGTTTGCTCTGTCTATCAGTTTTATATTTCTGCCTATACACTGAGCGGTGTCACTGAGAGGTACACAGGCTTTTATCAACTTTTAACAACTTTTATCTCAAAGAACTAGATAATTTAATTTCTAACACAGTTGTTAATCCTTTTGCACTGATGATTCAATCAGGAGAGTTTCGTGCCGATCCAAGCTGTAGAACTGTAAGCCCCGCAAAACACTGTCTGTGGGAAAAATTAACACGACTTTAACTTGTGGAACCAGAGCAATGGACCCTCCCACTTCACAACTCTGTTATAATTACATGATTATTGAAAAATGCAGTAAACATTTTCATTGCCAACATGAACATAGGAAATGAGGTTACAGGCTTATCATCACAGCCACTTATAAAAACAGTGGCACAAAAAGGCGTGTATTGTACATGTGGGAGCATGTTGTGGAGGAGGGGTGCTTGTTTGGGTTAGGATTTGTAGTTTCCCAAACAGAAAATTAAATGCAGTTGTTACAGCAAAATATGAAGCCAAATTGCTCCTCTTTTCTTACTCTGTGAATCAAATAATCAAATCAAATCATGCTTGTAGCCCTTTACTGCTGTCAGAGTGCACTGCGGGGCTCTTTGTGAATTTGCTATTGACAAAGGTAGACCTGTGGGAGTGGTGTTGCACAAGAGGAGGATTTAGCCTTTCCTCAACAAGATGTAGCACATTCTTCTGTCCTCGTTGAAGCCTAGGGGGACATGTACTGAATTAGCTGAAAGATGCAAGAGGAGGAGAAGCTCTTTATGTTGTGAAACCTGAAGGATATCTGTATGATTTGTCAAACCATGTTTGCCTGTGGTGGTTAACGGCTTGTGACAGTGACTGCAGGCTCTGGGTTTAATCATATTGAGTTAGCTGTATAAGTCACTATCTGTTGGAAATGAATGAGAATGACTTGACAGCTACAGACAAGATTGGTGTCATTTTGAATTTGTAGGCGTCCATAAGTGTGTGATAAGTAGAGACGTAAATGTTCACATTATTTCATTGATTTGGGGCTATTGTGGAGTGCAGCTTTGGAAGTTACTCATTTGTCTCAACGCCAAGTCAACCTGAATTGACACTGTTTTTATTAAGGTGGTGAGAATTCACAAACAGGTTTGATTAACTGCAATGGAGAAAGAAGCACCATTCAAACACCATTGCAGAAGAAGAGGGCACAAGATGACATAATTTAAAAAAAAAAAAAAAAAATGCCAGTCAAACCTCAAACGATTTAAAAAAAAAAAAAAAAAAGTAGAAAACATAATGGAAGTAAGTAAAAAAAAAAAAAAAAAATGTGACAAAGGTTGCCAATGCCATTCACTATACTTGCGCAACAGGTAATATTTCAGCTAATCGGTTTCATCACCTATTCATACTTGTCAACTCATAGATTTGCTACAGCTGACTAGCTCTCTAATTCAGTGTGTCAAATTCATTGACATACAAACAAAAGACCAGTTTTGGAGTCTATGTGAAGGTTATGTAGTCTTCTACGGCCGTCAGCCGTGATTCTCAGGCTCACACCCAGCAGCTCTTGTTGCAGGGAATTCAGCCTGGCCTGACTCACGTTGCAGAGTGATAAATGTGTCGCTAATCTCTCAGGCCAGATAGTATACTTGGGCTGTGTGTCGCAGTCAGCCTGTCCCATGCTTATTTACACCCCTGTTTCCTATACACTTCCTGTCCCCAACAGAAAAGGGAGGTAGCCCCTCGGCCTCAAGTAATTTATGCAGGGACTGAACCAGCTGCCCAGTTCTAAATGTTACAAGCCTATGCTGCTTGTACCAGCTTCACAGAAGTGAATTAGTTTTTCAGTCGCTCTAAAGAGAGCTCTGAGTACTGATGGGTGGGAGGCTCAGAAAGGGACCTCGGGAGGGGATATCCAGGAACAGTTTTAATCTCTTGTGGGTGACAGATGAAGTGACAACAGGCCATGGCACAGAAACACATCTTTGACACCCCAGGCCCCATGTTCGCCTCCAGAGCTGGAACCTAATCTACTGAGGCGCGGGGTGTGAAGAAGTTCTCAACACTATGCTGTGCTTTATTCAGAAATAAAATATACTCAGTGGTTTTTATTACTTGTTTTCTTACTGGCCTCTTTTTTTTTCTTTCAGAAATGTCTCCTGTAGCTTTTAAACATTTGAGAAATTTCCAAACTATAATACTCTTTCTTTCACCACAGACGACTTGCAGGGAATGACCTGTCATTCATCCACCCTGAAGCCCTGTCTGGACTGCATCAGCTCAAAGTCCTGTAAGCATAAACCCTCCCTCCCCACCACTGTCAACACACACACAAATACACATGCTTATGGCTGTGACAGTGTGAAGTTTTCCACACACTGGTGGAGAGGGTAAATATTTCAGTTCATGCTAACATTGTGGTGCTGTCAGTTATTGCCATCCTAAACCGAGACATGCAACTTACCTCCACTTAGAATAGACTAAATGCACATTTCCAACCCTGCCTCAACAGTATCTGTGGCTGTGGAAAAACCTGAACAGAGAATTGCACACAAGCTCCATGTAAAAATTAGTTCTGCATAATTTATATCAGGCAGCACACCCTAGTGAGTTTGCACAACCTCAATCACATTGAGCGACACACAAAGCACAGCCCTGTTGATTCAGCACTGGGCCAAAAGTTCAAAGTCCTGTTGATCTACAGGTGAGGTCTTGGTTACAGGACTGAATACACAAACACACGTTTACACATCATATCAAGTGATTTATTCACACTGTTACTTCTAACTACACACAAGAAACTAATTGAAGTATTTTGACTACATGCAGCTCAAACAAACCCCATTCACACCAGAGACAGAAAGGATCAGGAAAACTGCATGAAGCCAGCGTTTCTGCCAAAGGGAATAACTGTAGCCAGTGTGGAATCATATGAATGACAAACAGAGGAGACCTTCAGAAAGCTTGCTGACATAGTTGGCATTTAATGTTTCTGTGGATACACATTGTTTTAGATTCTTGATAGAAGGAAAAAGTGCTGCAAGTTGAATTGAAATCATCATCTTGCCATTTTCCCCTCAGGATGCTCCAGAATAATCAGCTGAAGACTGTGCCCAGTGCAGCCCTGAAAAACCTCCATTCTCTCCAGTCTCTGTAAGTCATTTGACACACACACACACACACACACACACACACACACACACACGTGTGAGTAATATTGTCTCCTCTAAGAGGTTTTGAATTTCAAGTGGACCTTAGTGCTATTGCAGCATATTTGTAATAATTTTTTGTCAGTGTCATCGCACTGGTCGGAGATTTTGTTGGATTCATGTCGTTTCAATCGGTTGTAAATTTCCAAACTTGGCCTAACAGGAGAGGAACTCCAGCCTTGGCTTTGGACTGAAAAGTGTCTCTTTTGAATTGCAGATTAAAACATGTAAATGATCAAAAGGTGATGGTGGTGCTGCTGCAAAAAGCAGTCATTCATGCTTATATGTAAGAAATCAGTCACGCCAGACCTGGCAGTGAGTTTGATGAATAGCCCCTGTTTTCTCTAGAAGTTGCAGTTAACGAGAAAGCCTTTTTGTCCTGAATTCCTGGACAGGAAGATGCGCTGCAGTTGTGCTGTTGTCAAAGAAAGCACTGCAGTGTATTTACACAGCCTACTATCCAAAGTGGAATTCACAGTGTTTGTGCCAAACTAACAACCACATTCAAGACAGTTACTCACAAAGATAGTCCAGCAGTAACAGGAGTACTGTTGAACAGTTTATCTACTAATGTATGTAAAGATCTAAACGTTTGGTGCTAAAAATTTGCTAAACAAATGTATGCAAAAATTGGTCTATAGGCAACAATGGAGTTTAGTTTAAGGTCACTGGCCACTGATTTCACTGTGTTAACAGCAGACGAGATGCACTAAAAGTTTGTTTAGAATTGAGATTAGTACTCAGGCTTGGACTGTTGTTGAAATTCTTGTGTTGAGGATGAGAGTGTTGTACTTGTTATCCACCATTTTGCTCCAGACTAAAATAGATAAACAACTGTGGAATCGATTTCTATGAAACTTTGCACAGACATTCATGGTTTCCAGAGGATGAATTCCAGTGACTTTGGTGACCCTCTTAGTTTTCCTCTAGTGCCACAATTCGGTTCACATATGTGGTTTCAAGTAAAAGGTCTTTGCAACTATTGGATGGATTGCCATGTCATTAAGCTTCGTTTTCAGTGCTGTTTAGTCAATGTTAGCATGCGAACATGCTAAACTAAGATTGTGAACATGGTAAACATTATACCTCTTAGCCTTAACATTTAGCTCTAAGTACAACCAATCACATTGCAGCGCTGCTAGCATGACTCAAACTCAAAATCATCTTACTCATCAACTCAATTCCAGCTGGAGTCGTGATCTCGTGGAGCATCAGATTGCTTTAAATGTACAGATCAATCTCAGGCAGATGACTATCGTTCCCCAAGAAAGTTTGAGCTATCATTTACTTTATTTCAGAAGTTGCATTACTGTAAGATGGCAGTATAATGAGAGAAAAGACTGTACTCTTCCTGGAAGTGGAGACTAACAGTTGAAATCTCCATTATTCACTTGAGACATTGTTGATGTCACTCAGGGGCGGTTCCACTCATATCACATACTTTACTCTGGCTGCACTGTTTGTCGTACACGAAGCCCAGCAATAGCCCTGTGCAAATGTAGGTCAATCTGACTCAACAGATCTGTAGCTAACTTTTCTCTTTAAGTTGGGTTTTCCAGGAGCTTGTGTGTTTCCACGTGTTTACTTAACTATCAGCCCTCACAAGTCAAGTCTAGTCAAAGTATATTTTATATTTTTTATATTTATTTATATATATATTATTTATATATATAGCCCAAAATCACAAGTCTCAGTTTGCCTTAAGGGACTTTACAATCTATACAGCGTGCTACACCCTTTGTCCCTCAACCCTCAATTCGAATGATGAAAAACTCCTTCCAAAAGTCCCTTTTTAACAGGGAAATAATAGGAGAAACCCTGAGCAGAGTAACATGGAAGGGATCCCTCTCCCAGCGTGGACAGACATGCTATAGTTGTCACATGTACAGAACAGACCAGCGAAATTACAGTATATACAAGTTATGAAGACAAAATGTCTTATACTTTGTTTTTCTGCCACCACTGAATGTCAATTTCATTGAGACCATGACATGTACATGGCTCTATTTGTGCCACTTCCCACCACCACTGTGCCTTTGAGTTTGACAGGGACTAATGGAACAGATCCAGCTGGAGAAATGTGCTGAAAATCCAGCTTTCAGCTATTATCACCCCTCTATATCCCTCCCCTTGTCCCTAGCTTCCCCTTTTCTTTTTTCTGTCTCTCCTCTTTCTTTTTAACAGATGTCTTTTCTCTGTGAGGGTTTTAAGGTCTGTAGCTGAAGTAATATGCTTTGGCACAGCCAGGACTTGGTTTGTATAAAGCCTTAGAGAGCTAAATGTCAATCAAGACTGTTTTTCTTCCAGCCCAGACACTTGAGGAATTTTGAGGGAGGGCGAGACACTCAGTGAGGGAGGATAGCAGCAGAAAACAGACTGGTGATGGTGAAAAGAACACTTGTGCACTCACTATACTGCTTGAATTTAAAAAAAAAAAAAAAAAATTCCTTTTTTCACCACCAAACGTTTGGCTTCTGATCAGGACTACATTAGAGAGTCACTGCTCTTCAGTACATTATAGTCAAAGAGGAAGAGTCAAATATGAGATTGAACCCTGAAATCCCTGAAACCTGAGAGTATCTCTCTATTATATTATGTAAATTTAGATTGGTATACTTTATATTATATAATATTATTTAAGTTGAGATGATGTGTTGGCCTAAGTGGAGGATTTCAGTTGTCTCAGAATTTAGGGTAAGAAAAGACAGTGAGCTGGACCATTGCAGTGGTTGCAAAAATGCAGGCATTGTATTGGCAAACGGGGAATAAAGCCACAGAGTAAAGCTCCTTAATTTTTACCAGCCTGTCTTTTTTTCAAGCCATGTTAGTAAAGTATCAGATGTTTGCAGAGTTTGCAGTCCAGCAGAATCTTGAAGTTGAGCTTCTGCCCCTCTACATTTTAGGTGAAAACACCATGCGGGTGGGTAGAATTAGCAAGAGTTGTCTGGTGAATGCACATCAAAATGGCATGGTGGCCATTGCATTAACAAACTTCCAAGACCTTTCAATGCCTTTAAAAAGACCATGTGTGGTTGAAATGTCAGTGATAAAATAATTGAAACTTGTGCACTTATCTGGTTTTAAATGATGAGCTCAATAGTCTTCAACCGACAGATGGATTTGGATCTGCAAGATGATCCAAAGCAAGATTGCTAACCCCTAAAGTGACAATAAGATACATTGAATGTGACTTAAATGTGAGTTAAAAAAAAAATCTCCATATGGTATCAGTAAAATACATGTATATTTTTTTTTCCTGCATTGTTATTTTGTTTTCTGTTTGTAAGGCATTTATAGCAGTGTCATATAACTGTGTCAACCTCAATATCAGTAATTTAACATCCCCATGCTTGCTTCTCTGTTCTGCAGTCGCCTGGATGCGAACCATATTACCACAGTCCCTGACAACAGTTTTGAAGGCCTTCAGCAGCTACGCCACCTCTGGTTGGATGATAACAACCTAACGGAGGTCCCCATCAGTTCTCTGAGACACCAGATGAACCTTCAGGCTCTGACGCTGGCACTTAACCGCATTTCGTACATACCAGACAACGCCTTTGCAAATCTCACCAGTCTTGTTGTCCTGTAAGTTATATTAAGCTACTGTTCTAATTGTGGTTTAGAATGAAAACCTGCACAGTAGTGTCAAAGTGCAAATGTTTACTGTTCATCTGTTTCATTAATGTTTCTGGCGATAGAAAAGTGCATTGATTGCATTCAGCTGTTTGCGCTTATCTCTTTAGGCGCATTTAGAGTCTAAGTATAATCAATAAATGCCTAAATTGAATCCGGTATGCTGTTAAAAAAAATACCCAGATGGATATTTTTACGTTCATGAAAAGCAGTCTCATGAAACCAATGCTGTCTGGATTAAAAAATTATTTTAGCAGTCACATACCATGGCATTTCATCAACTAACACATCTTTTAAAAGTGCCAGTATTTGAGTGATAAACAGTCTCCATAATGGGTCCATAAAGTGAACTCCTCTAGAAAAAGCCAGTAGAAGTTTGCATGCAGTCCTCGTAGACCTATACTCTTAATAACTCAGCAGGAACAACCTGCTGGTGCACTTTTTTTCAAACCTTCATTAACCAGCCACACTGACTGAGAACATTCACGCGTTTACTGAAATTATCTAAGAGAGTAGTCATTGGGTGTGAAGTAGATCATGACATTTCTCAAAGTTGAAAGCCAGCACATGTGCATGATTCTCTACGGTGTGGCTGCACATCAATAGTTTGATGTCTGTGTAGTTTCTGAGACATGGTGTGTAATGTCTGGATGGACATTGTTTTAAAGTTGATATTTTAGGGGGGGGGGGGGGGGGGGGGGGGGGTGTACGTTTTTCAGATTCAGAAAGAAGCTATAATTCCAATTTAGTTTTTCATTTATCAAATGCAGTAATCTGTCTCCACAAATCAATGCAAAGTACCTCTCCACATGCCCCGCACTAGCTCTGAATGTATCCTCTGAGCGACTGCAAATCAGGTTCCAAACACAAACATACTGTATTTATTTCCATAGCTTACAATTAATAAGTCAACAAAACGGGTTGCTACTGATACCCTGCTGTGTTTTTGCATGTGATCACTTTTGCAGTGAAATGTGCCGTTGGGGTTTAAATTTGAATGTTAATGGAACTCAACTCCGAGCATAAATGTATAATCAAGATTATTATATTGTTTCACGCATGGTGGGAAATATTAAAACCTTCCACAAGAGGAACTTGTACAAATATGTGGTGTGTCACAAACATAAAGGTTTGTTCCACATACTTTTTTTTTTTTTTTTTAACTGCTGCTGTTATACATTTGCATGTACATGCACACACAGGCACACTCATTGAGTGGTATTGCTGCAGGGTTAGTGTAAACACGTCAGGATAAACAGGAAGAAAAGACATTGAATCTATTAGGCAGGGAAAGCTTCCTGCATACACTCATACAGTACAGACACCTGATTCACAAATCACATTAAAATAGTTTTGTGGAAAATTTTACAAAAACTGGAGTGGAGTAAAACCTCAGAATCAGATTATTTTATGTCCATCATGGAATGGAACTTGCACAGATGTGTTTAAAACTGCTTTTGCTTTCCCAGGCATCTTCATAACAACAGAATTAAAGAGATCGGAGACAACTGCTTTGCTGGACTCATGAACTTGGAGACACTGTAAGTGCAGTCATACGGTAGTTGACGTGTGTGTGCATCAGTTTGAGCGTGTGTGCTGGTGTTTGTGTGTGCTAACAGCTCCCCCACCCACCTCTGCTCCAGTCCTCCAGACATCATTGTGTCCACTTCCTCCTTTAATTGCTCTAGGATAAATAGAGCAAAGTACATGATGCTTATCAAATCTGCCCTCCCACTGTTCACTTCCTCCTGCCACACAGCCATTAAAAGTCTCCTAGTTGACAGCCTTAGCTAATGGCAAACAGCTACTGTACAGCACACATACCTTTGCAGGGGACCAGTGATGTCCTCATACTTTTCATTTTTTGTTCTAAACCCCAATTGGAGACATTTACGATTGCGTATCTGCTGGTTCTATGGCCGATCCATTGTTTGAATTGAATTGTGAATTGAAAGCAGTTTTATAGTCCTGCATTATAGCTTTTCTGTTGTATTTTGTATAATGTCTGTGGAGAGAGGAGGTCGAGCTGCTGTGACAGGAAAGTTTGATACTGATGTTCAAATGCACTTTTCTAGTAACAACGTCACCTCAGCATGTTGTGCCATGCTCCTTTAACCCAAATCTGGTTAAGAAAGACTGCTTTGCTGCCAGTGTGAATACTGTATCAACAGATTTCCAGGCCTGCTTTTTATTTACTTGTGCGTGCGGCATGTTGTGCTGAAACGATAACCATTCATATTTTGAACAACAGATTATCTTGCATGTGGTTTATCAAGCAAAAGTGTGGTTTCTTAAATGGGGGAAATTGCTGCTTTTCTTATAAATTAATAATTAATCTGGGAAAAAAAAGCAGATTGTTGATGAGAACAACTGCAGCCCCACCTCCATTCATTTGTCTGCACCACAATGTGTTAGGAATAAGATGCTGAGTACCAGTCAGTTGTTCATTGATGTTGCAGTTACAAGAGTTAATCATTCAGCACTGCTAGCAAATTATATTTTGTTATTAGGAGTCAGTCACAAAGACAACCAGGTAACTGGATACTCCTATTAGCGATGTTTATTAACATTTTTGTTAAAATGTACTATCAATTATTGTGCTTTTGAGGGAGAAATTTGTCATCAAAATGCAAGAAAACAGCACTGACTTCCTGTGTCTCTTTCTCATCCCAGAGATCTTAACTTCAACAACCTGATGGTTTTTCCCAAATCAATAGAGGCTCTGCCCAAACTCAAGGAACTGTGAGTATATTGTACCATTTCTCCTCTGTGGTGGGGAAACATTTTGCACTGGCACTCAGAGTGTGAAAGAGGTCTGTCAGTGTCTTTGTGATTAAAATAATCTGACCTAATATCTGACAAAGAAGGCATGAGACGAATAAAAGAATAAGTATACTTGTCATTGAAATACAAAATACAAATCTTAAGTTGTGTAAAAGTTCCTATTTGCCTACAGAGAGATCAGGTAAAGAAATGACACAGCTTTTTTTTTATTACGATATTGTGAAATCAGTATTATGAGCTCTCATCTAGTGGATGTGATGATTAAAAAGAAATAAATTAGCTGAAATCTTTCGTCACAGGTTTCAACAATTCTGCTTTTATTTTGAAGGCTAAAAACCCTTAAGTCTTATTTCTGTTTTTCTTGATTGGACTATAAATTGATCAATTAAAGGACTGTTTGAATTAATTGACACTGGGAGTTAATAGAAACCTTTTGCTAGTATTTTTATTTTTGGTTTTGCATATTTCAACATACTTACCTTAATGTCAGGTTTCACACAGAGCAGAGTGTCTTTACACTGTCTCCTTGACATTCTTCCTGCAGCGGGTTTCACAGCAACGATATTGCCTCCATACCTGAAGGGGCCTTCCATAACAACCCCCTGCTGCGAACCATGTAAGGTCAAACTCTCCCTCTGATTCACTGACACCACTTAGAAACATGCATAGCACACTAATAAGTGAAATTTGTGCAAATGATCCCATGCATAAAGTACAGTGTGCTTTCTGAGAAGCACACTTACAGTATTAGCTAATGGTGTACAGCTTCAGTAGATGAATGTCCAGAAGATGGTGCCATTCTCGCATAGTAAATGATTTTGGTTTGAACTCTCCCCCTCTGCTCTCGCTGGCCTCCCAGACATCTTTATGACAACCCTCTGTCCTTCGTGGGTGCTTCGGCTTTCCAGAATCTGTCTGACCTGCACTCCCTGTAAGTGCTGCTTTCGGGCATGAATCAGACACATCCATACCAGCTCAGGCTTTGATGTTCGTGATTTCACTATTCATCACCATGTGTGTTTCAGGATGTTGCGTGGGGCCAGCATGATGCAGGACTTCCCCATCCTCACGTGGACTAATAACCTTGAGAGTCTGTGAGTTAATTTAGATGCAGCATCTGTTCCTGCTCGGGCTATTGTGTGTCTCAGAGGTGACTGATTAGGACTTTGATTTCCAGGACGCTGTCGGGAACCAAGATATCGTCCATCCCTGCTGACATGTGTGAAGATCTCAAGTTGCTTCGGACGCTGTAAGAGAATTTTCCTTCCCTGTCACCTGTGGTAGTAGTTGAAACAGATCTTCTACTACAAATGATAGTACTCGCTGGTGATGTAAGATCAATAGCAGCTTACTGAAACCGTAAAAATGGTCCCAGATTTCCATGCACACTGAAAATGAGGCATTTCAGAAGGGAATACACTGTAAGTAGATAAAGATAGATTAATAAAATGAATTGTTTATAGTTCGATTCCTGGGACCCCTGGGACAAGAGACGTAAGAGAGTTCCCAGACTCACAGATTTGAAAACTTTTGTAGTTGTTTTTGTCTCTTTGTTGTAATTTGATTGACTTTCCAACAAGAAATATTAACTTTCACTTCATATAGAGGCTCTGGCCCAGGGTGCTCCCCCTGACCTCTTGGGCCCCTGGGCCTGCGCCCTGTAGGCTGGTTTAGTAATCCATCCGTAGTCCAGTTATTTCTTCATTTTAAATAGTCCCTGTTTTCCAATTGTTGAGGCTGTTTGTTCTCCTCCACCAGAGACCTGTCCTACAATGAGATCAAGGAACTACCATCACTCCAGGGCTGTGTCCGACTGCAGGAGATGTGAGTGTCGAACATGTAGAAGTCAGTTCACGAATCATTTCAGACAAGGATGGTGAAGCTTAACAGAGAGATTCTATCTTGAGAATGGAAAAGGTAGTGGTATTACAATTACGGTAAATTATTTGCTTTTGTTTTCAAACTACAGAAGCTTCCAGCACAACCACATTCAAGAAATCGATAGGGACACTTTCCAAGGTCTCTCTGCTCTCCGTTTACTGTAAGTCCACTCAGTCATACACACACACTCAATAACACACATGGGATGCAGTTAACACAATCGTATTACGGCTGGATTGTGAGTTCATTGCTATGTGATTTTACACAGAGACCTGAGCAGAAATGAAATCCGAGTTATCCACAGAGACGCTTTCCTCACCCTCACCGCACTCACCAACCTGTGAGTGGGACCTGTGTGTTGTGCTCCATGAACTCAAGTTACATGTCATTGTTTGCTTTGACTCTCTGCTGTGTGCGCAATTAAACTGCTCATGTGCAATCTCCCTTTTGCAGAGATCTGAGCATGAACTCTCTGACTGTGATTCCAACAAGTGGACTGAGCGCCCTCAGTCAGTTGAAACTCTCAGGGAACCCGCAGATGAAAAATGTGCTGACTGCGAAAAACCTGCCCAAACTCAGGTGCGAAAGACCTTCTGTGGTCTACTGTCAAGTTCTGCTATCTAAAGTGTTTAGGAGAGGATGTAGAAAAATGTAAATGGTCTCGTGGCCGCTGAGCGTTTCATCGCCGATTCCGTCCTGGGACCTTGGTCGCATGTGATGTGCACCTGTCCCTCTCTCTTTCTCTCTCCCCTCGTTTTCTGTCAGCTTTCTACTGTTAATCTCTAATACAGGCACAACATGCCATAACATACAAAAAATGTACTTTTTAAACAATAGTTTTGTGATTTGTTAAAAGATAATAGAACAATCAAGCTATATTGAAATATTAAAGTTGTATACTGTAGAACATTTATAAGGTTTAGCGACAGGATTGGAATAGATTTCAAACATTAAAGGACCTGTTTTTAAACTGAATGAAGGATCTCATAACACAGATATTGCCAGTATCTAAAGAGTGGTTTTCTGGCCATCAGTTTATTAGTTATAGATAAACTGCATAGCAACATCAGACCCCTGCGGTGTTGAGAAATGTTTTCGCTTTTCTGTGTCCTATTGTGTATTCAGAAAGTCTATTTAATCATTTTTAGCCATTGAGTGAGTATTTTCTACACCTTTTTTGTTTGCAGTGAACAAAGAGGGTAAATCATTCTGTTACATCTCTACTGATGATTATCTCTTGATTGTGTCTCATCATTTCACCTACTAAATTGCCTTAAATGTCTCACATACATAACTACATTTTTCACAGGCATTTAGTTGACTGGGACGGTACTCTTGATCATGACAATGTCTGAGTGTGCTGTTTTAAATTGGACTAATTCCGTACTGAAGGAAACACCGCACACTGTTTTTCTCTCTCTATCAGTTGTAATCACATGTATTTGACAGACTAACAGAAAGAGAGAAATGAACTCCCCCTCTTTAACGTTTAACGAGAAAGCCAGCTGAGTCTGTTTTCTCCACAATTGCAGACACACTATGGAAACATCCAAATATTATTATTGAAGAAAATCAGAAGGGTCACATATTTGCAGACAAACACATTATTTATCCTTTTCCAAATATGGTATTGAGATTTTGAACCATCTGTGTTATCAACACAGGAACTCAGCAGGTTGTCACGGTCGTTCTGAATGATTTTTGTTTCCTTGTAGGTCCATCTCTGTCCCTTACGCCTACCAGTGCTGTGCGTTTGTCGGGTGTGACTCAATGACGAGTTCTTCTGAGGAAAATGATGTTAAGAAATCTACAGGTGGGAATGCTGCAGTCGGAGCTTTTTCCATGGAACAGTTGACATGTTGGCTAAAAATTTTTGTTTTATTTATGTAAAAGCCACTAAAACTATTGAAGGAGATCGTTTTATATAAGCCTTCTGGTACAGAAGCATTCTAACATCATTCTTTATTCCCAGACCACCAGATGTCAGATGTAGACATAGAAAGGTTTTGCTTTTTTCCATTTGCCTGCATGCTTCAACTGTTTACAGATTGTTAAGTGCAGAAACACGAATTTGGATAGTCAACCAAAAGCACTAAAGATTGTCTCTTTAACATTAGCTTTTCTTGCATTAAATATTTTTTTTATTGTTATTTTTTAGGTGGGGAGGATGTGGAGAGAATCTCAATGATTATGCATTGCTCTCCTTCACCAGGTAAGCATTAAAGAGCTTTTACCAATGTGGAAGCTAAAGTAATCTCAAGAATACCTAGCTAAAGTGAATGTTGACTTTTGAACAACCACATTGTTTCCGTCTGCAGGAGCCTTCAAGCCTTGCGAGCACCTCCTGGGTAACTGGATGATTCGTCTGACAGTCTGGTTCATCTGCCTGGTGTCGCTGGTCTTTAACAGCCTGGTGCTGGTGGCCACTTTCTCCCCCACACACCGAGCCGCAGGCCATTCCCACTCCTTCACTCCGTCTCTCTCTCCAGCGAGGCTGCTGATGGGGCTTCTGGCCCTGGCCAACCTGCTCACGGGCCTGTATGTCGGCGTGCTGACGGTGCTCGACGTTGCTACCTGGGGCTCCTTCGCTGAGTTCGGTGTGTGGTGGGAAATGGGGCCTGGCTGTCAGATCACAGGAGCTCTGGCCGTCTTCTCGTCAGAGTGGGCGGTCTTGTTGCTCTCGCTGGCGGCGGTGGAGCGCAGTGTGGCCGTGCGGACGATTCTCGGGAAGGTAATGATGTCACCCAGGAGAAGCGGCGGCAGCCATCGCAGTTGCTGGAGAGGAGATCGGCGCTTCAGCCTGGCCGCAGGACTGCTGGGGCTGCTGGCTGCTGCTGGAGCCTGCCTGCCTCTCCTGACCTCCAGTGACCAGTCTGCCTCTCCTCTCTGCCTGCCCTTCGCTGGCGGTGAGAGTCCAGCTCTGAGTGTTACAGTCGTCCTGGTCCTGCTCAACGCGCTGGCTTACCTGTTCACTGCGGCTGTGTACACCCAACTGTACTGCCACCTGGGCAGGGTGGAGCTGGCAGATCCAGAGCAGACGGGCGCCCTGCGACATGTAGCCTGGCTCATTTTCACCAACTGCATCTTCTTCTGCCCGGTGGCAGCTTTCTCCTTCGCCCCTCTGTTGACTGGCTCTACTGCCGGCGGCCCAGAGATCGCCAAGTCCGTCACCCTCATTTTCTTCCCCTTGCCCGCATGCCTGAACCCAGTGCTGTATGTATTCTTCAGCCCAGCCTTCAGGGAGGACTGGCTGAGGCTACGCAGCCACAGATGTTTGTCCAGAGAGGTGAAAGCTGGTGTTGAAAGTCACGGAGATGACGGTGGCGGAGGGTCGGAGCTCACAGACGGAGGCTCCTCCACCCAACTGGGCTTTGACTGTGGGGTGTACTCGCAGCTTTGTGGAGAGACAGTTGTATGCGAGCAGTGCGAGGCTGCGCTGCATGCCAGGACCTGCTCCTCTCCCTCGTCTTCCACAGTCTGTAGACACTTGGTGAAGTCTCACAGCTGTCCCACCCTGCTGGCTGGAGCTGCAGTGTGCCAGCGCTCTGAGGGCTTCTGGGCAGACAGCGGCACACCCTCTGCTCAGTCTGAGTACGCAGACGAGGGGGACTCGTTTGTTTCGGACAGCTCGGACCAGGTTCAGGCCTGTGGCAGAGCCTGCTTCTGCCAGAGCAGAGGCCTTCCTCTGGTACACTACTCATACAACATACCTCGAGTCAAGGACTAGGGACGCTTCAGAGCAACAGTACATCTGTGTGCACCAATCTCTCTGTCATGTGAATTTTAGATGCTACGATAACATGTAAACATTTTTGTATCAAACAACAAAATTTGCCAACCACCCTGCTAAAAGACTATTCAGCAAGCACTTATGTTGTAATTATTGTGGAAACAGAGATACAACCTATCATTTCAAGGGAACTTGCTATGCTTTTTGAACTCTGAGACCATTTCCAAGCGAGCTGAACTGAGCACATCATGTCACAAACTGGTCGACAAAGGATCTTGGAAAGGAAAATCTTGCCACCAGTGCCTGCCTCTTGCTTCCAATCGGATATCATGATGTTGCGAGCCTCAGTGTATGTGTCAGTGATTTTGTGATTTCTCTGTTTCACCTGTACTTATAAGCTTTTTAATGTTTAATTATTATACATCATGTTAATTTTTAAAGCTTCTCCACAGCAACTGTTGATTTTATACTTTGATTTTTTTTTTTACATAAATGTAGCAAATGTAATAATCACCCTAGACTTTTCTGTGTGAATGTAACTTTCGGGTGGTCGTCACCCACCAGAGGGGAATAATGTAACGTCAGCAATAACTTCTGCCCTGCCTGCCTGTGGGAGTGGTATAAGTAAATACCAGTCTATACTAAACACTTCTTTGCTTTAAGTCACTAAGACTAAGAATGTGATAAAAGTAGCAGATATCACTGTTTTGGTGGTGGTGAGAGATGTTATTTATTGTTGGAGCAGCAGGAGTGTCTGGGTGGAGACTATTTCAGGTGGCCTTTGAATGATGATCCAAGCACTCACCCAAACAACAGCACGCTCGCTCTGTTTAATTCTTCACAAAAAAATGACTGTAAATGCATACAGGTTTATATTCGTGAGTCTGAAGGATGATTCCAGTTATTTTCAAATCTAGGCTTTATTTTCCTATTTTTTACAATCGCACTGTTTGATTATTATTTTTTTTTTTTTGGAGACTTTTTTTTATTTCTCGAATACAGAACTACATGTTCTGTTTGCCACTGAACACACCCAGCAGACACAGAAACATTTCCTTTGCGGTCCACTGACGCCTCAATAAGACGTGCTTTTATCAGATGTTCAGATTATTTTTGGCTGTCAGGACAATTAGTGTGTATGCTCACTGAATACAGCTTGCTATAATTAGCAACACGATAATAGACTGTTTAAAACGAGTGTCCTGTAAATAAAAGCAATTAAGCTTTTTTCCTTCCTTGCTGATAGTTGGATGAGAAGACGATTACCACCGTATCTATATGCTAAATATGAAGCTACAGCCTGGCTTAATGTAGCATCAAGACTGGAAGCAGAGGGAAACCGTTAACCTGATATATTTATCCTAAAGTTGAACTAAACAAACAAGATATACATATAATGTATAGATAAGTGAGCTTTATGTATAGATTAATAATATAGATTAACGTTATTTACCCGTTACTTTATGCTATGTTAAGATAACTGGCTGTTTGCTCCATATTCAGCATGCAGATATGAGTGTTGTCTCTTTTCTCATTTAACTCTGGTTATGAAAGAGAATACCTTCCAAAACATCACAAAGAAAAAAAATATGCTATCGTTTGGTTTTATTACTCCCCATAAATTGCAGAAGTTTGCCGACCAAAAAGCAGCAAAGAGGAAATCCCAAAGAAAGAAATCATTATTCACACCAGTTAAATCTATGAGTAGAGTAATAGCTGGCGCACATTTCTGGGTGTTTTAAAATGTATCATTAAACATAATTTGGTCAGTAAGCGATAAGGTTAAACACACGGATGCAGTCCAAGTGAAACACATGATCCCACTCTTCCTCTTCTTCCAAGCTTCTGCAGCACAAGATTGGCAGCCAGCTGAGTCAACAGGAACGTGTTCAAGCTTTGCCAAAAAGTATGAAATGGACCATTATAATTTGAATGTGGGTGAGCATTATTCAACCACAGATATTTAAAGACAAGTATCTGCAGTGTGTTTATGCATTAAGAGGATTTTATTTTTGGTGTTTGTGTGCACGTGGGAAGTGTGTGCACCTGTTGAGAGCACGACAGGGAAGTGATTTGGTAATATTTTGACAAGAACAAATGGGCATGGTGGTACAAAAAGTTGGAAAGTAACGTCTATGTTGAAAGTAAGAGGAATTATCTTTAAACTAATTCACTGCCTCCAGTGTTTCAACCCAGTGACATTATCAGCCAGTGAACTTTATGTTCATTTCAGTCTGTTTTTTCTGTACAGGTCATCAAGAGCATTACTATATTGTAAAGTATATTAACATAGATCTCCATTTTTAACCCCTGAGAGCTGACCTGAGCAAGACCGTCTGTGACGAGGGATTGACTGATGTTTAGTGTGCTGGAGCATGACTGTACACATTAAGGTGGATACACCCTCGGAGCATGTATCCACAAGTGCACGTCATGTGAGTGCTCAGGAATTTAGGCAATGTAGGGAAACGTTTTCTTCCACCACCGAGACACGCTTGTGTCCTTATAATGCACCATTTAATTTTAATCTTTTGGGTTTTATGTTCTGTTTTCATGTAGGCGTTGTCTCAACTGGGTGTGTGAATACTTGCATCAACCAAAATGTCCGTTGATTGTTCGAGTTGTCGAGATGTCCCATCTGGTGAAAATGTACAAATCCTTCAGTAGTTTGGTTCTTGGTTTTTTGTATTTGTGTGTAAATTATTTGAAAAGAAAAGTTAATCAAGAATGGGATGCTAACTAAGGAAGCTACCTCCTCAATTGTAGTGGCTACCACCAGTGCTTTGTAAAAGAAAAGTCTGTTTTTGTATATTTTTATCCTTTTGTTTGCCTTCTGGCTTTATGTTGTCACGTGATTGTATGTCATCATTTTAGATAAGTGCAAATTGTGGGAGGAATCTATGTACTGTATACTGTGATTTTTTTTTTTTTTTTTTTAACCAAACTATAGACTATGACATTTTTGTTTTATCTTTTTATAGATATACAAACTTGCAGGATAATGCGGATTATAAACCGAATCTCACTTAATTTCAGTTGGAATTAAATCTTATTTGTAGTTTTTCCCATGTGAGATCTCCCCAAGTTGTTTTATTCTGTTCAAGTAGAAAATAATTCTATAAATTGTGAATGAATAAAATTGGAAGAACTCAAACATTTTTATTGAGTTTTGTATTAAGATTAAAACACAGCAGTGTCCATTGTCCTCATCGGATATTTTATCATATATCTGACATTATTGCACTCTTTACCTTGTTAAAGTATGTTTCTTACTACTTTTATGTTGCTGCATAGATTGATTTTGGGGACTGGGGATAAAATAGAATAACAAGGTCTCATGCAAAGGTAAGATCCCCTGAATATAAACATTTTTACTATAATCCCACATTTGTTTTCTCCCAGCAGAGTTTGTCATCAAAGAGGCTTCACGATGGCCTCATGCGGAGACATTTTCACATCAGGTCCTGTGCTTTTGTGTTTCCACTCCTCTCAAAGTGTCTTGAGCCAGCGTCTCGATCTGAGGTCCACTCTGATGGGTCTGAGTTCGAACCTGGACCTGGCCGGCTGGCATTTGATCGTTCTCCCTGTGCTCACGTGGGTTCTCTCCGGGTACTGCAGGAACTTCCTCCCACCATCCAAAGACATGCAGGTTAGGTTAACCGGTGACTCTGAATTATACATAGATGTGAATGGTTGTTTGTCTCTATGTGTCAGCCCTGTGATTGAATGTGTCAGCGGAGAACGGCTCCGGCCTCCCCTGCAACCCTCTAAGGATTAATGATATAGATAATGAATGAATAATAATGAATCACTGAGGACGTTTCATTCTTCTGACCAAATGTGTGATGCCTACTCAGAACTCACTATCATAAAAGATACTGAAGCACGGTACTCAAGTACAATATTAGGGTACTTGTCTACTTCTGTCTTACTCTATACTTCTTTAATACATTTCTCACTCCGCCACTATACAGTTGACTGCTTTAGTCACAGGTCAATTTGCATATTTGGATCATTAATTAAAAAAATAATCAACAAGTGAATCATTTATTTGCAGCACTCTGAATGAGTACTGTCCAATGAGTAATGAATACTAAGTATAAGTTAGTAAGTACATGCTGATGCTGATACTTAAGGAACATTTTGACTGTGTGACTTTAACCATGTTATTGGTTATTGTTCTGACTGCGTCTACCACTGTTAATGTTAACATTTAGCTCAACGCACCACTGTGCTTAGAGTGCAGCCTCACAGAACCGCTGACTGTATTTTGTTAAAGTGTTTTCAGTTGAATTTGCCCACACAAACACCACTTTAGGGGCGATATTTTTCTCTAAATGTAGCCCTTTCCAAGGCCAGTTGTGCCATTCAGTGGAGTTTCCTTTCACCTCCAGCCACAGGTCCTGTTGTCCACCCCTGCTGGCTCCCTTCACTCATGTAGTGCGCTGTAACTTGGTGATGAGTGAAAAATAACCACTGGGACTGTATAAAGAAACAGACATGAAATTTGATAAGCCCTATTCAGCTTTGAGCCGTGCAGCCTTTTCACTTGTAATTTGTGGATTTCGGTGAAGCCCCATGTCAAAACACCTGGCAAACACGGAGGCGCTGTTGGACATTCGTCATGTGTGTTAATAGCGGCCCCCGTGACATGTACAAGGCTCCCTGGATCTTTTGCAGCTGCATGTTGAGAGGGCACAGGAAATATTTACATTTAAGGCATCAAAGGAATAACTGTCGAGTGACGTTACAGCAGCTCCCGCTCGACGAACACCGACATATGTTCCACCTCACCGACACATGTCCTCCGCGGTAAAAGGACATCCCAGCTATTCAAGCCCTTCACATGCAGCCCTCTGTGGCGTGCACATTAGTGCACATGCCTCACACCTCTGGCTTTGGCAAGGCTTTGTTACAATAAAACTAAGCCCTCTAAAACTCTTGTTCATTCCACTGGACTTCTGACTATCAGTGACAGGCTTTTTTTGCGTTATCTTAATACCACGGCTGCCACAGATATGATGGCAACAAGGGGAACTGGTCTCCACCTATTACTACTACTACTATTGACTACAGCGTAGCCACTACTTGATAACATAACGAATATGTATGATGAAATCACTCACACTTGTGTTTTTGAAGCATTTATCTTGACCTTCGTAGGCACACAAACTAATCCACACTGTTACACATTCTTTTCTATCCACTGATATAAGTGAGAGACATAATTAATTCATAACTATGTTTCTTCTTTCTTTGAGTACTATCACCATTATCCATTTATCTCTACTCTTTAGTGTAGGATAGGCTGACAGACCATGAACTATTACTTTTTAAATGATACACTTCCCTATTAATGAACAGCAAATTCAAGCATGAGCCCCATTTCATTTAAGTAATACAGTGGTGCACTGCACGTGATGCTGATGCAACGTTGAGAATGAACAGTATGAGTTTGTATGTTTTAAACTGTACTGTCATTTCTATGTAACTGTTCTTATGACGTGCTGCTGGCCTCTTGGCCAGGTCACCCTTGTGAAAGAGATCTTGATCTCAATGGGTTTTTATCTGGTTAAAAAAAAACAAAAACAAAAAAAACAGATGAAAGATGATTGCAGAGGAACGTGGTATAAAAACGAAAAAGGATGTGGGGCTCCACAGTTTGCGATGCAGGTGAAGAGTTTCTCATGGCGCAAAACAGTCAACATGCAGGCGTCACCGGAGACAAAACGATCCTCTCTTCAGTCAGCAGCTCCAACTTCTTACTTCTTGTCCTCTTTCTTTTCTTGTTTAGCAATTTGAGCTGCAAGTCAGGAACACGAGTTATACAGAAGACTTTAAGTTCAATTGATAGCACAAAGCAACCATTAAATAACCAACATACAATAAATCCACATTGAGATCTCATCTAGAGTTTGCAAGTTTGGTCTGCTGAAGAGAGGTTAACTTAATTACACTCACCAGCTCAAGTATAAAGGAGACATAAAGGAGATGATGGAGGTTTACAGGCTTGTTCACAGAATATATCACATGTATATCACAGTTAATACTATCATCCAGTTGTGGTATAATAGTTGTGAGTCAAGAGGGAACACATTCAAATTTTCCACACTAAAGTGTTTCTCTGAAGAGAAAAAAAAAAAAAGCTTTTTGCTGTAAAAGCTGCCAAAGGATGTAATACAGGCTCCCTCAGTTAACTCTTTCAAAAACAGACTGAATATGTTCTTTTGTGTAATTATAAAGCTGATTTATGATTATTTGTGAAATGACTGTGGTTTTAGATAACTATATTCTGGTATTTTTTGTTGTATGGTTGTTTGTTTTGAGTTGCATAGTTCGATGTCTTAGGTTTCCACTGCGGTGCAAACCTGTTTACGCGTCTAGCAGACATGGAGCAATACTCTCTCTTTTAGCTCTGTTTTTGGTCTCCACCAACTCCTGAGGGAAATATCTGGTTCTTTAGCAGTTAAATGCTTCCCTCTGTTCACCAGATAGTTGCTAACTGTATCTATCTGCCGTTTGGTACTGAGCAGGCAGCTCAAAGTGGGGTAGAGGCAAAACAGTGACCTGAAAGGTGTTACAGAGTCTGATGAGAAATGTCTGTGTTCATCACTATGAGTGACATCTCTCATACACAAGTAGTCATGTGATCTATAGTTAATATAAAGATACTAGTTTAAACCCAACCCTCAACATTTTATACTACAGCAAGAAAAGTACATTTAAGTCATTAATAATTCTCATTAAGAAGTACAGAGGTGGTTAATGTGAGCGTCAGATTGTTTCTTTAACCATAAATGATTTGACAAATCCTTCTTAAGTATGGGGGTTGGGTTGGGTTTACCTCAAGATCACAGGTTGGTTTGAAACTTGATGGAACAAAACTGTGAACTGTGAGAGTTAAAAGAGGAGATGGATCATGGCTTTAAAATCTAGTCAAAGACTTAGTTTGTATTCATACATCCATGTTAACAAAGCTAAGGGTTTGATTTTGACCACATGGCAATATGCCATCGTCTTTGTGTTTGTTGTTACTATGAATATTGTGATATAATCTAGAAGGAGCTTTATTTATATTCTAAAAGATGATGAGGCATCAATTAATTAGGGAACACTTAATTTTACAGGTCTATCGCTTCCCAATCTCCAAGTTATAAATTTCAAATTTCAAATAGCAAGTAAGTCCCACTAATTTGTTGAACTTGAATGCTCACACTTGAAAACAGAAAAGATAAAAATGAAATTCTGAGCGCAACATGCAACTTGTTTGTTGTTTCTGCAGGTTGCCTTCAATCAACTCATCCATGAGGCCACAAGATGCGACTAAAAGCTTTTGGGAACAACAAGTAAGTTGGAGCTTGTGTTGAGATGTTTTTTTAACAGTATTTATTTGGATTTACTGTTAATTCAGCAGGTCTTCGTGGGAATAAAATGTTTTCCTATAGTCATAAACATAAAAAAATGTCTTTCCACAAAACGTCTTGGAAAATAACCACTAATTTAACGTCAAATAACATTTCAGAAGTTCCACCGCTGGAAAAACAGGTGCTTTAATTTAACTTGTTGAAAATGTATGTTCCCACATTTATGCTAAAAATATATTTTCTCTATAACATGTAGAACTGTCATTCATTTGATGTGGTCTGTCGTTATTTCCAAAGGATGAAAAGGAGGGTTATAATGGGAGGAAAAGGAGGATGCCGGACAAAGCACGAAATGAAGAAGACGCTACTTGGGATACTTACGGCGAACCTCCAGTTTACACTCCACCATGTCCTCTCCGCTGTCGTTGACCGCTTTGCACATATACACCCCCCCATCGAAGAGGCAGGGCTTGCGGATCTCCAGCGTCAGAACTCCCTGCTTACTGAGCATCCGGTACTTGGCTTCATTTGAGATGTCCATCTTGTTTTTGTACCAGGTCACTTTGGGCTAACGAGGTAGGACAGATTACAGTGTTTTCAGGTGATGTTTTTCACGATCTGCAAACACTCTCACAATTACACAGTTTGTAACAATCATCATCGCCAGATTTATCTGGTGGATATTGTTTCACTGAGGATAAGGTGTTTATTACTCGCTACTAATCCCCAAAGTCTGCATGAAGAGGGCTGGCATGGGTGTGTGTGTGTGTCTGTGTGTGAGATCTATAGGTGTCTGTTGGTTTGAGAGTAATTTCCTTTGGTGTTTTTAAATAACAAAAGAATTAAGATTTAAGCAGGAAAAGTGCATTCTTGGCTCTCCACTCTACGACTTAGAGTGGACCTCGAGTTTGGATTGTTTTTCTACGTCAGCAGGCAAGAACGAACCCTTAATGCGTAACTTTGGAGCCAACACAAACAAAAAAGCCCTAAAAGTGATTCTTCCTTTAAACGCATTTTAGGAATGCAGCTATTACCAAAACTGCATCCAATTGAAAAGCAATCACATCCAAGATTGTTGCTTCTGTGATTACATTTGATTATCTTTTGCATATTTCCATCTAATGACCCTACTGACCTTTGGTATGCCTCTGACTGAGCAGCTTAGGGTGGCGTTGTATCCTGCTATGACAGACCGGTTCACCAAAGGATGTGTGAACTTGGGAGCCTCTGAGAAGTCATGTTCCTTGTGGCTGGGCGGCTTGTACTCCATACCTGAGGAAACAGACAGATACTTTTCTTCAGTTTTGCTTTTCTGCATTTATGATGACAACATCCAAACTTGGAGGACATATAATCAGAACCATGACTGTTTTCTACTGATCACATATGTGCAGTCGGAGCCCACCTGTTTTCTGGATGTACACGCTGTCTTTTGTGTTGCACGGCTCTGGGCTGAGACCCACCAGGTTGATGGCAAACACTCGGAAGACGTACTCATTCCCCATGATAAGGTCAGACGCGACGCTGTGGGTTCGCCTGTACTGATCGTAGACTGTAAACCACTCCTTCATTTGAATTACAAAAAAGGTTTTTCAGATTCAGTTTTTCCAATTCAACATGCACTTTATGTTGCACAGGAAGACAAATTAAAGGAAGATAAACAAGTGGAAAAACACACAATGAATGCCGCTGCCTCCTTACGGGACATGAGGGTTTCATCTGAATTATTTGGCGAGGATGGCTTCAAAGATAACAGATGTCACCCCAGATAAACACCTAACGGTGATTTGGTGTACACCACAGTTAGTCACCACTAAATACAAGTGCATCGCAGCAGGATTTACACGACAGGAACATCCACAGTCACTAGAAATAAATTCACCTGTGTCTCAACAAGAGAGACGTTCAAGCCGTCTCTAATATTAACAAACATAAACACTCACTTAAAATGCATCATGATGGTTTCTTTCTTGTGACATCTTCAAAGTGAATGTTTTCGATATTCTTTCAGTTTTTCTGTAGGACTTTCAGGGTTCTGTTATTGACATGACAAACTAATCCCTTTGATTATGTGACCTCAAACAGACACTGGCTCTGGCTAAAGGTCCCCTGAACCATTGGACCCCAGTAATCCACCCATGTATACGGTTACACCTGACCACACTTTTTGTATCTGGTTGGAGGGATGGATTAACTCTCCTGAAACCTGCACCTGATGATGTAACAACAAATTGAAAACTATAGGAAAAACTATAATAACTAAAAGTATAAAAACAATAAAGCTATAATAAAGTGAGAAATTCAAATAGTGCAGGCTGGTAAGCTGAGTGGGGAGTTGTCATTAAGGAAATCATCTTTTAATGTTAAAAACACAATATAAAAAATTATTAGTGATATAGATGAAAAGATTAATTACCGTGGATGACCTTATTTTGCATGTTTAGTCAATTTAAGTCATAATGATTTAAAACCATTTCAGCCCACGTACATTGACATTGTTTTTTCACTCCGACAAATTAAATCTAATTATTCTCACAGTTTAAATCCATTTATTTAGGTGCAAGAATGAAAAAGCATATGGAAAGATTTAAGTTTAATGTGCCCCTAGCACTATATCATATTCATCAACAGTTATCTCTGACATCTAACAGACAGTACATTGTTATTGGTAACATGATAATCAACATCCCCAAGCTTGCCATGAAAACATGCAAGTGAAATTAATTTGATCTAATAATGACTGCAGTGAAACATGAACCATCAGCCGAGCTGGGCAGGAGAACAATGGCCGCGCGTCACTATACAGACAATCCAGACCAGGTCAAGGCTACAAGGATAAGATTAGGACATTCTTGGCCCACACTGTTCCTGGCAGCTCAAGGTGGAGGATGGTGCCAGTTGGACCTCTTGCCAACAGGCCCATAATGCATCACTCCTGACCCAGAGGAGACCGTGTGCTTGGCTGATTACAGTATATGTGTCACAAGGGAGGCTAAAAGATCCCTCTGTGTCCATGCAGCATTCATCCCCACATTCATTTGTGCTAATAAAAAGGGAAGTGCGCAAACATGGCTGCACAGCAGCTCAGTAGTTAAACCTAAAAAGCGACCATTGCTGTCCTCTGAGAAGACGTGTGGGTGTCATATTTTTCAGGAGTTAGGTTCAGATTACTTTCAAAGTAGTCAGGGTGGTGAGCATCTTCAGATCTCGACCTTGGGTCTGTGGTTCAGTATGTCCAATTTTGCAGCTGACAGGAAAAAATGTAATTTATTGCTGATCTTTTCTTTTTGAAAGCTAATTCATCAACACTGGGTTCAGGTAGATTTGCAACCCACCCTTTTCAGACTGGGTCCAAAACTCTTTGACCAATCAAGGCCTTTAACGTCATATGAACATAAATTGTTAAACTCTGGCTGAGTGCTGTGAAATGATTTAATTTGCAGCTTGTTTTCAGCTTCATTTGAATATAATATAAAAACAGATGTAAGCTTTGTTACTAAAGGACCTGAAGGTGTGGAAGTCTCACCATGGTCTTCTTATCAGCTTTCTG
This sequence comes from Pempheris klunzingeri, assembly GCF_042242105.1. Lineage (NCBI taxonomy): Eukaryota > Metazoa > Chordata > Actinopteri > Acropomatiformes > Pempheridae > Pempheris > Pempheris klunzingeri. The sequence goes on from NC_092012.1 coordinate 12,876,416, forward strand.
AATGGTGTAACCAGTTATGTCACAGTTGCCGTTGTCTTTAGGTGGCTTCCATTCGAGAGCCACATTGAAGCCCCAGACATCTACGATCTTCAGACCCTCTGGGGGCCCCGGGAGATCTACAGAGGAGAAACATGATTCACTGTCCACTGGCAAAACTGGCTCACAGGAATTCAACTGTAGACTATATTTATCCCCACAGCCAGCTCTGTGTGTGTTCAGTCCTGCTTACCAACAATCTGCAGCGTGACACTTGCTGTGTCTTCCACGTTTTCAATCTGCACCTGGAGATCATACTTCCCAGAGTGCTTTCTGTCTGTCTTGCGGATGAAGAGGATCGTATCCACCTCACTGTTTCTCACACTGGCGAAAGTGGGGTCGAGAGGCTCCCCGTCTTTGCTCCACGTAACCTTTGGCCTGGGCTTACCCTGCATGACCGGAGAAGATAAAGGAAGGAAGCGTCTTATTTCTAAATGCTAAGCGTCAGTTTATGAATTACAAACATTAACAGTGTCCCTTAAAAGATATCCAATAAACATTATCTACCATGATAATGTAAATACTCGTCACCCAGGTTGTCAAGCAATACAAAATTACATTTAGCTTGATAGAAGTTTTTACCCAAGTTACTGGTTAATTTTAATGTTTTGTATGTTTTTACCAACTCAGTCTTTGTGAATTTTACTGTTTACTGTCAGAAGATGAAGTGATGTATCTTGGTGTTTTAATTACGATTTGAAAATTGATTTAGCCTGATGTATACCCCACCTGGAAAGGAATCACTAGGTTGACAGTGTCTCCAACTTTCTTGATGAGAGTCTGGCGGAGATTTCTGGGGAGCCAAATTTTAGGGCGTTCTGTGAAAGCAAAAACACAAAATAAGAAGCATGACAGGGGCTAAAAAATAGAGAAAGTGAGTTTCAGTTAGGAGAAATATTTGACTATATGACTTGTATTGGTTATCATGCCTGATTGCGGCCCGGATGGGTGTTCTAACTATTCAAATCTATAAATACTCACGCATTATCTCTCTGATGGTGACGGGTTGAGCCAGAGTGGCGGGAGCACTGGGCCCTGCCATGTTGAAGGCTCGCACGCGGAACTTCAGCTTGTCCCCAGTGGTGAGATCTTTGATGATCAACGAAGTCCTCTCAGTTAGACCCTGAATGGCTGGTATCCATTCATCCGCTGCAACCAGAAAACACACCGCAAATTGAAATGGCTTGATTCACTCAACGACAAATACTACAAAAAAAAAAAGCAAAGTTAAAGACACGGGCACAAGTTAATCTGAAACTCTGTTTTGTTCGCATGTTTATTGTGTATGGTGGAGCCTGGTAACATGGCAGCAAAGATATTCAAGACATTTGAAGTCGATTTAAAAGTCATTACAAAGGTTAATGTGATCATTAACACTCTGCTGGCAGCCTAGAGGCAGAATAATCATCTAAACTGATGAAAACATTAACATTTTCGTGCTTCTTACACTTATTTCACTCACAACTGACAGCCTTGAGTTTTAAGATTAATAGCAAAACTTATTTCTGTGCTACAGCTTTCATTTCTTTTTGCTTGTATTAGTAAAAGTACAAATAAAATGACCACATTGTAAATGTAATCATAGTGGGATTCTTTAAAGGTTTGGCATACAAATGTTGGGTATATACTGTATTTTGATGAACTGCCATAATATGTGATGCACCTTAACCATTCAGCTACCCCCAGATGCACCCTGCCAGAGATTCTCTCATTCATTTCCTGACTGACAACAGATTGTGGTATTCTGACTGTCCTGTGTGGGCTGTTTGGAAATTGGTGATATATTCTATAAAAACCTTCCTTATCAAAAGCATGCAGGCGTTTGGCTCCAGGACTTACTGCCCTCCTTGCAGTACTCAACCCCGTAACCCTCGAGTTCAGACGAGCCAATCCTCTCCGGCCGCCGCCACTTCAGCGAGATGGAAGTGTCGCTGATGTCGTCGACGCACAGTCCGATGGGCTCACTTGTTGGGGCTGAGAGTGAGGCAGAGGGCAGATGAATGGGCTGCGTTAGTCAGTTAGAGAATAATTAGAATTAAATTCAGAAGGAATTACTGAACAAGTAGACGGACCTGATGAGGAATCAATAAATATTAATGTAAAGTAAGAAAAAGCACCACAAAGTTTTGTAACAGCGCTTCACTGCTGTTACCATCATCCTTTACAACTTTGCTTTTGCTATCAGCAGCAGCATTATCTAATATTCACTTGAAGGTTCCACTTCATACTAACAATATCTACATGAGCCCCTGACATATAAAGAAAGAGAATGAGAATTCCAGTGAGTACAGCAGAATAAATAAAACGGAGATAAAAAAAACCAAATCCAGTCACATAGAAGCACATACACAGAGCATCAGAAACAATCAGAAATCATCCACTGCAGGGGAGTTTAGAAGAAGACATTTATAAACACAAATGATGATGTGCAGCTCTTCTCTTGTTGCTACACTGTGATGAATATAATATTTACCTCCTGCAATAAACCACTGTACGCAGAGGTAAACTGCATCAAGTTGTTATAAGGCAGAATGAGCAGCATGAACATTTTTTAGCAGCTCCTGACAGAAATCCCATCAGGGCAAGTTAATGAGGTTACCAAGGCAGAAAGCTGATTTGTCTGATCTTTGAGCCATTTACAGGGGAACATGGGCAATCTGGCCAAAGTGAGTTTGTGTGTGTTGCTCTGTGGACCTGGTGTCTACTGTTTCTGACCATAAACTCTGAAATGTGTAGTTATTGCAAGTATAGATGTTAAGTACTGTAGTTGTTTATCATTTTTGGTAATCATGTGGTAAGGAAATAATTTTCAGTTTGCTTCAACTGCAGCTGGTGTGCAGGAATCCAGTCATAGATAACATTTCATTTATCTAACTAAGAATGATGTAAAGTGTATATGTAATTTAACAACACACTGCTTCATCCTGGCAATAATCCTGATTCAAATAACAATGGAAAAATATTTACACCAATATTAAATATTTGTGGTTATGTTATCAGTTATCAACATAGTCTGTTATGCTGTAAGCCTCATCATGTCACGTAGAGAAAGATGAGCTGTCCGACTGACCTGGAGTCTTTAGTTCATCAGCTGCTTCCCATGCATAGTTTTCACCACAGAAGTGCCAAAAGCAGACAACCAATGTCACAACACATTGTAGCTGAAGTTCAGCATTAGAATTTAGGACCTCAGCTCTCACTGACAAGCTTACTTGTGGCTATTTCAAAACTTTAGGGTTCAAGAGGAGAGACAAGATGCTAATGTAGATAAATAATGGTCATAAATTACTAAATGTCTGTTCAGTTAACACAAACTAACTCAGCTGCTTGAAATTTTAAAATTTTAAAGAATTCCCAGCAGATCCACTCAGATTCCGATACTAGTACTAATGATTCACTTTTAACGTTGAGCAGATCTAGAGCGGTGACCTCCACCAATAAACAGATTTATAAATTTTTGTTTTAATAGCTGAGCGATCAATGCAGCTTGGCTTTAAACAAGTAAAGTGTTATATGGGGAAATGTTTTCCCACAAAAATAACAAGCATGAGCAGTGATTCAAGATAATCTGCAGCTAGTTTGGAGATAAGTTAACACACACTGGATCAAAGCTTGGTCTCTCTGCCAAACCTTTGTCGTTCAGTGCATGTTATAACAAGCTGTGCATGGTGCAGTGTACAAGTGAAGAATCATCCAAATGGCCACAGAGAAGACATTTCAACATTGTTCCCAGGTAATATTTAGCTCGCCATATATTTTGTTGTTGTTGTTGTTGTTGCTGCTGCAACAACTCGTTGACAACATGAGGACGGACTGAAAGGTATTGAATTTTAATTGTGGTCTTGATGTCACTAAAGCCAGGGCTCCATGTCACAGGACACAGGCTAAGTATACAGTACAAGCGACACCTGCCAGAGGTCAAGGGTTCCTATATGCGTAGAAAGATTTTTTTAAAAGCAGCTCAGGGTTGTCTGGACAAAAGGTGCAGAGCAGAAATTGCACTCAGATGTGTTTTTAAAGAAAATACAGATTTTTTTTTTCCACTTGAATTTCTACATCACCGTGTTTTGCAACATCAACAGCATGATTACTAAACCATGCTTAACATGTTCACCACTGAAAAATGAGGGGCTGGAATATGCAGCCAAATTTTCCATTAATGTCATGCACGTACTAACAAAATTAAGTCTCATTTATATTTCTAAAACCCACAAGATAATCCAACATCTCAAAATGAATAATTCCTACTAGCAACAGGTTGCGGCTCTGGCTCTGGCTCTGGTTCAGCAGCAGGAGCAGGCTCCACAGGGGTCTCCTCTGCAGGGGGACCACTTTCTGCTGGGGGGACACCGTCTGCTGGTGGTGTCTCATCCTCAGCTGGAGCGGCCGCTTCCCCACTGGGGGCTACTTCTGCAGGGGCAGCTGCTGCTGGTGGTTCTGGTTCCTGTGATGCCTCAGGCTCTGGCTCGCTGGCTTCCACCACTGCAGGTGCCTCCGCTGCAGGTGCCTCCGCTGCAGGTACCTCCGCTGCAGGTACCTCCACTGCAGGTACCTCCGCTGCAGGTACCTCTGCTGCAGGTGCCTCTGCAGGAGCATCGGCTGGTGTCTCCTCTGCTGGTTCTGCAGGTTTCTCTTCTTCCACTGGCTTCTTCTCAGCCGTCTTTGGAAGTTTGGGCTTTGTCATTCTTTCAAAGTGTTTTGCAGTCCTGCTGCTGATCGAAAGCTGGTGTTTTTTTTCTGCCAAATGACTTGCTCTAACCTATACTCTCATTCTGTCTTGCACACACACACGCACACACGCGCACAGTCGCTCATTCTCTTTACTACTGCCTTTGCTGCAGTGACAACAATGTTTCCTCTGGAGCAGCTTCCACAGTAGCGTGAACCCCTCTGTGTTAAGCAGCTGGTCCCAGCAGAGCAGAGTGCTTCCAGGCCATTATATATAGAGGAGGATGCCATGGATAGTTTCCTAATCGGCTGTCTTACAAGCGATTGGCCATCTGGATTCAACTATGTTCCCTCTTAAATCAACAAGTGGACAATGAAAAGGTAGTTAAAAAATCAGCGGTAGAGTAAGACACAATCCAAACCTCTGTCAGGCTAGTGAGACAGTAAACCTTACTAAACTGACTCCAGACCTCTAGATCATATTTTTTTCAGCAATTCATATGGAAGGAAGTTAAACAAATGGAAAATTCTGTCTGATTATCAAGTTAACATCTTTTGTTTTTACCTACATGTTTCTGTGTTCAATCCCAACATGACTGCTAAATAACAGAGTCTCTGTTGATTGATTCTTAGTTTCAGAAAGAATTTAATCGTCTTTCAGGCAAACAGTTTGCAGGTGGTCATGTGATATGGGTAATGCTATACTTCAGGGATGCAATTCAATGAATGCTATGGGAGAGAGTAAACGTTCTTTGGACTGCGCGTACTGCATTAATATAGGGCTTTTAAAGTGCCCAAGGTGACTGTCACTCATCCAGGCACACTCAAACACCAAGGGACATGGAGCTATTATATGCAGCACATAAAGGAGGAACTCCATCAATTTTACACATCAATCTGTTCGCAGGTGGGCACTACTGTCTGTGTGGAGAAAAAAAAGCCTTCTGAGCCTTTTGTAGCTCCAGATGGAGCTGTGTGAAGTCTAATAAACGGCCTCAAGTGACGCCACTTGAGTCAGCATCGGTGTGGAGTTAGAAAGCAGTGAGCCCACTGGGCCACCGTAGCCTGCTCCTCATTCCTGCTTGAGACTGCTTTAGGCTACAATGGCTGCTGCTGCATAACCAAATTGTTGGTGGCTAAATTGCATTATGGGTTATGTAAACACCAGGTTTTGACAACAAACAAGAATGCTCTTTTAGCCAACACGATGAAAAGCAGTGCCCTGATTAACAACACTGTGACATTCAGACAGGAGGAGCTGACGATTGAATAATCAACGCTGCTTTAGTTAAACCATAGTGGCCTTTCCTTAACAAGTAAATTAACACTATATGACTTTTTGATGTACTATTTCCTCATTTGACATTGTATTGTATACACACACACACACACACACACACACAAACATTCTCATGACATTACTGAGAAATGACCTGCGAATCACGCATGTGCAACCTTTTCGGTACACAGACAGCCCACATGCTTCTTGGATTACAACGAACATACAGCAAACATGACCCCATCCTGTCATGACCACAAGTCAACCAAGCCCCATGACCTGAGTGAAACCCGAGACTGACCACAGCGGGTGTGACGCATCCCCAGAGTCATCGACAGACAGACATGTCAAATGTACTGTCTACCATCGTTCATCCAGATTTATCATCAGTCAACATCTTCATGATGCTGCACTGTAGCGAGTGTACAAAAATGAATCAGTTCTTTGTGTTTACTCTAATGGTAAACATTTGTAAACAATAAACTGCTTTCACTGAATATGCAGTGGAGAAAATGTCTGAAAATTATAAACATGTTTAACTGATTAAGACTCACCGACTGGCACGAAGGGCTGTGAGGCCGGACTGTGGCGGGACATGCCAATGCTGTTGACGGCGTAGACTCGCATCTCATATGGCACTCCTTCAATCATCCGCTTGGCTTCGTAGGTTGTGCCAGGGTAAGGGTCAAAGTTCAGTCTCATCCACCTGTAGCTCTTCTTCTTCTTTCTCTCCAGCACGTAGCCTGAGAATTAAAAGGGGAAGCAAATTATGTGGCTGTTATCAACTAGACCCGTTGGGATGATAAAGCAAGATGCTCAAGTTAAGTTTTTACCAATAACTGGCTGTCCACCGTCGAACAGAGGGGGGTCCCACTGGACAACACAGGAGTCCTCTCCCACGCTGAGGATTCTGACATCCTGGGGAGGATCGGGAACATCTGGGGGAAAACATTGCTCACTTTTACAAAGACATCAAATCCATCTGACATCAAATATTTGTAGCTACATGAAGTGATTTTACTGCTTTGATTGCTACTTTGTATATGTGTGCCAATCAGCAGTGTTAAGGCTTAAGGTCTACATGCTGATGATGATGAAAAACTGCTCTGTCTCACCGACAACTTTCACATTGATATCTGCAGTGTCCTCTCCGGCAGGGTTTCGGACCACAACAGAGTAGACTCCCTCGTCCTGCCTCTCAGCCCCCTCGATGGTGAAGACACAGTGACCTCTGGCAGCTTCAACATGGACCCTGCCATCTCCCTCTGTGATGACCTACACAGTGTGAACCAGAGCAGAGTTAGTGGACTGTATCTGAGTAAATTATCTTTCGGTAAGTCTCATACGGCAGATAAAGACACTGCTACAGCAGATTTAATAGTGGCATATTTGCATCATGCCACTTTCCCACACCAAGTTTCTTGAAGTATCTTGTCAAATCATGCTTTTCAAAGCCAACAAAACATGTTGATTATAACTTAAAGAGGTTACCATGCAAATGCAGGACCAGTCCAGGACAGCGTCTGTTTTATGAGTTGCTCAAAAGGGCAGTTATGTAATAAAAGGGTAGTTCAGTGCAACGGCCTCTTAATTCTTCTCTGCAGTCGCTGTCCTGTGCCAATACTGCACATGCAAAACTTCAGAATATTCATTGTTACTTTACCTGATTATTTAATGGTGTATTTGAGTATGTGATCCAAGGATTTCATCAGTTTATCAATTCAATTAAATCGTTTTATTGTCATATGTGCAGATAAAAACAAGTTTCACCGCACAATGAATTTCTTGCTTTGCCCTTTCACCTTCAGGATTAAATAGAATATATAGATGAATAGAAAAAGAAAGGAGATAAATAAGCAGTAGCTATACAGTATACACACACAAGATGAGACAATATGTCCAAGGAGAAAAATGACATACAATTGCACACAGATATGTGAGAAAGACAGAAAGAATGTCTATTGCACAAGGAACTTGTGTGTGTGTGTGTGAAAGGGGTGTTTCTATGTGGTGGGGGTGGGTTATGGTGGGGGGCAGGAGTAGTGGATTGCATCGTGTGATGAGTCTGATGGCTTGTGGGTAAAAACTGTCCTTTAACCTGGAGGTCCTGGTTGAAGGACACACTCTATAAAGCTGCCACACAAAAATATACTCACTGACCAGTTTCCTCTGCCCTGTGTCTGTCTGTAAGGAGACTCAGAACATGCTCTTACCTTAATAACATGCGCCGAAACTGAGTAATGCAACATGCAGATTTTGACGTTGCTCTTAGTACACAAGTACAGCAATAGCCACTGGAGAAGCTTTTCATGTATTTGTCCTGCATTTGTTTAACCTTGATAGTGCTGCAGCCTGTTCTTTCTCTGAGATTGGCAAGAAGCAAATAACTATAATGAATAACACAATGCACATAATTGTAAGATCAGTTCTTTAGTGTTTCGATGGCTGCATCATAAATTCTCTTTTCACAACCCAAGCGGTACACGGGGTAGATTGCGACTTCTCCACTGGATCCATTTATACTGACTTGAGTTTCAGAGTCAGAATAACAGGCGTGTATTTGGACAGGACAAGCACACTTACTTCCCCATCCTTCAGGGTCCAAGAGGATGTTGGCCGTCCTTTCGCCTCTCCATCGGGTTTTACAGAACTAGCCTACATTTGAGCAGAGCAAAGCAGTAAAGGCTGAAGAGAACAGAGAGGCCATGTAGCCTCTCTTTCTCCTCAGCTCAAAGGTCAGCACGCTCGGAGGCATCAACGAACTAAGCTTTAAGTAGCATTGTACTTATCAGCATCTTAGTACCCCAGCCAAACGTATTAGCAGGGAGAAAAGCATTAGTTATCATAACATGAGTGTGTCTACACAGCTAACTTGTGCCACTCAATAGTTATAGGCTCAAAACAGTTAGCTGATAATGCCATAATCTCCTCAACTTGTATTATATTAGACCTGTACTATAACTATGCCAACATTTTCTGAATTCTGCAGCATTAGTGAAGCTTTCAGGTATATTTTTGATGGCTTTCCCAGCAAGCATCAGATTTTAGCCCTTACTTACTGTGCTCTGAACAGATGGTAGATGTCAGACGATGGCTAATTAATACCACGAGTCTGTTTGTCTGTTTTACCTTCTCTTCTTTGGTCCAGATCACTGTGGGAGCAGGGTCTCCGGTGATGGGGACATCCAGACGCAGTTTGTTGCCAGCTACCACCAAGATGGTCGACTCGGCGGTGCGACCCATACAGTCCAGGTGGATCTTAGGAGGATCTTGAGAAGATGAGAGGTATGGTTAAAATGAACAGCAGTTTGCTTTTCTGTTGGTTTAGCCTGCACCCAACAAGAGATGAAGTTTTTGGTACCTTGGCGCGGCACGAAATCAATCTTCACCTCTGGGAGAACAAGAAAAAAAAAAGACAGAGTGAGAAATTGTTTAATTTGATTTGTTGGGCCGTGAATGGTTTTCATTTTAAAGTGTAAAGAGTAAAAATGTCAATATTACCCAAGAAGTTGAGTTTAGCAGAAAGATTGAAAGCATAGCCATCTGGCACAAAAGTGTAGTCTCCCTCATCCTCTGGTTTGACATCATCAATGGTCAGTTTGTGGTTCCTAAAAAGAAATTTTTGCTTAGTTCATGGTGTCATGGGATATATGCAGCACTTGCAACACACGTGTAAAAGTGTCCTCACCTGCCAATATGTGTGATATTTATTCTGGCATCTGACTTGACTTCTACGCCATTCTTGTACCATGTTCCCCTCACGTTCTCATCCGACACCTCACACTTAAAAACCGCCTGATCCTTTGCCTTCACCGTGAGGTCGGCAATGCTCTGGTACACCTCCAGTTCTTTCTCTGCACAGCCAGAAAAACACAGTCTGAGAGTGCAGATAATGGAAACTATCCAGGCCTTCAGACGTCAGAGGAGGTGCTACTGTATGAGAGGGCGACGTAAGATGCAATAATATGATGATGTGTGAGGATAATATGTTAAAAAAATTAGATGCAGCTATAGAATGTGAGGATAATGTGGTAATAATATGTTTGAGCGTGAGGTGTTCATTATCTCTGTGCAGGCCTTTGTGTGTTGTATCTTAGCAACAGACACAAGGGGAATAGTTAATTGGATTTATGGTAGAAAAAAAGTGGGAGGATATGAAGACCAGATGCAGGAGCTTCAGGCTATTACTGTATATCACATGAAATAATGGGTACAGCAGTTATTAAACTCATCCCATAGAACTTTTTATCTGGACGAGATAACTCACACTACGCTCCTTGTAAAGGTTACAGAACTTTCACGTCAGCTTGCTGCCAGGGAGGGCAAATAAGGTGGGAATGGCATTATAATGGGAGTTCTGCTGTGGATTGAGGTGTTGATCCCTGCTGCACGATGGCAGCTGGTAATTCTTGGCAGGCTCAGTGTTCGATTAACAGGCCAGATAAACTTAACTGGACTGAGAGCAGGGACAAAGATCGGGTTTAAATCTACACACAACAACCCCCTAGGACACACACGCACACACATATATCACACATATCACACATACCCGTGAATATATATGCAACAGTGAGAGTATATATATTCAACATATAGCATGGACTAAACTTTAGCGTCTACTAGAAAGCACAGACAAGGTCAAATTGTAACTCAACATTAAGGAGGTTGGTTTGGTTCATAATGGATGCCTCTGCTTTGTGGAGTAATGGCACTAAATGAAATGGTTACTGGGTGGTAAAAAAAGAGGGTGAAAGTAGCTAGGCTTTGTATTTTGCCTACGTCCATGCGCGGATGAGTTTGAACCGTCCCCATCCATCATTTCTAGATCACCTGTGGATTGAAATTAAGACTTCTAAGTACATTTATTCACCTTAAACCTTCAACTGCAAGACATGCAGTGCCTTAAAAAGAAACATCATATTCAACAGGCTCTTTTAACTTGCCACTAGCGGACTTGCCACTTGGTTTTCTGCTCTTATGGAAAATTTCAATTCAATTGTCAGCATAGTGTGAGGTGTTTTTTGTGATACGCTATTGAATTTTCAGGCTTACGCTGTTTATTACAAGTGATGACACAGCAGCTATTGAATGAATAAGTGTGACAAAGAGACATTAAATCAACACAACAAAACAACACAGACAGGAGAAACAAAGACCAGACAGAGAAACCAGGTCACTTGTGCAGACCTGCGCCCTTCAGGTGAAATACGGTCCACGTCTTCTAACTTTAGCTGGCATGTGGTCTTGTGCCGCTGCAGCAACCTTGGCAGAATGATGTGGGCAAAGGCAAGAGACACTATATCCCAAAGATAGACAGCATGCCAGGAGCGGCAAGGCCACACGGCTATCGACGGGGTATGAGAATGTGCACTTGGAGCGTTCATCACTGACAAACGTGGTTCAAACTGTGCTCAGCACACACATGACTGACACTCACCCTGCACCAGGAGTTCAGCCATGGACTCGCCGCCATTCGTTTTAACCTTGTAGTGGCCGCAGTCGTCTTTCGTGGCCTCATTGATGATCAGGACGTGTTTGCAGCCGTCTTTCTTGAAGCGATACTTGAAAGACTCGTCTCTCGTCAGTTCCACGCCATCTTTCTCCCTGCACAGAAAGAAAAAAACACAGCAGCCAAAATTATTGTGATTGATGGCCACAATTAAATGTATCATAATCACACTTATAGATGGTCTTTAAGAGCTGGTTAATGCTTTTTTCCTAATTTAGTAAATATTAAAAGTACCATATGATGACATGGATTTAAGCTCAAAGGTCCTCTTACTATTTTTGGAGCATTCAGCCACATGCTATTATGATCTGCAGCCCATACAGTCTATGACCATGTGTTTTTATTGGTCCACATTTATGTCTTCTGTGTGATGACTGAGCAAATGGACCTTTGAGCTTAGTCTCGTCTATATAATGTTCAAAAGTGTCACACGTCCATGCACTAGACTAGAAACATCATTTTAAGACAAGTGGTGTACTGTGGGTTGGTAAAGGTTAATGTATTAGATTTATCATAGATACAGAGCATTGTCCTTTGTCAACTTTAGATCATGACACATCTCACCTTTTGCGATGTTAAATTGATCTCAGTTTTACCATTAATCATTTGACTTTTCACCCCACATATTGATCTTTGGCCTCCTTTCCAAGGAAATTATTTTCGGACTCAAAAAAAAGCGCCTTTGCATTTGCAGCAACTTTCTCCGTCAGATAAAGGTCACATGGGACATACTTAAATGCTGATGTGACCTTTTCGTTGAGGTGATAATTTACAGCTTGCAGCGATACTTCAGCGTGTCCTGACACGGTGCTATGTCTGCGGACATGACAAACTCAAATGCCATCTGCTGGGTGTCTGAGCAATCAACACTGTATAAGAATGACAGAAAATTTGCTTTGAATTCGAAGAATGTTTAATTTGACTAGTTTTGATTTGATTTAGTGAAACAATTTTAGGTGACGCTATATTTTTTGGGGTTAGGATTTATGATCCAGTAGCATGAAAATGTCCGTCCAAAAAGACAGGTGATTTGTGAGTTTAAAGAATAATATCTGACCATTTGACATTGGCTCCTTCCTCTGAGACTTCACACTCTAACTCCACCCGCTCTCCCTTCATGACCATCTGATCCTCCAGGTTCTTCACAATGAGGACAGGAGGCTCTGCAGAAAACAGACGAAGCAGATAATAGATTGAACTACAAATACATCTATTTTATCATTTTGTTATGTCGTAAATGTCCTCTAATCCTTAAATACCTTTAACAAAGAGCTCGGTGGTGCACTTCTCATCACCCACCACACAGCAATATGCTGCATCATCTGCCAAGGAGCAGTGGTTGATGGTGAGGTAGCGCATGTTGCCAACACTCTCAAAAATGTACCTAAACAAAGACCAGGCCGATTTTTACACATTGTAAAATACTTATTTAGGGTTATGATTTTTAATACAGTATTTGTGAGGTTAGATGTTTTTTTTTGCTCTTGAACACTTACTTGCTAGTGATGTAACAGAAGTACAAGGCAACAGAGGCAAAAGAGAGAGATAACAACAAAGGTTCATAGACATACACATCAACATCAAGGACTGTTATTTGTTGAATGCTTCATATTGTGCAGGTACAGCATGTTTAATCCAACCTTCCAGTTGGTTGAATTTCTTGTCCGTTCTTCAGCCATTTCACCTCAACATCTGCATTGGCGACCTCAACGCCCAGTTTGATTTTCTGTCCCTTTGTCACTTGGTAAGCGGGATCCAACTTTTTGAGGAAAGCTACGTTCGAGAGAAATAAATCATAAAATAATCTGTTACACTTAGGTCTGCTTCACACTTTGTCAGAATTAGATCAGCCTGTTAAAAAGTCTGCACAAACCTTCGCTTTTCTTCTCCTCTTTCTTCATCTTCTTCAGTCTCTTGAGCATGCCTCTCAGGTCTGTGATGCCGTGCTGAAAAGCAATCTTCTGATATTCTGAAGAAGGAGCACGGTTGAGAATCTCCCACACGTCCACATCTGGCTCCGTGCTCACCTGCACGGCTCTGATGCACACAAGCCAACCAGAGAGAGACGGTAAAGACAGCCACTGAGCACAGAGTTTGCAATTTATATTGTGAATGTGGACTAAAGGAAACAGACTGCTATGTAAAACTAACATTTAGGTAATACCCCATTAACAGATTACTACTCTACTCACTATGAGCTGCTAATTAATAACTAACAAGCAACTGATTAATTGTCAACTTCATATTTTTATAGCATAAAAAATAGTCAGTAAGTTGAAAATGTAGACTACAGGTATTATAATAGGTGTAATAAAGCTGTTAAAAGTGTTCTTTATACAGAATTATTCCAAATATAATTCCTTGGATATGATATTGCTGATTTATTCCCCTTCTCTTTCGTCTTAATGTTTTGTAAGGTAATGAAATTCATTAAAAAAAAAAAAATACAGTTCTTACATCTCTTACATCTCCATTTAGTCTACAATATGGACAGAAGAACTGTATGTTATGTGACGACTTTTTAGAAAAACTGAAGAAAGAAAACAAGGAGCACACGCTCACAGTGACTGCACTGTCTCCCCTTTCCGCCTCCTCTCTCCGATGTTTGTGTGCCTTTACCACACCTGTCCACCAGGTGTCCTCAGCAACTTTTCTAACTCAGCCAATCACCTGACAGCTTTTGTGAGTAGCCTCCCTCCATTAGCTCGCCAGTACAGTGTGCACTGACAGAGAATCTGTGTTATGTTCAAGCTGTCTGCGTACTCTTTGTGTAACACTCAGGGTGCAACATACTGTAAAGAATGTTGACTGACATTGATAATTGTATAATACATTTCTACATATGCATATATGATAAATAATTTCTACTATGTAAGTTATGATACAGAAAAGCAAACAAAGTATTTCTTTGTATAACCATATTATTGATTAATTATTTGATAATAATTGTTACACTACTTTAATTATTACAGTATTATGAAATAATACAGTAAAATCTCAATTGTTTTCAAATGAACTTTAACTAAATCCCAACAGATGACGATGCATGCACAACAACGTTTTCCTGCGACACCCAGACAGCATGTCAGCAGTTTCTTACCGATTTGAGGGTTTTAAGAAACTGCTGCTCATTCAGAGGTAGAACCCAAGAGGCAAATATGGCAAAACAAACCAGACAAGTTAAAACACAGCATTTCAAAAGCAACAAAATCAGCATATTAGAAATATGCCTTTAAAACAAATAGTATACCAGTGGTTATGCTGCAGTGAGGAAAGCATGCACAAATTAGACCTAGATAAACAGGCCACTTTAAGTTATATACAATATCATTTTTTGTTTGGGGTTTGACATGATGTCCAATTTTCTTGTGCACGGGGGACAGTAAGTGTCTGTAATGGTGTGTGATACGTAGAAGTGATTTTTGATGTGTTGGGAAGGTGGCTTGTGCTTTTTGAGTGAAGACTACAAAAGTGTCTGAGAAAGAGATTGAGGGCTCATACATAGAGTCTCAGGGGCTGTAAATCATCAATAATATGTTGAAGGCAGAGAAAAACAGTAGAAACTCTATGCCTGGTAGGTATTACAGAAATCTGGATTATTGTATGAGAGAGAAAGTCTTGGCAAAGACAGAAAATACAAAATTAGTGATCAAAGAATTAATCTAAAATGGAACAAGTATGATAATACAAGTGAAATAAGATGGGACAACCCCCACATAGTGGGAAATCTGGCCTTAAATGGCTGCATGTGTAAATAGTGTGTTTATAGTCACACATTGTATTTTCACTGGCAAAGAAATGAAATTGTTTGTGGAATCTTTTGTAAGATCAAGAGAAAGCCAAACATAATGTTGAGATGTTCAAATCCTGAGAAAGTGGACTCATCATGTCACCATACTTGTGCATTGTGAGTAAATGTTCAGGCTTTTTTTGCATGCAAGTAAATGTTATTGGGTGATCATTCCCGCTTTTAGCTTGGAGATGCAAAAGTAGCTTACTCTCTGAAGAAGCAGGAGCGTCCAAAAAGAATGAGAGAGAAACAGAGAGAGATTTTAAAAGATAGACAAAAAGAGGTAGGTTGAAAGTCTACAAAATGTACTGTCACTATTTTGTAATATCTTACCTCTTTTTTAGTAAAGTACTGAAGTCCAGCTCTCCTGAGTCTTCATTTCCATCTGTACTACTGCAGAAATATCAGCCACCAGCAGCAAAACGTCAACATCAACATCAACATCAACATCAACAGCACAATATGATACTTGATTTCTCCGAAGGCAAAGTAAATGTTAATAATCATTTCAATCATTTCAATCATTTCCTGTTTAGTATTACTCCGATGTGCAATGGTATCGTACAGCATAAATCATTCAAAATTAGGATGCGATAAAAAGGAAAAAAAAATGGATTGGACAGAATGAAAGGAAATGAGTGGATTGATGGATAAATGAGGTGAATGTACAGGCAGATGTTTTGCTGGTGGGACAAGTGTTGCCATGTTTAAAGGAGCAGTTCGACATTTTGGGAAATAAGGGCTAAGCATACAGACTGGAAGCAGGAAAAAAAAACCCTGGCCTGGCTCTGATCTGGCTACGAGAACTTCTAACTGGCACGTCATACCTCATTTGTTCAGTTCATACAAAAACCAAAGTGTATGAACATTAAATTGTGGTTTTACATGCAGGTGGATGCTGTAACAGCCTAGCTAGCACGATGACTAGTGCTGACAGTGAGGATGCGAGGCGACCAGAGAGGACAACAAAAACTTACACCAGGTAGCTACGTCTAAACCTACAAATAGTCATTCATAGGTTGTTTTTTTTTTTTATTTGTTTGCGGAATAATCATGAAATATAAAGTGTTACTAAGTTTTAGAGGTGCTGGCAGGCATATTTCTGAACTTTGTCCAATAAATCCAACTGAAGATTTAGATTCAGAAACTTCAAAATTTCAAAAATTTCTAAAGTTTATATTTGATCTGTCTTGACAATTGTTTCAGACAATTTAGATACTGATGTGGTCCTTACTCGTCGATGCCACTGATAGTAAAATGGTTTATAAGCTACTACGGACGTTTGTCTACTGTCTCTGGCTCCCCTGCCGGGGGCTCAGCCTGCCACCTGCTGTCAATCAAACACAGACACCAACATACATGCCCCTCCAGCAGAGGAGGAAAAGGAACATTTCTAATATATTTTTTTTCACCCTTTGAATATTAAAAAAATATTGACAATACATTTAAAAAAAACTTGCATTATTTTTGTCTTAATGTGTTTTCAGTTGGACATTGTTGGACTATTTTATTGGCTCTTGTTGGAAAAATGTAATGGGAAAAGGAGGAAACAAACAAGGGAAGAGAAAGAGGGGTGTGACATGCAACACTGTTCCCCTGCAGGAATCAGACCAGCGATGTTGCAGTTGACTGTATGTGGTGTGCACCTTAACCATCAGGCTACTGGGACATCCATACTGCTTAACTTTTACGAGAGCCAGACAGTTTGCCCCTGCTTCCAGTCCTGCTATGCTAAGCTAATCACCTCCTGGCTCAAACTCAAACTCGCACAGATATGAGAGTGTTTTCCCAAAATGTCGAACTATTCCTTTAAGCCATGAGCAGCAGCAGTCATCCGAGCAAGAACAATACAAAACACTCAAGGTTAAAGAAAACAGCAGTCACCATAGAGGGTCTGCTCAACTCTAATCAGAGAGATGAAAGATGAAGACAAGGGCGTAGATTTGACTGTGTGCTTGTCTCCTGCCTCTGATCTGACAGCGGGATTAGAAGCTGACTCTCTGGTTTATGTGGTGCAGTTACAACACACCGTAGCTGTGCTTCCTCTGTGTGGCAATCCTGTGGAAGAGCTCGACAACTGAAAAGCCCGTGTGTCTTAGCACATCCTGTACTTTCAGCACGATCAAACCACCGTCAAAGCTCACTCTGCCGGGTAGCTGTTTGTGCAGCTGGCTTTGCTGTTTTGAGTAAGACTCAGGAGTAGAACAGAGAGAGCTGATGGCTGCAACCAGCGCATGTTACTTAATACTTTAATAACCAAATCTTAAAGGGTCAAAGGTTAACGCAATGACAGCTACTACACTTTGCAGTTACATCCAGGATTTTTGAATTTGAGTCTGCTTCGCTCTCTCATGGTCTCCATCCTGTGGTCATTCTCTCAAAATTCAGCAGATTGGAGGCTGCAGCATCCACAACACTGGCTCTTTTTGACTTGAAGTCAGAGAAGAAACAGGCCACAGGAGACAGAAAGAGCCTCTGACCCTGGTCCTGATTTCTCTGTTCTTCAAAAATCAGAGTCCTCAGAGTTTGAATACGAGCCTCCATTGTTGCAACAAACCCCTTTACTACCTTGCTTGTGGTCCACTTCTCTTCTTACCGGCTTCACTCCTAATAGGTTAGCATTTCCACAGTTACTAGTTACATAAACCATGGTTATATTCCACTGAAGTTTGGCAGCTGTGTCTGTGTATTTTGTTTTCTCTAAAGTTCTGATTAGTCGTTGAAATATTCGATATTGAATTGAACCTAGTGTTAATTGATCCTAATCATTAACATGGATTGTATTTATTTATTTATGGATGCTTTATCACTGTTACAGTCTGGATGTTAAAATTTGAGTGAGTAAATAACTATTTTCAGTTTTAAAATACATTTACAGAAGAATAGCAGCTGAAACAATATGTAAGATGACTGATTATCCGACTATCTGAGATGACTGATATTAAACTGATGCACGAATCAGCGCTGCAAGGAAAAGAAACACAGGTTGACTTTTATAGCTGTGTGACACTATTGATGAAATGTGCCAGGGGACCAGCAGTAAAACCTTTGATGAGACACTAAAAAAAGGAAACTAATCATTTAACATATGATCATTTTAATGTGACCAAAAGTATTTGTATCTTATGCAAAGTAACAAAGTTTTACAAGACTTACGTGCGCCTAAAAGCTGCTCTTATGTCGAAACCTTCAGCAGCACAAGCCTCTGAGAACCAAAGTCAGTGTGACACAAGAGAATAATATTAGTGACTGAAATGATGATATTAGATCCAACGTTAGTGAGTGCCACAAACAAAGCTAGCATATAGAAAAAGTATTCCAACTATAGACCCACTCACCATGTACAGTCAAGTCAAAATTACAGCTGTCAAACTTGTCCCTGGATGAAACCTCACACCTGTAAGCTCCAGCAAAGTTTGCCTTGGCTGCGATGACGTGCATCTCAAACGTGTACGACTGCAACCACATGCATAAGAGCAAATGTGAAGACGACACAGTGAGGCGAATATATTTGATTGACAACCTTCTTACACATATGCCTCATATGTACGACATTTTATTTGTTAGTTTCAGATTTGGGATTTTTCCTTATAAAGGTTCTGTTCACCGTCTTCTTCTGAAACTCTGAGATTAAATCTGTTGGGGAAGCATGTCTTCCAGTCTCCCCATATCATCACCGCTAACGTAGCGTGCCTGTGGTTCACCGGGATGTGACTGAGGCAAGAGCTTGCAAAAATGAGGTTGAAAAGGGGCCGAACTTGCAAAACACCTTTGTTGCTTCAATGCAAAATGTTACACATTGTAGTTTTTAACTAAAAAATACATAACATGGACAGTTGTTTGTGTGCTCTGAAGCAATAAAATCACACACGTATAATGTTTTCCATGAAATGAAAATATGATTTCTTTTCTGCTAATGTCTGTGTTCCTGTTTTAATGTCTGCTGAATTAGTCTTACCTTAGTGTTGCGGTCATACGATTCCTTTAGCTGCAGGTGCTTTCCAGACTTGCTGGCGAGGTCCATCCACTTCCCTTTGAACCACTTGATGGTGGGTTTCTTCAGCAATGATTCACCATTCACTTTAGCTATAAATATGATGTTTCCACCTGTACAAAAGAATAGCTTGTCATGTCATGATTCTGATACCCATTCAGACTTTTAGGCGTTCATTTTGTTTGTTCAGTGATGACATGATCACACTGTCACGTCACGCATCATTTAGTTTATATTCTACACATTATCTCTTATGTTATACATCTCTGTGTGCATAAAGATCACTGATATTCAGCTGTTTGACAAAGTTAAAAAAAACAATATTTATCAACAATTTGTTACAAAAGTTAGATTTCAAATTAGTAAGTAGCGATGGGATAAGTGGCACACATCTTATATGATTTCACATGAATTAGAAGAATTCCTGTATTTGAAGCCGCTCACCTACAGTGACCTCTCCACTCTGGGGTTTTTCGGTGAAGAGCCCGGTCAGGTCCTGTCTGGTGTCTGGAGGCTGTCCCTCTGATGATCCAACAGATTTATTACAGAATTAAACAAGGTTTCATTCAAAAGCATGTTAGAAGTCAAAATAAGAGATAAAAATCATCTTCAGTTGATAGGAAATGTTGAAGAAAATGAATGAGAGAATGAAATAAATGTTGCATATTGCAATAAACTGTATTGTTCTTAATATTATTTTAATGTGGAAAAATGAGTGTATGACTAAAATTAGTCAGAGGTAATTAATTTAAATACACCCATGGGTTCCCAAGCCACTAGGGCTTATGAGACATTTCTTGCACTACACGCAGAGGCAAGAGAAATTCAAACTGAAACCAAAACTAGGAACATGAGATATGAACTTAACTAATTAACCATGAAATGCTTTTGCACGTTTATGGCAGCCAAATCAAACCAATGCACATTTCTGTGGCACATAAAACAAACTGGGATGTTTTGGCATGTTTGACGTTGCGAAGAAAGATATTGGTGACTGAGCAAAGGAGTGAATGAATGAATGAATGAATAAATGCGGGGACTGAGTAACTCACCCTCAGCTGGAGGAGCATCCTGTGCCGGGGCAGCGTTCTGCTCCTCTGTGGGGGCTGCTGCAGGCGGAGCAGCGGGGGCCTGTTCTGGTCCATCAGCTGGGGCCTCAGCTGGAGCTTCTGTGTTACCGTCACCACAGAGACAATGAGGCACAAGTTAGAGGTACAGTGGAAAACACCACTAACAAGTAACCCACTCCAAAAAAACAAGTAAATAGTTTGCCAAACTTTATTCAAAATTGTCTAGAAAAAAAAAGTCTTTCTTTTTTTTTGTTTTGAGTGAAACTATAACAAATAATAAAAAAAATGTTTGTGTACAAAGATACATAATAAGTGAATATCTGTTTGATATTCTTTTAAACTCCGATTTGTCTAGGTGAAAATATTCTTTGGCCAACATTTATCGCCCAAATATTTCTTATGTCTTATCATCTACGAACGGCTGACTGATTTTCCATGTGTTATCAGCTGCCTCTCATGCCAATGCTGAGCGCCAGTCAAGTGGTGGTTACTCATGAGGAAATAATGTGCTGGTGTGAGGGTCAAGGTCGCCGTACAGACAGAGTAAGGGTGGCTATGATAGGAGCCACAGACAGCTGTAGGCTGCCTCTTGTACCACACTGGGCCCATTAATCTGCTGCCTTTCTTCGAGATTTGTTTCCACTTTATCAAATCCAAACAAATGACCTCAGCAGGTCAAAATGGCAGACTAAAGGCACAAATGTTGCTCTGTGACACACACTCAGTATTCATTGCCACATACAGTGCAGTGCTTTATCGATCTGATCGAGTGCTAGACATAATAATGGTGATTAAGCGCGTGATTGTTCTGAAGTATTCAGAACCTTAAAGGAAAAGTTTGTCATTTTGGGAAATCTTCACTCTCTTGTCGACTGTTATTTAAGCATAAAGACTGGAAACAGGTAGCCTGTCAATTATGATAAGTTATAATGGTGGTCCTTAGGCAAAAAAGACCACAAGGGATTTTTTTCAATGCAGTACCACAAGTGGCCTCTGGGGAAAACCCAGAAATCCAGTCTAACTCCCACCAAGAAAGCTAATAAGCACCTTTTCCCATAATTTGAAACTAATCCTTTAAGAGCAAACACTTCTTAAAAATAGACGACATGAAGGCGTTTCAGTGATTTGTTGTTGAGCAGCTGTCAGACGGTGCAGAGCGTGAGTTTATGTGCAGAAACATCAAGTGCATGCAGTGCATCAACTTTTAGTGCCTCATTGGTTTTCTTTCCGCACTGAGTGCTCCTCTTTGCTTTGTGCTCTGTGTTGACTACGCAGAGTGCAGGTGAGCGAGCGGTGACCTCAGACGCACAGCTGCAGCATCAAAGTCTCCCACCTGGCTTTGATACGACCTTCAGCTCAAACTTGACCTTCGACCCCCCAGCAATCACTGCATAGACATTGGCATCTTCGTTGGTAATAGCTTTTATAGTGAGAGAGTGCTTCTTTCCGTCAGCTGTGATCACGTATTTGTCGCCGTTGGCAATGTCCTTTGAGTTGCACTGCCATTTTACTTTAGCGTCAGGCTTCTCGGTCTCGGCTTCAAAGACCACTGACGACCCCTCGTCTGCCTCCTGAGTCTTTGGTTTCTTGGCAAATGCTGAAACTGTAGAGGGAGGGTGGGTTCAAAATAAAAAGTAATGCTTTTGAAGGTTTTGTATACGTGTCTTCTGCTGGGGCGTAGTCAAATTATTTAGTGGAGAAAACACAGATACTGTAATTGTTTTTCTGTGTGGATATTGATGAGAACTTTGTGAGAAAAACAATTAACAGGTAGCAGTAGGCTTAGTGTTTATACCTTAAGTGTTTTGTTGAATGAAATAACAGAACCAGAATAATGTTTATTTTGTTTTTGTCGTGTTGAAGCCCAATCTTGGAATTTTTTTTCAATTCAAAGAGGCATGCCCAAAGAAAAATTGAAAGAGAAAGAGAGAGAGAACAAAGGAGAGGGGGAGAAGGGGAGGAGGATGGGGCTGTTCAGCAAAAGAAGAAGAAGGCTTACAAGCTGAGTGGAGCTGCTCATGTTGAAAAAGTGTTGTACAGTGCTGTACAGTCTACAGCACACTGGGTGGGGCTAACTGAAAACCAATGAATTTGGCTTTTCTCACTCCACGCATAATATCCCAAAGTATGAACATCTGGCTTCATAATAAGTCATCTTTTGTGTAGTTGTAGTGTTCTCTCTCATATTCTAGAGCATAAAGTTGGAGGGGAGGGACAGCCTAGAATCAGGTGTTCAATTTAGATCCATTCATTTTCATTAATCAACATTCAACTAAGACATTAGCTTGCATTCAAACTGGACAAAAGTCTGTTAGCAGTGAACCCAACAGCCTAAAGTTGAGCCACAGATGACCAGAAACACATCTGGACCACTAATAACAAACTGAACACCAGCACACAGATAGAAACAGGCATGGGCGGCGATCCTTAATGAGCGAAGAAAATCAATAGATGGTGTCGACAGTCAGTCTGAAAAGCTATTAATAGTAAGTTTAACACTCACATCAAACACCAGCTGTTGCCTTTCCTGTTGTGTGAGGCCTTTTTTCTTTTGTTAAAGTTATAAAATGTTCACAGCAACGTCATTCTCAAACACTTGGATCTTTGAAAAAAGTGATTGTAGACAACTGTAAGACCACATGTTTGGGATCAAATGTATGTAGGTGTAATTCAGAGACATATTATTTACAGGTATGAATCCTGAACATTTCAACATAGCATTGCAAAGCCGCACAGAACAAAAAAAAAATCCATGCATTGTAAGATGACCTTATGAGTTTAAATATAGGATGCATACGTATGCACTGGCCTAATAAATGAGGCTTGAAAGCTTCAGCTGCAACAGGGGCACAGGTATCATAGTTGAGGGATTAACTTGACTCTATTTTTGTGACTCTAGAGGCGCAGAAAGAATGATGTGTCCTCAGTCTGTCTGCAGCCAGCCCTCTCTGCTCTTACTGCTCTTACGACATCTCTTGTCATGTTGTCAGTCACTCACACTTGTATAAATAGATGATAAATAATAATAAATGATGGTTCACTCACAGGAAATAGCTGGTCTACTGTCAGCAACTTTGTTTAAGAACATCAAAATGACAACTATTTGTTTTGGTAAAGTTTATTGTGGCCATAAAATGAACATGGCAGACAGATGTTTATTTGGAGTCTGTTGCTTAGTGTCTCTAAACGATGGTCTAAATCTTTAATGTTGAACATTTGAACAAACTCATTCATTTTTTTGGACTTTTTCGACCTTGACAAACTCTAGATTAAAAGTAAAAAGTAAGACTTTCAAGTAAATATTCAATTCTATTATTTAGTCATGCTTTATTTTCATCATTTGCATTTTTCATCTCAATATTATATTTTAATAGTTTGATAAATTTAGTCACCTGTGCTCAGTGAACCTGAATTGGCTTTGCTTATCTGATTGCATCTCAATGTTATAATCTAATAATTTGATGAATTTATGATCTATCGCATTGTTTTAGTTACTTGCTTGTTTTAAAGGTACCCAGTGAGTTTTTGACCATTAGCAGTGCTATGGGCCACTGTTTTCATGACTGGATCGCCATCAAGCCAGTTTTTAATTTAAATTAATTATACGATGCCAAAGAGATGGTGTGGAGTTGGTTGCACCAGGATTAAATCCCACATCGCTGATATCTGATTTGTTCCCCATCATGTCCTGAAAAAGTTCCTGATAGAATGGTTTTATGGCCCCAAGATACATGCTAATGCTATATGCTTGTGTGTTAGCACTGCGCCGCTCATCTGCCAGTGTATGACAGGAGTCACCTGTAATTCATGAACCTGTATTAGCTTAATTTATTTAATTTACATTTCATCTCAATATTATAATCTAGTAATTTGATAAATTTATAATTTATCACGTTTTAGTTAGTTGGTTGTTTTAAAGGTACCCAGTGAGTTTTTGACTATTAGCAGTGCTATGAGCCATCGAGTGGGTCCCCATCAATTTTGTTTCATGCACACATGAAAGCACCTTTCATTAAAATCGCTGTTAGCAACAACACATCCTGCAGTTTTGGAATAACGTTATCATTCATTTGGAGTCGTGTTTCTGGCTGGAGAATGTAAGACCAGTATTCATTCTTTTAGCTCTGTTTTTGGTCTCCACCAATTCCTGAGAGAAATATATGGCTGTTCACTGTTTTGTTGTCAAACAATGAAAAACACTGCGTTGATTGTAAGGCGTTGATGATAATTGCGAATAATGCTACAGACTCAAGTTGGTCCTGACTGTCGGCGTCCTGAACAAAACCTTGACATTAGAGGTCAACTTGGTCATTTGGGCTACGTTGTGTCATCTGATATGTGATATATTGGGCTTCTCACTCCACAGTAACAATCTATTCACACCAAAGAGAGGAGAAAAAAAACAGTGGAAAGTCATCAGTCAAGTTGGAATCCTGTCAGGCATTTTTGGATCAGTGGTGCATTTTGTGAATGCTGTGATGCTGGAAATGTGACAGTGTCAATTTCACATCAGCCAGTGTTTCCATATGGACCATGTGATCTGTGTAACTGAGTTCCTGACAAGGCCAAAGGGTTTAGAGTAGCTGTCACACCACTGGAAAACACTTTGAACTAAGCATGGGTAATTGCATGTAGTATGTTGTGGTTTGGGCTACTGGCCACATGAGTATTGGTTCATCAGATTAACAAGCAATTTGTGTCACCTTATTAAACCATGGAATATATTTGAATCATGTGTCAAAACCATATAGCTACTTTACCTCATCTCCAACATTGTTATGACTTTATTCTAAGCTGCATTCACTGATATCTGCAGACATTTTACCCACCTCCTAAATTCATTTTTCATGCCTTGTTTGTATATAGTAAAATCTAATGATGATATATATCATCCTAGATTCCCTGTGTGGGTCCAATAGTTCAGTTCATTTTATCTTGTTATTAAAGATATTTTTAAAAGAAATTCTTGCAATTTCTCTATTTGACTGTCAGGTCATTTTTACGTTATATACCAGTTTTATACCATTATAGTATATACAGGATTGTGTTATAGGATTAAAGGAAAGATAACATAATACAAACTTTCATTTGTTGTGAACAATGTAATTAGTATATTGCTCTGCGATAAGTCAAACATTATATTACTGTTTATGATGAAAACGTTGTCGTCTCAAGTGAGTGGTTTAGTTGTGGTTTACAGTTGCTTCAGAGAGGCTTGGCAGTAACATAATGTTTTACACATATTAGCAGATCACATCGTAGGTTTCTTAGAATATGTGTCTGTTTAAGGAGAAGATCTCAAAGCAGAAGTAAACTATACTACTATTCGGCTGCAACATGTAGAGTGTAGTTAAAATACCAGGTACATAATAGACAATATGTACTGTAGGCCTTTTGATTGAGGTGAATGATGTGATGAAAATAGCCATGTGGTCTGATAACATGATTACGCTAATATCAACAAGTTTGATTTTGTAGATTTACATTTTTATGTGTTGAGGAAATGTTTTAACAACATTTTCAAAAGTAGCTGAATGAGCACTCTTACCTGCTTTTTTGACTGGTTCTGGCATCCTGAAGGATTTCCTCTCCTCCACAGCGTGACTCACTCTTCCTAAACAGTCTGCTGTCTATCTCAACCCCCGGCCTTTAATAGTTGTGACCCCCCCCCCCCCCTCCATGAACCATCCCATTTTTTTCCTAGGCCCAACACAATGTCCAAAAAACAACAACCACTACCCCTTATACACCCCATCATAGCTCATCCCATCCCAGCAGCAACCCAGCCCACAGTCACACAGTCTGACCTCGGGCTATATTTCAACTGCCCTTTCCTCCAGCACCTCGGCTGGATGATAGGTCTTGAGAGGGAGGGGAATGGATGTAAGGTTAAATTTAGAACATTGAACCAAAAAAAAGTCTCTTTGCTCTCCCCACATCTGTGCTGCACTCTGTCACCCTGTAAATGTAAGAGTAAATATGAGAGGACGCTTGAGGAGAAGAGATCCACAGTTTTGTTTTATCTGTCTGCAGGGATGAGCATGTTGAAGTCCGGGTTCATTTTGGTTCATTTTTATCTTTGTTTAGCATCTTTTGAACTGTCTTTACCCTGACAGCACAAAATCAGCTACAAGTCTGCCATTTTTATCAATCTAGTATTAAATATAAAGTATAAATACAATACAATACAATACTATACTGTACTATACTGTACTGTACTGTACTATACTGTGCTGTACTATACTATACTATACTATACTATTCTATAACTAACCATAGGCCTCCACTCTGCACAATTTGAGCCCTGCAGTTAACAGTTAAACCAGTCATCACACTGTGTGAAGTGGTTTTAGTTGACCACAACAATAACCAGTGTTGCATTCACAATTTCAAGAGCCACATTTGTTGCTTTTGGAAATGCCTAAACTATTTGACTGTTTTTTAGATATAAAAACTAAACAGGATTTCAGCAACTGCAGGACATATGTATTTCTTCAGATTTCTTCAGAAACCAGATTCAGCAGACAGTTTATGTGTTGTTTCTACTGTGTCCAGTCTTCTTAAACCTGCAATCTTCATGTGATGTGATGTATTTACTGACCCTTTCTACTAAGAATGCGTTTCTCTTACACAGTTTTATAACACATTCAGAACTCAACTGTTCCTGCCTTTTCATGGATGGAAGTGAGTGATATCGCCATCAGTTACCACAATCTGATGATCAAGTGTGCTTGTATACTCCATATACTGTGGAGCTTTTATGTAGATACTGTAATACTATTTATTGTATGAAGTAAGACAGAATATGCACGTCTAGTTAGGTTGTGTTGTGTGGTATGGTATGGTATGGTATGGTATGGCATGGCATGGCATGGCATGGTATGGTATTCTATTCTATTCTATTCAAATCAAGGCCACTTCTTTTCATCCTCTCAGCTGTTAGTTATGGGTATCAATTACTACTTGACCATTGAGGGGAGCTGTTGGCTCTTGGGACACCAGGTGCTGAGGTATTTTCATGTTGCACAATACATTTCTAGCAAGTTATTACATGGTTTATAGTGTTTTCGTCTTATGCTATGCATTATTATTTTATTTGAGGTTTTATTATATTCTATTAAATTGAGTTTAATAACTGAGTAAATAAATGTAGTTAAGTCACTTGTTTCCTATTTTTCTGTTGAAAGGGAAGTGTAATGTTGGCGACGATGACAAACATTTCACAAGTATCTCTGTATTTCTCTGACAATTCTCACGATACGCTGAAAACTGCTTTGCTGTGGAAATCATAGTTTGTAGGATACAAAAATACGGAGATAGGTTGTTATTACATGATCAATGAAAACGACAGTAGGAATGTGCAGAGCAAAACCACATAGAAATACATAGACTATTAACCTGAAAATGGCTAATGTGTCCCTCTAGGATTTGATTACACCCTCTGTGAGTATAGAGCTGGTGCCTGCAGTGTGTCAGGAAACACAGCAGATATATGTAAGAAGTGGGTGACAGGCCACTTCACCCCACCGCCCAGCATTAACCCCACAGATCCTCATTGTCACCAGTTATCTTTATAGCTGTAATGAAAGGTGAGCGTCCTCATCTGTACGCAATACAACTTCATACCATACTTACCTCTTCCTCTTTTTATCATGTGTGTTTTACCTCTGCAATGAGATGCCACTCACCAAGGATCTTTACAAAAGGTACAAAACACATACATTTATGAACAATTTATTTTTACAAGCAATTCTTAATCAGAACATACACAGTTTCATGAATTTATACAAAACATTTCTTGTCAAGTAAATAATCATGATAACAATCTCATCTCATTAATGACTTTTTTGTTTCTCCTTGATGTTTTAAATATCACATTGCAATGTAAATATTTACATAAAAGTAGTATTAACCACAGTTAAGAGAACTTATGTTTGTCCAACAGAAGAAGTCAAACAATGTGAAGTTTCAAACTATAAAATCTAAAACCACTGAACTGGTAGTTACATGTCAAGAATCAAAATTGGGACTTTTATTTTGAAAATGGTTAAAAGGACATTTCCAAACAAAATATGCACTGATATGTGTATACACCCATGTCTAAAAATGCATAGTTGGTGGTTTAAGAGTAACACCACCTAACTGCAACACCCCTTCTTTATTTCTTCTTTTGCCATTTGACTGTACAATATCAATAATAGCCATTAAAGGAACAGTTTGACATTTTGGGTTATTCACTTTCATACCAAGAGTTAGATGAGAAGAGTGGCACCACTCTCATGTCTATAGGGTCAATATGGAGTCTCTGCTGGTGTGGTGGCCACCTCACAGCGACTACAAGACTTCAGGAAGTCACTGCTCCCTGACAGTAAATAGACCAGCATATAGCTCCCAGCATAACCACACATTTTGTATGTATTATTTTGTAATATTGTACTGTATGTGTATGTCATTACATGTATGTCTCTCTGAACACTGGCATCAAATTGGACTTGCAGTTCCAATCATGGCCACCACGTAAAAATCGCAGCAATAGAAATACGGGCAGGGTTTAGAGTTCAGGTTTAACATACGTATGATGCGTATAACCCAAAGACATACATACACATAATGCTAATCTATAGTAGAGTATCCATTCACAAATCTCTACACATTTGAAAATGACAGGTGACACATTTTCATATTTGGTCCTGACTTTATTTCCATACTGCTACTTTGAAGTATTTTATTATATAGAAATTCAGACAAAAAAGGCCAAAGTGAGCTTTCTACGGCGCTTCTTCTCTGCTTTGGATGACAAGTACAAAGTGGTCTCATTACACAGAGAAAGTCTTCAGGGATTTTGTCTCTTGTTCCACACTCTTATGCTGCACTGGCTAGTATCTTCAAAGGATTGACCTCACTGTACAGCAGTAACGGGGCTATTCACAAAATGCTATTTACCAAATTAGCAAGGTTAATTATGCATCTAAGACCAGAAACTACACCTTCAATGTCACCAGATGTCATAAGTAAAGCTTGACATTTCAGTATCCCACCCGCCTACACATATGATTTTCTCTCCGGGTGACTCTTCCCCAGAACCTCATCACTGAACTGGTACGTCAGCTTCTTCTTTATCTTTTTCACCTCACCAGTTTTGCCATAGTTGCGCAAAGCACGAGCCATCTTCTGATAGGTCATTTTTTTGCGGTTTCCCTTTTGGATGCCCCAGCGATGTGCGAGAGCCTCCTTGTGTTTGGAAGAAAACTGAAATGTCCCCTTGTCTCTGTCCACCCACCAGATACTGTCCTTCATATCACCGTTCCTTAAAAGGTCCAACAGGAACTGGTACAGACGGATCTTCTTCTTATTGCCTTTTGGAAACATCAGAGAGTTGCACCATTACTAATTTTAAACTGCACTGTAATTGTATTCATTACATACAGATTTTGCTGAATATATGAAATAATACAATTCATAAAACAACTTTAAAATTCTACAACATTCAAGCCCAATTTAATTAGTCTTAGAATAGTGACACAAAGGGTAAAATATTCTTGATTGTTTTTGCTAGTGCTTTAACCAGTCTAGACCAACCATATCAGTGTATATATATATATTAATCTGAGACATTAAGCAAATTAGTAACAGAAAAAGAAGCATGAAGTGACATTACAAAACGGTGTAATGACTACGCAAGAAAACTTTTAATTCTAAGAAATACTGGCTAATGCAACCCTCCATGAGTCATCTATTAAAGCTTTAATGGTTTTAAAAATTTTCCACTTTATCTTGGTCATAGACCTAATCGATGACATATTAACTGTTGAAATACAAACAGCAGAACTGATTATTATGAAAAACAAACTTAATAGCAAAATATACCCCTGTGTATGGCCAGTCTCATTGTACACCTGTTGGATTATTTCTACGAGCCAACGTAAAAATCCTGCCTTGGAGGCAAATGCCATTGTAGATTATAATGAGCAAACAACCACTTTGTGTTTTTGTGAGGCCACTTCTGTTGAAGCTACATGAGTGTAAAAGCACTTGTGCACCCTTAAACCTCCACCATCCCAATGGGAGGGAGGCAATATTGGCCAGTAATCCAGAAAGGGGCATTGGGAGCAGCTCTCATTCTTACATGGTGAGTGAAAACCACAAATGGCAACTCACACACTGTTTAACAGACACTTTACTACCAAAGCCACACATCTTGGTTCTTGGTGGAGGGAGTTAAGGAATCACGGAGGCCAGACATGCATAATAGTTATTCTTTATGATCACATATGGACAAGCATGTGTAAAAGTGCTAAGACAAAGGCCACAGGGCTTGCTTTAGGTTCTTGAGAGTCAAGAATTTAAGGGCAAGTCCGGTGACTTGACACTTCTAGATATACCATGACCTGAATGACAGAGAGCCTTCACATGGTCGGCACAGTTGGTGTGTCTTAAAGTATCCGTGTTAACTGCTCAGTTAAGAACTGGTGTGCTCACCCACTGCACGTACAGGACAATATGATTTGGCATGTAAATCTGGTTCCTTACCCAGATCTGATGTGACATAAGAGACTCGATCCCTCAGACACTCCTCATCAGACACCTCCAGTGGGGGACTACGTTCTTCATGATCCTCATCATCAGAGCTGCGCTGGGACACATGTGGTTGATACACAGGTCGAGGGAAGAACGCTACCTACAACAAAATGGCTCAAAATAAATTTGCCTGAAATCAAAACATTTGCAATAATTTAACTTGTTGAGGATATTAGAATTCCATCCATGTGCTTCAAGGTTTTAGAAAAATACACTTTTCCTTACTGTGTGAGGGTGTTGCATCTATACTGTTGCCCATAAAGTTGGAATAATTGTTCAATACCCCTAAATTTGTTAAACCCTGAATACACAGTTTGCAAAGGTTAATTGTGGTTTAAGTTTCACTGTGATATGTTTGGAAGAGTTTGATCAATAAAGTTGAGAAGACATACACTTTATTTATCAAGACTAAATCACATTGTCACAATCATTTCATGAGAAGAGGTAAAAAAACCATTTTATTCCAACTTTATGGGCAAAAGTGCATAATCTATATTTATTCGTAAGGTCAATTAGTCCTTTTTTTTGGTTGCACAATTACGCGAAAGGAACTGAAAACTTTTGGTGTAATTATTGAATGATTTGGAATCCTGCATGACATGTTTGGGATCTGACTGGGAAAAAAGCAAACAATGATTTCATGATGAATGCACTAAAATCTTGAGATACTTGTACTTGAGTATTTAAATTTTAAGCTACTTTATACTTCTACCCCAAAACATTTCAGATGGGAATATTTTTACTTTTTACCCCTTCATATTTATAGTTACTATTTCTTACATTAGGATTTTCACATGAAGTATGACCAGCTCATAAAATATGATATGAACTGACCGGCAGTTCATGATACAGTTAAAATTATAATAACTGTGGCCCACTACAACATTTAAGTAAGGATTACATATAAAAAACTTAAGTAAATTCATTGAATACTACTATCTACTATCTCATCCTCCACTTCACATTTTCAAACCAATATCTTTGCATGCATTTTTATTCTAATTCAACCAAAATCACTCCCAAAAAACAGCCTTTACGTTGCTTCTGTAACACTTAACCTAACATCACACATATATTCTGAAGGGTGGGTGTGCACTAAACTCTTCTCACTGTAAGTGAAAGAGTGAGACAACATCTCTCTCTGCATGAGCTGTGATGTGTGGACGCTGCTATAGCTGTATGCCTGGGTGGGCAACACTTGTTAAAGTATTCATAACATCCTTTACAACAAAACGGCAAGTGGCGGGAACCTGCGTGAGAATTTCATCTGTTAACAGCAGTTTTCAAGTTCCATTCTCTTATCACGACTCAACTGATTCGCTAACACTTTGCTTTGTTTCACATACAAACACATTTTCCTCCCATAGTAAAAATGGCATTGGGTTTTTTTTTTCAAGGGGGAAATTTCACCTCTCTCAAGTAAAAAAAACATCATGTGGGCTAAAGCATGCATGCTTCATGGCTTCTTTGTAAGAGATGCAAACAGCAAAAACACAAGTTGAGCAGCTGAAATTTTGTATTTCAGTGATGTCTTATAGCTTATGGGTGCACTATTCACGACAACAGTCCTGATCAAATTGAGGTTCACCTGTAAGCAGCATGAGATGTGCATGTGAAAATTATATGAAATTAAATGCAATTTTCACTTGAAATATTTCAAATATTTCAAAGTGAAAAATCAGTAAACTATGATCTAGAATCAAGAAAAGATTTGTTCAGGTATGAACAGAAAGGTTCTCCATTGCCAAAGATTCAGAGGTTATTTGTATAATTTTTTTACTGTATGAAATTTACTTTGTTTGGTTTTTGACTTCTTCACACATGAATGTATCGTATACGCTTGTGCTTAAATGAGTGCTATGTGGAAGTAAGAGGAAATGTTGACTTGGTTTGACATACTGCACTATTAATGTCATCCAACACCAGAGATCAGTGATCTAGTTCACTGGTTCACAACTGGAAGGGTGAAACATGTACTAGTGATCCTAAGTGATCTTTTAAACTGACATCTTTAAAAAAGAAAGAAAAACCTTCACATTTAAGATTTTCTTCTGGCTCAAAGATTCACTTCCTGATTTTCGCCACACGATCTTGTAAGGCTTCCAAATGTTCTCTCTGATAAGAACGCAACCTATGAATTATTTCGAGTCCGAGGACTTCTGCAGTGAGCCAGAAGGATATTTTGGGACTTATAGATGTTGTTGGACACAATTGCAAGATCAGTAAGTGTATACAGGTCAAAAAGCACTTGTCTATTCCTTGTAATTATATTTCTAACACTGAAAAGAAATTTGATCTTTAGATTTCTGTACTTTATTTAGATATACATTTGAATTTCAATACACATAGTTGTTTGTTGTGAGCAGGTACATGCATGCTCATTATTTTACTGTATAGTACTATAGTATACTGTAGAGTGTTTTTTTTGTGTGTGTGTGTGTGTGTGTGTGTGTGTGTGTGTGTGTGTGTGTGACACAGTGACTTACTGGTTGTTGTAACACATGTGTGTGTGCCCCAAGACTTGGATCGAGCAGGTTTTCTGCATCGTATCGTATGCCGTCATGTCGTATGAGGCTGGACGGGTGGAGGGCCTGCACACTCTGTAGCTCTGTGAAGTTAGCCTCTTGGAGGTTTTCAAACTCTGCAGCGTGCACGTGAGGGTGAGAGTGGTAGTCCCAGTGATCTAAACAGAGGTGAACAACAGCATAATGGCCACAGCTTTTTGTTGTTTTCTTGCAATCACTGCTGTGCTTTTCAATGGACACTCGTACTGTGTCACTCCAAAAAAAAGAACACACAGCTTCGCACCAAAGTCATGAATATGTCTTTAAAATGATTTGATGTAGAAAAAAAACATGTTTAAACGGTTTGAGGTAACTCGTGAAAAACGCCAGACTGAATGACGATGAAAATCCATGTAACAGTACCAAGTCAAAAGTGACTGATCTTGACAAGGAGACGCTTACTCATAGTGTACATTTGCATAAAACGGGTGGAATGAGGGGAATAATAGAGAATTCAGCATGAAGCTCTTTCCTGTTTGTTGCCACACTTGCAGTGTCGCCATAGCCATTGACTTTGACGCTGTGCTCTTTTTCATGTTGTCCTTGACTATTACTATGAACATTACAGTTAGAGTTTTGAATATTTTACGCGTAACTTGAACTTAAAATACATCATATATGTTTATTTATTATAAAATGATAAATCAAACAGGATAATAATGCCATGTAACACTGTAGGATCGTTCTTTTGTACATCAATGCATGCAGGGTTTTAATTTTTATTTGTTAGGGCTAGTAGATATTTACATATCAGGCATGCATATTTTTTTTTATCATAATGACGACTAAAGCTTTCACAGTGGTTACATTTCTTTTTAAATGTCAGGAAAAAAACATTCCCCCGCCCCCCTTTTCAAATTGTTTTGGTGCAATATTCAAAACAGTTGATTTGAAGAGAAAGTAAAGCACCTCTCTTCTATCAACAAAACCCCATGGGGCGAAAGTTGTTCTATGTCTGTAGTTGTAGCGGCCAAAAGAAATGGCATCTGTTTCCTGTGTTCCATACACCCTAATGTGGTGCACTCCAGCTGCACACACTGCAGGCTTTTTATGTACAATATACCAGAAAAGACAGTGTCAACACATCAGATCATAGTTAGTCCAAGACTAAAATGAAATTATTTTCTTCTGATGAAAATTCAGAGCACTGAATGGAAAACAAGATTCATGTAATTTGACCCCAAAACCGTCATCATTCCTTTGCATTTTCAAATGTTTTTACGTTAAACATCACTCATTATAATTTAATAGGATGTAAAACTCAAGCAAAACTCACCTGCCTGGATATCTGTGTCAAGGACATACGGATTATAATATTCTGCAATTTGGTGTCTGTAGATCTCGGGATCGTACATTTCTTCTGAGTGCTGCAAAAGCAAATAAGAATATTTTCAGCCACAAAATACCATGGAAGAGAATGATGCGTTTGGTCATCAACAGCTAATCCTTTAAATGTAATAATAATGCTTACTGTCTGACCTTTGTAAAATGTTCATATTGTCTTTAAGTATGTTTAAGTTTGGAAACTGAGGCATTAGTAATATCTGTGTTATAATAATGAGATTTTTTTTCTCGCCACTGCTGTTCTGAAACTCTTAAGGACTTTTGAGTTTCATTTTCATGTTGCCCGTAGTATAAAAGACTCTTGTAAGACTCTTACTCCTGCATTCAAATCGTGGTAGACTCACATTAAGTGATTTAATTTGAAATAATACATGTTGTCCGTCCTATTTTTATTTCTACTTCTTAACGTGTTTCTGTTTAAAGCTGCATTAGAAACAAATTACTCAAGGAGCTGTTTTAAGCCCCAGATGCTCTAAAGTCTCCTGCTGAGAGTTCAGATGATAATAAAATAAATGATACTTACAGGCGGGATGAGGTAGCTCTCCATTCTGTACGGATGCAACATGGAGACCTCTTCTCCAACAGACCGGCTCTGAGATGCTTTGCTGACAAAACACTCTCACAACCTTTCAAAACTTTTGCGGCACCATTGCACAATGTTTCAAAATTTCCTCTCACTCAACGAAAACCAAAAAATCTCTCTCTCTCTTATTGTATAGCATACACCTATCACCTTAAATTATCTCAAAGGCCTTCAGCTGTGTCAAATAAAATGAAATAAACACGGCCCGCTGTTTGACTGTAAAATGAAAAAGGAACTTTTGACTTCTTTAGAATTTCTGTGGGTGGGAGCAACAGAGTGTGTCTGCTAAAGGTTCCTGGCCATTGATGATTTGTCAGGGGAGACCATGAAACTCCACATTTATCAGGGTCTTTATACTGTCCCCTCCCTCAGCAGCCAATCACCATCAAAGGTTTTCCTCACTGTCTGTTTCTACCCCCCCAAAATGTGACAGGGAATAATGAATTACTGAATGTTTAGTATGTTAAGTTTAGTTGATTATGTCAATTTCCTGTGCTTTTAAAATATTATATAAATTGTTAAAAAAAAATATTACATAAAATATTCTTTTGTCTTAACAGCAATGGAGTAATTTTGTAAAAGCTGTGATTGTTGGGTAGCATTTTGCATATATAAACAGTGTATAAGCAGTTAAAACATTTTCAGATAAATTGTCACCAAATTCAATATCATTCTTATAATAACAAATTGACCACTAATTGCATGATAGTAATATAATAATATATAATAGTGTGTTAAAGTATGTAATAGAATAATGTATATTTTTAGACCAGTAATCAGAGGAATCTGAATTAAAATAAGCTTAATTAACCATTAAATATTCAATGATTCTAGAAAGTCATATTTTGATGAAAAGACAAAGACTGTGAAAATGACAATGTACTCTAACAATGGATATGGTTTTTAGCAAAGCTGTGTGCGTAGCGTGAGTGTCACACTGTGTGAGTGCAAACCTGAAACTGACAGACTGAAAGTGTACGCTGTAACAAAATGACTGAAACATGTTGTTTGGTGATGTAAACAGAAGTTTGTTGGGGAAGAATTTCGACAACACGCATGCCCTGACCCATCCACAACTGTCCACACACAAAGACAGCTGGAAGATAAGATGAAGGTGCAGTAGCTGTGTTGTAACCACACTGAGGTAAAGGGAGATTATAATTATCACGAAGAGGAGATACTGTTAGAACAACTCCTGGGGGAGGAATTGAGTCCCTCTGCTGCAAAACAATAATGACCAGCCAAGTAACTGTTAACGTCTGGTTTGGTTCAGTGATGCTTTGTTATGCAATATATTATGGCCAATAATTTCTCTACTGCATAGCAGATAAGGCATTGGGGCAAAATAAATGTTAGATATGCTGGTTACCAGTTTCTGAACATATCATGCAAACTGTAACAACTGAAGATAGTGCAGATTTCACAGATATCTAGATAACAAATGAATAGTACAGTGCAGCACAAATCTGAGTGTATATTGTTAGCACTGCCTGTTTAAGAGGAAGACTGCAGCAATGTGATAAGACAATGCACTGAAAATACTACTTTCTGTAAGATCAAAAATACTGAGGTCAGTATTTCGGTCGGTATGTTTATTCCAGTGGGTGTTAGGATCTCAGCAACACATTTAAGACATGGTCACATCCTCTTTACGCATACGGTTTGCATAGTCAGGTACATTATTCACACAGGAAGACTTATGAAGAAGCTGCAGCAAATAAATTGTGAAAATTGGAAATTGGAAAATTGTCGTTGAAAATATTGACAAATAGTTGGACTGTGTGCAAATTTATCTTCAGCATTTATCGTATTATTCACATCCCATATTGTTTGGTTTAGTCGTAAAAGTGTAACGTTAAATGTCTGGTGTCATTTGGTTTAAAAGCTTGTTTTCTTTCTTAACGAAAGACCATAATCGTTTGAGTCTCTGTTTGGGGAGCTGGTGAAAACCACACAGACTGTAGCCACCCCAGACCGGCCTCATCTTAATCACAGCTGGCTGAGCAAAACTGATGACATATACAGTAGCATTTTCCGAGAGTATTAATACACAGAGTGAGCTGCAGCAAGCCAAGCACTATTTCCATCACAACTATTTTCAGTGAAGCCAAAAGATAAAGCTTTATCCTCTTTTTTCAATGATTTTTTTGTTCATGTTGAGCGAGAAAATCACTGAGGAGCGACGCTCTATGCCTAACCTAAACTCTGTTAATGTTTACGTATGTAAAAATACAACTTCAAGTTAAGACACAAAGTGCATATTGATAATTTAATGATAAGGTATTTGCTAACATTCAGTTAAAACTGAGGTTTTAGTTGATGTAGAGTATTGATGAGTGTTACATTTTTACTAACACCAACACACTTGTGAAATTCAACTGATTATTAATTGTCAAAAGTTGAGTGTTATCATGCTCAAAGGTTATATCAGTAAAAGTAGTATGTAAGTAAGTAAGTAGAATGGCCCATTTTGAGAATAACATTCATTACATTGTTGGATTGTAATCATTGATGTATTATCGTGAACATCACGTGAATATTGCAGCTGGTACAAGTGGATATTATTTTAATTTTCTATCCTCTCTGATCTACAATTGTACCTCCTCACTGATGATATTTTGCAGGAATAATCTGGTAAATGGCATTAAAATAAATGTAGTCGAGTAAAAAGTAGAATAATTCCCTCTGGAATATAGCAGAGAAGAAGTATAGCGTTGCCTGCAGGCATGTATTGTCTATGTTGCTTATCGTTAAGCGTCACTGGGTGAGAGGCGAAGTACATCCGGGACTGATCGCCAATCAATCACAGAGCTGACACATGTAGAGACAGACAACCATTCACGCTCAAGCTCACACCTACGGGCAATTTAGAGTCACCAATAAACCTAACCTGCATGTCTTTGGACTGCGGGATGAAGTTGGAGTAGCCGGAGAAAACCCATGCAAACAAAACACACACTGTCGATCATTGGGCCTCATTTTATCATCAGTGTTTTGGTCCTCTAATCTGTATCGGGTAAAATTCATTCAGTCAAACACTACTGGCACCAGTGTTCATGCACAGTGATCCAACACATCTGCCTATAACACTTTTTGCAGCAGAGGTGAAAATAAAAATACATGTATGATGTTATGCAGTGGTGCTGAGGTGTTGCCTCTGTGTGCGTGTTTCTGGCATATCAGACCTTCACACACTCTAAAAGTACAAAAATAACTTCACAGTGCATAGTACTTCATTTTAGAGTTTAAATCTATCTAATTTAAGTGATATCCAGCTCTCTTGTTACTGTATCAACTTATCTCCCAGCTAGACATCAGCACTGATGTACATTGACCTTGGCTGTATGAATCTAAAAGAACTGTTTTATTCTCAGTCTGTTGTGGCCTTGTGGCCTGAGAGACAAAGTGCACACAGCATACGCACATGCACACCAACAGTGACATATTATTGAATGAGGAACTGGGAACTCGTCTTTGAGATTCAGTTCCTTGAAGGCTGCCTTTAAATGAATGCATTTACGTGTCATATGGTCAGGATGATCCAGACCTCTATAGGGGCTGCTTGTTTGTTGCTGCATTTTTCCTTAGATTTGTATGTGACTTAAAGACCAAGTAGTTTAATCCACTGTTCTGTAACTTCTTTAACCAATCCGCTATGCAAGCCGTTTTTCTATAATATGCTATATGGACAGCTGAAGTGTCAGTGTCATAAGACATGTCATTGCTGTGGTGTAGTTGAAACTACTGTGTGTCATCCTCTGTAAGAAATAGCAGCCAAGATTTTCAACTGTGTAAAGGTTAAAGAGTTAAAGAGCCACAGTTAAAGAATGTTAATGTCAGTGTACAGTCTAGACATAGCTCTGTATGCAGCTGACATAACTGCCAACTTAAAGTTGTGACATGAGTGACATTATGAAACATTAGAAACAGGGAATAAGAAACATTAGAAACGGAATAAGTCATGTAACACTTTTGGTTTTATTAAAAACAAAATAATTTCCGTAAAACTCAGTGCAGTGTTGCTACAGTTTTTCTTTTGCACGTTCTGGTGGCAGATTGCGACATCATAAAAACACCATTTCCCAGACAGATCACATGCTGCGTACTGTTTTTCCAAAACGTTTCTCCACATTTGTCATGTGCATATGAATTTACCGTGACCATATCACTGTTACTGCTTTCAGTGACTTTAGCTAGCTAATATTGTCCTATCTTGTGTGACCATTTCATTAGTGTGTAATGCAATTCAATACAACAGCTGAGCCATAAATTCTACTTTTATGAAGATAATGTAAATTTGTAATAGTACAATGCTACTTAAGCATTAATGCATCAGTAATCAGCCATGTTTCTGCATTAAATACTTTTACTTGTAGTAGATAGTAGATTAACCACATTTTGCCAATAATACCAATACTAATTTATTTTCATTTCTTTCTATTTTATAAGTTACATTCTATGTAACTTTTTCTCCAGAACAGAAACTGCGGCAACAAATTTCAGTTATGGCATAACATCATCTAATAATAACGCAAGTAGAGGTCATCAAACTGCATCAACAGCAATGTCCATATAAAGATGGCAAACATTAGTTAACGTTAGCCACCACACTGATCAAGTTGCAGCAGAAATCCCTGAATGTGTTGAAATGAGCAAAGGTGAAATTTATTGCTTAGAAATTCAACTTTGTAAGTGGAAGAAGGTGTCATTTCTCATTAAAAACGTTATCTAATCTTGCTTTAAGTAACGTTTCCAAAGCTGGACTTTTACTTGTGATGTGTTGTGTGTTTTTACAGGGTGGTATTGTCACTTAGTAGCTTACTGCTTATGAACAGTTTGACCTTTTGGGAAATGAACTCATTCGCTCTCTTGCCAAGACCTATATGAAAAGATCGATAACAGTGTGATGTCTGTAAAATGAAACTATAACTAGCAGCATGCTAGCTTAGCTTAGCTTATCTTAGCTTAGCTTAGCACAAAGACTGGAAACAGTTGCGAGAAACAGCAAGCCTGGCTCTGTCGAGGGTAACAAAATCCACCAACCAGCACATCTAAAGCTCACAAATTAACATGTTTTGCCTCTTTTGTTTAATTTGTACAAATGTAAAAATGGTAAATTGGGCTTTTGAGCCAGACTATTTCTTGGCCAAGGGCACACGATGGATTTAATCACCTTGGAACCATGGTAGCCGTTTCGCCTATTTTTAGTCTTTTTGCTAAAATATGATAACAAAGCAATACGAAACAGCGCCTACGGCTTGGAAAACAATTAAAGGGCTATTACACTGATTGCCTTACACTGACCAGGTGTTCATGTCTGACTGAATTAGCTACTTTTGTCCTATAAAAACAACATTATCCAATGAAATACATTGTCTAAAATAAAGTCCCCAGCATTACTATATTTGTTTTCAAGTCTAAGTAACACATTGTGAACGTATGACCTGCAGCAGCTCTGACCAAGTACTGCTTTCTGGTTTAGCCCCACGACAGGGTGTAACTGAGCACTTCACAGTTTTCCGTCCGAATGCAGTCACAAGATAAATATCTCTGATGGCTAAAGCCCACACAAGCACACAAACAGTTACATTGGCACCTCTTAATAACACTCACTCACATAGTTTGGCCCCTCGAGTATTTGGGCCTGCTGCATGGAGGTGTCAATGTTCTCATCACTATCTTTGAATGCACTTATTTTTGAAGGCTACTATTTGTTTGCTGGTTTTCAAATTGTACTGTTGCTGGTGCTGATACAGCTTACTGTACTTTCATTCAAAACACGGGTATTAAAAAATGAAACACATCTGTTATTTACTGTAGTCTGGCCGATCAACTTTTAGCAAGCACAGTGTATTTATTGTGCTACTATACATATTTTTTTGCTGGCATTCAGAGTTTTTCCTCAGATGACGAGTCTCCGTTGATTCAGTCTCAGAAGATTCACAGAGCAGGGTCACAAGATTGTGCCCACACAGCCTCACAGGGGGGAATGACACGCATGACCACTGACTGTGGAAAACAGGATACAGGGTACGTCGCAACAGGAAGTCTTGCACTCCTCCTCTGCTGAACATCAGTTTGACCAGAATGACTGCAGGTTGATGTCCACACTCTGTAACTCCTGTGGCAGTATTCAAATTTCGTAATCGTCTTCGCTCACCATTTCTTCTGAGTTAGTTGAGTAATTCAGTTGAAAGAAAAAAGTCCATGAGAAAAAAAGAAATCACCCCAGGCAGGCTGTACTATACTTTATACTGGGTGCATGCAAATACTATCTTACTTTAATTGTCACAGCGAATATCACTGAATTATCCAAGACAGCGTGAAGTTTGTATTTAGTAAAAAAAAACAAAAAAACATTGGTAAACACTGATAACAATAAGTAACCTTTGTTGAGTTGAGTTGAGAATTTTAAGTAAATACAAGATGTTCCAGCCTCGTACATGAAAAGATTATAAATCATTCAAATTGCCATTAATGATATGAAATTAGATGAATAGTTAATGTCTGTCTATCTACATTTATATTTACGTCTGAGTAAAGCAGACTATTAGTAATACACTGAGCAATTTTAAGTCTTGTTTGAGTTCTTATAAAAATTAAAACATAGTCAAATTATCAAAAAACACAGGTCCGAAATTATAAAATACAAGTTAATACTGCAAGTAAAATACAGTTAAACAGATTTATCAGCTCATAAAGTCAACGTTGAATCCACACAGAGTAATTCTAAAACACCATCTCAGATCAGCGTGTTCATATAAGGAAAGTCAGGATACGCCCACAGTCTCCCATTAGACGCTCTTACCGTTGCTCTCTGTACATCCAGCGATGAGCTGCAAAGGTGCCCAGACAGGAGTTGTTGAACTACTGGAAGCAAATTGCCAAAGGTGGCTGAAAATGCAGGCTTTCTATATATCTGTGAATTAACAGGGGAACTAAAAACTTCCTTAATTCTACCAATTTAGGTTGGTACCATAAGGCTTCTTCTTCTTCTTCTTCTTCTTCTTCTTCTTCTTCCCTCGTCTTGTTCCTTATTAAAACAAGAAGGTGACAAACTCTTCCTACAAAAGTTTTTAAGGCTGTGAATCCGGTGTGACCTTCTGATGTTGATGAGCTCAGTTCATTTGATCACAGCTTGAGTTTAAAGCCTGTGGCCTCCATTAGACTTTAGTGCTGAACCTTTCATTTTTGGAAATGCCCATTCTCTCTCTAACAGCATCTTTTCCTTTTGCTTTCATCTTTAAATTGTCAGTAAAGCGTATAACTGGTTGCATGTTTCCGACAATGTTTCCGATGAGAGTCTAAAATATATTTACAGTCCAGTGTAGGTTGCTACACAAATAGATGCTTCCCCTTCATCTTACCTAGTTCAATAGAAGGCACCTAGAGCTTGCTATAATTTAGACATATATTTCACTTTACCTATACATAAAAAAGCAGATTGGTAGAATATAAAAAATATTCCAGCATGTATTTACAGAGGTACTTTTGTGAAACGATGCTTGCATTTAGCTGTAAATAACAGAACCAGGACTGCAGCAGCACCTCTGTGACATGTGAAGAAAAAATAACAGGCATTCAAATCAGATCATTCATTTTCATTTGTTCTAATTGGATGAATGAAAGGGGCTCATTTGAAAAAACAGAGCAGCTGCTCCCAGCTCGCTTTTGTAGATCAGCTTATACCAAAAGCAAGCTGCATCTCATCTGCAGCAGGTGCAGGGCCACCATATAAAAACATGGTATTTAAGTTACATTTATGTGTCTGAAAATACTGAAAGGTTTGCACATGTAATATGTTCCAAAGAGCTCTTAAAAGACATTACAGCATACAGTTATATATACATTTTATTACAATTACATACATTTGTTGTTTGCTTCATGTACTAAAATGATGGAAAATGTTAAATTCATTGAATTAGAAACTGAATTTAAGAAGTGAACTAGGTTTTTTGCTACTTTACTCACGTGGTCTTATGTGATAAAAAGATTCTACTGTATATGCATATAATCTTGGCAAGCTAACAATCAGAACAGAATTCCTGCATAGAAATAATTGCAAATGAAATTTTATTTCAAACTGAGGTACATTTGTTAACTCATTTATCATATACTACTGGACACCCTTGCAGGGTTCGTGACAGTGTGAGCCACAAATTACCAGCAAGCCAAAGAAATTGTAGCCTTGACTTGTAATGCAGTCTTTCA
The DNA here is from genome assembly GCF_042242105.1 of Pempheris klunzingeri. NCBI lineage: Eukaryota > Metazoa > Chordata > Actinopteri > Acropomatiformes > Pempheridae > Pempheris > Pempheris klunzingeri. The sequence goes on from NC_092012.1 coordinate 12,920,042, forward strand.
CTGCCTGATCTGAGCTTTCAACAGGCATAACATCATCACTGAGCCTGACAGGCGATCCAGAAAGCGTCTACAGGACGTGTGAAAAGTGTGAAAACCCAGTGCCCAGTCAACATGTTGTCAGTCAAAATCCACAAGTGGGTTTTTTAACAATACACATTTTGTTTCACATATGATTCTATGAAATTTGCGAATTCAAGAGAATATTGCGTAGAACATTTCAGTTCTGTGGGTGGACAGTCCACAAAGGAGGTTTCCTGGCTGATAGTCACCAGAGGTTTCAGTGGCCATCATGTGTTTCACAATGACATGGAACGGTCGCTTGACATGCATGCAAGGGGACATCCAGCCTTCTCACTTCTTATTCCTGATTCCTCATTTTCTCTGGACTCCACAACATTCAACTATAAGACTAGGCTGTGGGTATTATTAGACGAATCACAAGGCAAATGGACACGCGCACACGCGCACACGCGCACACACACACACACACAACCATTCAAAGTGGAAAGGTACTTTTTGTACTTTTTTACATGACAAACTAGAGTTGAGTTCCATTACAGTAGGCCCAATGTCTCAGTCTGTTTAAGTAACATTTGAGTTAAACTTTTTAATTCTTTTATTCTGAAACTACACACAAACATGCACATTTACCCATATACACCCATACAAGGCTTTGGGCCTCCATCCCACCAAACAGCTAAGTTCCTCTTTCTTTATGTATTGCTCAAGTCAGACAAGGATGACTCAGTGCGGATATTAATCAGGCTTTTTTTTTTTATCTTAAAATCTCACTCTGCTACGTCTGCCCGTCTATTTTTGAAAGTCTGAGAACTTTGAGATTGGTTAGACTTGAAGACAACGTACCCAAAGAACACGTTGTTGGTTTGATTTCGACAATGTGTTGATGGCAGAAGATCTTTGTATTATATAACAAATATACTATATTTTGTACATTTAAGACACGATTATATGTAATGTAGATCAACATTATTCCTGCTGCAACTCCTTCAAACCCAATTTTAACAGCTCAGGCTGCAAGAAAGCAAGTAAAAAAGTAGGAAAACAGGCGTACTCTTTGTCCAAATAAAAAGATGGGGATACTGAGTTACCTATGTATTTAGCTACAAGTGCTAAACAAGTTTAAAAAGCAGATAATGCTTTGATAATATAATGAAATTTTTCACTTGGCTGTTGTCAAAAGATCATTCATGCGGTAAGCGCCTGTCACATGCACCACCTGGTGGTCGGGCAGTTTCTTGACAGAACTTATTGTGCAGTTGGCCCTTGGGTGCTCCACTAGTGGTGAGGTGGGGAAAAAGGGTGCTGACCATCTGGGAGCAACCCTTCCAAAGTGGGTACTAAATAGTTGTTGTGGATCTCAACAGACGAAATGTTTAAAATAGGAATAATGTTGTTACTGTTTTTTGTTTTTATTCTATAGCTGCTTTTATGTGAAAGGTGGTTTAAGGCGAATATTCAGATCCTTTACTAAAGTAAAAAGGCCAAAAATACTACACCAAAAGCAAAAGTACTGCATTCAATATCTGGCTTAAGGAAAATCACAGAAGTATCATCAGCAAAATGTACTCACTCTGCATACAAATGGTACTAATTTACTATATACACTATGTGATATTGTTAGATTGATAATACTGATCTATTAGTGTGTATGCAGCATTTCACTGCTGTAGCAGCTTGAGATGGAGCTAGTTTTAAGTACATTTTGCTCAGCTTGGTAGCTCAGTGGCTCCAAACCTGGGGGACAGGCCTCTCCGAAGGGAAGGAAAATAAATCTGTGAGTTTTTAAGATGATTAATGAGGCAGGAAGTAAGGAAAAAAAACAAAGCTCTTAAATTTGTGTTCACTTTTCTCTGATTTTTGCATTTTTGTCATTTGGGTAATTTCACCTCTTTGAGCTTCAACCAGTTATTTAAATGAAACCATCTGAAAAGGTTAAAGTAGAAATGTCTCTCTGGTGGAACTGCTAACAACTTATAGACATTTGAAACTCAACCAGGAGCCTCTACAAGACATTTCTTGTGTGGGGTCTCCACTCAAATAGGTTTAATCTTTTACACCAGCTGTCAGATAAATGTGGTAAGAAGTACAACGTTCCCCTTAAAAATCTACTGAAGTAGAAGTAGCAAAAAATGGAAATATCAAAGTAAATGACACATACCAAAAAATTAGCAGCTCATAGTTTTGGTCAGAAACATGTGTGATAAGTGGTCACTATATGAGTCTGTGTGAGTAGATGTAAGTGAGTTGCGGACGTGTGGGGATAGCTAGGAGCCTCTGCAGTTACTTCTTATTGTAGGGTCTATTATTTTTTGCTACATCCCTGCCTAATCTATCCACTCCAGATATCTCCTGTGGCTTAGTGAGTTTATTAATAAACCCCAGTCTCTCCATCTCAACTGATCTAGGGTTTCTATTTATACCAGAGAGAAAATTGCAGTGAGGATGGTGTGCCTTATACCTCTTATACATTCATGTATACATACATATATTTGTATTTGTTTGTCTATTTTGAAACTATCTGTGGTTTTGCAAAGAAAAGCCACTGTACAGTTCATCGCTGTGACAAATTCTCTATTTAAAGGTGCACTGCAGAGTTTTTAGGATTCAATTCCAGGTTACAGCAAACAATGCAAAAAGTGTCGCCCTCCACTTCCACACTAAAATAGTTCAGTCGAAACTTGACAGCTTTTTTCTGCTGATGTACTACCTCCTGTTTCGTAACCATCAGGCCGGGTTTAACAGCAGTTATTTTTCATCCTCGCTTTCCCTCCCCACTTTTAATCTGCATACCATCCACTTTTAATCTGCATACCATCCGTGTAAGCAAACTTATACCTGAATCTTTCTATCCGAGTCATTCAATCCTCTGCCCTCGAAACTGCAGACCTACCACATAATGGGGTATCATCAAAACTTGTGAATTTGGTATTATTGGGTGAAGAGGCCTTGAGTTAACTGCTATCCCGTCCTTTATGAAATGTTTTTTGGCTCAATGCTCTTTATAAAAACCATGTAAACATCACACTTGTTACAGCTAATTTACTTCCTACGAGTTAGTGTCATGACAGTTTGCATGAGGATGAATCATTTTCTCGTAGGTTGAACTCTCCACAAACAATAACACATGCATCCCTCAAATCAGCATTAATAGATTTGATTCTATCCAATACGAGAGACAAAATCACTACTTCTGGAGTTTTTCTGCTTGGCTGTGGTGACCACTGTCCTCTAGCCTCTGTTAGAAGTAATAGACAACAAAAAATAAGGCTCTAGGATTGTTGTCAAGAGAAATTCCAAAACTTTTAACAAACAGGTTTTTCTCAGTGAGCTTGCTCACAGTAACATACGTCACATCTCTGAAAAACCTGGCATTAAACTGCCTTTAAATATAAACAGGCACCGTACCAGGGCAAAGCCAATTATTACACAGAGTGAAGGAAATCCTCTACTGTGCTCATGTTACATTCAATGACTGCTTAATAAAAAGGACAGCAGAGACCTGCCATGCTTTCAACACATATTTTACTGCTGCAGAGAATCAGTTTGATATGGTGTACTCAACATCTGGTCTTAACAGTTAGCCTTTGGCTCATGTGCCCTCCTTAAACCGCACCTATCAGTTCACCATACATGCCCTCACTTCCTCTGTTGTTAAGAAGGTACTTCAAACTATCAGTGGCAGGAAAGCAAGTGGGCAGGATGAACTGGACATTTATTTTCTAATCTATATGCCTCATTCCTTGTTGATGTATCTTTTTAATTTCTTCTACAGGAGTCATACCTCAAGTCTGGAAATCAACCCGCTCATAGTAGCAGCACCATGTATGAACTGGCCACTGCTCCAAAAAAAAATAGGGGGCAGCATTTCACCCCCTCCGCCCCTTACAAACATTGCAGTGTCCTCAGAAACTCATCTCATGCAAGGTTCAAGGGTCCTGTATTAAAACTGTGGCTTTGCCTTACTCATTGCTCCTTTAAGAGTTCATGAATTCATAAATTATGGCATTTATGGCACAGTCCAAAAAATTTCCACTGTGAAATTTTCTAGTTGTCAACTACTCCGCTCTTGAATGTGACTGTTTTTAACTGTCTCCTTTTGTCTTTTGTTTTCTCGTTAATTATTTTTTGCATATTCATTCTGTTTTAATTGTACTCCCTGCATCACAGAGAATGAGGGCATGCCCTAAATGAATCCTTGAGAGTTAAATAAAGGTTGAATGAATGAGGGGTCATTGATATGAAAAAAATAACAAATAGTTTTAGCACTGAATCATCCACTTTGGCTGGTGGTGTGTAAATAGGCTGGTTCCTCTGTCCTGTGAGTGCTGTGTTCCTGCGAGAGGGCAGGAAGGTATTCACACTGTTAAAATGAGGAACCCTGTGCTTTCATATGTATATATATATATATATATATATATATATATATATATATATGTATATATATATTTATATATATATATACACTACTCACAAAAAGTTAGGGATATTCGGCTTTCAGGTGAAATTTCAGGATGAACCTAAAATGCATTCTAACCTTTCCAGGTGAACTTAATGTGACCTTCTCTAAACCTTTGAATGCACATGTCCAACTGTTCAGTGTCTCAGTACTTTTTGCACAAGTTGCTGATTAACAGCAAAATTCACAACAGGTTTGATCCATGAATCGACCAATACATTTCCTGCTTCAGTTAGAATTGGTATTTAAACAGTCCTCCTCATCATGCTGTTCACATTCTGACATCATGAGACCAAGACGACACCTAACAATTGATCAGCAGCACCTCGCCATTGCGAGGCTTCAAACAGGAAGTCCTCAGACGGAGGTGTTCACTGAGCTTAGAGGGTCACAGAGTGTCATCAGGAGGTTGTAACAGTGATACAGAGACTGGAAGAGTCACAGAAAGGAGAGGAGTGGACGTCCTTTGGCCACATCCCAATTTATTGAGACACCGAAAATATTTTGTTGTGGTATACCTACCACTGTTAGATTTTCTTCAAATAAATTGTTTAAGATGAAGAAATTACCATTGCATGCTTAAATGCCCTACTTTCATGATATAATATCACTGTAGCATTAACTTCTTACATTTTCCATATATTTCACCTGAAAGTCGAATATCCCTAACTTTTTGTGAGTAGTGTGTACATATATATGTGTGTGTGTGTGTGTGTGTGTGTGTGTGTGTGTGTGTGTGTGTGTGTGTGTGTGTGTGTGTGTGTTTGGTGTAAGCCTACCATCGATGTTGACTTCAAGGGCCCCATCTGAGTACACTGTTGTACAAACAAATGTGTCAACTGTATGAAAGGGGTGCACCATGCATAGATTTGGAACTTCTCCTATGACTGGGATATAAGCATAACTCATTAAAAATAAAGTCCAGACTGTCTTGAAAATGCATTTTAAATTCCTTTATTTAAGCATCGGTTCTGTGATTTTCAAGTCAGTTTCAGTGGCCTTGCAGCTTAAGATCACTGGATCATTTTCATGACTTGCACATGCACATCAGCCTCTTCATTGCCAGCTAATGTGTAAGCACGGCAGATCCGCTCACTGAGTGTCCACTATTTTCACTAAATCACACAAAGAAATTATTTCCTGGAGGCTGCTCCTTCGTGTGGAAAAGTTTCTCAGTCTTTGGGATAAAAACAGAAGTTACTTCCTGAAATGTTTTGGTGGGGCGGGATCCACAGTCGTGACTCCCCTCTCCTGTTTATTCCCCTTCCAGGATCCTGATACGTGGCTGTTTGGGGATCCGTGCTGACCGACAGCCGCTCCTGTGCTGCAGCTAGCGGGTCTCTGCCTTCAGCCAAGCCGGCCTGGATGGCAGGGACACACTGGTGCAAAGACTGCCGAAACTACAAGGTAATTCAACACGAACAAAAACCCATTCTTGTTGTAATTTGGTGTCTAAAGCTTTCACGGCCTTTGACTTTCGCAGTAACTTAGTCAAAGTGGCGCTAGTTTTCGCAGCGCTCCCGTTTAGCGGTGGTTTGCAGTGATTGCGCGTGTCGCAGCTAATATCTTTAGCAAGCTGTGAGCGTCTGCATGGCTCTGAAATGTGTCCGCTGCTAAAGCTAGCCTGCTAACTTTTATCCTCAGACAGCAGACTTTATTAGCAGGGTCAGGATGCCGATGAGAAAAACACAGTTGGGGGGGTTTATCGGCGTAATGTGAATTTGCCGCATTGTTTGTCATTTTAGCACCGTGGCGTTTTTATTTTTTGTATATTTTATATCGCAGAGCAACTGGTACTTCATCTGATCCACTGTGTCCTGCTAACTTCTTGACAGGCAGATGATGAGCCCCCTGCACTAATAACTATCTGTTGTTCCAGTCTGCTGCAATATTCCTGCAAAAGATCAACACTAAGTGCCCTGTAGGTTAATGCTACTGTAACTTTTGGCTGCAGCTCTGTAGAGAGGCATGGTCAGATATCCAAAGGAAGCACACACGGGTGTGTCTGGAGGTTTGTCATCCTGGCACTAGTTAACTTTTAACACGGCTAAAGCATGGGTGATCTGCTCTGCTGGTCACTGTACCAACAATATGCAGCTGGTTTGAGTTTAAGAAGCAACACACTAGTGATTTTTTTAAATTTTATTTTAGGTAACTTCAGGTTGTTGAAGAGTAACTTCCACTTCCTGAGATGTTTTGACAATGTTCAGTATGTGCTTCAGTATTTGGTATCTGCAGATATTAGCTTATCACACATAGATATCAGTATTAGTCTCTACGATCAAGACATTGCAGCACAGACACAACATATGATGATGATGATTGTTCACAATTTCCAATCTGTTTATCTTTCAACTGTAAAATATCCTGCTTGGTACATATCTTGGTCACAATTCTTTCCAAAACATATTTTAAAGGATGCTTAAAATTAAAATATGTGCATGGGGGGGGGGGGGGGGGAATGGGACGATTTGCTGTTTTGTTTTGTCATGCGTGATAGAAAAGTGTTTGGGTTTTGACAGTCAGACAAAAGCTATTTGAAGACCATCTTGGGGATTTAAGAATTTATGATTATTAAAATTAGCAAATAACCGACCTGATTGATTGATTGACTGTGCAAATAATTGTTAATTGCAGCCCAAAGCCCCAATTTAAAACCTTCATGCATTGTTGAAAAGGTGCAGGACAGGCCAGTTTGTCTGAAAGTGTGCTCCTCTTGCAGCATTACTGGTTGCAAATGCTTTTTGGACCGTGGGACGGATGAAAGGTGGAAGCTGTGGGAAGCCCAGCTGGGCTGTAACTGCTCTGTTTGTCTCAGTTACCCTGCTGATGCTGACCTCCAGGGGGGCATCAAGCAGCCAGAAGACATCGCAAACAGCTGTGGCTCATGCAACAGCCATGGCTGCAGGACAAGGCCCCGGCCTGACGGGTGACCTCCCGGGCCTCCAGGCAGTAGCGGACTTCTTAGCCAGTGACCACGCTCATGTTTGGCTCTTGTCCCTGGTGGGCTCTGTTGCTGTAGGCCTCAGTGGGGTTTTCCCCCTGCTTGTCATTCCCATTGAAGCCGGAGCAGCCCTCAAAACAGAAGGTGAGAGATGGCAATATGTACCCTAAGCATGCCGGTGAATTACTTCATATAAATCATAATACTATGTTATCACAATATTTCACATAGGACAGTAATGAGAACATAGACAGTTCAGTAATATGCATTATTTTGCAGGACAGCTATGAATGTTACACCATGATATCTAAGAGAAAAGATGTCCTTTGTGTGTTTATATATTATTTTTAAATCTATCATAGACTGTATCTATACACTGCATTATGAAGAACATCATAATAATATTGTTCTTAATTTCAGGGCTCAAAGTTGTTTTATTTGAATGCATACACATCAACATGAACACATGTGGCATGATGGAAATGTTAAACAGATATAAACAACATATAAACAAAAGACTGAAGTGTTGAAAGCAGTTCAGAGTTCTGCTGTAAAAGGAGGAAAAATCTCATTAACCCAACAAAAAAATATCACGTTCTTGGTTCATACTTTATTCATTGGAGGATCTACAGGCAGGCCATCTGTCTGCCCCGGCATCCACGATTTTCATACCCCTCACTACTATATATATCTATATCTACATACTGTATATAATACTGTATATAGTTTTCCAGGCCTTTATTGATTGATCCTATAGTAAGCTCTCTGCACTCCTTAACAAGATCAACATGCAGTTCTGCTTCACCATCTTCATGATTAATAATATTAGATGGTGCACAACCTTATAGATTCCATCAAAACGGGCACTTTAACTTCCTTGAAAATTTGCTGCCTCCTGGAAAATGGAGCATCTTCAGTGGGAATCTCATGAACTCTATTGCACGTTGTTCTGCGGCTTAAAACATGATCGTTCCTTTAAGTCTAGTTTTAAAGCAGGCTGCCCAGTAAGTGATGAAAAACTTGAAAACTTAAAGATATTCTTATGTTTTTCGTCCAAAAACTGATGCAAGAGCTACACATTGCACTGAATAGGAAGAATGTCAGTTAAAAGGTTATGAGGATACAGGAATAGGTTTGAGAGCGAACCTTTCCACACTGCGATCAAAAAAATAGGTTTGGGAGAAAAACGGTTGACAAGTGCAATCAAAATGTAAAATAAAGTACATGTGACTATAAATGTATTAATGCAGATCAGAATGTTTTGTTTGTGAATCCAATAGTTTTGTCAAAACATTTTTCGATCATTTTTCATCTTTTCTGTTTGACTGAAGTGAAAAGCTAAAATCACCACGCTAATACAATGCTAACACCATGACCACTGTATTCGTTTCAGGGTTAGCATGCTAGTATTTGCTAACTAAACACAAAATACAGCTGATGTTTAAGGGAATGTCATTAGTTTTGCAGGTTATTCATCATAAACTGAAGTATTAGGCAAAATAAATATTAGACCTCATTATAGCAGTAGATGAAAAGTTAGTTAATTGATCCAGAGGGCGTCATGGACGTGTGAATCTGTTTGGAAATCCATCTAAATGAGACATTTCACTCAAAGCCACAAGAAGATGTTAGAGAGTTGTGAGTCAAGGGAGCACCAAAGGCATCAGGATAAACTGTCTTGTCAGGGAACCATGAGTGTCTGTACAACTTTTCCTTGCAGTAGATGTTGACATATCACTAGACAGGCGAAGGCTTTGACCTGCTGGTCACACTAAATGAGAAGTGAGACGACCAACAAAGTTTGCAGGATTCCTCTTTTGGGAACCATGAATGTCAGTACAAACTTTCACAGCGATCCATCCAATAGATTGTTATTTTAGGCCGGGCTAAAGTGGTGGTGAGATCGATATTGCTGCCCGTAGAGCCACACAGCTAGCGTTTCAATCCACCTGCATTTATGTGCACTCACAAATTGTGCCTTTTAAAAAAAAAAAAAAATCCTGAGCCGAAATGCTTCAATAACCAGGCCTAAGTTATTGTAGGTCAGCCTGAGGCCAGCTGCCTGGAGCGGCCCCACCCACAGGAACGTGGCATTCCAGATGTATTTTAGGCCGTGGGTTTTCAAGTACAGTCCTGACCGAGGTTTAGTCATTACTGAGGGAACTCCTAAGGCATAAAATATTTCTGTGGAACACATGAGTAATCACTGTATCTATTAGTGGCCTGAGCCAGAGACGCTTTTGTGGATTTCTGTGCATGTCATGGTTTACTAATTAAAAGAATAATACTATTCAGTAAAGGTGCCATTTAAAAAAAAAAAAAAGGAACCATAGTACTGTAAATTCATTTATCACCCTTTATTAAAAGCACTCTACAGTAATTCCTACTTTTTTTTTTTCATCCTCTTTTTAAAATTTGTTTTTTTGTGTTTTCTCAGCCGGATGCCAGAAACTGAAGCAGCTCTTGAGCTTTGCCATTGGGGGTCTTCTTGGCGATGTATTTCTTCACCTTCTTCCAGAGGCGTGGGCGCTCTCCAGCTCTTCAGGTGGGTCTCCTTTCCTCCAAGATCACATCACCATCTTTGTAGTTTTAAGTTTTTCCTTTTTTCTTTGAGCCATTCTTCCCTCCTAAACGTACGTGAGCATAAGATACTGGTGCTAGTCGTCTGCTAAAGACCCTCTCACTCACAACAAAGACTGGTGTAATGTCATTAAACCTTGAACGGGGTCCAAGTCTCATCTGAAACCATATTGTCACCATTTGCCTTTAATTGTAGACTTAATTGATTTATTATTTTCAGTTATTTTTATTGTTATTATTTTCTGTTTTTAGTTGTAGTTTGGTAGATTTAGGCAACATAACTACCTGATTGGGTTTAAAAAAAAGGGACATGTTATAAAAAATAACATTTTTTGTGATATTTCTTACAACCCAATCACTTAAACTATTAAAGAAACTTTATATATATTCCGGATCAGTATGTAAATTGCCACTTGGGCTATTCCCCCCTTGGTGCAAATAGCACAGATGCTTACTGACATCCTGGTGTCAATAGCCAACAATGGGTCAGCTGTCACTTACTGTATTTGCTCACTGAGTTTTATTTACCAACTCCCCGCTTCCTTCTTAGCTGGTCAACAAAACCACTACATGACCCTGGGCCTGTGGGTAATCGCTGGCATGTTGTCCTTCCTACTCCTGGAGAAGATGTTTCCAGACCAAGACGGGCAAGACGACCCCGTTTCAGTGTCAGACCTGAATTTCAACTCTGCTGTAAGTGTTTTAGAGGAAATGGTTTTTAGAAGAATGTGCTCATTACTGTACACTGACATGTCGATACAAGTCTGCACATGTGTTTGTTTTCATAGATGTTTGCAATACAGATAGTTTGGTCTGCATATTTCAGGCAGTGGTATCTGTTTTGGTGACTGTATCAGATGACCGTCTATCCGTGATCTCCTCAAACCGGGGGAAAGTTTAAAGGAATAGTTCAGCATTTTGGGAAATACATGTGTTTTGCTTTATTACTGAGAGCTGGATGAGAAGATCAGTACCACTCTCACATCTTGTCATCGCCGTGGGGTTGCCAGGTAGCCAGTAGAGACCGCGATGCTACTGCGCCCGGCCAACAAACAGCTCAGCACATGACCGCCATAAAACCACAACGTGTCATTTTTATGCTTATGTTTAGATGACATAAAAGAAATATTAACATTTTAAATGATATATTCTGCAAAATTTCAAACGATTCTTTAAACATCCTCTTAGTATAAATAATCATAAAATACATGTTTATCAATGAGCAAACTAAACCATATGAGAGATTGTGTCTACTCTGCACTGCATTGAAATAGCTGTTCATATTCATTATTCAGTTAGTGTCTTTACTAGTGTCAAAATGAGATGCTTGTCCCAATTAGCATCCAAGTTGACGTTTCATTAGAAATGATAGAATGAATAGTCTAACATGAAATGAAAAACAACTTTGTAAGACATTTCTTGTCTGTAGACAATGAATGGATGGTTACAGTATGTTTGTAAAGGCCACCTCATCCTCCCTCCTGCCTTTGTTTTGCCAGTGAGAAGGAAGGTTGGAATCCACGGCTCAGCTCCTCCACGAGTGTCTATTTATAGTGCTGGGGTGAAGCAGCTGCTTTAGCCATTACAGTGTCCACAGGAGAGCACTCAGCTTATAGACAGAGGCAACAATAGACGGGGACAGAGTGTGACAGTGTTTCTGAGACAGAGCAGGACTGTGAATTTTGTTCTTAAAGAGAGTGTGTTTTCTCTCACAATCTTAACAATGGGCTTTAATAAGCTGAACTCGAATTGGGTCAGTGTTTTTGACGGCTGCATCACATGTGTAACATGTATAATGCTTAATGAAAAATGTGAAGAGGAGATTCTCTCACGTTCTTGTTTCAGGTTTTAAATCCCTAATTTTCCAAAAAAGTCTTCTACAGTGACAATTTAGGGAGATTAATGGTACTGAAAATTCATCGTGCTTCACCCTCTCGCGCTTCAACCAAAGACATGGAGCAAACATTTCCTTGCCGCAACCAGAAGACAGCAGGCTATTTCCCTCTCACTTAATTTGTCTATCAGTCTAAACGGCAACGTAAGTAGTTTCTGAATGAGGAACAGGGAAGTTGGCCGTTCTCGGAAAATGGAGGCGATAGCCCGAGGTGAATCGGTCGCTTCTTCTATATTCAAAATCTAAACATGATTCTGGTTTGGAATTTAAGGAACAGTTGTTATTTCTGAAAAATGAAGCAGAAGTACAAATTTGTGCTTGTTGCTGCATATGTAGGGAGTTGGAAATATAATCAGAGTTTTTTTTTTTCAACAGCTGCAGCTGGCGGTGGAAGAAATCCAACAATAAAATGTCCGTTTATTGCACTGTGGTATTCAGGCTACCATTAACGTTCTGTTTTTAGTAAGGTGGTTTCCTTTTGGGAGATGGGTTAATGGTGTGTTACTGATGGTGTAATGAGAGCATAAAGATTACTTATGAAAAATATTTTCAAAAAAAGAGTGTGGGGTTATGGTGCACGTGATGGACGACGTGTTAATTTTTCACCTTGTCTTTCTCCCTTTTTTTTTTTTCTCCACAGACACAGTCCAATTCAGTTTTCAGTGGAAAGGCAGTGTTATCACTCACAAATGGGCACCATGCTGAGTCATGGAAATCCTCCAAGCAACTGAGTCTGCAGGAGAGATCAGAGAAAATCAAGGTTATGCTGACAACCCAAACATTTTGGAGTTAACAGAAAAGGCAGAAATTATTTATTTATTTTTTTAAAAAGACGCCACTGGGGTGAACTCTTTATGGGTTGCTTATGCAAGAGATGCACCCTTTTTTTTCTCCTCCTAACAGATTCATGTAGTTTGTCAGAACCAGCAAATAAGTTGCCTCAGTGTAATCAAAAAAGATGAACTTAACACAGCTTATTGGCTTTTAAATTGTACACTCTACAGTACATCTTGCTCTTGCACATTGCTTTTATTACTGAAGGTCTTCGACTCTGACTCATGTATACCCTCAGCATTATCGAGTACAGCCTTCAGCTAGTCCTTTGCCATGCAAATTGCATATTTGCTCTTGTCACATGTAAAGTTCGCTACATATTTTTATCTTTTAATATTTATCCGTTTAATTACTTTTAGCTAATTCTTACTTTTCTCACTATGGCATTGGAGCATAATTATGAGTCTGATAACCAATCAATCAATCTTTATTTATATAGCGCCTATTCATAACAGTATTATCTCAAAATGCTTTCCATAAAGAGCCGGTCTAGACCAAACTCTTTAATTAAGAGAGAGACCCAACGATTCAGGATTCAAGAATCCCCACATGAGCAGCATCAGATATTCTATTAGGCAACAGTGGCAGAAAAAACTCCCCTTTAACGGGAAATATCCCTTGTCTTAGTTAGACTTTGGCAACAACATTTTAAGGGGTTAAGTACATCAGGTTAGCACTGAATTTGAGAGTCAAGTCTGCTAAGATACCAGACATGCCAGTACAAATGAAGGATTACCAGACAAAAGCCAACAAACAGTCTGTTGAGCCCAACTGAATCAACTGCTCACCATAATACCAAAGAATGAAATGAGACATCCACAAAAAGAAACACATTAACACATTAAATATTTCCTAGAAAAATCCATCCATCCAATCCATTCTTTAGCTGCTTATCGTGTTCCAGGGCTAAATCCTATTCACAATTCAACGGTTCAACAACATTTAACAACAAAATGGCCACAGAATTCAAGGTTCATCACCAGTAGCTTCTTTTTTTAGTGACTTCGAGTATTTTTGTCTTTTTCACTGAACTAAGATCACAGGTTCAACTCAAAGGAACGGACCATTTACAGCCTTATTTTAATGGGGTCAGACTATAAAACTAGAAATAACTCTTGCAGACATCATAAGAAATCCAACTTATATACTGAATATTTAAGTACCACTAATACAGTTAAACAAGAATTGTACATGGTAATCAAGGATAATGTGAGTAACACTGGCATCATGTTTCATGTCTTATAGACAAGTGGATACTTAAACCTACTGGCCAACTGCATTGACAACTTCACCCATGGGCTGGCAGTAGCTGGGAGTTTCCTGGTTAGCAAAAAGGTAAGAAAGTGTGATTACTTCAACACTAAAAAGACTGAAACTATGCAAATCTCTCCCATATAAATGTGGTTTAGACAAAAAAGATGCAAGTTTTTTCTCGCTCGGATTCATTGACAGTCTAGATTTTTAAAGTTTTAACGGCTTTTTGATAACTCAAAATATACACCTGTTTTACGCCAATCAGCAAATATTACAATACAATTTTGACAAATCTCAGAAAACAGCTAATCTAATTCATGTTTAGTTCTTTCATGCCGTCAGTCCAGCAGTTAATTTCACTGTGAAACTACTAGTGAGGAAATTGGGTTTTAAAAACGGACATTATCATTGTCATCACTGATTGACTCCATAATTATTCTGTTATTATTATTATTCCACACTTGTTTAGCAAATTGCTGTGACAATGTGATCACATCACTTTGTCCTCACTATGTATATTTATATATGAACCCCTGGGTGATAAAGTGAAAATACAGGCGAAACAGTTGCAGAACAACTTAGCACCCAATCATGACAATTATTGCTAATGAATGTAATTCACAATATTGCATATTGAGCATCAAGTAGCAGTCAGTGTCATCACTGACTGACCCCATAACTATTACTTCTTGTTTACCCACTGCCAGGAAAACACTCAGTTTATAATAATGGAAAAATGGATTTCCTGGAGAGGTGTAGTCACAAATAATTGGTTTGGGGAAACTCAAATCCTGCTCCCAAAGAAACTTACTAACTGGAAGGCAATGTCAGACTCAATAAGAGAATTGGTGTTTGAGGATAACTTGGTTATTTTTAAACGTGGGTCCTACTTTTACATATTTTGGATTTGAAATGACTGATGGGTACAAGTCTTTTGGAAAAGGTCCAGTAGATTGCCGGCAGTCGAGAGCAATCAGCAAAGGGCTGTAATGGCTGTAATGCAATCCTTTGGGGCATTTGCGCTAAATCAAAGTGCTTGTTTTTGCCAATGACAGGTTTTGATTGTTATTCGATGCGTCTTAATACCATTACAGAATGGATCCCTACACTACTAGACCTGTAAGATCCTTTTTGTTTAACCAGAAACTGCCCCCGTATTTCTCTATTCACACCCACCAGTCTCCACTGATAAAAATAACAATTTTACTTGCAGAGCCCGGGCGTGGCTGCTGCCTAGATTGATTCGTTTGTTTGTGTTATTGTGTTTCACAGAAATATTGTGTTTTATCCAAATTGGCCATTTAAAAAAAACACTAAAGTCACACGGTAACACAAACAAATTAACTGATCGAGACTGTGGTAGAGCAGCAACTCTTGGGTGAAATTACTTAGTTTTTGGAGTTTGGAAAGTTTTAAATGGCGCAATGCAACATTGGTTTCTGGTCCAACAAAAAGGATCTTACGGGTCTATCTCTGTAGAGACTCTTCCGGTTATGTTGTCAGACACTTCGAATAACAATCTGAGCCTGTCAGTGGCAAAAACAAGCAGCTTCAGTGGACGTGCTTTGATCTGACGCAACTGTCCCAAAGGATTACAGTACAGACATTGTAGTTCGTACGTCATTCGTTCTCAGCTTCAGGTGAAGGTGATCTACCGGACCAGTTTCAAAGCTTTTGTACCTACCAGTCATTTTGAAGCCAAAATATGTATTAAAAAAATAAGGCCCAGGTTTAAAACCACTTGAGCTATCCTTTAAATGTCCATTCTGCTATATCTGGTTCAAATACATGGTTGTTTGCTTTTAAAATATTGAGCATTAAGCAGAAGACAAGTGCTGTCATACTTCATGAAAGCAAAGGGCAAAAATGTGTCTGTAGTATTTGGACACAGAACTCATTCCTTATGCACGCTGTGTTAGACAGCGTATACATGCTCACTGGCAGAGCAGTAGACTTGTTACATCAGCATTCTCAAAAGTAGACCTCCTGTTACAGGACATAGTAACCTTTTTTTCTGATATTGGGAATAAACTTATTCTTGTTGCATTATCTTACAGGCTTAGTCAAAAAGGTGCACATTAAAATGCAGTAACACAGATTTGTGTCGCTTCAGTTGATTATTGTACAATTGCGGCGGTGGTAAGGAGAGTCCAGCTGGAGAGACATAAGGCTAGCAGCATGAACTATGGTCCAATGTGCCAGAGAGGAAGTTAACTAGATGTCTCAAACATACACATACAAGACATCTCGCCAGTGTTTTCTGTTTACTCTCATGCTCTCACTGTGGTTTAACCACAATGAAATGTTGTCTGCAAATAATCTGTATCAACGCAGTTTTGATTTAAACATGAATAATGACGTTGATCCTGAATGGCCGATGGAAATGACGTAAACGTAGATATTTTATTGATGCATAGCATTTAAGGATATCAGGGTAATGTTAGGTTTTCAATTGTGCCCTCCAGCATCAAAGAAATCTGATCTTAAAGGGAGCTGGTTACTGCAAGTACCACAAACCATATTATCTCATTCAGTGACATCACTTTTAGTCAGGCCTTGTTTGTTTTATTTTTTGGCCGCACCTTACTGATTTGATGACTCATCCCTCTGCGTCTTGGACAACAGTTCATTTTATTATTATTTCATCATGCGCATGATTTTAACTTAATGTGATGTCAACACATCACGAATACCTATGTTGCAAACATTATATACACTTCTTACTATAATTATTTGTCCATCATCTCAAGCATTTTTAACTTTTATTTAATCTTCAGGGGGAAAAACCATTAAGTTACATCAGTCTTTCCCAAGCCTGATCATTTTAGCCCTCCTCATGCTCTTCACGATGCATTACAAGCTGAACACACAGAACTAAGCACTCAGTTTTGGTCCTTCTGAGCACCCGATAAAGATGACTTTGTCATACATTTCCCTGTGATGCTACATAGCACGTTTCTTCACCAAATAAGCTGTGTTAATGAGACTTTTCTTGTAGGTTGGCTTCCTCACCACCTTTGCCATCCTGCTCCATGAAATCCCCCATGAGGTGAGGTTACACAGTTCTCAGTTGAATTCTACATTTAGAAGTTTTGCTTGAAGGTGTCATGTCTACCAAGCAGAAAGCACATAGGAAGAAACCACCACAGTGCTTGGAAACACGCTGCATGTTTAGCCGTTCCTCTGATGTGCGAAATGTTCGTCGTGTGCAGGTGGGGGACTTTGCCATTTTGCTGAGGGCTGGGTTTGACCGCTGGAGCGCCGCTCGCATGCAGCTGTCCACGGCGCTGGTCGGGGTCTTAGGAGCTTGTTTCACTCTGTGCGCTCAGTCACCACAAGGCACAGGTGAGATGGGGCTAATTCTCAGTGTACAGACAACCAAACACATTACCGCTAACTGGAGACCATTTTACAGTTGCCAGAGTCGGTCATAAATCTTTCCTGCCCTTCCTAGAAAACGCCACTGCTTGGATATTGCCTTTCACATCTGGAGGCTTCCTCTACATCGCCTTGGTGAATGTGGTGCCTGACCTGTTGGAGGAGTCCAGTGTAAGGTATGCTGGAAGTGTCTGAATGACTCAAAAGATGTATTTACACTAAGTGTGGCTCATTAAAAAGCATTGTGTCTGATAGGTGTATGTTTTTAAAAAGTATTTTAAACCCAGAAGTGCTTACATCCATGTTTACTAACAGTTGCAGTTTTCTTCCTCGATGCCTTTGGTAATGCATTGCCATGTTGGTGATTAATGCTGTTGGTCATTTGAATAGCGTGAAACCACCAGCATCTGTAAAAACGTTCCTCCACAGCACTGCAAGTGGCCAAAAACTCCACAGGGAACCTTTCACCTGTTGTGTAGGAGTTGAACCATGGTGACACTCTAGAACAAAACTCAGTTTATCTTGTGTGGAAAAGCATTGAGTTCTGTGGTGTAAAAATGGGCAGATGGCATATTTGTATAATGTCTTTGAATCTGTAACCTTCTTTTTTTAATTCCAGGCAGTCCCTTTTGCAGATCTTTCTCATTTTCTGTGGCGTGGCTGTCATGGCTCTGCTCTCTGCCATCGTTGACTGAACACGGAGGACCCCCCCCCCCCCCCCTCGCCTTACCAAAAACTAAAACTGAGCACCGGGGGGGCGGAAAGAAATCCTGTTCTCCACTAACCCCATCATATCTGGTACCTCTCATTCATGTTGATTAGGAGATTACGCCTGTTCCACATCATCATCATCTTCATCATGACACTAAAGCAAATATCTGACAAAAAAACGGCACTTTAATGGATGGGTGACTGAGAGGAGGACCTTGTTGATCTGCTGACAGGAGGTTTGTGTGGACATTTTATTGCCAGACTCAAATATCAAGGGAACACAGAGGGTGTGGATGGATATCTGTTACCAAATTGTCTTAAATTGTTGATCAGACAATCACGTTGTTTTGCACATACATTTACTCGGGTACATCTGGTGTACCTGCTCAACTCAACAGGTATAATTGGACCTCTACAAGGACCTCCTCCTTTTAAAATGTATTCAGCTCTTAATAGTCAAAACATTGTATGTATTGTTACTGTGGAGCATCTTCTGTTTCTGATGTAGCTGCTGCATATTTATTGAAAGTGAGACGTACAGCTGTATCAGATGTGCACCGCCACCACTCCATCATTTTATCTTGTTAAGAAATAAGTGCCAAGAAATCAGGATGGTCTGTTACGCTAGTGTCTAGTCTACACCAAAGGACTTTTCCTTTCCTGTTTGTATCTTCCTCCCACAGAGCAGTCTGCTTGAATAAATGATTGTGATAAATATGAAATTGTTAAATTATTGATACTGTTTGTTAATATTCAATTAGAGACTATTGGGACAGATAACAACTCTTTACAAAACAAAAGTTAAACATGCAGGATTATTCACATCACTATGACACCTCTGGTGAAGGTGTCCACCCCTGGAGAAATAAACTCTAAATTCCTGGCATCCATGCTGTTTATTTTTATCTTTTTATGGCATAAAAGAGGCAGTATGAAGATAGGGACACAGGAGTTATAACAATCTCAGCTAGGATATCCTCATATTGATCGATAGACCTGCGTTTTGGTGCTGAGGCAGCAGAGCGTGTTGAATTGACCTTGCTGCACATATTTTGACTGCACAGATCCTATGCCTAAAATGTCATATGGGAATGTAGGGTGGGGGGTATTGATTGTGTGTTCAGACTTGTCCAATTTCAACCCAGTCTGTTTGGCAAGCTTCTGTTGCCATAACGACTCCACTGCGGGTTGCCTTCCTTAGTCATCGGCCTGTGAGCAGCCTATTGTCTGTGGGAGCCTTCCTCAATCACAGCACAGAAGGACAACAAACAACCACTATGTACACTGTAGTGGAAGACATTCAATGGGAAACAGCGCAAACACATGAGTGACAAATCTTTCATTGATGCTCAGCTGAGTTCCCATAAACCCACAGCTCAATCCAAGTGTTTAAATTCCTGGAGTCTGAATGAAAATATCTGATCGTGTGGACGGCAAACACGGCCGTCTGCTGAGGATGAGGATGTCATGAAAATCCTGAAAGCATCTATCAGCTTTTTGTTGGGATGCCGCGCTGAAGTCACCGCCGTGCCGAGATCTCATGCACCGAAAACTGTGACCCAGACATAACAAGTTACACACACATGAAAACAGTCATCAGTTATATCAGTGTTTTATGCTGTAACGTGGTCCTGTGCCACCAGGAATCTGTTCCAATATGCTTGGTAACAGATGGCCACGCATTTACAGTAGCTGAGTCTCATTTATGTATGAATCTATCAGAAATAAATAAGTAAAGGTCCAGCTGTGTGGAAGAGTTAGACTTGTTTGCCAGTGTAAGCATTTAATTAGATTTGCTTTAGTTACATGATTAGAAATAAGCGCAGTGTTGACAAATCAGGTCGTGCAACATTTACGATGTTTAAGAATTCAAAACCTAATGAAACACATGATTATACACTACATCATATAAGATATAGCTGTGAAATTGATGTAGGGTTATAAAGCATCTGCACTGTATACAACACTATACAACTATATTTATACTGCCTTCAACGAAAGAAAAAAAATGTAGACTGTAATATGTCTGAGTGAGTGCAGATCTTTACAGTTAAAATGGCCTTAATCCCTTATTACATACAGATATACTTATTGCTAGATTGTCTCCTTATATTTCTAACATCCCTCTTTTCGCTACAGTTCTGTTTTTAGTGGCCCATGAACACTGTGAACTGCTCTCACTCAATGTGTGCGTTTAGACGCGGACCTTCTGCATGAGAAATTTATTAATCTCTAAAATGATATTTATTATTCAAATATGTATTTAATAGTCTAAATTGGCACCCATCTCATACCCATTAGGTTGATGGGCTCATGGTCATAAAACCCACAATAAAAGTCAACAGTAATATCAGAGCAGCCACTTTGTTTTGCTGCTCTGCAAGAACCCACATTTCCAGGCAGGGAAACAAATGATTATTGATTCAAAAGATTAACTGCCTATGATCAAATCAGCCCTCCATTGCACCTGCTTTTGACATGTTTACCAAAAACCAAAAGGTGACCACTGGAGCATCACAAATGACCACTCCCCCTCCCCTCTCCCCTCTCCTCCCCCCCCCCCCCACCCAACGACAGAGCAGCGCACTCCAGTCAACCTGGAGGAGAGAGCGCGCAACTACATCACTGCCCCTGCCTCCTCCTCACAGCGTTGGTCGCCATCCATCCCCTCTCCTCCTGTACCATAACAGATGGTGGGAACAACGTTGCATCCACCGGGTACCACAACAATAGACCGCAGCATCCAGTCCAGACGACGCTGGCCTTGCACCATCATGCTCCCAGTGCAGGACTGCGCGAGGCTCTGAGTGCCGTCGTGATTCATTTCACGCGGTACCAGCACCACCGCCACGGCCACGGAGGAACCTTCTTGCGACTGTTTGGGCTCTCCATCGAGCGGGGAAGATGGCCGCTATGAAAATATTAACAGGCACAGGGCTCTTCTTGGCGTTCTGTGCGCTGGGGCTGCTCGCCATGGCGATTTGCACCGATTATTGGTACGAGACCGACGCGCGGAGGCATCGAGAGAGGTGTAAAAACTATGCCAACAAGCGAAACGACCCGGGCTACATCTATATTTCAAACCACAACCTCCCCCTCCAGATGCCTCCAAAGAGCCTGGAGAGGAAAGGTAACGGCCCAGATGCTGATGCTCACATCAGGGTTAAGCGGCACTTCTTGGCCGCCGCGTCCGCCATGGAGTCTCATTGCAGTCGGCAGTTTAACTCCACCATCTCCGGGCTCTGGAGAAAGTGTCACCGGGAAGGCTTCGACCTGGAGACCGAGGACCTTATTTACAAAGGTAAACACGAGCAGTCTGGCTTTTGTGGCGAGCACCAGGCCGTGATGCTCAGCGATGAGCTCACACCTCGCCTGACACAAACACAGGACGGCACAGAGGCCTACACACTCTCCTCCCACATTAATGTGCGTCTGCGTTTTACATTTTCAGGTTAGAAAACCAAATATGTCCTTTTTTAGAGGCTCGTGTGGTTTTTCTGTGTTTTTTTTGTTGCGAATTTCGCTGTCCATGGTGCTGAGGGGAGCTCATCCTACCGAGTCCCCTCTCTGAGATAATGGCCGGTGTGAGCTGCTCCTCTATTCCCTGAACCCGTTTTGCATCTGCAGGAGACTAGATAACATATTGTAAAGGCTGATGTCGCAAAAACATGTCATAAATGAAGCTGGATCACTGATAAATTTGGTTTGACTCACAGGAGAGACAACACACCGTACGGCCCGTCTCACTGAACAACAATGAGAAGCCATATTTCAGGCCTTACACATCTATGCATCACAGTACCTGGTCCAGACCAAGGTCCTAAAACTGAGCAGATGCCCACAGAGGGGGGAACCACCCTGTGTGGAAAACATGGGTGTCACCAGCTGTTGTGAATACAGCTGTTAGAGCAGAAGTAGACTTTAAACATACCAGGATACCTTAAAACAGCCCAAATAGCACATTGTTGACAGTTTTTTCTTCCAAGCAGTGACTCTGAAAACTGTCAGCTTCACCATGTTGGCTCAAAATCCACCAGTGTCTGAGCCCGCAGCACTTTGTATTTTATAGAAATGATGAATTATGCCACTGTTTGTTCAGTTTAACCACTGAAATCTGCAAAATCTGCAAACTGCAGTGTAACACTTTCAGCTCTGCTTTTCAAAAATCCTCATACAGTGTCTACAATGGAGAGTTAATGTGTATAAAATCTATTTATATCCACACGTACAGTGCACACAGTGACAGCACAGTTACGCTTTTGTTTTGACTGAACCTCTTAGTCATGCGTTTTATGGCAAGAACAATTACCCCAATGCAATACCTCTGCAACACCTCTGTGCAGCTTGTTATCTTACTGTTTTTATTGACAGTTTCAGAAAGGCGTTAATTTAGTCGTAACTTAGAGGCTGTTCTTTGTACTGTTATTTAACAACACTGCATACCGTCTTAAAAAAAAATACATTTGACTGTTAGTATGTATGTATGTCTACACACAAGCAATTGTGGTCACATGACTGCAATGATTTTAACTGCTATAAAAAGTGCTTGCTGTTAGTAGTTCCTGCACCTCTACGTTATTTAATACAATGAGCCCCAATCAGCTGGAAAAGAGGTGCCAATTAGAGTATGGATCAAAATTATAATAGAATCTATTTAGTATTACTTTTAGTAGCCACAGAAGTAAATACAGTATGTAATCTACTTTACACACACGATATTAGCTGTGTCTCATTCTTACTCTCATACTTATTTCTTATTATGTTTAGGGCCAATATTGGCATTGGTATATTAGCAATTTGATTCCATATATTACTGCTGTTTTTATATTCATTTGCCACGTTAAACTTACACATTACATGAGCCGGCACACATGACAAAGTGATATGACATCTAAAACGCTCACACATAAACTGAACAACATAATAGTCCTGAAAACTCTCAAAATGATAATGATGCATGCACACTACTGGCTACTTAGGCAGCTTGATCGTGACCATGCTCATCAGTTTGAAAGCAGGGCGACCAAATTTTAACACACTGAGAGGTCAACAGCCAGGGAGATTTTCATTGGATTCCTCTCTTTACATCATATTACATCAGTGCACCTGCAGGCAGACAATCAACATACAGCATTTAAATGATGCAATTTAGGAAACTGTGCTGAGAGATTATTTTCTCTGAAATACAATTTATGAACTTTGACTTTGGGTATAAAGGTGTCTGATGTTTGTGCAGTCAGGATTACAGTCTTGATGATGACAACGTTTGACAGCTGTGATCACTGAGTGGTTGTTTAACACTATGGTTTGGGCTTTGGACTTTGGCAGCCATCACCTAAATGCCGTTCACACCTACATAGGTGTTTTCACTTATTTTGGCTGATTAGAACTCTGCTCAGATTAAAGATGAGTGGAGAAATGCAGGGGATTACATGAAGCCACCAGACTCGGTGTACCAATAAGAGTTATAAAGGTGTAATCTGTAGCTGCCCACACAGTCCTGGGAAGAGATATAATCAGGCAAAATAATTAAAATGACCTGTGTACATCTATCATAGGTGTTCAGGGCATTTATACTTTGGCATCTAGTCACCATTTTATCAGTGTCAGTCAAAACAGAATGTCTAATGAGTCCTATGTGAGGTTTTTGTTTTAAGCAGGTTGGTATGGGAAGCTGGAGTCCTAATAAAAGTACTGATGCTTTTTAGAAGTCATGTTAACATTAAAAGGTGTAATGCAAAGTTTCCATTGCACACATCAGTTTAATATGTGGTCCAAGCTTTAGATGTACAACAAAGAACCACATGTGCCTAAACCATGTAACAAGCTGCAATTTGGTATCACATGTTGGCTTTTCTATAAGTCAGACTGCCTGGAAAACATAATATTTTTGGACTAAAATGCCACGCTGATTTATAAACGTCTTTCTTCACTGTTAGCCATGGGCGCCCCAAGAAAGAACAGTTAGATCAAAGCCTTGAAGATCACAAACCCGACTCTCAGAAGATAAGAGTCTAAAAATCAGAGATTAACAAAGTTTGATGAAAGCTTTGACAAACATTATATTGTATTATCAAACCATTGAACTCCCACTACAAAAAGAAATATGTCAGCTTCGGTTTTGTTATTCTGTTGTTGTGACATCATGCAAAATACTGTAGAAATAACCATTCTTTGTCCTAAAATCTTGTGGGAAATTTAAATATAAAGCTGTTGTGTGTCTTTACATAGGGAGTAGGACCTGGACTACATGCTTGAATTTAAAGTCTGTAAATTCTGTGAATGCACTGACCATCAAGTCAATATGGAGAGATGCACTTTAAATGAGAACAATTAAGGTTGTTTATGTAGCCCATGGCTTGAATAATCCATATTCCATATTGTTTCTTAATCCCCCCTTAATAACAATGTTGGGGTGGTGGTGAACGCGAGGATAAGAAGCCCATGTCAGTAAATTAAAACTCAGTGAGGCTTTAAGATAAATATGAAGCTTTTCTACTGTGTGTGTATTATTTTATAATCCTACAAGTGGAGCAATGGTTTTTACTTAATTGTCCTTATTGTTAGTGCACCTTTCTCTACTTTTATTAAAGATGTATATGCTCCAGGTATAATGTCTCCATCATTTCTTTTTTGCCAGGAATAATTCAAAGATGTACCCCAGTCAAGTATCACTACTCTTCGTCCATCCTACCACGAAATTTACCCATCAACATGACAAAGACCATACGACAGGATGAGTGGCATGCACTCCGTAAGTCTGAAAGTGTTTGTCTGTCTTCAGGGAGTTGGTGGCACACTGATGAAACACTCTATTATATTTATCCACTTTTATTCTTATTATTTCATTCTTATTATTATGTCTTATTTCAGCATCTACTGCATTCAATTAACAGGCTGTTTGATCAATAGTAAAAAAAAATAATAGAAATGGTTGAGATGAGATGATCTACCATCTGATTATGGTTAGTGTTTAATTTGTTTAGTAACTACTGTAAAATTTTGACATCTAGACAATATATCTTTGCATTCAGGAGAGTAATACTCATTTTACTAAGTATATATGAAGTTTGGTGTGCCTCAAGGCACGATTTTGGGCCTTTATTTTCATTGTACATGTTTCTCCACAGGTCACATTACATGATAATTTAGCTTAGGCATTCTTGCCTGATAACACAGGCATTCTTGATATTTTTTACATTTTATGAAGAAATGTAAACAGTTGTTTTATATTGTTTTGACCATTTCAGAGTCATTTTTACAGCCAAACATGTGGAATGAGTCCAAACCATTATCTGCCTGTGCTGTGATTCCCTTCAATCCTCTGTCAGTCATTCTTTCATCTACAGTTGCAGCAGTCAGGTTATTAACTTAAACTAACACAAGAGTCCGTTTTACCATAATGCCAGTCTCTCTACACTGGTTACATGTTAATTTTTGACTAGTTGGGAAGATTATGCTTACCATTTTTCCCTCACTCCTTTATATATCACTGACCCTATAAGCCCCTCTCTCCCACATCCAGACTCATGGCTGGAGGTTATCAGGTCATCACTATTAAGGAGCCAGTGGCTTTAGACTGGCTTATCTGAGGACATTAGGTCGGTCAGATTAGTGTCTTCCTTACGATCTCCCCTTAAAACACTTTGATTGCCTTGTATTTCTTACTTGATACCCTTGTTCAAAGCAATGACTTGTTCAAAGCGATTGTATGACCTTGGATTGCATCAGTACTGATTTTCAGTTTTAAAGGCAGTGTTGTTGTGAATCTGCTATAATATTTTCTGTTTTGAACATGCTATACCAAAACATTACCTAATCTACAATTCTTATTTTTGCCATATATTATACATATAATATATCGTTTTATATCAATTTCAGTTATTCCTCTATTTTCTATTGTTGTGGTAAAGCCTTAATTGCAAGTTAATTTCTGAATAATTTTGGTTACTTGCATCGAACTACATAATTTGGTTCTAACTATAGAGACAGTGTTCAATTACTCTTCTGATTAATTTAGTTATTTGTTATCATAATCTAGACAGTCAGTCTTTGAATCTATAACCAGCTGAACTTACAGAAGTATGAAATGTATCTCCAGATAAGCATGCATTGAGAAAAAACAATGAATATTTACTTGTTTAAAGACATTTTCTAGAAAACTTCCAAGGAAAATGGAAATAGAGATGTACAGACCCATAAAATATAGTTAGTCTGACTGGTTAAAGTGATTGTGGCTTAAATCAGGTTATAGGTTGGCTTGTTGGATCATGATTTTCTTGGTTTTATTGACAATACAATACAAAAGTAATAATATAATCATTTTCAAATAATCTGCTTGGTGAAAAAAATCTCAGTGTAGTAATTCTGTTATATATTCACCGACAAGTAAAGAGACAAGATAATATTTTAATTTAGACCATTTAGACTTCCACAGTTGTCCAGTAAATTAAGCTTTCAGAGTAATTACAATTTTAAAAAACAATTGTCTTCAGATTGACTGTTCAGTACGTGTTTACTTGATAACGTTTTCACTTCTGCTTGTAGATCTAAGAAGAATGACGGCTGGCTTTGTGGGCATGGCCGTGTCCATCATTCTTTTTGGCTGGATCATTGGAGTGCTGGGATGCTGCCAGCAGCATGACCTCATGCAATATGTAGCTGGGCTACTCTTTCTCATGGGAGGTACTGTGACAGCACATATGCCCACATCCACACACAAACATGCAGACAAAATCAAATATTATTTAGTTTCTGTATTTGTTTGGTGACAGCTTAGAGCATCTTTAGGTTAACATGAGATCGTAGATCAATATCCTGCAGTAACATGATTCCTGTCCTGCAGCAAGATGTACAGTACATGTAGGAACTCCTTTCACTCCTTTCACTCCTTTCTCTTCTGCTCACACAGGAACATGCTGCATCATCTCCTTGTGCACATGTGTGGCAGGAATCAACTTTGAGTTATCCCGCTACCCGCGCTACATGTACGGCCTCCCTGAGGACATTAGCCATGGCTATGGCTGGTCCATGTTTTGTGCTTGGGGGGGCCTCGGTCTCACATTGCTGGCTGGCTTCCTCTGCACCTTGGCCCCCTCTCTGAGCACACCCGCTCGCACAACGACCCACAAGCCAAGGCAGGAGAATGGAACCGTGTGACAGAGGCGCCGTGAAGCGACTGACCCATCGAACGCACAAACCACACCCCTTCCAACCTTGATGTTTAACTCTGAAACAATTTTTGTCTGATCACCATCTCACATCACCCTCGACATCGCCATCCCCTGTCATTGTTCAGTGTGCCTGAAAAGGAGCAAAGTAACAACAAACTTCACACACCTAATCTCAAAAATCCCTGAGGGACCTCCAGGAACAAAAAGAGTAACACCTACAGTAATGTATGGCTGAGGCATAGCTCTCATAGCACAAATAAGACACTTTTTTTGGTTCTGATGTTTGACATGCTGACTTTATGGCGATCTAAAGGTGACTGTTTTCTCTGAGGAGAATTTGTCTTAAAATGGTGCTCTCTTAGACACATTAAGCCACATACACGCCTACACTCCTACACACACACACACACAAACACATGCTTTCCCACACGCTCAATTACTCCGGATGAGTCATAGGAGAAATCCTCCAAAAGGAACAAACACACAAACATCAGGCCAGAGCATCCTGTCAGCATTCCTCTTTCAGTCGAGTGATGTGTGCTGTGTTATTGTTCGTTATGAAAAAAAAAAAAAAATCTGGCGTTGACTGCCTATTGCTTATCTTTAGTGTAGCACACTAACTGATAATAAATATGAGCCCTGGGGGTTACGTCTGCAGCCTCTGCAGAGCACAAAATGCATCTAGCAGCGTGGTCATCACGATAAAATACAGAGAAGTAAATTTGCATCAACGAGCAAATAGTTTGATGCTTCTTTAAAGATTCTCTATGTACAAATGCATCTCAATGTAGATCCAGATCATCGTTTGTGTAATGTAGATTTTGAATAAGAGTGTTTGTTTTCTGTTTGTTTAGAGGTCTTGATGGCTGACAGTATGGAGAGGATGAATAGTTACAGGATAGTGCGAGGAGCATGAATCCATTCTTGGATTCAGGGAACGTAGAGGTATTTTGTGGTACCAAGACGGCAGACCCGAACTGGTTGCTTAGTCATAACCCTACAAGAGCAAAAACAAGAAACCAAACCGTGGAGGAGATATTTGATCGCTCCATTGGTAACCCTTAATATTGGTCAGCCTTTTTGTGTAATATTCAAGTTCAGCAACTTTAGAGGAAAAAAGTTCATTTTTAGTGATCTCACTAAAAGCACAAGCTGCATTCCAAATCCTCATCAAGTACAGTAACATAGTAACATCACACATTGGTAGAGGACCAAAGTGTCATTATGGCTCAAATCTGGCTCCGTAAACACTGAAACAATGAAACAAGCAGAATATGGAGGGTAATTTATGTGACGGACGTCATCGCCCCACAATGGAAATGGAGGAACTGTTCACTCTGATAATTATTTTCAAAAAGTAAAGACTTTGGTGCAGTGGCATCCTGGGAAACAAAACAAAACCAAAAAAGGTAAAAATTAAGTAATCCATGAACCACGTTTGTTTTTCCGGAGTTTAAGATCGATCATTCCAAATTCACATGAATTCATTCTCTTCTATCATTTCTATCTTTTCTGTAT
Organism: Pempheris klunzingeri; assembly: GCF_042242105.1. Lineage (NCBI taxonomy): Eukaryota > Metazoa > Chordata > Actinopteri > Acropomatiformes > Pempheridae > Pempheris > Pempheris klunzingeri. Next base: position 12,948,805 of record NC_092012.1, read on the forward strand.
CAGTAAAATACACATTTGTTGTGTACTAAGTTTTAAAATGGTACACTGTATATTATGTGGTAGGTGGTAGGAACATGGGAATCATTTCATTTTTCTCTTACTTTTGTGATTCAATCGTTGGATTAAATATACCTCCAAATTTGATGTCGGAAAAAAAAAAAGCACAAATAGTAATTTAGAAAGGCTCTTGACTGCAGCGACCTGTGTTAAAAGCTGTATTCCAAATACACACTGCATACTCATTTTGTGTTTTAATTGTGGTGCATTCACACATGGAAAATGACAAAATGAAGTATCCTAAAAATCACAAGTATCCATACTGAAATGGCTTCATTTTTAAGTGTTATGTTAGTGGACACTATTGTCCAACAATTATAGAAGCTGATTTTTTTTTTTTCTTTATGTGGACATTATGCAAAAATAACAAAATAACAAGTAAAAATGTAGTATGGAATGGGGCCACCTGACAAGGTTTTTGAGTGTAGCAGGTAGGACTATGAAGTATGTTCAGTGGCAAAGGATAAATGCGTCTTCTGGTGACACTTGTGGGTGATGATAATACACAGCAGCCAGTTTTCTGTTAGGCGAATATGATTCTTTCGGCCAAGTCATTAGAGGCAATATTATTTTGAAATTTCAGCTCACTACAAGTTCATGATATGAGAATATTACAGCCATGTGTGATGAAGTTTTTATAAATGTTGATTGCTGGAGACGAGTCATGAGATATTCAGCTATGTCAAATAACTTTCTTAGAAAAAAAAAGGTGTTATAACGTGTATTGACAACACTGTGCGTGATGTTCAGTCCTTTCACCATCACCATTAACCTACTCATGAGGCTACCACTTTTCAGAAGTCGAGGAAATTAACTGAGGCATGATTGAAAACTGTATCTTCAGTGTCTTGTTGAATCTTTGCACTTTGCTGGGTCTCATAAAAGTCTGTGAACCTGAAGTTTGAGCAGGTGGAGTTATACATTATATGTTTGCAAAGCCACACTGGGAGCAAAAGATGATCAGAGCATGTAATACGCACCCTGTTACTCTTTTACAAAGAGTTTGGGTTTATACCATGTTGTGTGTTTAGGGTCAGTCGATCTAGGCTCTTATTGTGAAAATATCTATGCCAGAAACATGGTATTTCCACTGACAATTGTGTCAGTGTATTTTCTGACGTCCCGCGAGTCACAGAATGCAACGCTGTTTGGTGTTTTGGTTTTATAAAGTTTTGAGTTGACACCCAAACTGAAACGCAGTAATATGAGTATTACTGTAAACAGTAAACTGTAATGTATAAGTACATGGTGCAAGTATAATGTGTTAGCACAATTGCGCACAACTTACAGTTTTTTGTGTATTAAAAGTGGGAAAATCTGACTTTTTCAGTACTGATGTGCCACCACTGCACATGTGCAGGACTTAAAAGTATTACAAATAAAAATTCTAAAGCACATATTTATGCCCCCATATCTCAAATATTAAATTTTAACAACATAAACATGTAACAATGTCTGTAAATTAAACAAAGATTTTGTTATTGATTGGATTGAGTTTCAACAGAAGAATCAGTAGCACACAGTAGCAAAATTTACGAAACATTAAGAATAATGTACTTTAGAGAACGAATGAGGGCAACGCAGTGTGACATTGTATTTTAAATTGTTGTAAAATCCCTATAAAGTGGCAACTTCCTGTGTTTCATGAGGAACTTAGAAATGTACTCTGTGCAATGAGATGCCCTGTGAAAACGCCACCATTTAGAGTGGCACTTGTTTCAGTAGCACAACTATTATTTTCTACAAGTCATTTATACTGGTTCAATCCACTGCAGATGTTGTGTGGGGACTAAAAAGACATTACAGTCTTGCATGATCTCATTACAGTTAGTTTCTTTCAATATATGAAAACTTGTGTCCATTTTTAATTAATTTATTTTACTGAAATAAAATATGTACTTACTAACACGCTGTGACTTTCACTCCTTATGGTTGTGCCTGAATTCTGCAGTTATGCACACCAAAGACGCGCTCTTGTCTGTGACTCTTCCTTTAATTCCTAAAAATTAATAAGTGACTCTCCAGATCTTGCCAATGAAGCAGTGCTGGCAGTGTTGACAGCACCCTCCTCCAAAAAAGCACGGAGGCGAGGCCTTTTGTCACTTAGGACATGGTGCCATCTAGAGGGAGGACTGTATGCTTTGTGTCTTTACCTTTAGGTTAGGAAATTAGGATAAATACTATGAAAACAAAGTGCGATGATGTGTGATATAGGCTGTAATGTAGGCGATATCTTTGAATCACCACTCAAACATATTTTTTGAAAGTTTATTTTATTCATAAAAATACAGAAAGATAATCCCATACATTCCACACACTTGTATGATGTATGTATGTTAAAGACTACCACTGAAACTGTTGCTGGAGTTTCCAAATACAAAATACAAAAATTCAAAGACACAAATTCAAACTACAGTACCACGATACATAAACACATAGCTGTATGTTTACTGACTACAACTTAACTCCAATCACATTGCTGTGTAAAGTACAACACAGAACCTTCCCTGAAAGATGATGGATGATGAACATAAGCAAGTTATGATAAACATAGTATATATCGACTAGTTCTTCATCTAACAACTATTTTCACTATAGATTAATCACGCTTATTACTTTCTCGATTACAGCAATTCATCATTTAGTCTATAAAGTATCATAAAATTGTGATAAAAATCCTGTTGTTATTTCTCAAAGCACAGGCTGATCAATCCAGATCGCTTCAACAGTCCACAAGACAAAGATATTCAGTGTAATATCTTATATAGCAAAGTAAAGCTCTTGAAGAATGATGATTGATTTATTATTAAAACTGTTCAATTAAAATGATTGTTATAGTATGTTGGATAATTCATACCAATGATAATCAGATAAGAACCAGTCATACTGTGTGAACAACTTTTAAGAAAAATTTGATTTCCTGTTAAGCTTGAGGTAAAAGGGATTGGAACAATATGTTAAATCATTGACCATGCACAGTCCGTTCTGATTAAGTGAAATATTCACTGTTGCTGCAGTTTGAAAGTCTACTTCTTGCCACGATAATGGGCACCGACCACCATGTAGCTGTCAGACGAGATGTTCAAAGCGGGTGGCTTCGCTTTGTCCCTACAGCCCCTGACCTCAGGTCTGCCGGCCGGCCCCCCTCTGCAGGGATCATGTTTCTGCAGGTAACTTATAAAGGTCTCCCAGCCTCCGCCTACACGTACCATCACATGACGCTCATTCAGCATCTGCATAGGCGACACAAGACAGCACAGGCAAGGATGAAATGCTGGGAAATAGAGTGTGCATATATTTTCTGGCTGATATATTGCGAGAATGTTTATGAATTCTCAATTAGAAGAACCCCCCCTCCCCTCCTACACACACACACACACACACACACACACCAATCTAATATTTACAGGCTTGTGTAGCTCAGGCTATGAAAGGCAAATGATCTCTCGGGTAGCTTTGTCAAAATCTCATTAAACCAAATGAAACAACACCTCGTGGCACCAGCTGAGCACACACGCAGGACTAATCCACATATGAACATGCATGCACACACTTTCAGTGACGCACAAAGGAACAACCACACAGACGTGCAACACAAACCCACTAATCAACAGTATTTTAAATAAAATGAACACTGTATATCCAGTCGGTTAACAGTAGTTGCTGTGAGGTCAGCAGTATGTGAATCAACACATCCTTCACAGACAGCCGCTCTTACAGCTGAAAACCAACCGCTGCCATGGCAACTACAGCCACAATATAAAGCCTGGCAAAGAAAATGAAAGGAGAAATTGAGATGAGTTCAGCGCAGACCCTCAACTCCCAGTGGACATTAACATTCCCAGGAGGCCTTGCAAAGCCATCCGTTGTCCTGTCAGCACCGGCCCACCCCCTCTTGCCTTATCGCCAATAAACCCTTCATTATGGAGCCATTAAGAATGTGATAATACAAGCAGATCTACTCTTCTTATGTGGGGGTGGGGTCGCCACGTGTATGGGATGAAAAATCAATGGTACAAGCATGGACACACGAGCAGAGGCAGGCGACACAGGCGGAAGAAATAGCAGAAAGCCTAGACGTGGTCCATCTCAGCTGTCATCCTGCAGATTAAAATGTTGAGGTTGACAGGGGTCAAGTCTGACATCCTGAATAAACCACTTGCCTGTCAGACGTAGGGGGAATGTAATCCTGACTGGTCTTCATTCTCAAAAATTCAGTCATCATCCAAAGTTGCCAGAATTTACTCTCTTTTTTTTTTTTGTTATATTTTTCATATAAGCAAGTACTACCCATTGTTGTTGTATCTGTAATGTTTAAATTAAGCGATTAGAGATGTAATAAGAGATAAGAGATTTTAAATAAGAGATTTTAAAGCTTTTATCTGTTTTTATCAGTCATATAATTGATAATAATTCATTCTATGTGACTTGATTGTTGTCTATCTGGCTTTATATGTGTTTTTTTCTAGTATGCTGGTTGTGTTGGTTTCTTGTTCTCAGGTTTCTGATACCTGATCAAATACAGTTAAACATTAACTGACATATGTCTTTTCATATATGATTTTTATATTTTGCCAACCAATATGCCAAACTGATCGCTTCATAAAAAAACAGAGTCAGCATCTTTCTGTTCTGTAATATTCAACACAAGCCCTCTTTGTCAGCCAGACTCCTTTATTTCTGTCTCCACCACTACCCCTTCCCCCCCTTCAGACCTCCGTACAAACTGCGCTACGTCTGCAGCCCATAAACTACCGTCTGGATTCCCCTGCGTCCTTCCTGGCAGCTCCATTGATTCCCTCTCTCCTTCCCTGATGAAAGATGCATGAGTGCGAGGAGTCATTAAAACACCTGCCAGTAGGAGGCAGGCTTTAGCCACATCGGCTGCTTTTGATGCTGTTCCTGAGTACAGTCAGTGCTTGTAATATTTACAGTAAAGAGGCAAACTAAGCAGCATTACAGTATATGAGCCAATACAGGCATATGTGTGTCTTGTCTTTGTACTATTTCTACTTATATACAGTATACTGATTGTGTGAGCTACTGTATGTTTCTATGTTTTAAGTTGCTGTGATACATTTTCTAGGTTTTTTGTTTGTTGGTTGTTTTTTTGCTTTTGATTGTGAGCAACAAATAAAATTAACTTGATGTCTTTGAAAGGTTGAGACGAAAGACTTTAGCCCTGCTAGCTGCATGGTCCTATGGATGGCGTTGTTGGTCGGTCGGTCCACCACTGGTCTAGACTGAAATATTTCAGCAAATGTTGGAATTATTGCCAAGATATTTTGTAAAAAAAAAAAAGAGATTAAAGCCAAACGTCACTCCTGACTTCACATGTGGTGTCACCATGAGGGTGATATTTTGTTTTTGTGCGACAGTTCTCAACAACTATTGGCTAGATTGGCAAAACATTTGGTGCACTCATTCATCGGGATACATTTCAGATGATGTATCCTGATGAATTTGTGGATCCCCCGATGTTTCCTTTAGCGCCACGATGAGGTGCACATTTGCGGTTTTGAAATGTCATGTGGTTTTACTCATGACACTGATGTTCCCCTCGGCATGAGTTGTAATAACTTAGCTAAACGTTTTAGTTTGAGTTAGCTATCCTTTGGGAATTTAGTGCTAATTAGCATAAAATGCTTACACTTCACAAAGATGGTGACTATGATAAACCTTATACCAACTTTGCATCAACATGCTAGCATTATCACTGTGGCCACGTTTGCATGCTGGCAAAGCCTGTGCCTGAGCACAGACTCACAGAGCTGCAAGCATGACTGTCAGACTCTTAGTTTTGCTTATTCGCATCACATGCAGTGTTTCAGTCTGATGGCAGAAATAGGATCGGCTTTCTCTATGATCAGCTTGCATATAAACTAATTACACTCAGGAATGGTAAAGGAAAGGTCAAAGGTCAAGGTCATCTCCAAACAAAGACCGTGGAGCTTCTATGGAGTCAATATCTTGCTCAAGAACACTTGACAAAGGAGGATGAAGGGATTGTGTTCCAAAAGGCTAAACTGAAGGCAAGAAAAACAACATCATAATCTATTTTGGTCCAGATTTTTGCTCAGCTGTCTCAAAACATCTTATGCTTATCTTAACATAAAACCTTTTTATATTTACTTTTTAGGTTCACCTCATATGCAGATAGCGCCATAAACAAAGAATTGATGTGGCATGATATTGTGAGATGCTTGAATGTCTCTTTCTTCCACTGTGACACAGTCAGACGGTGTCCCTGCTAAAAAGCTGAAGGAGAGCCTAATTGGGTGCGGAGAAGAAAGAAAAGCCTTCCTCTTTTTTAACACCAAAGAATGGCGGAGCACTCCAGGGCCAGCGTGATTGAATAGGCTCCAGTGGGAATAGAGAGAGGTGGGGTGGGGGGACAAGGGGGGGAAGGGGGGGGGGGGGGGGGGGGGGGTTTACATGTGAGGAGGGGGGCGGTCATGCTCAATCGCTCATTAACAAGCTGTCTGATTAAACCCCCTCACTAATGACTTTGTCTCGGAAATCAATAGTATCTGCTCTTTAAAAAGGTCTGTACACACTGAATGGCACGCTCTCCTAGGAGCTGCACAGGGGTTATCATGGTATATGGTAATTGAGGATTACGGTGCGTCTCCCTGCACACGTGTTGGCAGCTGTGGGCTTCAAGGTAATGGATGGAGTCAGGGTCGATGGGCTGCAGCGCTCTATTCACGCAGCTGAGGTGTGTTTGCTTGTCAGTGGTGAGGAGAAAAGGGAAGGGAACAGTGCAAGTAGTATCTACAAACTAGTAATTATAGCTCGAAACTGACAGATGGACTCTGAGTTATGGTGAAACGCTGTACCTGCAAGGCTGCGTAGAGAAGGTGAGCACAAAAGGTCAACAGTTGAGTTAGTGGAGAAAAACAAATCCTTGAAGTATTGAAATGTAAGATAAATAAAAGGTGATTTTTTTCCCATCTATATATTTCATTTTCTCAGCATAAATGCATTCTGCTGATCCTGACTATAGACTAATGGTATGCTTCAGCTATCACATTTTTTTCACCGTTCTTTGATGTGGTGTTCAAACACGTGCCCCCGTGTTATTGACAGGTCTGCTGTGGAGAAACAGGTGTTCTGTGACTTGAAAAGGGGGCATTATTTTCTAAACGGGCAGGTAAAAATATGTTGTCTGTCAGCCAAAATGTAGCTGTAACGCTGGTGTAAGCAAAGTGATGCTGACAGTATTGATTACCAGTTTAGAGAGTGTTGGGTCAATACAATTAACAGAGCACTAAATGGGTTTCAACTGGTGACCAATTAACCACAAAGGTGTGAACCAACACTGTGTGACTGATTAATGTGGTAGATTTACATTGTGAGATCATATATCGCCAATCTGTTTCGAGAGGGATTTCACCATGTCAGCTCTAATTGTTGTGCTGTTTTCAATTATGTGCTGTTGAAAATGTTGTGGTGGATGTATGGATAATGTAAAACTTAGATAATGTACTGTATTCAGTATGCACTAAACATACCCTGAACCTGTTATATTTCTACTGTGTGGATGCTTGTATACAGACAGTGAGGTAAAAACTGTCTTGTCCCCACATAGGGGAACCATTTGAACCACTCACCACAGTCATATCTGTGCGAAACCATCCTGAAAGTGACGTGTTTCATGTTCCTTCAGGTTTGAACTCTTTGCCGAAGGTCTATGTGCTGAATAAAATCATTGTCAGCCTAGTCTTATCCTGACCATTGGTTGCCAAGCAACCCTGCCTCCCAGAAGGCCATTCCTCAAGCCTTTGTGCAGACGCACACGGGTGCTGCACGACTGCGGGAGGCTGAAAGGCACCTACATCTCCATCCCAAATGATTGCAAATCAGTCGCTCTGACACACTGCACCTGTTGCTGACTCAGCTGTTGATTAATAACCTGAAGGCCTTCGCACCTCACATCTTATTATGTGGTGTAGCATCTATGACACATTCATTTTTAATGAGTGAGCCATTAGATTTCATATAGATTTTAGATTTTAAAATCTAAAGTGATTATATGATTCCACAGATTGGAGTTCACATCAATGTATCTAATTGTACATAACTAGCTTTAATTTATTTATTTTACTACATTTATACTGTATAAAACAAAATATCAACAGTATAATCATCAAGCTAGTGGAGGACGTGGGCATGAACCAACCCTGTCTTCTAGAATATGCATTCACCTACCACTGCTGCCGCCTGGATTAGGTTCAGTGGTAATGTTTTCTCAAGTGTAGGAAGTGCTACATTTATCATTTACATATATTTACATACATTTTTACATATATTTTTGTACTGCATATAAGGAGGAGGTCATGGTGAATGGTGGACACACAAAGTGCAGGAATTTGGCAAAGGAGAACGTGGCTTAGGGAAGAATTGTGGTTTCAGGTAAATGATAATAAAGTGAACTAGTACTTCAAGTCTAGACTTTTTAACTATTCAACCAAGACCACACTATTTTCCAATTTTTAAAAAAGTGCTGCAAGTGCTTAAACATAACCATAAGAAAGTTTCCATGAGTGAAACAAACAAATGAAATATCTTGTTAGTTAACATTGCACAGATGCATGATGCTGCAAATTTGTACTATATAAACATAACTTCTAGGAGACAGGGTTTGCATGAATACACTTACCCGTATATATAGAACTTTATCCCCAACACGGTAGCCTTTAGGTTGCTTCTCAACAATGAACCTGGCAGGACAGTTGCAGGGAGGATTTTCTATAATGTTTCTCACCTGGAGGACGTTAGACAGAGAGAGGGCAAAACAAGAACACTGAGTATACACCCTTAACATCTCCAAGGTAAGATTAGATATCGTTTATTGATCCCTCAGTGGGGAAAGTTTGCTGTAAAATAAGATTAATTTCACTGGAAGTAAAATACGTACAATATCATCCAAAATGTTGCGGGTGCCTGTGCTCCTCCGGTTTGTGGATTTGCGAGGAGTCAGGGCTGCAGGTGGGGGGGTGAAGGGAGGTGTAGCTGTGGGAGCGTGGTTGTTTATTGTGGGTGAGAAGACTTTGGCAGCAGACACCGGGGTTTGGCCCGGTGAGGGTGCTGCCAGTGGAGTTGAGGCAGATGTGTTAGCGGCGCGGGGCGAGGAGAACAAAGGTGTTTGTGTTGAGGCTGTGGTTGTACAAGGGTTAGAGGCCGAGAGGGATGACTGAGGAGGGGATAAACATGTAGGTAGCGGGTTTGTTGTGGCTGATGGAAGATCAGAGGAGACGGAGGCAGCGAGGGCTTCAGACGCACAGGTTGTGCTTGGAGTGAGGGGCGCAGGTGGAGGAGGAGGAGGAGGAGGAGGAGAGGGGGGTGAGAGCAGGGATGGCTGTGATGGTGAATACAATGATGTAGGAGGGAAAAAGGAGAGGGGCAGATGGAATGATGGAGATAAGCACCCTGCCTCCTCCCTCTCTATCTCTCGCTCCAACTTTACCAGCCCCGGGGGCTCCACTCCATACCTGAAAGAAAGGTTTAACAAAAATGTGTCAACAATCATGAGGATAAATCAACACTAAATCACACAATAGAGAACCAGGGGGTATTTGAACTCTCTGGGATATATCTGTAGTCACCAGGGTGCACGCAGACTAATTTCAAAAGCAGAAATTATTATTTGATTAAAGAATACACACATGTGATGGAACACCACATACTATGATTTAGAGTGAGTGAAAATGTAGCAAGTGAGCAGAGAAGTTGATATAGCGGGGCAAAAATATGAACAAATAGCTAAAATAGTTAATTAATATTAACGGATACGTGGTTAAAACAGTTTTGCTTAAAGTAAATGGTTGTTTAAGCATGTCCCATTTCTAGGAATTTAAAAAACAAAAAGGTATATATTTTTAATCATTTAAATTTAAATTTAAATCCACAGAAAATAGCACAACTTTTTTTTTTAGTTACCTGGCTGCAATCCGCCCCAGCTCCATCAGGCACAGGCACACCTCCCGAGGTTGCTTATGGAGGACTTTGTACATGAATAAAGTACAGACAAAGAGGGTGGAGGGGTGGAAATAATGAAAAAAAAAAAAAAAAGAAAAGAAAAGTCACTTGTCTGAAAGGAAAGATGTTACGGAGATAAACTTCTGTCTGTGCCAAAAGATAACCGGAACTGCAGTCTGAACAGAGAGGGCACATTTCTGTCTCTATTGTGCATTTCTATCTTTGAAGCTGAGCAGGAATTCCTGTGGGCAGCTCGGGGCATGAGGGCACGAACACTTCATCAACAAATCAGCCTCCAGTCCACGATCTTTATAAAATACATAGAAAAACTCCTCACTCAGTTTGGAATAGAAAAAGTCTTAGTAGGTAACTGTGTTGAGATGACAATTGGTTGAATTGCATAAAAGTATGTCTAGCAGCTATAAAACAAAGTAAAAATGTAATGAGTAAAGAGTATGTCACCAATAACAATATTTTCCTTTCATTCACCTGTATTCGAGATCCGCCATTATATCATGGCTGCAGCATGAAAAGGAGACAGACAAGAAGAGAATAATCACCTGTGCTGTCACGTCACTGAGGCAGTAAACTGAAGCCCGTCAAAGTACAGTGAGTTTAGTCTCCCCGTCATTCAATTAGTCAAGTGAAGTAGGTTAGTCTGCCTGCAGGGGGGACGTATTGTTGGGGGGGATTAACCTGCACATTATCATTCTCACGCATCTGCTGCTTTGCTTAGACATGCCCAGGTAAAGACATACATAGAGAAGAGTAATGATACAGACCCACGTTAGCATGTTTACTGCCAGTTTCCTCAGGCACAGAGAACATCATACATGCAGAAGGTGTAAGTGAAACGTATAATCATCACGCTGATTCATTCACATTCCCAGTGATTGTTGTGACTTAATTTCCCATATTACTGTTTGCTTGCTGGCTGGAGTTTGCGAACAATGTTTCGACTTTTCAGTGTGGCAAAAATTATATAATTTAAAAATTATTGCTGATTCAGGCAAATAAAAATACACTTTTTTTTCATCAAGTAACAAATGAGGCATGATGGAAATGTAAATCTTTTGACATGCAGGACACATTATGATGAGTCTATCATGTTTATTTAGAAATACCCAGAGGGTCGGGGGTGAAACAAAGAGAAGACAGTGACAAGATTCATCGCTAAACACAACAGTACAGTAAAGATAGTTTAGAGAAGAAAAATAAGAGACATGGGGTTCTTACGAAGCAAACAGTCTAACAGCAGATAGACACAAATATATAAATGTCTTGAAAAAGAAGTTCTTGTGATTTGTTTTATTATTTCTATGTCATTCTATTAAGTGAAGTTTGAGCGCATGGTGTGATTCACAGTAAAAGAAAATATCACCTCAACTCGATAATGTCAGAAACAGTCTCCAGTCATAACTCACCCAAATCCTCGGACTCGAAAAGGTAAGCCTCATCAACGCCAATCTTTCGACACCAGTAGAGGAAGTTGGCAGTATTGTCTCTGGCGAAGAATGATCCAGAAGTTGCATCAGCTCGCCAGTGGATCACTCTTCTTACGAAGGGCTGTGATAGTTTTCACACACACACACACACATATAAATATATATGTGCACAGATACACATACACACAGAATTAGAAAGTTTACAGCGTGTTTGTCTGCAGTATCACAAAAATGGGTTAATATTGGGGCATGTATTGGTCAGTATTTCAGGGTATTGTAATGATGACATGCCATATTTCATATTGCATCGTGTTGAAATGTGAATATAGTAGTAGTATAGTAATAGCTACAGGTGGGGACACAGGAGCATTCCTCTTGCTTGTCCCTTGTACCACATGTTTTGTGTATACGGAGGACAAATCAGGAAGATGATCTTCTCTTTTTTTGGTAGAATAAAATACGTGCATGGTGTGGTTTTGCGTTTGCACGCTGTTCTGTGCATACAGAGGTTTGTGTGTGTGAACGTTTGCACGGCTTAGTGTTGTTGCAGCACCTTGCCATTGTTGATGTGCATCATCTTATCCTGGAGCAGCTGTGCCAGCTGACAGAGGAGAACGCCGTTATCTAACCTCTCCATCAGACTGTCTGCTGTGAGGTCGACGCCTGAGGATACACACAAACACAGAATTGCATACAGTAATTCATAGCCACTAGTCAAAGCTCATCGTTTTGCTTTTTCACGGAAAAATAACTTTCTTTCCAAAGGTGTATATTCAGTTGTTATCTATATGGTACCTTTAATACACAAAATGCAATGAAAGTGTTTTTCACAAAAAATAAAAGAACAGACAATTTAAATAAACACTTCAAATATAACCCTGTTGAAAAGCAACCTTTAATGAGAAGAGGACAGCATTCTTTACTGTTCAAGTCTCTTTCTGGTTTTAAGGGATATCAAATGTAGCCACAAGAATGCTTTGCCTGTTTTTTTTTTTTCTTTTTTTGTGGTAACATCAGTCAGAAAGTCATTGGAGTCGTTGGAGTCTTGTCACTTTCCAGACACCCTCCAACAGGTTACAGCATGTGCAGACGCTTCATGTTTTCCCTCGTAACACATTAAAGTGGGAAGAGACATCCCTTTCCTTGGAGTCCCGGCCCCAGTTCCCCTCATGGAGAGGTATTTCAAGGATTTGGGATAATAAGTAGGTCAATGTGCCTCTGTGTTTAACGTGATCTCTCATCTATTCTTCAAAATAAAAGCCCTAGTTCCAAACTGAACCTCATCTGTAGAGGATCACTGTCTCACCCAGGAGGGTGTTGAGCCAGAAGGACAGGTCCTCTTTCATGGGCAGCAGGGTGGCGTCGTGGCGGTAAGGCAGCCACTGGTTGTACTCCTGAGGACTGGTGAGGCCAGGCCCAGAGTGCCTGTACTTTTGGCCAAGAAGGCAATTCATTCCCAGCCCAGTCAGGTGCCTCGGACTCAGCGGACTGTCAAGGCTGGTGCTCATCTCTCTCACGTCACTGTCCATCCTTCAGCTCCAGTCTGCCTTTTACGGACCCTGGTGGACCAAATAACATGTTTTTATGCTCTTGTTAGGTTTTGACATTTTACGTTAGTCTTCTGCCTCGTTTGGGATTGTCTCATCCGCTGCGAAGGGGACAGTCCTGCATGGCTCCATGGAACCAGCTGTGCACTACCAGATTTGCCAAACCAACTAGTTAGGATTCATCCTTGAAGTCTTCTCGCTGTTACATATTAAATAGATATAAATAGTGTTTGAAAACACTTCCGATAAAGTGTTAATTTATCCTTTGTGTCACTTACTTAAGTTTGTTTTTTGAGTGTGGAATTGGCTCATTGTTGTCACTTGTGGTCATTGGGGGACAAAAAACACCCACTATGACTGCTTTTCACACCAACCCTCAAGCACAAGTGGGTGTTTTCTGCCCTGCAGCCTCAGGGGACAGTAAGCAGCCCATTATGATTTGGTGCACCACAGTGAGGCAGCGCACAAGAAAAGTTACTTAGACAAGCAACATGCAGGTGAGATTTATTCTTTATGAGAGGTCTTTTCCAGCAATATTTCTCACTTTTTCAAGAGAAACAAATGAATCATGAAGACTAACTGGTCGCCTTTGCAGATGTTAATCTGGTCAGCTGCTCGACCTCAGTTAAGGTGCACAACTTCACAAAACACAACATTAAAACACATAACTTTAAAAATAACAAATCATACAACAAAACCACAGTGTGCTCTCTACTAAGAAAGTTGATTAAAAAAATGTAATGTAAAAAGAACAACAATAAAAGTAAAGTTTCATGTTTAAAGACCTAATTGCAGTGCAGTGAAAGTTGAAAGTTTTATAGATATCCTCGTTCTATAAACATGTAATGACCTCAGATTAAAGGACAGACACATCGTTTCAAGTCTGTCTCAAAAGATGAACCACATGAAAAAGTTATTAACTGCTGTGGTAATTTCTCCTGTTCATACTGACTGTAAAGATATTTCCTCTTCCAATGTTAGAGATGTGAAACAAAATGTAACAGCAGTATGAATTGGTGTTTTCAAGTGGGTGTCTTCAAAAGTCACAAAATTCCCTCTAACGTTTCATTGCCAAGCTGTGATGGATGATAATCAAACAAAAGGGGATTTTTTTTTTCTTCGTTGTCTGACTGGGGATGCTTCATATTATTTAGCGAAAGGTTTGGGCTTGTGAGTATTATTATAAGACTTGATAAAATGTGAGGCTATCCTTTAGGAGAGAGCTTAATGGTTTTTGAGATTTATGATGGCGGATTCTGCAAACACAATGCTGTCTTGCACATGCACAAAAGCAACAATGCATGTTGAAACCAATTTGATACACTGGCTGCCACACATATGGCTTAAGCTCCAACCAAACAATACACACAATCATTAATCAAAGGGATTAAAGTGACTGACTGCAGGTTTAATAAGATGTACAGCTACAGCCCTGAGCCAGTCTCCTGGTGCCGCTACATGGCTCATTTGTGCTGTTCCCAGAGCAGCCTCCATCATAAAGCTCAGCCCCATGCAGAGACATGCTCTGACTGCCAGTAATACTCGCTGCTAATCAGCTGGAATTAAGACAACAACACATGCAGTGGGTCACTGGGTCTGCTGGGTAAAGCACGCTAGAGACAGACACTCGGTTTGTGCAGGATGACTGACTTAAAGTTTAATTGTAAAGTAACAAGACTTAGTGGGCATTGAGACTGAAAACAGGCCCCTGTTAAAACAATGGAGCAGTGGGCCTGTTGTTTAAGGTGAGACAAGAAATACAATCTGGGAAAGCTTGTCTGAGCAACATATCCACGAATTTGAAGGCTTCTCTGATGCCAAAACACTGCATGGAGGTTTATAATGCTATGAGACTGGAATTTACAATTCTGGGAAGTTATAAATGTTGGCAACTAGAGTTAAAAGTTACAAATCCACCAGCAATGTGTCTGTATGTAAGCCCCCGTGTTGCTACTTCTGTTGCCAGACTATCTTCATTCAAATGAATCAAGGTGCTGCATTTTCTAATGCAAAGCTACTGTCGCTCTGAACGCAGCCAGACTCTCCAGCTACTGTATGTTGCTGAGATTTTTCAGACTGGACCACAGTGGTGGGCTGACTGAGCCGTGCTGCTACCTAATATTAATCTAATCTCCAACAAAGACTTCATCTTTAGTAGAACAGTCAAGTAAAAGCACCTGGAGGGCAGATGTTCGGGACACAGACAGGCAGCATCACAACTGACTTTTGTTTTTTAGCTCATTTATAGTTGTATACCACCTGTGTCTCTGCACTTAAGTACCTGTAGCTCAGTTATGAAGACCGTCTTTACAAGTTCAAGTGTCGCCTGTTGTTAAGTTGTCTTACATCAGCAAAAAGTTGATGACAAAGCCCTCGCACATGATTACAGAGGAAGTAGGGCAAAGATGAACATACGGTATGTATGTCAGTGAATTCTAGGCTCAGGTTTTGTGGGATAAATGCCAGGATGTTGTAGACACATGATCCTGACTCGACGTGGTGAAAAAGGGTCTTTTGTAAACACAGAGACATGGTATATGCGGAAAGGGGGCTGCCTGCCAAGTTTTGAGGCTGGTTTACAGGTTGACCATCAGGGCATGAGAGCCTCTGTCTCCAACAAAACATCCAGGTGCAATATTCACACCTCTGCTACAGGATGGCTCTGCTGGGAAGGGAAGGCAAAGGTCATGTACTAGCCCAGCTCTCAGACACTAGCAGCCTTTATACTCCTGTAGAGCTGAAGGTCCATGTCTGCACACACACACACACACACACACACACACACACACACACAGGTCCATGCATGTATCAGTGTTTCTATTCTATCTCATTTACTTTGAGCAACCTTTAATGCTCCCAAAGTGAGATTTGCTTCAGTGGTATGTCAGACTAATCGGCTGTTAGGGGGGAAACAGCTAAAATTACAAACCAGCCTCCCTGAAAAATGCGCGCAACCTGACGGATCTGGGAGAAGCATTGTCTTAAAAATACCTGAACATGAACTGTACGTATGTAAGATGACAGCGTGATTGATGATTTTGGCTGCATGTGGCCCTCAGCTCAGCCCTAACACTGCTGTGTCCAGAGGATGAAGCCAAAGCCTGTGTTTGGTAAACAACTAACTTCACAACTAGTTAACAAAATCCAGTTTCCTTACATGACAGGCTCAGCTGTCGTGTTTACTTTTTGGGGGGGTAGCAAATCTGTCACTGAAAGAATCATCTCTTCAGTCAGGAAGGTGAAACACGTGTCAGTAAACAGTGAGTGCGCTATTCCTCTATTACCTGCAGGTTTGTGCTCTCTGCTTTTGTCTGTTTCAGCTTCCACTGTATCAGCTGTTTGAAAAAAGAAACATTCATTAAATATCATGATGAATAACTTCAAATGGATGTCCAACAGCACTGCTGGAAGCAGCAGCTTTGAGACAATGATCTGCCATCTCAGGTGTCAGTTGTAGGATTGTTACAGCTTAAAAGTGGAAATGTAAAACTAGAGGATGAGTAACAGGTACTGAATGGATACAACAGTATAGCTGAGGTATAGGTTTCAGCTATAGGAGCGCTCGCACCCCATGGCTTTCCCTCAGCTGCTTCTAGACTAAATAAACCTAATTTCAACACAGGATGGAAAGGTCTGACGCCCACTGCTGTTTACGCACCCTGACCAGTGGAGGCTGACTGCACTCCAGCTCCACTGAAACACAATAAACTGTGATTTTGGTACAGAGATAAAAAAAAAAAATCTTCCATTGATTGTTTTAGTTTGCATTTAATCAAACACACAATGATCACCTCAGAACAGTCTGTTCAGTGAATGAGTTCTGACTCAAACTTTGGCCGCTGAGGCCATGATTGGTCAGACGCCGCAGGCTATGATGGTGAATTCATTTCAGCATTGATAGCACTTATATGTTCTGCTTATGTTTCAAAACACATATTAAAACTCATATTTTCTTACGACTACATGGCAAAATGACTTTGAGTTTTGTTCATTCTGAAAAATATTCAGTGTACAAATAAAAAGAAAGAAAGAAAGAAGAACATCTGGAATGCTGTAAATTAAATGGATGTGATGCTAAATGATGGAAAAACACCAGCTGATGAATGCTCAATCCCAAATGTAAATGCAAACTAAAACTTTTAGACTAATTATTTCAAATTCTGAAAATGCTGTGCCATCCCTGTCATAAACCAAAAGGATGATAACATTTAAGATTATAAGGAAAGCGTTAAGTTGTTGTTACTGACCCATTTTGAAACGCTACCAACATAACGACAAGAAACAGTGAAATAATGAATATTAACGAGGAAGATGCATTTTCCTACTTTACTAGAAAATGTAGCTTAATGGTGCGAAATCTACTTACAAAACGCCAAAAGTAACAGCAGAATTCTTCAAATGAGTTTCTTTTTCATTGAGAAAAAAAAAAAAAAACTTTCCTCGCAGTATCTTTTTCTCGCCCGTATTTTTCCTCTCACACCAGCGCACACATCACTTCCAGCCAGATGTTGGTCGCCCTCAGGTTCTCCACATGCAGCTCCGCAGCGCTGTGCGTCACCTCTTAAAACAAACTCCTGTGCACGCCTGCAAGTTTGTGGTGTCAACTTACAAGGTAGGCTCCGAAGACAAGCATGGGAAGATGCAATCACAGAGGTTTATTCGCATTTTTTACTTTATCAGACATATTATAAGCACACTTTAAGATACGGTACACAAAGTTGTGGTAGTTATAAAAGAACAAGCGAGGGACGGATCATTAACTCTAGTAGGACTAGTAGGGAAAACAAAGATGGGCTACTAGAGAACAGACTTGGAGACACTGTATTGACGCGCCATTAGGTGATGATTAGTTCATAAATATGTGTGAACAGACATTAGTAGTGGTCAGTAACCATGAATTAGTCACTGAGCTGCAAAAAACTACCAACCACTCATAAAATACTCATTAGTTGTTCACTGGTTGCTCCTAAGTAAAGTGGTACAACATAGTGAGTAGTTACTAAGTCATCATTACTTCATGAGTTCTTCCACTTATTCATTCCACATTTGTTTGGTAACAACTCAGTATGATGTACCACCAAAAGATTAACTTACACATTAATGAATATTCACTATTTTTTGCCACTCATGACTGATTGGCAGTTAGTCAGGAACTACTCATGAAGGAAGTGGTTAGTATGTCTATTCACAGATATTTGGCTATTACCTAAGAATGCATTCATATAGTATCTCAGAGAATGAAAGTACTGTATGTAACTGTAGCAGGTTTTTTTTTATTATTGTTTTAATTAATCCTGTATATAGATTTATTTTTTCAAAATGTACCAAATTGAAGGAATAAAATAAGAACATCAGGCACATAAAATTAGTTCAGTTTAAGGAAATATTTGTAATTTGAGGGCACAATTTATCAAAAATGTTCTCCGATGTCCCTGAATGTCCCATTTCTTAGATTAACCACTGAAATGTTAGCCACCCTACTAGCTCTACTAGCTAACTCAAGACAAAGAGTCATGTTTCCGTGGTAACAATCACAGATACCCGTTTACCAATGGCACCAGTGGCAGTGTGGAGTTAGTAGGATTACTGAGCTCTGCCACAGTAAGAAACCACAGCATCTCAGCTGTGCCACAGATCTGCACTGGGTTGAGATTTCATGCTACTTGTTATTACAGTTATCATTGAATTTTCCCAATACAATGTCCCTATTACTGTTTGTGCAACAGGCTTTATGCAACAGACAAATGTAGTGGCCTATCTGAAGCCTGATTATAAATTAAATCAGAAGAAGCCATAGTGAGTCTTTGGTTACATTCAGACTCCAGACAAAAGTGGCCTAAAGATTTTTTTTTGTCCATATGCTCTACTGAAAGAGCGTTCTCTGCACAAAAAAGAAAAAAGGTTTTTAAAAGCGGCTGCTGCTGCTCTGGTCCAAGGCTGCACTCACAATGTGTTGGTACAACCCTCTCTTTCAGCTTAAGAGGAAGGCCGCTAGAAACTTGAAGATGTAACCAACACTGACTGTGCAGGAGTGTGTAACATCAAATAATTTCCATCTTATGTTGGTAAATCAGCCTGCAAATCAAACCAAACCCCACCCATAGTGGTAGCTGTGCACACCAGTTTTTGCTAGCTGTTTCTCCATAGCTCCTCTTTGACCCACAACGCTTCGTTTTGAATGACCACGGCCAGGCGGACACCACCTGAAGTTCAGCACGATGAACTTGGTGAGGCAGAGCAAAATCTGTGCATGTGAGCAGCATCCGCTTCAAAACCCAACTGCTGTCGCCCCATCATTGAAATGACTGGAGGCAGCAAGTTACCTCATGGTGGTGCGAACACCATAAAACAGTGCAAACAGCACACAGCTCATGCGATCTGACCTTTTCAATTCAGGTTTGACCCACTTTTTCAGTTCTAAATCAGATGCACGTGTAATATTTTGCAATACAACCTCAGTATGAACAGTCGTATCACAGTTCGTATCACTTTATGTTACATAGTGTAACCCGGGCTGATTGCCATCCAATACAACACCCAACTGCTACGCATTTTATCAGTGTCTTCTGTCTGGGGTAGAGGCAGATGTTGTTAAAAGTAACTCTTGACATCCTGAAATTTTGGGTGAAATCTGTTTCTGTTAAGCCTTTCACGTCATGATCCCACCACTCCTTTCTGGCTGCGATGATGCATACACATCTTTAGCCATTACGCCACAAAAGGCCTTAATTAAAAATCTGACTCTCTTTCTCCATAACCGTGTCCTTGTTATCATCAGCTCACGAACCTGCTGACTTCTAATGTAACAACATCAGCTTATGACTGATAGCTTTAACGCTGACGTCAGTGGCCTCCATGATCAGTTCACACTGGAACCAGATATTGGCTGTTTAAAAAATACAATGCCCCCAAAAAAAAAAAAAAAAAACATCTGATCAATAAATACAAATTGAGCACTAAGGCTTGCAGAGTGAACTTACCCCAGTCACATGCTTTAGCCAGTCAACCAGACCCCACTTGTGCCCCCTAGAGGCTGTGCAGCTCCTTACAGATAGATGATTAAACCAAACAACACTGCTATAAAGCGTGTTGGATCCTCCAGAAGTGACACATCTGTTTCATAGGATTTCTTAGTTTACTCTGATGGGGAGGGAATACAGCTGCGTGCACTATTGTCTGCTACAGCGTCAGTGTTGACACTCCCACCGGATGGCGCCACTAGAAAAGAAGATATTTTCAAATACCGCACATGGTAACTTTAAGCATACTGCAATAATTGTAGTTACTGTGCCAATTACACAAGTGAATTACACAACAGTTGCATCACAGGCCTCAATGGCTTACTTACCTCTCAGCAATAACCTTAATTGTTACACTCGTGCACAGTTGGCTGCATATGCAGGGACGATGATACTCTGATTTATGCATATATAAACAACTGCTTGTGTCATACTTTTCTTTCAGCTGGGTAAAGAAATTGAACTCCTCGTGGTGACTCTGGGCTCTCTATTAGGAACCCTGCAGGTGTAAATACACATTTTTCAGCCAATTTATCCATGCCATCTGTTTACAAGGTCAGGTTGAGATTACATGGCACTATTTGTAGTAGCAACTAATGTCCCTGGCTCATTAATGTTTTGATTACTGCTGTGTGGGTGTTACTTACACTTCCTCAAAAAATTAATCTTTTTTTTTTTTTTAATAAGAGCAGAAAGCAGCTTCAGGGCCTCAATCAGTCAGGTAGGTGGTGGAGGCAACCATATGCTGATCCCAAGTGTGCGTGTGTGTGTGTGTGTGTGTGTGTGTGTGTGTGTGTGTGTGTGTGTGTGTAGTCCCAGGTGTGACTCCTGGTTCATTTGCAGCCCTCCCCCAGGGGACAAGTCTCTCACATCACCTCGCCTATCAGACACTCCCCTCTTCCTCCATCAGTACACTTCCCTGCTTCCCTCCTCATTTGCACTGGTTAGCATTCATCTGACCTATGCTATTGTGAATATCAATGAGTGTGTCATGCATATACAATTAGATATCATCAAAACATTTTCTAATTGTCAAACTCCCCCTCCAAAATACAAAGCACAATGAGTCATTTTAATTAACTGTTGCATCAGAGCAACTTCTGAGACAGTGAGTGTGACTCACATCCTGTCTGTTATAGAGACAATGTGCCTTTGAGGAGGTATGGTATAGCGAACATGCTGATGATGTTTTAAAGTCCAGTTAAACCAATTTAATAATTACTCAGAAGCACCCGCAGAGTTAATAAAGAGTCGCTCAGCATCTGGAACGCAGTCTGGATTGTAAAAGACAACACAGGCCTATTTATATTATTTACAAGGCACAGCTCAAAGGATGAGGCTGGTGATATGTTTTTCTTCTCATCAACAAATCCCACAAAACCAACAGTGAAGTAATCTGTGTATCCACAGCCTGATATAACTAATTCTCTGTGCTGTAGTATTCATTAGAAAGACAGCAGTGCCACACTGTTGCATTATAGTGGGTGACATATTCCTTTATCACCGACATGAACATTTTAAATCAGTCAAAGTAACGCTGCTCTACTAGTTACTTACTGACCCGTGGCTGAAAGTAGACCCCAACAAATGCACTTCTTACCCCTGTTTGAGTAAAAAAAAAAAAAAAAAAAAAACTACAGTGCTGCAGCTGTTTAACGTGCAATATCATTAAAAGAAAGTTTAACATTTGGGGAAATACATGGATTTGCTTTCAGTCAGAGAGTTAGATGAGAAGCTACATACAACTCCTATATGTACATATTAAAAATAGAACTTCCAACCAGCAGCTTAGCTTAGCAGAAATACTAAACAAAGAAAAAAAAAGACCCCAACTCTACCAGAAGGTAACAAAATCTGCCTGCCCGCACCCCAACAGCTCATTAATCAACACATTGCATCCTGTTTGTTTCATTTGTACAAAGTTTGAAAACAAAAGTTGATGCTCACTGTGATGGACCCATCAACATTTGGCACCATGTAGTAATGCTCCTTTTCATTTCAAATAATCACAACACAATTTTTGGTTTAAGAATGTTTATTTTTCCTTTGATTTACATTATGATATTGTTCTCCAATTTGAGTGCACACATTTTGGTTAACATTTAGTTATAAGTTTATCAAGCTGGTTTTGAGTTTATACATTTTACCTTCTCTTTGGTTCTCCACATGCTGCTGAGTTCCTGGCAAAAGGGGGAGGTGGAGTTTAAGGCGCCCTTTTATGCTGGAACACAGGAAGTGGAAGATCTCAACTCTCAGTGCTGGCCAGGGGTGCTCTGAGTTGCAGAAGTTTCCAGAAAGTAACATGTTGTTGTATTGTATTATGTAGTATGGATGTTTCTTTGGGTTTTGGGTAGTTTTAGTATATATTTGTATTATTTGTGTTATATCTTTAAATGGCAGTTGGGTTTATTTTGAGGTGTTTGATTGTAAGGAGTTGGAACCCCCCCTCGTTTGTCTGTAGGCTAGCCTATGTGTGTATATATACCCCTTTCTTTGTGTCCAGGGCAGGTTTGTTCAGTTTAGAGTTCTGTTGCATTATGGGTTTGTTGATCTCAGTTTATTTAAAGGGCCCATAGTTAGACTTTCTGTTGATACTTTTTCATGCTTATGTATTTTAATAGTTTACAACCTTGATTTTCCTATTTGATTGTTTAATTTGGCTAAATAAAGCCTTAATGTCTGAAAATTTACTCTTGTGTCCCTGTTCTTATTGCTTGGTCCCAGAATCTGGGACAAATCCCATAAAACAGCAAATTGGCATTTTTATACATTGTATACTGTAAGAATCAAACAAATGATTGATTAATTAGCAAGCATTAGAGGTGATGATAGGCAGCCAGGCTAGCTCTTACCACGTTTCCAGTCCTTATGCTTAGCTAAGCTAACGGCCTGCTGGCTGTAGTCTTATTGAATGGACAGATATGAAAGTGGCATCAGTCTTCTTATCTAACCCTTGGCAACAAAGTGAATGGTGTGTTTCCCCAAATGTCAGATTTATGCTTCAATGATTCAACTACAGTCTCTGGGTTGTGTGTTTTAAAGCCCAATTTGTTGTGAAATATAATACATTCAACCACAGTAATAATTTCAGTGAAAACCAAACCTGCTTCTTGTTAAAATACATGCTGACATGAGTTCTTGTGTTTTAACAGGAAGTCTGTCTGGCAGTGAGAAAATTATTGAATTAAAACAATGTCTCAGCAACACGATGTGGATCAGCACACACATGACAGATGGCATCTCAGGTTGCCAAGACAACCGAACCCTAATCCGCCTCCCTCTTATCCGCACTGCGATGGTGGCGGAGGGGGTGGTCGATAATTCAGCACAGGGCACCATGTGCTGTGTACCACTCAAATTGGTCCCCTGGGTCAAGAGGACCCGAGGCCCATCAGATGGGGACACACTTATTAGAGACTCACAAGTGTTTTATCATTCTGTCAGATTAAAGCAGATCTCATTTTGAGGTGGAATGAGCTGCATTCAAGTGAATATTCTTTGTGTGTGCTGCTGTTAGCCAGATATCCATTTTCCGTTTGGATTTCAAATACTTTCTAGTTGTCTCTTATAAAAATGTGAAAACTATGAATTCAGTGCACATGTTTTTTACATCTCAACATTCCTTCATGTTGACTTTATATTCAGATCAGATGTGAACATTTTAGTGCAAAGCTAACTTCACCTGGCAATACTTGTTTTACATTTATATTTAAAGGGATATTCCACCAATTTTGCACACAATGATCAGTTTACTCGTCACAGAGCACTACTCAGTCTGTGTGATGTCTTCTACGGCTGCGGAGGAAACGTCAACAGAGTTAATTAAGCACAAGTTTGGAGACAACAAATTTATAACAGAATGCCTGCATTACAAACTAAGTTCAATAGACATTTAACAGACAGGGAGGGTATATAACGAAAAATGCCATTGGTTCCATCATGGGAAATGTTTATTTCGGAGCTTGACCCATACAAAGCACTAAAATTCAGAATATCTTGGCCTTTGCTGCATCAAGTTTCACCATTTCTTTATTTGATGTGTCTCTTTTGAGACGCAAACTTTGAGGAAGTGCAACACTAACAGCTACTTTTACATCAGCCTGACAAACAGACTGTCTTGCCATTTTATTACACTTCATTTATCTGTTCATCTGGATCGCTTCTATTTGATTTTCTGACTTCATCAAAGGTGTTGGTGATGATTTAGAAGTCTGGAAAAACAAAAATCCATCCATCAAATTGTTAAAATGCACTTTTGAATACCAGCAACCGCAGTCCTTTGTAAAGATGCTCTGTCTTACCTCTGACCTGATCGCTGAGCTGATAAAATTCAATAAAATCCAACTAAAAAGCATTCAAAGAGGCAAAACGGAGTTTCAAAATGCGCTCCAATCATTATATTACATATTTTTGAGGAAATACTCCACTCGACTCATCTCAAACGGATTTATTTTGATTTAAATCATTTCATTGCATTGCCTTAATTACCCCTGATAAAGCATTAAACCTGCCCCACTGTCACTGCCTGTCGTGGCTGTATGGTCGTGTCGCTGTAAGGCGTTCATATAAATGACTAATAAATTATATGTCAGCCTGTGCTGCACATGACAAATGAATACTGGTTAGCTTGGCTCTGGCTGGCAGACCAGGGGGTCAGTAGCTGCAGGGCAGACCTTTACCTTAATTAAACTACCTGTCACACTGAGCGTCTGAACGTGGAGCCAGTCTGGAATCAGGGCCAGGAAATTACTGTACTTTACCTTCGAGTCTTCAACATGAATGTGAAAATAAAGCCACGCGAAACAGATTTATTTATGCTCATCTTTGGCATATTTTTTGCAGTTTTCTAGAGTTTATAAAGCAAAGCCACATGCAATACCCTGACAGAGCAAAATGCTTTCTGTGAAGTGCTAACAAATCACCACCAGAGGGCAGCATAGCAACTAAATCACAAGCTCTTGATGCCAGACTAAAAAGAGGAGCCATCTTTACTTTTAATGGAGTGGGGCACGGCCATTGTGTAGTGATTTATTGTTTCTGCTTTTTTTTTTTTTTAAAGGAAGAAAAAAGGAAAGAAAAGAAAAAAAAGAGAAAGAAATTCAATCCAACATTGTGCAGGTCCTTTACTTCACCCTAAAACTGCAAACAGCAAATGGACAGATGTTTGAAGGGAATACCTGCATGTAAAAGTGTATTTCAGTACCTGTACATGTAGCTCCATGGTTACCCTGACAAAAGCCTAATGCACTTCAAAACCTTCAGTCAGACGTGGAGAGGGCTCAGTTCCACGGGAGGCTGCCTCACTGTCATTCATCTCTGTCACCGTGATTCCAATCACTGGGATTTTAACAAGATTACCGGGAGCGAGTGGAAGCAATGGAGTACAAGTGTAATGTAATTATCAAGTGATGGAGTGCCTGAAACAGCTGTATTATCACTGGCCAGTCGCTTAACCCCTGTCAACACGTGAAGGATCACACCCTCACTCCCTGTGTGATGAAGAACAAAGGCTTATCAGCATATATGAGCATAAACGTGGGTTCATTTTTTCATTTTGAATCATTTGCAAACAACAGAATGTCGAATGGGCGAATGTTTTTCTGTCTGCGTCTTTCTGTGAATTTAAGCAGAATTAGATTTAGAAAAATAAATTATGAGGAAGAAATATTCATGTATTTCACTGTGGAGAAAACCTGAACCTTGAATCCACACACACACACACACACATGCAGGCACACGCACAAACTCTTTCAGCCTCAACCTCATGGTCCCAGAGTGTCTCCTGACAACCACATTTCTCTCTTTTGCCACTTCCATTTTACACAAGTAGTCTCCAGTCTCCATAGCAACTCATCTCAGTCAGAAACATGGACAAAAGACACAGAAAAAAAAAGAAAAATAGGCAAGGACATACACAAATAATACATGTAGACGCACAGTAATCAATAGAGCCTGCACACACCTACCACGGCAGACACATACACACACATGTACATAAGCAGAAGTGCACAAATATCACTAACACACCAACATCTGTCACCACTGAGAGCGAATTTAAAACTAAATATTGTGTTTTCTCCGTGATGATGAATAAGGTTTCACTGCATATTGTCATTTTATTCATTTTATTGGCTTAGTCACAGCGGGATTTAATATCGTCATAGAGACATTTGTTCGTCATAATGACATCAGTCCGGCCTGAAGACGATGATGAAATGAGATTTGTATGCCTTTCTAATAAAGATGTTGTGTCATGTCAATTGTTCAACATCTTTCTTGGTTGATTTATGTAAAATTGGCCAAGCTGAGTCCCTGATAGTGACAAAATGTTTCATTAAGTTTCACTTAGTCATTTCTTTATGAGTCTTTCTGTCGTCACTGTTCAACTTCTACTCTTTCCGGTGTTTTGTGACGCGCTTTGGTGCCACATACATCTCACCAGACATCATGCATGTGAACACAATTTAATATTCCAAAACATCTTTCCCCTTAAGTCTGTTAACGAGGAGTTCTGTGTTCACTTGCAGGTCGTGGTGGAAAAAGTGTTGAGATCATTTACTCAACTGATTTAGCATCTCACTCCTCTCAGACTTTTAAACGTCATCTAGTCTTTTTTTATATTGCACGCATTCTTTTACTTGGTCAAAACCTGAAGCCTACATTACCCACAATGCAAGTCTGGTTGTGAGATTCAGGTGTTTTATGCTGGCAGTGATTCATTTATCTTCGAGCCTCAAGCAGCAATAAGATCTGATAAGCTCACTTCTTTCTCTTTGCTCCTCAAGATCTGCAAACAGAATTTGATGTGTAATACTTCTTGTTGGTGTTATGTTATTATATTAGCGCATTAACATGTAAGCAGTACTTTAATGGATAACACTTTAGCTTAAGTCCCTCAGTTATCATTTATAAGCTCAATATGAACATTCAATAAATGGCTTATAGCAGAGAAACGGATGTTTTAAGTGTTAGTCGATGAATAGTATTTGTCAACAAATATAACTTCTCATATGAAGAAGAATTTATATCATTACACGTGCTTTTTTATTATCATTATCATTAATCATTATAAACACTAATATCCATTTATGTGCACTCGAAGACCATTTAGTAATAACTTAATTATTCCAATTAGAATAAAGTTTAAATAGTGTAGTTGATTGAAGTGAAGCTAATTTTAACTATGCTGAGTTGTTAGATATATAATAACGCATCAAATTTTGTAATCTGATCGTGTTTTGTGTGTAAAATTTCAATCTGAAAGGTAACTTCAGTTGTTAGATAAATGCAGTGGAGTAAAATGTACAGTGTTTCCACCACTGCTTGCAGGGAGCCGTTCAGCTTGACTGACTTGTTGAAGCCCCAGAAACAAAGACTTTGCATGTGTTCACGATGTGTGTGTGTGTGTGTGTGTGTGTGTGTTCGGGCATACAGCATGTGTGCGTAAGTTGTTTAAAACTTAAATGCCAAGTCAAGGAGCTGACTCCGTTTGAGCAGAAGGGAGAAAGACTGACAGATGGACAGAGAGAGCGAGGGAATGGAGAAAAATCTTGCCCCTCTGTGGAGCAACGGATTGACAGATTTACTGTGCATGTGCACGTTTGTTGTGTAGCAGCAGTCAGGGCGGTGTGAAGGGAACACCATTAAAATCAGCTTGTTTGTTTAGTCAGGAGCGTAGGTGCAGAGGAGAGTCTGAAAATAAGCTGTGTTGGATACGTCCATCATGGCAGGTGTGTTGAGCCAAATCTGACAGACTTTGACTGGACATGAGCACTGTGTGTAGAGTCTTTTACTAGTGATGGCCTGCCAGTGTGTATCTGTGCAGTGTTTGTGCACTTGCTCGTCTAGCAAAAAAACTTTTCAGAGATGGACAGTGTCCGATCCGTGTGTGACTCATCCGATATATCATTCAGCTGTAGCATCTCTGCAGTGTCTGAGTCACCATGCAGCAGTGACAGAGCGAGGAAGAGTGCCGGGGAGGGAGAGAGAGAGCGAGAGGGAAAGAGCAGATAACAAAGGAAGCTGATATGATGAAAGAAAGATCATGACATTATCTTGTGCTTTTCATCTGATTCTTTTCTGCAGCCTTCACTTAGCTTACTTTAATCTGTCAGAGGCGTTATCTTGTCATAAGATTGATACTGTGTCAATGAAGAGCTCACAGGCGATGGAGCCTTTGTGGATGTTTAAAGATCTAACAGATATATCAACCTCTGGCTTCAATAATACTGTATATTTCTCTAATAGTCATTCACATGTGATTCTGAAAAGTGGAATCATAGCGGCTTCTTTAGCGAGAGACCTCCTCTCTATAACTAAATCATTAGATTAAAAAAAACTATTAATATAAAACATTAAAATCTACTCAGATCTTGGTGTAGTTGCACCAGCCATGCTGTAAAAGGAATGGGAGTTGTAGCTCTAGCTCTCTGTTTTCATGTAAAATATCAAGCTGTTTATTTTTCCAAAGCAAATGTCAGAGGCACTGTCTCCTGTGTGTCTTTTCCTATTTGTTTATTGTCTGTCCCTGCTCTCCCACACACTAGTCCCAAGGTGTCGCCTCTCACAGGCTCAGCCCTTAAAGGTGCCGTTCATCAATAATTTATCACCGCAGTGACACAAAACAAAACCCATTAGCTTGATGCAAATGTATGTCATTAAGTTCTTGTTAAAAATGGCGGCAGGACTTCAATAACAAAGAATGAAATGGATGCAGTAATTTTCTTTTTTTTATCAATTGAGGCTCTGTAGCGTGTGGTTGCTGCTGTGGATGGAGAGTAATTGTCAGCAATTGCAAAGCAATTTCTAACCCTAATGGGTAAATTGCAGGGTGGAAAAAGGGGCTTGGTGTTGTGCAATTGTGTCAAATGGTTTAACATGAGGTGATAAAAGGCTTGTTTTTAAGACTGAGATTGCTTAACAAGTGTTTTTGTCAGGGTTGTCATTATATAACGCAAATGAAAGTTGTAGAAAATTGATTCATCATGGTCAGCCCCGGCAGCGAGGGGTGTGTGCTGGGCCGTCTATCTGAACGCAGAACAAAAGGGCAGACGGCGATGGTGTCGTCCACGTGTTATCCGTCCTCTTCGAGACCTCTCAATCAGATGTGTCACATCATGATGAAATCAGACGGACAAGTATTGGTGACAGCATGAAATCAATGAAGCATCAAAGAAACTGTCTTGTATTTAGAAATTCTGGGTTTTCCTCATTTCATTGATCTAAATAACATGTTGTAACTGTAACAGTGTCATAAAAAGCAATAAAAAATGCGAAGGATTTATGTTGGCATAATGATTATTGTCGTGTTTTAAACGCTCATATAGCACAACATTGCTTGTATCAAGTTGGACTTTCTATTATATGTTTCCTCCAGTTGCATTAGACATGAAAACCCTCCCCCCATCTCTCACTTTTTAATGAGATTTGGAGAGTGCGGTTCACCCCACTGTGAAGCCATCGGTGACAGGCAAGAGGACAAAAGGAGGCCTGATGCTTGGGTTTTGGGAAATACCCCCCTCCTAACCACACACACACACACACACACACGCACACGTACATGCACACGCACACACATCTAGCTCCCATCTGGTGATAGGACATTAAGAGGCGAGCATGAATAAGGAACAATTGGCACACACACTTTCATGTTCATGTACAGACACACACACACTTCAATCTGAGTACCTTAGTTGCATTAACAGAGAAAAAATGCCTCCATCCCCTTCCTCCCCATCTCCCCAAAGGTCTCATCCTGCGTTCACTATAGACTGGCACTGCAGAACTGAGCTATTTGGTTGTTTCTATTAAAATAAGCAACCACTGACACACAACAGAGAGAATTTTCACCTGAAATAAGGCACTTTAGTTTGTAGAAAAACAAAAAATTAAAAACAAATTGTGAAAGCCTCGGTGAAAAATAGATCATGAGTATATTAATTCAAAAAGGCCTCATCACCAGATTCCATCCTTGTATCCCTCCAGGATATCAAATGTATGTTTCACTCTGAATAATGCAGGAATTTGTCATTAAACCTGCAGCATCATTGAAGCACTCGGGGACAACTCTGCGCTTTTCATACATCCTCCTGAAGGAAAACATTTATTTATTTTATCCTGGAATTGCTTCACATTGAAATTGGTTCAAGTACTGAAGGTGGAAAAGGAGAATTAGAGGACAAATGATTATTATGTCTATTTGCATGTGAACTGTACACACATGTGTCTGCAGATCTCTCAGCTCCATGCACGAAGTCTTGCATCACACTGTTGTGTTTTGAGCGTCTTCCTTTGCCTTTCTTCACATTATTGTGGATTCATTTGTGTGTGTAATCTTGAAAGAGGCCAGATAAAGGAGAGTTTCTGACTTTGTAATTTTAGAGTGCCTCGCCCCAGAGGCTCCCCCTTGACAAGCCTGTGACGCACTTCCTGACAAGGTGGTAGGAGGCTGCGTACGAAGGAGAGGAAAAGTAGGTGGGAGGGGGGGGGGCAGCTAAATATATACCAGCTGTGCAGTGCTGAGGGCTGGCATGTGCAGCCAATCATGCTTCCTGACTCGTGCAGGAGGAGGATCCTGCTGCTGTTATCCGAGCCAATCGACGCTGCATTGGAGGGGTTGTTACCCAGCATTCAGGTAGAAGTGCAACGTATAGAACGGGATCATTTAAGGTCCTGGAAACCATGATACCATGCTCTATTTTATCTGCATCCTGCATATCTATGCAAAGCTTAGCGTACACGCCCATGGTCGTGTTACGCAGTGATCCTTCATTGAGCACCATGGACAGCTCACGTGTGAATGTATGTGACTGCAGAAAGCAGGAGAGGCTGCATAAAGTTACAACTTAGCTTTTTTTTTTTTAAACCAAAAACGCAGATATTTCTCAGCATGCAGCTATTTTTAATGAGGCAACTCCCAAAAATGTTAATAAGTGATTCAGATTTTTTTTTTTTTAATAATTCATGAGGTTTGGAAAAAGTAATGCAGCAGTAAATGCTTCGTTACTTTGAGGATTACAGCTCCAATCGGTCATAACTAAAGTCATCTTCATGTGTCTTTAATGATCCTGAGTCAATATCCTATCTAAAGACACAAACTTTCTCATCACCCTGTGACTCACTCAGAGGTGCTGGAGGCACCTTGTGCAAATCAGGAGCTTATTTATGAGCGACATAGGCTCTCAGGGGCCCGAGCACAACATGAGCTCAGCCCCCAAGTCATTAAAGAGTGATTTTTGGCATCCACTTCCACTCCCCCCCTCAGCTCCCTTGAGGCTGTGGCAGCACCTGCCCCCCACCCACATTTGAACAGCCATTTAAGATGCTGAACATATGCACACACGTTCTCTCAATTTAGCATCCACGCTGTCAGACGCAGGCGCCCACATGCTATATTTAAAAATACGTGATGCAAATGAAAACATTAAAACTCAAGAGAACATTTAAAGTCCTGATGACGTATTTCAGCACACAGACTTGCATCAGTACGCAGACACCAAGATGCTTCTTTTTTTTTTTAGCTTTTCGCGGGGAAGGAGTGGTGGCAAGTTTTGTGTTAATAGGCGGATTGATGGTCACGGGGGTTATGGGTCACCTCCCTCACTTGCACCGCGACAGGTTGACGGTTCTGGCTGGTTGACTGTGAGAAAATACTATTCAAGGCTGGCTGGTGACACGTTCATTGAGCCTGTCAAATTAACAAAACCAATGAGCTGAGCCGGGCAAGAATCACAATAACACACACACACACACACACACACATACATGGACAGGGGTAGAGGGAGAGCATGCTTTTAATTCCACCTCATCCAGAAGTTGTACATCAATCACACACTGATCTCTGTGTCACCTTGGGCTTTTCTGAGCTCCTGCAGGGTTGTTTGACGTCAGTGGTGTTAGGAAAGAGGATGTGGTCTGAATTTTACTTCACTGATTCTGCTCAACACAATGCAGGAATACATAAAAATGGCTTTAATGATGCATCTGTAGGTGAATTTACATGAAAAAGAGATGAACAGATATGTTACATTCGCTACCACCTATCTTACGGCCCTAGTTAATGTTTATGAATGATATATCATGGTATATCGATAGGTTTTGAATTATTTAAAGATCCTCGTCAGACTTGTTTCAAATGGAAAAACACTCAATACAAAGTCCTTGATTATAAACTGTTGTCTGTTAATTCATCTAACATTATTCTATTGTATACTGGTTGAAGTTTAATTATCCCAGTAGGTTATGGGTCATTTTTTAAGCTTTCAATTAAAATACAGTCACAAATAAGGTAATTACAGTAATTAAGTACAGAGTTATACAAGTAATACTGGTTAAGACAAATTTACATAATCACAATAACAGTTACGTACATTGACTGTCAGGCAGTGCAACTGCCGCTCAAAGGATTTGTCCAGACATTGAAATGTTTAGGAAATACTTAACCCCTGATGATAACTCTATCAGTAAGAAAACTAGTCATTGATGGTCGATTAGAGACTGAACTGTAGATTATGTGATTTTTCTGTTATGTTTTTAATGACTGTTAATACTATTATCATATGTCATGTTTTTATTATTACATTCAATATTTATTTGTTAAACTATTATTAATTAATTTTAATGCAGATTGCTGAATGTCTACTACAGTCATTGGACATCTCGATATTTGGCACTGGCAGATAATGAAAAAACTGTATCATTTTTTCTTCGGAATGGGTGGAAAAATAAGACTTCCGTCTCAATGAGACATTTATTTGAAAGGTTTATCTCAGGCTCATGTGTGCTGTTTTATTTTGTCGTACAGTGTCTCCTCTGATGATCGTCTGTAAGAACTGTGTGGTCGGCTCCTAAATCGAAATAACACCTCCAAATGGCTCAATGAGTGCTCCTCCTCCCTCTCATCTCCATTAAGAGGTTAGAACAGTCAATAGGTCCAGCCGAACACTGGGGACTGACCCTATTGATTTCACCGATGGTGAAGGAGGGCAGCCATTAACTGTGCACTTCCAGTGGCCTTGGTGGAACATCTAAAACTCACTCCTCTAAAAACCCGGACTGTGATGTTTTAAACACTGATCCCATGTTTTTTTCATGTCAGGCAACAGATTTTTGTTTAATTGGTCATGCTTACAACATCAATATACCTAACATTTCTGTTTATATCATTGTGTCTTGAAACAGTGAAAGACATCCTGCAGAAAACTTTACATTATAAGTTAGCATGCTGCATGGCAGGGATCTGACACAACACGTGCTTTGCCAATCTGGTATCAAATTTTTACATTCTACACATAAGTAACCCTTTAAATCTGTCATGTAAAATGTAGGGTTCCATTGTTAATCTGAACTTTCTCTATTCTCCACCACAAACACCTATTACGAAAAACAACAGATTTATGTGGTTAAATAAAGCAAAACAAAAAAGTTTTCTTTGTCAAACTTGAGCGCAGGAGTAAGAATGCACAGATGTTATGTTGGTCCCTTTGTCAGTGTGCAATAATCCTTCGACCTTATGGTTGAGTCCTTTTAACTTTTCACCAACAATAACTGTCAATCAGTTTATTATCAACAGGTTCAAACATTGATGACAGGGGTTTCCTCAGACCTGATTCAGTGGAAACCTCACAGGGTTCTTCAGCATCATTAATTCATTTAGGCGATCAACATAAACTATGAATTCATTCACGATACTACACAGAAATGATCTCCACTGGAATATGAAATAAAGCTATGTGGGTTTGAACTTTTTGACCCCTCCCAGTGTCTAGGAGGTCGTCCTGACCAACCTCTGCAGGCTGACATGGGAGGGTCCGGGGCTTTGCAGGCTCTAAAAGCTGACGTCCACCTGCAGCAACACCCAGCCCTGTTTTTGTTAACTTTACCTTTAATAAATCATATTTGTTCTAAGTAAAATAAGCACGTTTTTGAGACAGACAACATTATCAAAATTAGCATTAGATGTCTCACAGTGTTTGTATCTTTGACTAATTCACTCTCATTTTCTTTATGATGAGTGCTGGTTATAGTGGAGAGGTCTTTTCTGGTCTCCTTTAAAGTCAAATTCCAAATTTAATTCCCCAAACAATTACATTTTCCAAACATTTGCCCATGAAGTCACTTCTTTCTATGACAGGGTCTTTTCTAGATGACTGATAACGATCATGTAGTAGTGAAACATTTAGTGGAGCATTTAGCAGATCAAGACACATTTTCCCCACGAATAAAACCAGCACTAAAATACTGGTCCCAGGTCACCTGAATTATGAGTCAGTATAAGTAAGAAGTTCATCATCTTATATGATATGTCAGTCTTGTGTTTGTAAAGTATTTTCTTTCCCCATATGGCCAAAAAATTCAGTTATTACAGGTTTAGCATTAATTTGTGTTACAAGCAATATGAATGAATGCATTTGACAAACTGGAAAGTGTTGTAATAAGGTCTTTTTTTGTATGTTCTGACTTGTCTCCTTACTCGTTCTCCTTTGTTTTCAGTACAAATACGCGGGACACACACACATTTGTTTGCTTTTTTTTTTTTTATCAAAAAAGGATAGATAGAGTATTTCATTTTGACATCAACAAACCTTTCAATTTACACAGCAACAGAAGCCATAGAATCACACTGTAATTTCAGAGGCACAAAACAGGAAACTTTTTACTACTTCAGGCTGCACATTTGTCATTTCTAAAAATGAAAATGTAGACTCGCCTGTTAAGGTTTCTTCCTCGATGTCAATGAACATTGTGACAATGAAATCTAGGTTGTTCGGGGAAGGGAGGAGGTACATGTGGTTAAGTAGGGCAACAGGGGTCCAGCCACTGAATGAAGAACATTAATCAAACATAAAAGAGAGAGAGAGAGAGAGAGAGAGAGAGAGAGAGAGGGAGAGAGGGAGGAATCAACAGCACACAAAACCACACCAAAACAAAAACATGAAGAAGAAGAGCGTCCGCTTTCTCAGACGGAGCTCGTTTTATCATTCTCATCTGGTGAGCAGCCCCGTCACAAACTCCTTGCACTTCCTTGTGGTCAAAGACGTTTGTGTTGGACTCTATTACTATATTTTCATACATATATTTCTATGTTTTTTTTTTTCTTTACAAGCGTTTATTTTCTACATTTGTTATCACAAAAAACACAACTTTAGAACAAATGCATAAAAAACAGTTACATAATGACTGTTCTTGACGTTTGACCAGAACTGTTACTATGGATTTATTGCTTTGTACACTGAGTAATGTTTGGTGCCACCTGCACACTGAGGGGTGGATGGGGGGGGTCGGGTCCATGCACTGGAACCTCACTGCTGATGGTCTATACTCCCTTAGAAAATGTTTGACTTCCAGCTAAAACTCAGCTCTGCTCTTCACCTTTGGTTGATTGTGCAAAGAAATTGAAGCATCAGTAACAGTTTCTGAGACAAAGACAAACAAATTTGAAAGAAAAGGGAACTTTAAAAAAAAAAAAGGGACATACTACACATTTCAAATTGTTCCATGCATAAATACACATCCACACACATCTATATTGTGAAGTACTGACGAAAGGTCTCCACAGACAAGTGAAATTAAACAAAATTGGCCCCTTTCAGACCTTGTCAGTGTAAGTGCAGAATGAGGACAAAACAGAAATGTGGTTTTTGGTGCTCTTTCTCTTCAGGAGCCTAAACGCATTTCATTGCCAGACTCCCATAATTAAAGACAGGTCGTTACATTAAACATCAATTCATAAAATGTCTCATCTCACTTCCATTCTGTAATGGAAATGGACAATTGGCAGTACACACATTTGTGATTGCCCCTCCGGATGTATCATGTCTATGACTGCAAATAGAAATCTTATCTTTTGGTGAACTTTACATTAAGTATAGATAGATGTAAACATTGAAATACTTGATTGGGAATGTTCACTTCAACTTCCACTATGTTGTCATTTTAAACTCCCTCAAGTTCCCTTTAGTTTTAAAGGCTCTTAAAACATATTTTCTCAATCAGCTTCCCACTTTAGACAATGAAATCCTACACGAACACTCAAAGTTCACATTATAAGTTTCTGTATTTCTTTTTTTCTGTGCTTTTCTTACTGGTTTGAAGAAGCTCTGCTTGTAAAAGATACATTACATATTTTTTGTGCGCCAATCAGAGTCTGACAACTGTTAATGATAACTGTCAAATCAGATCATGCCACACCCACACAGTGCTGATGAAGCAGATTACGTTCTTTGCACGCTAAACTCTTAATAAATAATGAATAAAGCGATTGATTGTTTGATTGATTGTTGCTTTTTCAGTTGGATTTATTCACTATTATAGAGAAATACTTTAGCTTTCAGGTGCTTTAAAATTCACTCACTTATCCCTTTGATCGTGTAAATATCTATTTCACACTATTTTAAATATTTTTCCCCTCTCATTACACAGTATTAAGTTTGCTGCTCTGATATATTAAGACTCTTATACTGATTTTGGCTATTCTGTACGTTCCCAAAGTCTTTGCATTGCACAAACCCTTCAAGAGGTCGAGTACGACCGTGAATCTCTTGATCTAACAATGTCTAAATTGAATCTATAAATCCGATATATCTTTACTCTCTAGTTATCTCTGTCACATAAGTTCTATTTAAGGTAAATCTCTCAATAATGCATTGGTACAGCTAGACTTTTAGTGGCTTTACAGTTATGTGGAGTATAATAATGAGAATGGCTTTACTCCTGCACTACACTGCTGAGATGTGACGGGTTGCAAGAGCTAAACTCAAACGCTCAACTGCAGACGGTTTCAAAACGGATCACATGTAGCAAACGTTTGACAGACATTTTTTTTACCTTTTATGCAAGTGTAACCAAACATCATCATCATCACAAGTTATTATAATCACTCGTCAAATCTCTACACCAGGTCACTTACATTGTTAAGGACTTTTACACACACACACACACACAGAAGCTGCAGATAAGAAAACAAAAATCATCATATTGTGCATTAAAAGGACACACTACTCTGAGTGCATTAAGGAGAAATACAGTACAATCTATACCAACAGAGTGTCTAGTTTCTGTTTACAACGCTGTGCAGTGATGTATTTATACACTGTAATGGTTGGCTTGTACGACGTTGCACTGTAACAGTTAATTTGATAAGTAAGAGGTCCGTTCAGATGGGCAGCTTCTATGTAACCCTACAGTCTTTGTGTGGTCAGGAAGCCTCAGCTGATGGGATGAAAATGTTCACATTTACACACAATTGCACTCCAAATAAATATATCTATTATCAATATGCATAATAATACATTTACAGACTGCCAATTTGATATGTGTTACACCTCTATTAATCGAATATCTTTTAATTTTTTAGACTTTTTCAGAATTTTTACATTAAGTTGATACTTTTTTCAATTCATTTTTAGAATTTGTGCAAACAATACAGAGATGGATTGTAGATTCTCTTGCTGCTCATTTGTTGTTTGATATTTTGTATGACTAATCTGATGCACACTCAGGAAAATAAGTCTACTCATGTGTCGATGAATGTGTGTTTGGTTTAGGAGTATCCCTCATCCTGCCTGTATCCGTAGCCTCCTCCCTGTGCTCCCTCCTGGACGTACTCCTCTGTCTTCTCCCAACCCGAAGCCCAGCCTCCGTTCACCTGTGTGGTCGCACCGTACGATTTAGCTGGACCTCCAAAGGCACCGTAATTTTGAGTGATGTCGCCCGTCTCTTCCGCCAGCTCATCCTCATCTATGAAGCCACACTTCTCCTCGCTGGTCAGTTCTGGGTCGGCCCACGGCTGTTTTTCTCCCGACGCAAAGATCCCATAGAAGATTACACCCCCATAATGCACCATGGAGGCAATCAGGAACACATACTGCCACTCTTCTCTCGTCTACAGTGGAAAGGGACACAAAACATTGTTTTCAACCCCTTAACGGGAAGTAATTTTTTTTAATGTTTGACAATGATAATAACTCAAACCAATAATGAATTGATCCCACTAACGAGCACTGTCTGTGTGCCAGGGACGCACAGTTGTCCAGAAACACAGTTTGGGCCTCATGTTACCATGAATATACCGTATACCATCCTGCTGCCTCGAGTACTCACTAGCAAACCAGTTTATTAACATGTTTATTAATCCACAGATGAAAATAGTCCCGAACAAATTCTCACTTTTCCTCCTTTTGAGTAATGTTTGCTGAAAAAAATTTCCCAGCTGCTGTGCATTTACTAATGCATTTATTGATAAGACTTCTTAAAGCTTAACGTTGCAGCATATTAACATTTAATAAATTGTTTCTAACACACTGTAGGCCGAGTATAGTTGTACGTAGCTATAAGGTCATTTGTGTGCACATTATTTGCCAGCACTCACCTCCTATGAGGACATATTTTATATTATTACAACTGTGTTTCACTATATTGCCATTCATTGTCTGTTTATACCTCAGCCTCCACTTATGGATGCTTCATTGGAGGTGTTTATGTTGTTGATGAATACATTAGCAAACATTTATACCTGTTTACACCTACATTATAATGCTAATATATTTATATTATTATACTGCTCATGAAATGCTAAATAGTGTTGCCCACTTCTTAAAGATATATTGCACACATGAAATCAGAGTATTTTTATTGATGGCATGTTTGGTGACTGAAGAGAGAAGGCCTTACCTTGTTCTTCGTCATAGTGCCGACAATCAGCGGGCACACCATCCCAGACAGGGTACCCACACCATTAGAGATGCCCATTAGGATACTGGCATAGCGTGGAGCAATGTCCAGGTGATTGACATTAAAGCCTGATGAAGCAAAAAAAAAAAACGTGAAATGAAAATATTGTTGATAAAGTTGTGAATTAGGACAAGGCCAGGTAGCCAGATTTCAATTCCAAATTGAGTGTAACACTGTGTCAGTCACATGATAGAAGCAACAGAAGCAGGACACAGTTGTAGATAAAAGCAGCACAAGCGGTGACCATCTTGTTGCAGAAATAGGCAGCAACTCGCCACACATCCTCCC
The DNA here is from genome assembly GCF_042242105.1 of Pempheris klunzingeri. Taxonomy (NCBI): domain Eukaryota; kingdom Metazoa; phylum Chordata; class Actinopteri; order Acropomatiformes; family Pempheridae; genus Pempheris; species Pempheris klunzingeri. The sequence continues at coordinate 12,987,871 of NC_092012.1, forward strand.
CCACCCTGACTCTGGCTGAATGAGTAAGTGTCCTCGTGAGCTGCCTCACACTGCTTGCCTGGCAAATCCCCCGGGACAGCTAGCACTGAATTATTAAACGCTCCAGGAGAAAGCTCAAGAACAACAGGCAAGAAACTGATTTTGCACACAGTCACAGACCTCTGCATCCTCTCTAGCTAAGCATGAATATGAAAAGAACTGTGAATGAATGGCTAGAGACTGCTGAAAGGTTCATCTTGGCAGTGACAATGTGCTACAAATACTATCTGCTGTTGTAAAAAAGATCACTCAGTCCTACAACATCAAAGCAGCGAATATACCACTGCTTGGGATGTAATTTCAAATACAGTCCAACTATGTTATAATGCTTTATAATACCCACACTCATGGTTACATGTTAAAAGAGTCCAACCAAGAATCCAGTCTCTACTTTAGATAAAATGTTCTCCACTTCTACATCCTGTCAACACAACACGGCGCAAGTGTTTATCATAGAAGACTTTATCAACTCTTAAATTAAAACTACATTTTAAAAATACACTGGGAGTAGCCAACAGGCTGTTATCACATATTGAATTAAAACAACAGGTTGACATTTGGACAAATGCACTCATGTTCTCTTTGGAAAAGAGTGTGATGAAAATCATTAATGCTCTCATATCTGTTTGGTCAATACTAAGCTATAGCCAGTGGACAGTTAGCTTAGTTTAGCATAAAGACTGGGAGCAGAGGTAAGCAGCTCAGTCTGGCTCCGTCCACATGTCCTCTTAGTTTTGTATGAATTAAATAAAGGAGATACAACATGTTAATTATTGAGCATTCGGGTTGCTGCTAGGAGGATTTTGTCTGTTGTGGAGAAAGCTGTTTCCCTAATTTTTAGGCAATGCTATGCTAACCATCTCACTGCCTTCAGCAATAAAGCCAATAAGAGTTGTTCCCACAAATGTCAAAGTATTATAGTATTATTAGCCTTTTAAAAATAGCACAAAGAAAAAGTACATGGACACCAATAAGTATTGTTATGAAAGGCATTCTATATATTCACATATGATAGATAATAACAAAGTAAATAGCCTTCTCCCAGATTCCTCAGATCCATTGGCCCTTCTATTGTGAAAACTATATAAAGCCACATTACATTAGCGCCAGTACAAGCAGTGATCGCATATTTTTAACTACAGGATATTATATCCCAAATCCCAAATACTTAAACTGTATTTGGATTAAGCTGAAAGTGTGTTTTACTAACCTGATATAGCAAATCCACTGAAGCCCACCGCCAGCACCAGGAAGGAGATGGCCACCCCTTTGCTGTGGGAATATCCTACCACCAGCAGCAATGTGGCCTCCATGCCAAAGCCTAACAGAGACAGACAGCAGGTCACACACACACACACACACACACACACACACACACACACACACACACACACACACACACACAAAGCCCACAGGCTGTTGGTCATCGCGGTGCCAATTGAATTAAGCATGATACATTGTCTGCACTCAATTACGTAAGTGACAGATATGAAATCAATGCGTAGTCACAATCAGTGAGTCAACTTGTGTATAAGTATCGAACAGATAGATTTTTACAAAAATATAAACACAAGCGTCTCTTAAGCAATCTGGCAGTGAAGAGTAACTGAAAAAGGGAGCAGTGTGAATCCAACACCATGAAAGTAACACCCTGTAGCTGTGCACAGAGAGGTGTGGAAAATGATATTTCATCCTCAGTTCAGACTTCTCACCTCCACAGTTCATGATTTTCCTGACATTGGTAGTTGACAGGATGTTCTTGCTGCGTAGATGGTCGGCCAGCTGGCCGCCGATGGGCACAATGATAGTCATCACCAAATGGGGCAGGGCAGACAGTATTCCAACCTAGAAACAGAAAATAAAAAAATAAAATCAGGCGCAGTGTGATATGGCAGCACAATGAACATATTATTCCTTTTTGAGGAAAAAGGGTGGCTGTTTCATTGCATTGTAGGGTCGTAGTCTCTCTTTTCCAGTTTCACTGATCACCCAGTTCGTGCTCCATGTTTGTCACCTCCCCCCCTCACTAGTGTTGTAAGCCCACCTTGCTTATCTCAAAGCCGAAAACTTCCTCAAAGTATGCAGGCTGGCTAATCAGCAGCAGGTAAAACGTCCAGCTCCTGCAGAAATTGGCCACGATGATTGCATAGACAGGCATAGAGGTAAAGAACTTCCTCCAAGGCGTCTTGAATTTCTGGAATAGATATCACAAAGAACTGACTTTTACACACACATATACATATATATTTATATATATTGCATTACATGTCTAATAGTGTTTCTCTGACAAAAGAAAAAAGGGCAATGGGAATGCATTGTGATCTGTTGGTAGCTCTAGTATCCTTGGGTGACATAAATTATATTTGTCTTTCTTAAGTCTGGGTTGTTATTTAAAGGGTATCACCTCACCTCAGAGGGACCCGTTAGCTTGGCACTCTCCCCAATGCTCTCCTCAATGTAGCAGCGTTCCTCATCAGTGATGGTGGGATGTTCAGCCGGGCTCTCGTAAGACACGAGGACCCAGAACATATACCATAGTATGCCAAAGCTTCCTGCAAACCAGAGACAGATTACATGTCAGAGCTTTAGATAATTACAGATGAAGTGCAGCAGCTAATTTTGACCTCGGCAAAATACAGTACACACACACACACACACACACACACACACACGCACTCACACACAGTGTTTGGCAGCCTGATCTTTCCAAAAGGCCTGAGAGAATAAAACCCAGACAGCAAAGCTAACTGTATTCAGTCCAGAGAGGGATGAGGGGGGTTATTTATTGACACACCCAAACATCAGGGGGAGGAAATCAATGCTTGGTCTGCCTGAATAAATCCATTTGACTTTCACTGGACTCTCAGTGACAAACTCTTTAAAAAACACTTTTGACAAACACATTGTAAATTTCCCCGTCGTGGGACGAATAAAGGAATATCCTATCTTATATATATACTTTTTGCCATCATTAGCACCACAGAATTTCATCTCCAATACTTCCATGCAACGACACACACACACACACACACACATATATCACATGCAAGCCATCATCGATCAATCTTACCATAGAGATAGAACACAGAGGACCAGCCTGAGTACTGAACCAGGATCCCAGCCAGAGGCATCGCTATCACAGCACCAGCATAAGAGCCTGACAGCCGGCGAGACAAGCGAGTCAAAACACGGAAGCTCAGATTTCTTGCTCAATATAGTTATAAGCAACACATTGGTTCTGATCCTAATTTATAAATGAAAATAGGGGAAATTGAGAAATTACCACAGAATGAGATGGTGGCCAGACGACTCCTTTCCAGCGGAGGAGCCCACTTACTCCAGATGCCGTGACAGGCCGGGTAGGTCACTCCCTAAACACAGCACACAGCAACAGTCTGTATTAGTTCATGATGAAGAAACATGCAGACACACTGAGCAGCAGACTGGGACCCCGTGTGCTTTGGCCTATTGTTTTGAAGCATACCAGGAGTTAGTAGGGGATTGGCTTGCACAGGCACGATCATTTAAAGCTATGATTGTGTTAAAATAAATATTTGTACAGTGACCAAATCATAAACTGTGTGCATATACTAGTTTGCACCCATTTTGATGGATCCAATCCTGTACTGTTCCAATAAATAATGGTCTCAAAATCTGTATATGAGCTGACATAAAACACACCCCAATGTGCGCATTGGTTTCAAACATCATAATGGTATTATAATGCTTTATTTTGGGATTATTCGAGTTTACTGTGTTCTAATAATCTATGAGGAAATACCCTTTTAGGTGCGAACATGTGATAACAGACAATGATGCAATAACTAACAAAAATTAACATTTTCACCCTTGTAATTAACATGAAAAAACTGCACAGAGCCGTGAGTAAAGGCGACCTGATGAGCTGTTCATGGAGCAAAGTGGCCCTGCAGCTATTAAATGTTCATCAGCTACTAATTTGAACAAACTGTGTTGATGTAATAATGAATTCCACATGGACTTTTCTTATGAGAGCAGTGCAGCTTTAAGGGATGAAATATTAGATTGGATAATATTTGACTGTTTTAATTTACTCTAAAAGCTAAAATTCAACCACTAATAAAGATGTGCTACAACATTTTATATGATGCTGATTAAAGAATTTACTACTGTAATGAGTGTTTGGTGCCATTTGTCCAAAAATACGGAAAAAAGATAGAAGGTCACCAGCCACACATTCACCCATCATAAAAATGATCTATTTATACAAATGATGCAAACCAACAGCTTCATCTTTATTATGTGTCTGATATACTGTATTTGCATATGTGAGAACCGCAGTGTCCACTTTCTGTAGTTTATATGCCAAGATTTACTACACAGCAGGCAGATATCTGGGTGTCATGTTTCACTATGAAACCAAAGGGCTGAAGTGCTTTCGCCTATCAGCATTTTCCTTTGCATCTATCTATACACAGGCACTTTGCTGTTGTGTTTCCAGGATACAAAGCGTGACAGCAATAAAAAATAAAAAAAAGGCCTGGACAATCCCACAAACACTCAGCTGTAGTGGACCAGATCAATACGGCTCATCTCACATTTCCTCTGGCTGAATATCCAGTGCACATTAGAGTCTTTCCTTTGCTTCCTCATGTGAAGTCAGATTTGCAGGAAGCCCCTTTGTATGGTGTTACTGCCAACCCCCAGCTACTGCTATAATAACACACTCTGGTTTCCATCAAAGAGCACAGAGGTTTTAAAATGTTTAGACGTTTAGGTGGTACTATCCTCTTACCTCCACCAACCCTTGTAATATCCTCACAAAGATGACACACCCATAATGGACTCTTGCAGCCGAGGGAATGAACATGTTGAGAGTTGAGGTCAGGACAATGGCTGCACCGAATACCCTGAAAAAGATAAGATATATGTTAAAAATAGCATTACGACGCTCGTTATCATTTCAACTGAACTGCATGTGTCATTAACATGATTCAGCTTTGTGCCATGGAGACAAGGAACGGTGCATTGATCACATTAGATATATCAAACTGGATGCTTTTTTAACAAAAATACTAACATATAATTGGCCCTGATTTTTTTTTAAATCATACTTTACTCTAAAATCATTCATAAACACGTAATCAGTTTATTTTATGTGAGTACCTGATACAGGAGAGTTTAATCATCGGTGGAACCAACAGGTCACTTAGTGACGCAGTTGTGTCCTCGGCTCTGATTGGCCCTGAACCACAAACCGCTCTTCTGACGTCATAGGAATAAATATTTCAAGCGCAGACGTTATACGAACGGTCACGTCGATACGTATATGTTGCTTAGCAACCGTCCAATCGTACAGAAATATTTTTCCACGAAGAAACGTGTTTGGTTTTAATTTAACGTCGAAATAGACGCAACAGAAGATTTATTCATCACTTCTTTTTTTTTTCCTTTTACAATATTTTCATATTAAACGCAGACAGGAAGCTAAGGCAAAAACAGGTTGAGGTTTCTTCCGTGTTTTCGTCATTAAAGATAGACGGAAGGAAACATCTTTTAGATTTTATTTATCTATTTATTTTATTTTAAATTTTTTTTTTACCGCGGGGGAGCAGCTGAGCAAGTGAGATGAGGCGCGTGCAGGGGAGGGCCATAAACACCGGGCTGTTTCTCATTTCTGTCACGTTCACCCGCCCCTCTCATCCGCACGCGGGGGGCAGACCCTAATCCGGCTGAGACCACTGTTGGGCACGAGACCAATTGATTCGATTATTACATCCTCGTGTCAATCAACAGGGCGAGAATCAGACAGGGAAATAAACATTAGGGGAAAAAATAGACTGGCATGCATTGAAAGTGGGCTTCAGCAGGTAGAATATAGCTGGTTATGCTTTTTGATAATTTCTGTTGGGAAATGTTACGCTTTTATTTGTCTGTTAGATTATAAACGTGCATGAGGGTGGAGAAAATCTGGGCCTCTGGTGTTATGGATGGAACCACTTCGCCTTTATGGTCGTTTCACTAATAAAATTAGCCAGTGTACGTTCCAGCATTCACTCTCTAAATGCGCATTAAATGTGCATAAACATCAGATTATGGTCTGGTGTCTGTAATATAGCGGGATGATGCATTGGCAGAGCTCCTGTGAATGAAAGCCCTTGGCGCAGAGGCAGGGTCTGGTCTCTGCGCCCTGAGGAGCGGCAGATTAGACCCGGCTCCCCCCGGGGAGCTCATTAACAGGTGGCAGAGAGCCCTGACACCGGGAGTCGCAGGCCTGCCAGCCCGGTGGCCTCCCTGCAGCCCTGCATCCCTTCAGAGCTGCTGCCTTTATGACTCTGACTGAGACATGTTCATCCAATTCATTATTCACACCACAATGACGCCATTTTTTTTAAATGTCTGTCTTTGGCTGTGCTCGATTCTTTTAATTTCCTTCTTTAATTTTTTTCTTTATTCATTTTTTTTTTTTTTTTTTTTTACTGAATTCATTCTTGTCACCATATGTTCATTTTCGTTTCCTGCGTATTAATATTCTTTTTTTTTTTTTAAATAACACAGAAACAAAACAATAAAAGGGAGTGAGAGGAAGAGTCACGCCAACTGTTCAGCTAATAATGATCATCTGCTGAAGGAGCGTGGCTGTGTGTGTGTGTGTGTGTGTGTGTGTGTGTGTGTGGTGATTCACGGGGAGAGCAGCCTACCTGTTTGCTGCCAGCCTGGAGGAGATGTATCCTCCCGGGATCTGTGTCACGATGTAGCCCCAGAAAAAGGATCCGTGAATCAGTCCCACCGTCTCTGGATCCCAGTTGAACTTGGCTTTCTGGTTTTATGATATAGAAAACGAAACCAGTAAATAAAAATAATAAATAAAACAGTGGCCTTGAATATTGTTATTGTTAAATGAGGATACTGCATTTTTGGCTCTATGATTTAAAAAAAAAAAAGGGAAAGAAAAGCATTTATTCTCTGAGTGGATTGATGTAAAGACAGGCCTGCTTGTTAAAGGCCTGAAACGGTTTATTTCGATCAGATGACATTGATCTGATCACAAAAATCATTCATGTGTTCTGCACGTCACAGAAACACTACAGGGAAGATGTGTGAAATGTAAACAGCTGTGCGTGTTGAATCATTTGGTTAATATTTGGCCTAAATGCAAAAATCATAAATATATGCATCCCTTTTATCCAAATATACAATAGCCTATGAGGGTTATTATGAATTCACATATTAAGTCATATTCTTACACCTTTGTCTCCCTTTTTACTTACATATTACTAACTTATCAATACATATTTGCATTTTATGCAAAATGATGATGCCAAGTCCAAGTCAAATGTCTATGTTTGGAAAAACGTTACATCTCGACATGATTCAGACCACACTAACAGGACACAGAGATTCATTTGATCTTTTTAAAGCTGAATCATGTTAGAAAAGCTATTGACAGCAACATCTCTATGGCGCATTAATGACAAGGGCGTGTTTTGGAATATCACACGCCCATTAGAGGATTCCTTACGCACAAATATCCTCTTAAATTCCACTGAAACCATCCATAATTATTGGGGACTTCTTAAGATTTAGGAGGTGATTTGTGGCCTTTAACGACAGCAGGCCTTACAGCATGCTGTATTACATGTGTGGAGGCATTAATTGTCCCCTGGTTGTTTTTTCTTGCAGAAATAAGACGCATCTTATGTCGTTGTACTCTAAATCATCTTTGCGTCAGAGACGCACGCCGTCGTCGTCGCCACACCTCTTTGATGATGATCTTGCCGTTCTGGTGGATGGTGCTGTTGTTGACCATGCCCACTATGGCCACGCCCAGGTTACACCGGATACCGAAGGAGATGCAGAAGCCCAGGCCGCTCATGATGGCGATGATGTAGCGGCGGGGCAGACCGAAGCAGTTGCAGTCGCACAGCGGGGGTTTCTTCTCCGCGGCCTCCCGGGGCCGCCCATCCTCCGTCAGCTCGATCACCTCCCCGGTTTTCTGCCTCCTCTCCATCACCCTGCAACAGCCAGGTGAGGACAGTGTCTTGGCAGGTGTCCCCCAGTAAAACATCATCACATGAGATCTGGATGATGATGATGATGATGCGCCCTTTAAAAATCTAATATCTCCAAGTAGGCCAATCTATATTTCCATTTATTTCCATTTAGTATTAATTTTTCATCACGGGCACTTGGGTGGTGTGTATATATATGTATGTGTGTGTGTGTGTGTGTGTGTGTGTCTGAGATTTCCTGTTATTTCAGTCAGGAAAATGCAGGATGTTCTTGCACAATCACCTACATCAGGCAGCCGTGCAGGAGCAGAGGCCTCCACACTGTATTTTCCACTGGAGGAAATGTGTGTGTGTCTTAAGGAGCGACACGCCTATGAGGCTCCAGTCACATGGCTCAAAGAGACACGAATTAAAAAGCAAATACGTTCGTCTGGATTTGAGCTCGATAAAACAACAGTGACACGAAGATGGAGACAAACTGCTGGGAGCGGGGAGAGGGCGAACACGTTCCTGACTGTACCGCATTGCAGCAGCCCACTCACTTTCACACTCATTAGCATTCACGGGACCGAGCAGCAGCAGCTCCAGCCTCCAGACACACGTCTGTGGGCATTCCTCAAAGTCCCCCCCCCCCCCCTCCATTTTTTTTTTTTCCTTTTTTTTCTCCTGGAAAGTCACATTTAATCACCACAAGCTGTTTATCCAAATTCAAGATGTGAAAAATCCAAACCCTTAAATTCCTGTGTCTGCAAACGGATGAAAAGCAACAAGGCGAATTAATTTATAGGAGAAAATGAATCGAATAAATTAGAAACTGATGTGTGACTCGTAGTAGAGTCAAAGGCCTGATTTTGATTGGTTGTGTCTGAGAAAAAATACAGAATTAATGCGATTTTAGCCTCAGTGGAGCCAAACTTCTGCTGCGCCTCAGTAAATTTGCATCAGTTTTTACTGGATTCATTCTTCAGATTTGAGGGAATTCAGAAGGGACGATGCCCCCCAAAAATGCGTAAAAAGACACGAAAAGCGAATTCACGAGGGAATAAACCAGATATAACTGGAACATTTCGTTTTATTCAGCAGCACGTGCAGAAACTAGTAAAGGTGCCTCAAAGAAACGCCACATAATTCCTGTCAGCGGCCAGACTGATGGTTTAAAAATCAATTTCAGACATCACGCGTGCGTCACTGCTTTTACAGATAACATGAAATGCATCCGAAATTATGAATGAACCCCCAACACGAAAAAAAAAAAAATTACGCGTGGCCTGCACGTCCTGTATAACCTGTGTGCTAATGAGATTCAGGTACAGGCCCCGCATCAGGATGGACCCAGTGTGTGCAGCTGTCACACACACACACACACACACACACACACACACACACACACACACTTGATTGCATAATTTTCCTCTCACTTCTAGAGGCGTGACTAAAGACGCCTGCAAGTTGCAAAACATTTTTTCGGTGACCTGCAGACTTGCACACCACCCTGACTCATGTCTGCTTAAATCAACTCATAATCACACTTCCACGCGTGGTCATTACCACGCACCACTCAGGATTACAAAAAAAAAAAAAAAATCAACCCAGTCTTACCTGTGCATCTGACCCAGGGCCTTCCCCGCAAATTCCTTCACCCCCGCCGCTGCTCTCATCTTCACTGACTCCATATCCAGTTTCTGTGTGTTAGAGGCCTGTTTCTCAATATTACTTTACTGCCTAATCGTCATGTTACGGCGCAGGATGGCCGACTGCAGCGGCTACAAGGAAAAACAACTAACCAAGTTATGATAAACGTGAGTCCTGGGGGAGAGGGGGGGTTGGTTGGGGGGGGGGGGGGGGGGGGGTGGCGATCCAAAAGAACGCGTCTAATTTTCACGATGAAAGCGCAAAAGCGAAAACACCTCCGCGCAAAGAATCAAGCGAGCTGCGCGCCTTCGTCCACCAGCTCATCTCCTGCCTGGCGTACAGTAGCCATCACGACGAAAAACAAAAAGGAGTGAAATTGATCGCCAGCGTCGCGCAGAGCTGTGGACTCCGTGTCCGCAACAACAAAAAGGGAGAGGGAGAGAGAGAGAGAGTGTGTGTGTGTGAGGGAGAGAGAGGGGGAGAATGAATAGATTTTTTCGTTCTTTCAAAAAAAAAAAAAAAAGAGGCTCAAAGTTATTTAGAAAAAAAAAAGAAAAAGATTAAAAAAAAAAAAGAAGAAGTGGGTGTTTTGGAGTGGCTTCAATAAATCAAAGAGGGAGTGAGAGGCTGGATCGTGTTTCCTGTGGTGAGCGCAGGTTCATCTGACGTCGTGTTCAGCACCGAGGTCAGCGACAGCAGCTCCAGCGTTCAAACATCTGGCCAGCTGCAAACACAGGCCACGATGATGTATATATATACATATATGTATGTATGTATGTGTACATGCTGGTATATATGAGGCTGTTTCTGGCATATTTCATATAAAAGTTGCGGATCGAAATGCTTTGTGTCGCAGCCTAAATGCTGTGAGATGTAACACAAGTCTTATTCGATTGTGCATATTTTTATTTTGGCGTTTTAGACTTAAATTGTATTTAATATATATACATATATATATATATATATATATATATACAAGTACAGTCGATCCCATGAATGAAAGCAGCAGCCCTCCTGAGGGCGGTGCTATGGAAACCAAATGAGCAGGAGTGGACCCCCCCCCCCCCACACACACACACACACACACACACACACAACAAGCTCCTCTCCTCAACACAGGAATACATCAATAATTTAAGCGTCTCCCATATCCCCCCCCCCCCCCCCCCCCCCCCCCCCCAGTCCTCCCGACAGCCACATCTTCCCACAGAGGCAGGAACAAAAATTTAGGAAGCTTTTTTTAAATATTTAATGAGGTTTCAAAAAGATATCATCTGACAACTGTCCCTCAACAGCGTTTGCAGACCAAATGTAGCCAAATAATAAAAAGGCTTCAACTACAATAATAATAATGATAATAATAATAATAATAAGTATAATAATGATTGAAGTAGAAGAAAATGAAAAACCTTAACTCAGCCTGTAGATGTTAGATGTGTGATTAGAGGATAAAAGAGAGAAGAGAAAAGCGATCAGTGTCTTTCTCGTCATTTGTTGGTATTGGGCACCATCTGGTGGTCACACATGGCACTGCACTACATTCATATTTCAATTTTGTTGATTCTTTTCCGGCTTTGTGTGTATTATTGTCATATATTTCCCTAGAATATGTATGTATTTTGTTATATTGTGTTTTATATACTCTTCTTAAACCCCCCCTCCACTTCCACTATTTTGACTGTCTAATTCTCGTGGGAGTGTGACCTGTGCAGAGTGCTGCATGTGTCAGGTGTGACACTAGGAGGCTGTTTTCACATCCATCTGCTGAAGGTGTAAAGAAGTATCTTTACAAGTATCTTTTTTTTTTTTTACGTCTCCAAACATGTCTAGAGGGGATCTTTGCGTCAGGGGAAGGTCATTTTCCTGACTTCGCCCGTCACATCTTTTTACTTTGTGTGGCAGGTGAGTTCGAGGCAGCAAATACCATTCAATTAAAAAAAAACTGTTCATAGATTTACTGAAAGAAAATCAGACACATGAGATCAGTGGCATGAGTCCTGGCTGATTTAACTGAGAATCCGCAGGTGAGCGGGAATGGGATGAGTAAGAAGTGAAGGCAGGCAGGTATGGAGAAGGGTTCAGGTACTAGTTTCAAGGTAAGGGGTTACAGGACTCTGGATTCAGCAGGTGGAAAACAGTGGCATGAAACAACAATGACAATCTAGCCACTGACCATGGAAAAGGTCCTATAACCTGATGGAGGAATGAGACATGGGTGACCAGAGGCCACCTGGTGGACAGGTGGAGACCTGCATGGTGAGCTAATATGGATGCAGGCGCCTGGGGGTGTGGGAATGTGGCTGAAAGGAGGGATGGAGAGACAGAAATGGATACAACTGAAACAGACATGCTTTTGTTATCTGGTTTTGTGCTGTTGTGTACGTGCAAATGAAACTCGTACAAAAATTGGTTAGTCCTTCATTTATTGTGAACATTAAAAGCTTTAGTGCATTTCTGTACGATAGGCTACAATGAACTTAAGAGTTAACTGACGAGATATTTACACAGCTGCAATTCGTGCACATCAAACCAGACAAAACGACTACTTAGCCATGACTAGCGGCAGCAGCAAATAATACGAAACACGGTTTGAGTTCAGATAGGAAACCTTGTCATTATAAAATCATAGAAAAACGAGTAAACACAGACGTTTAAGGCATTTGTTTGTTGGGAAATACACCATGCACCCTGCATTGTCATCCTCTGACCACTTGCACGCATCTGACATCTGCATCCTGTATCAACGAGTGGCGCTCATTATAAGATGTTTAATCCTGAGATTGGAGTAAGCCAGGCTTAGTTTTCTGTCACACATAATTTGCTGATAATCACAATCACAACTGGAATCACAACTGCTTCATTTGGAAGCAGGTTTCAATATAAACACAGACAAAATTAAATTCATTCATTAAGCTTAAGAAGTTAAAAAAGCTTAACTGTATTTAGAAAATGACTGAAATTGAAATGTGAAGAGATATAATTAAATCTTTGTCTTCCACAGAATCTGCAGAAGGAGTTTTTTTACTTGTCTGGTCCCTTGACAAAGTAGTAATTTATGGTATAAAATGTACTTTAAGAACTGTCTGAACACTGATTGGTGATCATTTATGAGGTGATGAAGAGCACAAAATATGACATCAGAAAGAAAGATCTTAAAAAAGAGGATTATGGAGTAACTCTAAACACAAAGGCTTCAAGCTGCAAAGCAGAAACAGCTCAATAAATAAATTGCATTGCAACCCATTTAAATAGATATCATATTTTCTCTATCTACAGCAACACTTAACCAGCTAGGGGGGTCATTCCCCCCCCCACTGACTTGTATACCAACCAGGGTACAAGCAGTTCCTCTTTCTGTACATCTCTACAGTTATTTAAGCCTACAGTATAAGAGGATGCAAAATCTGAAATCAGAAATACAGGCCGTTAATTATCCGCACGTAACGCTAAGAGGAGCGAAGCAGACACATGATCAACCTAAACTCAAGTGCGCAAACTGATTGTATTAAACAAGAAGATCTGTCAAGAGATCTTCCAACAGTTTCTTCATGTAGACTTTTCTTTGGGTAGAAATCTTATAATTGGTCCCGTAGCAAGCTGGAAATACATTTGGAAGAGGAGGCGTGAGACCGCGGCTGCTGTCTCGTCATAACGCTGCTGCAGTGAGTGGAATAACACCACACTTCTGATTGTGACGGTATCACTGCAGCATGGTGGAGGTACATGGTTCTCAAATGCACAGTTTTTAAGAGCTTTTTCCAAAAGATAATACACTCAAATAACAAGACTGACAACTGTATAGTCCAGCTATAAATCAGTGGAAATAAACATTATGGAGCTACCAATTTTTTAAAATGATGGTAAGAGAAACATAGTGAAGCTGTCTGAGGGATGAGCACCGCCTATTGCGAATTTTAATACAAAGATGTGTTTCATTTTAGATATTAAAGATATGTTTTCTACATTCATAGTTATATGACAGAAAATGATATATGATGTATTAAATCCCTTTAAGCACAATCGCCATTCAAACATTTTACAACTCACTAATTCCTTCTTGTCTGACCAGTCCTTCATCTTGTATTCTCTTCATCAGAAGAATCACATGCAGAAAATTAAATGGATGATATCATAACCATCTCTTGTAAAGGGTTATTACACCTATTGTCACATTTTTCACAACACCACAAACATTAACTGTATCGGCACATACAGAGATTTCATTACGAATGGAGAGTTTGAAGGCATTACACGGGGACCGGTTCAAGCTGCACTTATAATCTTTTTGCTCTCTCCATCCAAACACCATCCGACAACTTTTTATGGCACAGAAAAATGTTTCCGCCACCCAAGAAGTTGTTTTTAAGCAAATGTTGCATTGCATTTTTTCCCCGATGCTGCTACACAGATCAAATTATAGTAGTCAATTCAGAAAGAAAATATGATAGTGTTTTGATCCTAAAGACAGAAGCCCTTATACTGGGATGTTGTCACAGAGGAGGAACCTCCTCCTGGGCAGGTGGAGGTGTGAAGCCGGGGCTACGGGCACTCAGACAACACTTCGTGCTTGTCTGTCATCGAGGACATATTCGACTCTGGCTCTGTGATGAAACTGGCACTCAGCTGGAGTTTGAGCCTCTCCACCTCGTAGTTATGCAGGTACTCTTGAATCAGGTAGCGCTCCCGTTTAATCCGCGCCTTCACATCTGACGGGACGTCCGGGATCATCCACGCCACGAAGAACTTCACCACAAAGACCACGTGCTGCAGAGGAAGAATCATCACATGGTAAAGATATGATCAGTTTTCCTATATTAGTTCTGAGCTTTTAGTCATTGAGTACAGAGTTGGGGGGGAGCCATGCTTTCTTACTTCCATGATAATGATGAAGGCCATTTTGGCTGCCAAGATGTGCCAGAACTGCATGGTGTGAGTGTACTCCGTCTGGTGGCCTGGAGGGTAACGGTAGTCACGGTATCTTTGCAAAACAACAAGCAGACAGGCGTCACCCAATCAGTAAAATTTCATTAATGCCATTATTAAACAAAATGTGCTGGCACCAGTATAAATGCTGCATGAGTCCGAAACTTATCCGATAGCTCAAACAAGATTAAACACTTATTATTTAAATTCCTGAAATAAAGCAAAAGTCTAGATAAGAAGTTTAGATAAGTTTAGATAATTGGAATACAAAATGTCTATAAGAACCTTAAACCTGCAATTAAAAAAAAAATACTGCTATTATAACTACATGAAGTTAATTTGAAATCATCTTTTGTACAAACTCTCAAAATGTATCCAATATTCACTCTTCTTTCAGCTGTTTGCTTTTGTATTTTTTGTGTGTTTGTACTTATTTCCATCAACTCTTGAGGGAAAATATTCGGGCTCTTTCGTTGCTAAATGCTCCACCAAGTCGCTCATTGTGTCTGTTTGTATTTCTCATAGTGTGCAGTTGGTTTACCAGAGGTTTTTTTGCGGAAAACAACTGGACTGCTGTGGCTGTAAACAGCGCTAAGAGACTGGTGAGAGTGAGTCAAAACATTTGTGCTGCAGGCTTTACGATGGTGAAACCAATGAAGGTTGAAAGATGCTAAAATGTTCTGTGGAGCTGAGAGGAACGCTGCTTTGTCACTATGATGGACCTGTCACATTAAACATGATCACCTGACCAGTTGTTCATATAGAATACTGCTTAGTGCAGCTTTTAAGGTCCTCAGAAATGTGGAAACTAGCTAAAGCCAGACGCACAACGAGCTTTTTAGGCTCTGCTACCTGCAGGTGGCGGTCAAGTTGTCAAACCAGCGGTCTTGCTCCTCCGGCATGTTGTTGTCAGGTATCTGTGAGATGTTGTATATTGACAGGCTGTTGTTAACGTAGCCCCGCATGCCAGCCCCTTTACTGTAGGCGTACAGGTAGACCATACGGGGGATCATGTCTGAGGTGAACGCCATTATGAAAGCCTGGGACAAAAGTAAGCACAAAAGGCTTTAGTTAAATGATTGCATCTTTAGTAAAATTGCTTGAGTTAGTTAAAGAGTTAGTTTGATACACAGTGTCATGCTTGATGCTTGATCAGGTTGTCGACAAACAGCACTGCAATTCATAAATCCAAAAATGTTGCACATTCACCATACATGAAAATAAAGAAATGAAAAAATTCACTCACAGTTATTGATAAACATGATCGTATACCACCACATGTATGACACTCACATTGGTAACAACAGACAAAATGGCCACTGCGTTGAGGATTTCCTGCCACGCTCCAATGTTTCGGGCCTTGGATGCGACCGGGCGTCTGAACTGGGTGGTGAACTTCCAGGCGTCCACCCTGATCTCCAGAATGTTGTTGAACAGAGCCAGGAGGGGAGCCAAGGGGAAAGAGGCCACGAACAAAGTGATGAAACCAAACTGGACCACTGAAATGACAGAGCAGGTAGAGGGAGATAGTGATAAAAAAAAGACAGAGAGTGGAAATCAGGGACATGTAATATATGAATAGAAGAGCAGACAGCTAAAAATCTGTGATTTGTAACACATAAATTCTGTACACATAAAAAAATGTATCATGGAGCCACATTTGTCTTGCTCTCCTGTCCAGATATGACGATACTGAAAAGAAGCTCGGGGAGGAATCTCACCCATCTCCAGGTACTCATAGAACAATCCCAGCTGGCTGAAGTTCTGCAGCACGTGGTCCTGCTCCCAGCGGCTGTAATGGTTCTCGGGATGGTGCCGCCCCTTTCTGCCACTCCACCAGTTACGCATCAACCTATCGAGAAGCCCGTGAAGAAGACAGACGTCAAACTGCTACGCCCTGACGCTGAGATTTCCAGAGAGAGATGGCGTTGACGCAATCAGCAAAGTAAAGACAATATTAATAGCTGCCATCCTCCTGCTTGCTGGACCAGATAAAAAACATATTTGTGGTGAAAACAAGGTCAATATATCATGCACACAAGGTACGTATCTGAAAGTCCGCACAGATTAAGAGGGGAAAGACTGGCTGGAGGACAAGAAGAGCTGATGGACTCACGGCAGCAGGGCTTCCTGAATGTTCCCCCACAGTTGTTTTCCTGCCATAACAATCACCAGCTGTGTGGTTAGCTCAATCAGACAGCCTCCGGGGTCACACTAGGACAGCAAGAGGTTTTCAGTTTACATAACACACTTTTATTTGATGCACTTCCTGTTGGCAGCACCAGATTATGAAGCCGTCCTCGCCTGCAGTGGATTGTTAAAAGCGAGGTTCTAAGTGGATGTTTTTTTACGAGAAGAAATACATCTCAGTTTGGTAACTTTAGTCAATACTGTTATTTTCAGAAGTGTTTCCGTCCAAAAAAAACTCACCTCCTCATTCCTCAGTTTGCTCCCTTTGCCAAACATGTATGAGTAGGCACCAGGATATCCCACAAATTTGCCTTTGAAGAAGGCCACATAGAAGCAGGAGGAGTAGTAGTTGACAAACTGGAACAGGAACATCTTCATGGTCAGCCTGTTCTCATATTCAAGGTGGGTCTTTGGGATTTCTGCAGTCGGCGAACAGTTTGAAGACATCGTCAGGTTACAATCAACACCAGGGGATCAGCGTTAAATGTTAATAGTGTCTTTACCAAGATAAAATGACATGACTGTCAATTGTCTTAAGGCTCTGAGTTACTCTTTTTGACTCAGCGAGCGTCAGATTCGATTAAATCTGTTTACCCATATCAGTGATCCAGACGGCCACCCTCTCGTAAAAGAAGTTGAGGATCATGATGATGACGAAGTTGATGCAGGAAGCAGTGACAGAGGTCGCTAGCTGTGGAGTGATGAATCTGCCTACCACTTGGATCTTCCTCATAGGGTCTTTAATGATACTTGCAAAGGCAGCATACACGGCCAGCCTGTACGCTATGACCCCGATGATGCAGGCCACTATCAGAGAGACCTGTGGGGAGCACGTGCACATAAAAAAACTGTTGACAGTATGTCACTAGGGATGGAAAGTTGCTCACTATGTTTTATTGTAAATAGCACACACTCACACGCAAATCCACACAAAAGAGTTAAACACTCAGTTACCCAGAATATAACAGTGGCTCCTGACAGGCAGAAGCGAGCACACTTGCTGGTGATGGGGAGATATGGCTCCATTTCCTGAAAGTATTATTATTATTATTATTATTATTTGTTGATTTTAAAGTAGGCATCATATATTTATTTGTGAACCACAAAGTAAATAATGTTTGTCATGTTTATTTCCATGTTTGAATGAAGGGTTTAAAGCACCTGAGTGATCTTGTTGAGTCTCCTGTTAGTGCATCGGATCTCAAACTCGGGTCGGATTTGAAGCTGTTGCTGCTCCTCTTCAAAGTCCACCAAGTCCCACTCGTACTCCAGACGGGCTTGCCTCCGTTTCCAGAACTCCAAAAACAGAGTCACTGCCAAATAGGTTTGAAGAAAGGTCTTAGTCTGGGATTTACCTTTAACAAACAGATTTGTCATACAAGAAGAACTTAGTCTTGGCTGTGCTTGTGTTTGTGCAGGTGTGTTTCTGTGTCCATCCATTTTTTTTTTTGGACAGCACCAGCTAAAAACAGAGAGTGCCTGTGTTGAATTTTAGGTTTGTTTCTGCTGTGCCATGACTCTCATCACTTCTTGGCTGACTGCTGCGCATGACAACATTTTCTAGGCACTCTTGGCCTACAGTGTGCTGGGCAAGCTACCCGGCTGCTTAGTACATAACAACATAATTGTGCTGGCAAGTTGTTCTGGGCTGAAGCTGTATGGATAGAGGTTGTTGCTTCGGTGTGAAAAGGCTTTAACTGTGAAAATCTGTCTCACAAGACGGGGAGTAAATTGGATCTCCTACACAGGTTAAACACAGTAAGGGCAGCATCGATTGACACTTACCCCAAATCCCCATAAATATGGCAAAGAATACCGTTCCCTCATTATCAAACAGATGGGATTGCTGGAAGAGAGAAAATGGAAAAGAACAAGTTCCTCAGAGAAGCAGAAGACATGCTGGGTATAAACAGGGTGACATACTGCTGACTCAGCAGGATACAATTTAGTACAGATATTTGAATAAATTACTTTTTCCACATTTATGTAATAAAATTTATTAATATAAAATTGTAGGCTGTCCAATTAAATTATTATGTGTAATATTTTACCCAGGATGAGAGACACGTGGAGTTGAGCTTCCAGAAAGGGCATTTTTTGTCGCAAAGAGGACACATCACAATGCTGCCTCCAATATCAGCGTCACAGATTTCTTTGCTAAAAAGGAGAAAAAAAGAGAATTCAAACAATGAAAATACACGAATAGAGGGTAAATTCACAATATATATTTGTGAATGCAAAGCAGTATTTCTTTAAAGTGCACTGTTGAAAACAATTATATCCATCTAGCATGCAGTTTTAAACAGTCCATCATTTCATTGGGATATCAAAACCGCTTTATTAAGTTCGAAGGCATGAGAGCTAATGTAGGTAGCTTTTCATTGTCTAAACCCATATGTTTCCATTAAGGGAAACCTTGATGCAACATCATAGATGTTATTCAAGACAATAGAGTGATTAAGGAGGAAGACTCTCTCCTCTTTCAAAGTAATAGCACCCTGCCACAAAGCAAGGTCAATAAAGAAATGGTTTTCCTACATTTGGGGTGAAAACAATTTGACTGCCCTGCACAGGACCTCAACCCCATCCAACACACTTGGGATGAATTGGAACTCTTGGCTCACATCAGTGGTCAACCTCACTCATGCTATTTTGGCTGAATGGGAGCAAATCTCAAATCTCTCGGTGGCTACGGTAGCAGATTAATGCCTCCTGTTTTTTAAATAAATGGTCAACAACCACATATGGGAATAACAGTGGTCCATATACTTTTGGCCATGTGGTTATCAGCTCCCTGATGCCCTCTGGTGGTACTAACCTTGATATGTTGTCATCATAACTGAGCACTCCATAGGTGAAACATATAAGGCCCATGACGGCTGCAAAGAACAGCATCTCTGTGTAGAAACCCAGCCAAGCAAAGTAGATTCCAATCTTTTCTCCATAGTACTTCCTGCAACCGCAGAATCAAACAGCACATTTATCAATACATTTTCATATGGAAACAAAAGATGACAACCCTCTGGCGCTGCTCGTTTACCTGATGAGGTTAAGAGGCTGCTCTTTGTAAAAGCAGAGAAACCGAGCCCAGTGCTTGTACAAGTTGTAGCGTTCACTCTCACCTTCAGCATTTCTTGCCTTTTTCCAGTATCGACACTGAAGGGAAAAGAAGCAGTGGCCACTGAATGAGAGATCTTCTACTTTTTAGTGTGTTTCTAAAAAAAATCACTATTCCTTTAACCCTTTCTTAATAGTACTAGTTTTTAGAAAAGTTTCATCACATCTGCCTTAAAGTAAAAAGAAGAAAAGCTGGAGTTTGGTCCTAAATAACGTAATTAGTACTAAATAAAATAAACTACTAATAAGATAGAATTGATTTTTATGTTCTTTCTTCCATGTGTCTTACATCGTGTAGAGGAAAGGCTGTTGTGTACGTCCCATTGCTGAGCAGTCGCTTGATCCCTGTCTTGTCTCTGTCTTTCTGGCCCTCTTTGTGGTACGGACAACGAGCCAGGATGTAGAACACCTTAGGACAAGGAAAGGATTTAAAAGGGAGATTAAGGGATTTGGATTTTCGGCTCAATCCATTTTACGTTTTGCTTTATTGTTGCACAGGCATTTTCTAACACTGTGGTGAAAACCCTCTAACAGGAAAACATCTGTACAAAGTCTTCTACAGCCAGCCTGTCCTGAAGAATGGTGAGAGTTAAGCTGGGTTAACTTGTAGGATTTATCATTCGTTAACACTAAAATCTAAGACCCAAGAGATGGTGACAATGTAAAAAGTGAATTCTGATTTTAGATGAGAAATACTGACAATTCTGTTTCTTGTGGACGGCGGGAAGAAAGTATCCTTGTCGTTGATGAGGAAGAAGTTGGTCTTGCCCTTGTCAAAGGGGTAGGTAAAATAGTCCGGTTCTGGGCGCATGATGTGCTCTGGCAGGCGGAAAGGATGCGAGAGCCACTCCAGGGGGGCATCCTGACTATGGGGGATATCACTCGCCTTGAAGGGAACTTTGATTTTTAAGACATCAGCGTAGGTGGCCAGTACATCCCACGGGGCGTGAATCTTCAAGAAATATGTCTTTTGGTCTTTGGAGTCCTGATAAAAGTGTAGATAGGGGAGAAGAAACAACGCTGTGACTTAAATCTCCTGGAAATACTTGGATGTATGGCAGTATAATGTGTATTATACTGAGCCATCCCTTTAAGACTTTTTTCTGCAGCATACAGCGTGCCTCAGCAAACTGTCCACTAGGTGGAGCAGATACTCTGTGTTTGAATTTCTTACTGATTTGTGTTCCGTTTCCAGCTCCAGTCCTGCTTTCTCAAGGTTGGCCTCAAACTCCCTCCTCCTTTCCTGCGGATGACCACACAAACCACAAGAATGAGAGTCCCACATGCTCACACAAGTCTCACTGCTTTACCCATCCGTGTTCGAGAAATTTGACAAAGCTGCTGTCTGATGTTTGTCTGCAAAAACTCTGCATCTTTTGAGATGAGGTATTTTTCAATTCATTCTCTTTGGTTTGTTGGGTTACATCTCAAACTGTTACAAATGGAGACCGGTCGTAGGTGGGATATGAAGTGTGTGGTACAGGGCGTGGCTTCTCACAACAACAACAACAACAACAAAAAACTAGTGCAAGTGCCTCTAAAAATGAATTGATATTTAACATCTAAACAAAAAAGAAGATGGCAAACATTAAACTGGAATAAAACAGCGGGAAATGATCAAATAACATTACAGCAAAATGATTTAAAGCAAGGCTACAGACTACTTAAAAGCATAGACTGTATACCAACACGGACAACACGACAGCTCATCAAAATGAAACCAAAACATCTTAATTGTGGAGACGCATTGCCCGTCTTTATATATAGTTAAAGGCTAAAAAGATGAGTTTTGACCACTTCTCTTAAGCACTTCTCAGAACTGGCATGTCGGATGTTCCCAGTACACCATTATGTACTGGGAAGTTATTCCACAGTTTTGGTTCATAGTATATGTTCTGCTGCTATAAACAGCTAAATAATTTAAAATCTGTTAATTTCAGTAATTGTTTCAGGTCTCAAATGTCACGTGAAAATAAAGAATCTGACTTTCGCTTCCTCTCTGTTGTGCCATGTGTTCCTGTTGTGGGTGGGTAGTGGTATGAATATGTCAGCAGTATTACAGTTAGTCAGTCACTGTAAAATGCTGAGTAGTCATCCAAGGGCAACTTCTCACTTCCTTTACCTGTTTCTTTTCTCCATCTTTGTCATCTACATAAGACAGCACAAAGTCTATTCTTCGAACCCCGTCCCTGAAGAACACGGTGTCTTTGTTAAGATGCAGCTTGTCGGTCTGAGGAGTGGGAAGAGAAAGCAAACAAACACAAACACTTGATGAGATGAGATTTATACATCCTGAAAAGTATTTCAAGAGAATGTTGTTTCCTTTGGAGAAAAGTTTGGAGGGAGGCCGCGATGACTGTAGAGAAACCACATAAAACAGGACATTCTGGACTCTGTACAATCACATCCTATCATTACACAGAAATAGTTGATTGTGGCAGAGAAGCATGTTATACAGCTTTCAGTCATTCTCTGAACTCCTCAACTTCTTCTATTAATGTCTAAATGTGCTTTATCGAAACTACGTCACCTTTTGTGGTTCATAGCATTAAGCTATCATTTTGGACATTTTAAGACCGATATACTTTAAACTTTTACTCTGCCACACAGTTAAATTCCAGCTACATCTAATTGCTACACTGCTCTGCATTGCCATTTTGTTTTTCAAAAACAGGTAAAGGAAAATGTAGTATGCGTTTGTAGACAGAGAATAATCTTTTTAATCTGACCTCAAACAGAATTACAAAATTGTACTGAAGTCTAATGTAGGTTGTTTGATTATTCATATCACTGTAAGATTACAGAAAGGTCAACTTACAGTTTTTCAATTGAATTTATGATGTTCAGAAAAAAAAAACAATCACAGGGCGAAGACTGGTTGGTGTTTGAGTGGTGATATCTGTCTGCTGTCATTCTTAAAGAGCTGTACAGCATGGCATCCCCAGTAAGTTCAGTACATCACTGAACCCCTCCCAGCTTGTTTATCAGACCCTCACATCCACCAACAGACAGGGCGTGGACGCTGCTCATTATAGTCAATCATATTCTGCCCTAATGAGAACAATGAACCCTTTACTAGATAAACATCTACAGGAAACTGTTCCATCCACTCACTGAATCCTAGAGTGATACATCACAGAATCTGTGTTGTGAATTAATATGAGTGAACCATCTGCTTGTTGGCCTCACTATCTCACTGAAAACCCAAACGACTGACAACAGGCTCCTGTGTGAGCAGCAGCAGTTTATTTCCGTCTCGCTGTTAGAGGAATGAGCGGAGCTGTTTGAGACACAGAGGTCTTGTGACTCAGTGATGTGAGCGGTGACTCAACAAAAGTTCAGTCATCTAAAGCCAACAAAATCACACAAACACAAACATTCTTGTGGCCACAGACTTTGGAAATATAACAAAATCCACCTCCGTTAAGTATTGCTGAGCATCTTGTGCCAGACTTTGGATCAGATCAAATGATCAAACCAAGGTACAAGCTGATTAGTTAACAATGTTACAGTTAAAGGAATAGTTTGGGGAGAAATGTTTTGCACTAAGACTGGAAACAGGTTGAACTCCTGTCATCGATATGAAGTTTCCAGGGAACCAACTGAGAAAACAGGAAGTCAGTGCACCCAGCCAAATAAAATAAAGGCAATAAAAGCAAACTGTGTCACTTTTACACTTTTTTTGTATAGATATGACCTGAGTTAGTGAGTTTCAGAGGCACTGGTGTGTGAAGATGTCTTTTACTGTCAGACAGAGCCAGGCTAGCTGTTTCCCCCTGTTTCCAGTCTTTGTGCTAAGCTAGGCTAACCAGTAACTAGCTGTAGTTTTATAAGTACTGCACAGGCGTAAGTGTGAGTGTGATCGATCGTCTCATCAAACTCTTGGCAAGAAAGAGAATAAGAGAATTTTCCAAAATGGCAAACTTCTTCCTTCACAATTTGAGAGTGGACTGAAACAAACCACAGGTACATCTGAACTTACCTCTGTAGATCCAGGCAGTGTCGATCTTTCAGATAATGAAACACCATTTCCATTGTTTTCATCTGCAAAAGAAAATATGGAATACAACAGTCACACGTAGAGAAACAGGTAGAATATGCTGTATGTGTTCAAAGTTGACATTTGTATTGGAACGTTAAGATGGAACAGTAAGAGTATTGTTCACATTTCAATATCTAGTATCTTCAGCATGTAATTGTTGTGTCAACACACAACTATTGCAATTACAGCTGATATGTTAGTTAGTCATTATACAATATGTGTGTACAGCAACAGATTATGACGTAACTAGGATTGTAGCTAAAGATCAGGCAGTGTAATCCAAAGTGTTTTAACAACTTAAAGATGTTAGTTTAGTGTTTAGTGAGTTTATATTAAGTGTCTTATTTTTGTCTTGTAAAGGGATAGTTTGTGTTTTTTAGTTACATTTACATTTGAGCAGTATCAGCTAATGGATGCCTTATGTATGTCTTTGTCTGCAGTTTAAAGGTCATGTTAGCGTAGTTGAGATATTAGCTTAGTCAGTAGCACCTGAACACAAACACAAGTAAATACCAGAAACCTAGAGACTGATAGTCAAGCTAAACTATGTATGTGCAGTCTTTCTTGTAAGAGACATTATTTATATAAAAATAATGTCATCATTAGAATTTCATATGAGCTTGTTTTAATATTTCACCAAAAATGTGCTGCTCTAACAACTACACATTAGAGTATTAAACCCTTTGGCAATGGAGTAGGAATTCTTCTCTACTTTCCCCTCCGACATCCAGTAATTTTGCTAAGCCAGGCTTATCTCTGTTTTTATCCACGCAGGAAATGTGGTATGCATAATAATCAGGCTCACTCAAGCAAAGCTATCCCTTTAAGAACAATCAGCCTGCCAATAATTGTTACGGCCACGCATGCACCTCAGACAAACTCAGTTTAACAGGCTCAATAAAGGTCCTACGGCCTCTTGGCAACATCAGCAGATACAGAGACTCCTGCCATATAGGTAAGCATTTGTAGGAGCTGAGAGGGAGATGAGAAACACAAAGGCAGCGGTGCACACACACACACTTCTCTCCATCTCTAATACAATGAGACACAGCATTCCAGCAGGGCCTCCCTCTCCCTGCGTGGCAGACTGGCAGTGGGAATGTGCTCATGTAGCACTGCTCTGCTGGCTGCCTGCTCCCCTTTTATTCCTGGATGGTGGGAAAGCGGCACTTCCTGTGGGGGAGGCTGATATGTGCATGAAGACATGAGTGAAAGGGGGGAGGAGGCGGGAGGGGCAAGGGGTCGCTGCTGTGCCAGAATACTCAGCTCCCCTTCACTGAAGCAGTAAGCACACAAAGGACACAAAGATCTCCAGCCTCCTTACTGGCAGCCACCTCTGATTAGACACACATGATCTGATAGACAGCAGTGTGAGCCAATGAGAGAGGGACTTGTGTCTCCAAGTAGAAGCTAAATAACAGGCCTTGAGACTCAGTCGGGAGGAATGGAAATATCCTGGATCAGTTAGACCATAGGAGTCCCTGAGTAGGGAGGGCAAATGACACAGTGTGATTTTTCCAGCAGGCTCATGGGAAGCATCGTTGACTGTGCAGCTGAATTTTTCTTTATTTATAGCACATTTTTTTCTGCCTCACTTTTTTGTGGTCTTACTCCAAATGTACACAGCAGCAGACTGGTTTAAGCAAACAGATACAAACTGCCGGTGGTGTGCTATATATTCTTCCACAGAACGACAAATAAATAGATAAAGACTTCACAGTAGCCTGCCTTTTTGAAGAGATGAGCAGCAATAGTACACTTAAGCACAGACACAGTGACATTCACACATGGGCACAAGTATTTCACTAAACATTCATCAAAAATAAGTGCTGTGTATCAGTCTGCAGCTGTGCACATTTGGAGTAAGACCACAAAAAAGTGAGGCAGAAAAAAATGTGCTATAGATAAAGAAAAATTCAGCTGCACAGTTATTGATTCATGCAAAATTACCTTGGCAACTGTTACTTTTTAGGTTCAAATATGTCTTTTAACACACTTTACATCCAAGCAACCTCATTACACTTCTGCAGTGTATTTGCAGTAGCTCAGATATTCTCCAGTGCACCGGAACTCATTAAATAAATATACAATAAATCTCTAGTGGGCTCTAAACCAAAGTAAGACTTCAACCACCAGCTAAGAGGTAACTAGGGTCCCAGATTGTGAGCTGCTGCTGAGCACTGCTCACAGATATGGCTGTGACAAAAATCCATAAATTCATGTCAAAGTCCTGATTCGATGTCTAGCAGGAGTGAGACGTATGTCTGTCTCTTTGCTTTTCAGCTGATGTCTTACTGCGGGATATATGGATGTTTGACATTTTTTACAGGGATTTGAACTCATAAGATCTTGTGAATGTGATGAGCAATTTACTGGGATAAATGTGCCAATTAAAGACACTGTTAAACAGGGCCCAACAATCTGGTAACACTTGGTAGAATGTACATGTCACTCTGCAAGAGGCTCAAGACCAAATCAGGAGTAGACCTGTGCAAAATCACCCATGAGGTAGCGAAATACTTTTGAGACTTAGCTGAATCAACATAATTAACTCAATTCCTAAACTCCCTAATTCTATCCAGAGACACATGCATTTCCAACCATTGTTGTTCTGTGGAACAGAGCAGTGGGAGTTTGAAAGCATCAGGATTTGCATGAGATGATCATCTTAAAAGAGGATTTCAGTGATTGATTCACTCTTTTGCAAAGTTGTGGGACTCACAAAAAACAGATTTAAAAATGCAGCAGAGACTGAGATATGCTGACACGTCAAGGACCCTACATTTGCTTGCTAAACACCCATAACTTTAAAACACAGTTTGTAAGGCAAGCTTTTGTTAAAAATGTGTGGCCTTCAAGCCAAAATAACCCTGATTCAGTTGGCTTTTAGGAATCTTCAGAATAACTTGCTTATCCAAGGACAAAGGAATAATCTTAGAAATAAGTAACAATATCCACATCAATAAAGACACTCTTGCCCCACAATGTCTCCTTTCAAATCAACCCAGCAGGCTGAAATTGTAACCACGTACACCTTGTGTAAAAGGATCTGTAAAAGTTCTGTAAATAACCAAGCAGTGGAAAAGTATTTCATGTGTCTTAGTCCACTTCAAATCTGCTCTCAGAGTTAACATCCTGTTGGAAGATATCCAGCAATATTTCCACAGTCCCTAAGTTAAACAGCTCACAGGTCAGGCCGACTGAGCAATATATGTCTGTGCTTGTAAAACTACTTGCCAGTTGTTGCTTCACCTCCAGTAGTCAGGGTCTGACACTTGTCCCTCACTCTGAATAATTAAAGAGCTCAGTGGAGCCAAGAGTTCATCAGAATAGGAGGCCACTCGTGCAAATGTGCTGATCATGCAGAGCTAACGCGGCAGAGGCTGTGCATTCTCTCTTTACGTAAACAAATCCACTGGTCCGCAGCCAAATCATGCCAGACAATTATTCACTACAACCTGCTCCAGTTTCCTTTGATGATGATTGCCTCTGGACAGAAAATTCACTTCTAATTTCTGCACCCCTGGAAGATGAGGTGCCCATTGAGCTCTCCACAGTTTCAAATTGTCAGTCAGGCTAATGGAGATGTGTCTTACATCTATCAGTGTAGGTCTTGCCAGTGGGATTGTGCTTAACAACAAGCAAACTTTGGGATTTGCAAAAAAAGAGTTTCTGATTGCAGTGTTTAAAGTTTTGCTCTCAAACCTACTCTGTTTGACTGGATAATAAGGACACAAAAGCAACCTCATACAATCAGATCATACAATCAACCTGTCTGACAAGTGTATACGGGAGGATACCTCAGCCATCTATACACCCATTTACCCACACACTCAATCACAATATATAATATATATTTTTCAATATCAAGAATGTATCATGAACTTGCCTATCTATCTTAAGTAATTTACTCAAGTACTGTACTGTTTTTAAATGTTCACTTCCATTTGTTCGTACTTTAAATTTCCACTCCACTTGCAAATATCGTACTTTCTACTTGCATAAATTAGAGACGATTTTCTTTGAAAATCAAAATTATAAATATAAAAAGTGTGGCCAAACTAAATATAATGCAGCCAGAGATTTAACAACATCTTAATAAGGTGTTTTCCCAAACCTGATCCTGGGAGCCCACCACACTGCATGTTTTAGACATTTCTCTGCTCCAACACTCCAGACTCACTCCTGACCACTCTGTTGCCAAATGGGCATTTTTCTGCTAATACTTTTGTAGTACAACTTACGTAAAATTATGAATGTTGGCCTTTTATTTTTAACAGATTAGTTTTATTGTATGGTACTGTAACTATTGTTACATAGTAAAATATATCAATACTTCTTCTAACACTGTACACCAGCTGTGCACACATATGATTGGTACTCCGTAATGGTATATGTAACTTTATATTGTGATATTGACACACGATGATGTAATATAGTACTTTTTAATAACCAGATAGGGCTGTTTGTGCAGATAAAGCCACTAAAATCTAATATTAACATCAATCTGTCCCGCTCAGTATAAACAACATAGTAAATTCCCTGATGACAAATGTATATAGCATCACGGTATACATTGTGCAATCGCCTTGTCGTAATTACACACATACCACACACACATGCCTACAGTATATGCATGCATCGGTGCAGATATGACACTCCAGCCATGAATGCAGGACACAGCACGTTGAAACTGCTCTGCAGATACAACAAGAAGCTGAGATGGAAGCTGAAAGAGCAGATACAGACAGATACCTTATTCTGGTTAGCAGGCTAACCGGAGAGTTGTGTCAAACAGAAACACAACAATAGTCCATTACAGAGGAGTTCGGTATGACGACAGAACAACTGGATGAAAAGAGAAACGGCAGAGGATGATGGTGAGAGGACGGACAGACAGGCGCCACATAAAGCCTCCGATCTGCCCGTACCTGGGTGCAGGTTTATCCTGAATGCGGTCAACACTGCAGGACCATCTTTAAAGGACAGACAGACAGACACAGGTTAGTGTTTAGGTGAAGGTCGGGAGAGGTGAGTATGCTTGCTTTCAAAGTAATGAGACACAAAACAGTGCCCTGGGCCTACTTAGATGAACCAGTACAGAGAAAATAAACAACGTGAAAGCTCAGCAGAGCATTTTATCACTCTGGCAATCGAACCAGGTCTTCCATCTGTAGCACAACAAGCATCTAAACAAACAGTGGCAATAACCTGAAAATGCTGCAACGGATAGTCTGCATTCGATTCAATAACAAACCAAATTGTTTCTCACTATGAGTCAAGCAGGCTGTGTGGGTGCCTACTGTCTGAAAAAAAAAAAAGCACCAATAACAGCTCCCCTGTGGCTCTTCCACGAGGATGGCACTCAGTTAGGCCGCCCCTGCCTGCCCTTCCCCAGCAGATACACCTATGCTTTACTTGATTTAATGCTCTTCAGATTGTTGTTTTGCCTTCAACTAATTTATCACATCTCTGGATTATGACAACATAAAGCCTCTCTCAAGGGAAGTGATACAAACATGTCACAGATTGTCCTACATCTTCCCTCTTGGCAGGAATTGTATTAATGCCAGATGTGTTGTGTAGACGCATATGAAATATTGATGTGATAAAGCTTAGTACTCTGTTTGGAATATTATAGGTAACACTGAAAGTCATCCAATATATAGTATCAGAATTGCTGAGTGCCTGTCTTGATTATTAGGGTGCATTACGCAAAGGCAGGCACTCCCATATAATGCTGCAGCACTAGACTGAAATATTACAGTTCATACAGAAACACAGGAGTGAAATGGGTCCTGATAGTTTAGCAGTCGTGGGGTGTACCAAGATACAGTGAAACCACAACATCCTGAGCTCGAAACGAGCCCAAGTCTCCTCAGACAAGACATCCTCTCTATCTCTCTACCCAGATTTCCTGTCAAGTGCAGCTAACTGCAAATTGTATAAACTGTATTGGATACAGCACTTCACAAAACAATCTCACCTCAAGGTCTATTTAGTGGCCATTCTGGGGCTTTTAGTCATATCACATATTCTTCTATGAGTTGGAGGAGTTGTCATGGAAATAGGGATGCTCAAATTTCCATTTTTGTGAGCACTTCAAGGTCCATGTTGTCCATGTTGGCTTAAAGGAAACTTAAAGGTAAATTCAACTTTCAACCTGGTAAACTCCCTCTGCTGATGATTGACAGCTCCAGAACAGCCACTGCAGGCACCTTAAAGTGATGATTAATTATAAAATGATGCCATATCAATACCAACTATTGGCACGTATAAACCCCATGTGTCACGAGAAGCAAAGTAGTCTTTCGGGCGAGTAGTGTGAGTTGAGTCGTTGTACTTTCATCAGGCTTGTTATCATCAGGATATTGTCGTCCCAACGGGGAAATTTCCTGACAATCGCAGGGAAGCTGCAACAGCACAAAAATACCACAAACTTTTTACATGGGAGGTCATGAGCAGGGTAGAGAGGTTAATGCATTATCTTCATGATACACAACACGACACACTTAAAATACCATGTTTGATATCTGTGATAGTCTGTGTGAGGAAGGCATATTTGAGGAGAACAGTTTCCAAGCACTACTGTAACTGCAGACACAGTCTGTGGCTTTCTTGCTTGCATGATATGCAGCCATTAGCCTGGTTGTTTGGATTCGGTTTCACATGAGATGCCTGTTTACGGATATCAGCTGCCTTATAATCAGATAAGGCAACTTTTATTAAGAGATACTTCACTATATGACAAATACAGTTCCTACAGCTACTGCTGTTCTAGGAACAGCTCACATACATAAAACATCATTTAATGGTCTGTGAGAGTGTTTGTTTTTGAGTGTTTCTTGTCCATGTACTTAAAGACCAGAAAAATAGACCAAGGCAGAGGGGAGGCCTGTGGAAGCCATGTTCTAAACTTAGACCAGAACATATAATCTTAATCTAAAAAGAAAAACATAAAGTCTTGCTCTGGCAACACAAAACAATAGCTCACACGACTATGCTGTAGCTGCCCTGTAGTTTGTCAAGAGGAAATCTCGGCTGCTTTCCGTGTGTTATTTAGTATCATGCCTCCATCAAAGGGGGTAATGCAATTACATGGCCTGTTTCCATAGCAACTCTTTGGCTCTGTTTCACCTCTGACTGGAGGATGACTTCATCGGCTCGGCTGCAGATAGCAGAGTGATCACCTTAAATGGAAGCAAGATCCCTTAAAACATGAGTAACTCACTGTTGAAAATAAATTTCAACTTTTGCTGGCAATGCGACTGAGAAGGAGTCCAATTACAAAGAATTACTGAACCAACATGACCCCAAGTATCTACTGTGTTTAGGTTTTAACAATCATCCACTAAATTGTATGTAATGTCACAGAGCATCTGGCACGCGTTCATTAGTGTGACGTCGGTCATGACTCTATAAATCAGTGTTTGGGCAGCTGTGAACAAGGTAATAGACTCCAAACTCATATGCACCAAGGTGAGGACAGACCCCTTCCCGTTCTTTCATTGTTTCCTCTTTCACATGTGACTGGAGGTCTGCCCTGATAAGAGCCTGAACAAAGCGTCTGCAGGAGAACTGTCTATCAACCTCCAGCTCACACCCGATAAACAGGCACGTGTCTTCATTAACAACTCACTGATTAGCACAATAAACACTAACATATGGAAAAGGTCTGACTGAGGTCATTATGTTCACTCAACAACGCACTGGTGGTTCAACATGAATGCAGGGGAATTCATTAATCTTTCAGTGATGCAGTGTTATCAGTGCTACTGGGTCATTGCAGCCAGCTGTTAGGCAGACGTCCGTAGGGTTACAGCACAAATGGGCCTCGGCTGTTTACTATTATCACATATGTAACAATGTGACTGCAGATTTTAATAACACATTCACAATATCTATCTATCTATAATCAAGTGTGCAGAATATTTTCATGTGGTAAAGAAATTGCAGTAACTTTTCAGATAGTATCAGGACTATTAATAGCTGATAGTAATGAAACTAAAAAAACTTTTTAATGTCTCAATTGCTAATTAGATTCAAAGATGCGCATGAAAAGTTACGTCATAATGGGTGTTTGGACTTATTCTGTATTTGACCATCCATAAATACCAGTGAGAACTGAATGCAATGACCTATCTTTATTAAAATGTAGCGCTGCTCTTATCACAAGAGCACCAGACTTTTCCAGTGGAGGGAGCAGGCAGGGGTGAAAAGATAATAAGCTCCACGCACTTACAGTATGTTAGAGTATCATGTGCGCTTTGCTTTTCATGTTATGGATTCCCCACCTGCAAGTTTCTGTTGGGACCGTAATGTCTCCTGACCTATTTTGACATGGCACAGCTACTTGATTTTCGTGTTTCCACCGCTGCAGTTTTGAAAATTATATGAGTTTACAGCTGAATGAGTTTAAAATGCCAATGAGAGACTAAGGCAGGTTCAAATGAGGAATTTTAGTCCCTGAGATAAGTGAGACATGGATTATGTAAACAAGGATACAACCCAAATCACACTGTCTCAGAGCCAGAAAATCGCCCTAATCTGCTTGCTTGGAAATAGGAGTAAAAACACTTTTTTGAATTCATGCATTATTAATTAGAGCTTTTAAGGGAGCCTCCTATTGTGGCAGAGCAATCAGTCTTTCATACCACAAAAGTGTCACTTGTCCACACTCCATTTAACTGTTGATATATGAGATTTGGGAGACGCCACCACTTACTGTATATCCCTGTGCTGCCTATGAAAAAGCAACAACAAAGAAACTGTTCACAGACACAGACAAACTAACACTACAGCAATGCCATCCTCACAAACTGTTGCTATGAGAGCTATGGGAACCACAATGCACGACATAAAAGACCACAGGCATCCACTGTTATAACATATGGAGAACCATGGAGGTGGAAACTATCAATCTTTAATCATTTTTTGCTGTCCTCTGGGATTTAAGTGCATGGAAACAACAACAAAAAATCTCAATTCCATCACACTAATGTCTGAGAGCATATGTATGACGGCGTAAACTGTCCAGACCGCTAAGCTCTGGATGGATTTCGGTGAAATTACGGTGCTTGAAACAACACACTGAGAGTGGTTCGCTGTTGAGCTAAAACACACTGAATCCTGGCTATCCCATTAGATAAGGACACGTGTGTTAAGCTTGACAGGGGGACAAATGGAACTGTTTGTTCACATGCTTCATTTCTGATCATTCAGTCCTGTTTTAACTTAATTTACACTGAAACAGAAATGGAGATGAAGATGCTTCTTGGGTTGGGATATTCTGTTTCAGTATCCTCTATATGATTTAACAGTGATGACACATTCTACGAATTTGCCTGAGATCTGCCTCAGTTTGAGAAATACCTGCCAGTGTCACCCCCACAGTCACGAGCTTTAAGACTCATTCCCGAAATGCAAAGCAAAAGACTAAATAACCCCACATGTGCACACACAAACACCCATGCATGTCTGTTTTGGTGTGTTTGCCCCCTGGCCTGTCATGGGATCACTGCTATTTTGCTGTAAAATGACCGTTAAATGCATCCGTTAGACTAAACTCTGCAGAAAAGTTCCTCTTTTTTTCCCAGTGGTGGGTTGATCCTGCTGCCACAGCACTGCCTGGCACTTTGACAGTTGTGACCTCTGACTGAGATGACTAATTAATCCAAATCCTCTCTGAACCCTCCCACTTTCTGCTCTGGTGTGATGCACAAGACTGCAATTTCCCACCAAGTGAGCTACATGGCACTTAGAGAGATAAATAAAATGCCTTTATAATTAAGCTGTGGGCAAAGCATACACATCCCAGAGTACCAGATTAAATGCAATAGAGTGCCACTACATTTGTAATTGTCAGGCACTAAAATGACTATAAGACTCTTGATACAGGGATTCAAACTTTATCTGCCGTTTATTTCATTTTCATGGTTTGCTATGATGGTTTTTCTAGAGGATCTAACTCTAACATGACAATACCATCTCCAAAAGTTGATTTTAATTGGAGTGTCCATGCTGCGTGAAGCAGTGAGTTTATATTCCAGGCAGTGTAAATGAGACCATGACCGCCCTCCTCCTAGACGCTGTTAAAGGTTAATGAGCGCATGTTTATTTAATTTACCTCCAATCTGTGAATCCGTTGCGTTTTGCAGCTCGATCAAAGTTTCGTCCTTCGCCTTCCCCGTTATTCGCTTCATAGCTGTTTCTATAAAGGCTTTCACCCTCTCGGGAACCAGTGAGGATGTCGCTGTGATCCAGTCAGCGACGATGAAGCGTCCACCATGCGGCTTCTCTTCTGATCACACCCGGAGATCGATGATTCTGATCGCCGGATGGTCAATGGATCATATTTACAACACAACCGACCTTCACTGGAGCTGAACCCTGCTGGGCTCCCAGGGGCTACAGGAGAAGACCAGGGAGTCATAAAGGGGAGTGGCAGAGGGTTGTTTTTTTTTTCTGTCGGCATAATAATGTGTGCGCGTTTTAATTATGTGTGCGCGTGAGGGAGAGGAGGATAGAGAAAGATGAGGAGGAATGCATTACGCATATTTTCAAAGAAATGTCTGTGAGTCATGCTGATGTGGTGAGTCACTGACAGGATGTATTTGTGCTGAAGTGGGGCAGGTTACCTGTGTGATCTTAAACAGGGAGCTCACTGAAAAACTGATGTCTTCAATACAACGAGGACATCTGGTGGCCAGTCCCAGTGTTGCACAAGTGTCCTGAATACAGCCAACTATAATATTTGTTCCTGTTTTATAGCCAACTGTGTAACAGGACAGCAGGACACACTAATTATTATTTCACAAGAGACATTTCTGCTTTCCAAATAAGGCAGTCTTTATAAAGGGCTAAGAGGTTGTAACTAATGAACAATATATCTGACTGGTGCTTGTCCTCGTCTAGCTCGACTCTTCAGTTCATTTTGATATTTACTGCCTTTACTTTGGATTGCAGCCAAGTAAAAGCCAGACTCACCAAAGCAGAGTCCATCAGGAAGACATTTTTAAACAAACAAAAAACAAAATTACAGTCAAGAAACAGGAAACTGGAGTGCAAATAAAGGGATTTTGTAGCACATGCATTATTCATTGACCCTTAGAGGGACTATTATACTATATAGTATAAACTATTCATTATTTACAGCAGATTTCTGGGATTATTGAAAAATAATTATCAATGCAAAAGTTGCTCTGATTAGTGGCTTATAACTGATCTGAGTAAATTATCAAAGTAAATTAATTATCAAGCGTTAATAAAGACATTACATACAATTTATGACGGAGTACGTAGCAGTCCAAAACAACCACTCCACAAACCGCTGCCTCAAAAATGTATCACCATAAATTATATGATTCAAAATCACGGCTGGATTCCATACTGCATATTGCTCATCTTGTTATATCTACGGTACTGTAACTAAACACTTTAGATTATATTTTGCTTACAATATCTCAAAAGATCCTTTTAAAAACCACCATTATCACCATCAGCATAATCTCTCTCAGCGCAGCTTTGGGATTGCACCGACCAGCTCTACAACTCACAAACCACACTGTACCAATTACCAGAGGTTAATGGGATGGTTGGATTTTCTGGTTTGAAATGCTCCACTCAGCAGATTAAACAAATTGCAGAGATGGCCTTAATTGGTGTTCACTGGTTTCACCTAAAGTCACAGCTGCTGTTTTCAGCTGATACTGAAGCTCTATGACTTAATGGGGCCCGTGGCCATGAATCCCAAACTCCCTGAATAATAAGCCAGGAGTGAAGACTATGGCAAAAAAAACGTGTAAAACCCATTGATTTACAACCTAGCTTCACTGACAGAGATGGAGGAGGTACTCAGATCCTACATGCCATGTAAAATATGGTGTTACATGTAAAAGACTGCAATTCAAAAGCACCAATGTCTTTTGAGAAGGATGTAATCAAAGAACAATCTAAAAACCAATCACAGAAAAAATGTCCACTGTGAGCAATATATTATCACTAAGCCAAAGGCATTATTAAAAAATTAATCCCTTAGTGTCCAAGTAGCATTTTACTGTTGTAGCCGGTCCAGGTGGACCAGTTATACAGTCTATGGTTTTAAGTAGCCTACTTTACAAACAGTGAAGTAGTTTAGTCCTAATGCTCCCAAATCTGAGGTGATTTATGGGATAGGAATCTGTTACCCAAATTTGTGTTAATTTTGGGGACTAAATCTCTCTCTGGTGGCCAAAAACAGGAAACATTATAATTGATTTAACTAAAATTACAGCTGGATTTCAACAGTAAGCAGTAACAGTAAATGGACCTTCAAATAAGTTTCTGGGGGTGTAAACGTGTTGTAGCTTCCTAATGACGCCTGACCTTGTGAATTTTGTCCTTTTCCGTCATCCGTTGGTCCGTCGTTCTGGTCCAAAACTTTGATTCAGAGTGAGACATCTTGTCAACATGACCCTCAGAGGCTGACAAACTTTTGGCGATCCACCGGTTTTTCTTTCGTCGGGCGCCACTAGCAGGTCAAAAATCCACATCATCGCAGGTCCCACATTTAAAGGTAAAATCTGCTCTGATGCTAGCTGTACTAGCGTTAGCATGCTAGCGCGCTAACTGTCTATAGCGTTCACGATACTTGCTACAGTATTAGCCATATAGTAACATTGCATTACAATAGTTGTGGCCTCAGACATTGTAAAGTCACTTAAATAAATGTTGCACATTTGGCCATATGAACAAAAATGACCCACATGTAACTTAACGCTACTCATGTTGAACGCCAACTGCTGTGCCAAACAGTGCATGCTAACGCTAGCTAGCTTGTAAAGTCCAAACTGTAGCGTCAGCCACGTTAGCATGCAGGGAATTGATAAGAAGAGCGTTCACACCCTTTTAGAGGATCTAAAGGAGATAATTACTGGATTTTCTCCTGAAAAAGGGTAAATAGCGTTTGTTGTACTGAACACATGGAATAATAAAAGTCCCAATAGCCTAATTAACCTTCTTGTTAAGGTTCTTGCTGGTCCTTTGGTGCACACGATTCAATGGTTTTGGAATTAGCTTTTTATTTTGGTAAAACAGTTTTAAGGTGTGTTATCAGTCTTTTTTCATTTATGATCTGGTTCTGTGATACTACACAGGTGCAGAGGTGGGAAAGACGGAAAGAAGAGCCTTTCCATTATGAAGAGGTACCCTTCCATTAACATTAGATCATCTAATTATCCTTTGACACTAGATAGTGTGCGGCAGGTGATTGTTTTTAGACCTGCAGTACGTGTTTCATCCTCTAGGGGGAGCCACAGTACAGGTAAACACACAGGGCTTTGTTGTAATTGAGTGTAATAGGTTTACCTCACATAACACGATCACTTCCACTCAACCTTTAGCTTTTTGCACTTGCTACTAATTGCACTTCTGGTTAGATGCCAAACTGCATTTCATTGCCTTGTACTGTACAGGTGTAATGACAATAAAGTTGAATCTAATCTAATCTTAAATTAAAGCACCAGTGATCCCACACTGTTGTTATTGTTCACAAATCTAAAACAATCCTAAAAAACATCCACCATGCATTTTAATTTTAGATTTTGAGTCATCCAATTTTGTCTAGATTATGCACAGACCATTCTATAATATTGTTTTGAGCTTACTAGAGACCACACATGTTAAGGGATGCCACGATTTTAATTAGAGCCGAAGAGCCGATTATTTGATTAATCATTTGGCCGCAAAATAATCAGCAACTATCTCAACAGTTTGATCATTTTATCAAATTTTCAAACAAAAATACAAAGGAAATGCTTGTCATTCTGTGGTTCAACCCTCTGAAATGTGATGTTTTAATGCTTTTCTCTGTTAATGTTTTTACATGTTAATGTTTTTAGGGTCTGGACCGTTGGTTGGACAAAACAAGACATTTGAAGTCGTCACCAGGAAACTAAGATGGGCATTTTTTCAGTATCTTGTGATTTTTTTATACACTAAAATGATGAATCAACTATTCAGAAAAAATACAATTATTGTTACTAGCAGCCCTAATTGAAATAGCCTAATAATTTTGTTCATTTAGCCTGATTAGAGAGAATTAGTATGCAGTAATGGGACGTGCCAAGATGTGTGTGTGAGATGTGAAGTTAAGAAAAGAGGAGTCCGTCCATTATGATGTGATATTAGTTTATCATGCATTACTTCATCTAAGGACTGGACTATGCCCACTGCAATAACCAAATAGTTGTTTTTCTTTTAGTGCGTTGAGATCCAAAATACACGTGTGGCCCACCGAGGGGAGCTCGAGTACAGCTGAGCAGCTGCAGCTTTGTTGAAGTGAGTGTTAGAGGTCCTCCTTGTTTATTTATCATATCAGGTTCACATGTGCCGAACCGTCAGCTTTAAATAAAACACATCCACCACACAGAATTTCACAATGCTGTTTTTTTATTGCCTTTATGAAACTGACCTGTTAAAATAAACGATACACTAACAGCTGCCATGTGTTCAGTGTGGACAAAATGGTTTATGGTTGCTGGGGTTTGTTTTGTTGTATTTTTTATATTTTGTGTGCAATCAATGACGGAAGAAAGATTTTTTTTGTTGTTGTTGAGTTTACTAGAAACCACAGAGGTTGTTGTCACAGTTGGGTGATTTATCCAGATTATGGACAGAAACATTAGGCTTTAGACTATCAGATCCTTATTACATCATAGTCCTGTAGTGGTGGTGATTTGTATCACTTTTATTTCTTATTATGATCCTAATTCATATTGTTGTTGCTGGTAGTATTGTAATTACTGGCCTGGGTCGGTAGAGGCGAGCTGTTTTATTGACACGCAGAAAATCATGCAGTTTTTGCAGGTTTCTCATGCGTTGGGGAGCGAGGCAGTCAGCAGTCGGCTCTTTTGTTCCGAGACCAGATTCAGCGAGTGTGTGTGTGTGTATGAGAGAGAGAGAGAGAGAGAGAGAGAGAGAGAGGGAGAGAGGGGCAGGCTGTCTGTTGGCCACAGCAGAGTCAGTGTGGAGGAGAGAGAGAGCGGGATGCGGACTGATTCCTGATAGATGGTTAAAATGGCGAAAGCTTGCTCGACCCCTGCCTGCCACCGAACTGTAGCACCGTAGGTCGGAACATGTAGTATCTGAATCTGGATATCTGCGCTTTCGTGGGCTTTTTTTTTTTTTTTTTTTTTTTTTTTTTGTGTGTGTGTGCGCGCGTGTGTGTTAAATATCTTACCCCACCCGTCTATCGGCCCCACGTTGTTTTCTGCAAGTGCCGGAATATTTTCTAGAAGTGTTTAAATGGCATCCACAAGGCGCCGCCGCCTCGTTCCGTGCTTTTTGGGAATACTCCTAAATGCTTTAATCGGTAAGTGGTTCTTATCTCCCGAGGCTGCAGGATGTGATCGCTCCGCAGAGGACGAGGGGCTGCAGCCCTCCGGAGCGTGGTGCATGCTGCAAGCAGCGAGAAATGCGTTGCTGACCACTAACCCTGAACTTGGCCCCACTCCGGTGTCCGTTAGTATGTCGGCAGTAAATGCCAATGTGGTGGCCTGCTGCTGGAGCCCCGTGCACTGCGGAATGCGTTACCTGGAGGTTATTGGGTTGCACGCTGGTACTTCGTCCACAAGAGTGCGTTTAAAGTTATATTCTGCTGTGCACCGAGCTGGACTTGAAATGCTCAGGGCCGGTTTGGTGTTGTTTTTTAACGCACACATTCAAATCTCGGTGTGGTTTTAAGCTCCTGGACGCGCAGGCAGCACCATAATAATACACGGTAGCCACGTGCAACGTAGTCAGCGGAGTTTCTGAGTTGTTTTCTTATTAGTTGAGATTGGAGCAACATTGGAAGAATGTAAAGAATGTCCCACTGAAAGGAGTCACGCTTTTGCATCACAGTCGCTGGGAAATGGTTTTGCAGAAGACACTTAATGGTGTTAATAGAAGAAGTAGATCCCCCTCATGTCTGCCTTTTAATCAGGTGTTGGAGTTTTAGGAGGGCTGGAGAATCAGAGCCACTTTTTCCCCATGTTATTGTTCATCACATGGTCTCAGTGCTGTATGACCAATTCATGGCAGAGGGGAGAATCAAGGCCAAAAATACTTAACGTGTGACACCAGATATGAAGACATCATAGTTTGGCTTACAGGCTTTTGAATTGCAATTCATCGTTGCCTTTATGTCTTAAAATATCCCACTACTTAATTTTTGAAGCTAACTTTACGAGCAGCCAGAGTTTGGTTTCATATCAGGGGACTTCTCGACTGGTCAGTCCTCACAGCTTGTGGCTGGGTGGAATGACAGTGGTTATTGCTCTGAGGATAGATTAAAAGACTGTGGTTATTGCCTGCTGGGGAGAATATTTGTACAGATTAAATGTCAAGATTTTCCCTCTCCTCCTTTTCAAATTTTCTTTTTTCCTGCCCTTTGTTCGCTATGATAGACTGTTTCTCTCTCTATGTGAGGCCCCTTAATTCAAAGGCAGGAGAGAGTATTGAGTATTTGCAAAGCATACCACACAGGGACCCACAAAGGCCCCCACTGGAATCATAAAGGCTTGTACACAGTGGTTCATAACATGCTCAGTCAGAGCACTGGGAACAAAAACTTCAGAAACGCAGCTCTGTGATGGATGTAGTTCCAATTTACCCACTGCATTAAAGAAATGAAGCTGTTTCAAGTGCTCGTCTGCCTCGGAAATTAGATTCAGTTTAGATAAAAGCACTTTTTATAACATCTTAGGCAGAGTTGATAAGAGTGAACAAAGCTGTGAGAAGAATATCTGCTTCAGATCTCGTATAGCCAGAAGAGCTCAAACTCGGAGGTAAAATGCTATAAAGTAATTAGTTTTCGTCTACCAAAGGGTAACTTTGCTTTGAATAGACTAGCTGAGTTAACTTATATGAATAGTAAGCTCCATTAGTGCTCATATTCCTATATACATATTCTTAAAATATGTATGAAATATAAATGTGTATGCACTCATTTATTTTAATCCAAAGCTATAAATGTCCATTTGTTTTATCACTATTAGGATGAAACCTGTTCTAACGAGACACTACAGGTGAATATTTCTTTGGGGGACAATCGTGCAGTACACTGACAGTGGAGGAAATGGTAGAGAAGGCTGAACCGTGCAACAGCTGCTCTACATTTACTATCATGCCAACACATGGACTGTTTCTCACCTTTCTTTATGTTGCATTTTAGTACTCTAGCCTATATTACTGTCATTTCAGTGTAATCGTCACTGAGCTGCTGTTATTATAAGAGGAGAACACTTGAAACTGCATGCACATGAGTGTTAAGGTAGCTAGAAAAGCAGCGTTTTGAGTAATAATTCATCAAGCAGAAGCCTATAGTAGGAAAGTATTAATGCTGCATGCATAGTCTTCCCCCTGGAAATCGATTAAGTATCACTTTGTAGACACTATACAACAAATAACAACTATAAATAATAAAAGAAAAAAGAAATGGAGCTGTTCTATGGATGTTCTTGTTAATATGCTTTTTTTTTTATACTGGTGACTGTTGTTTCTCCACGTACACATAGTTGATCTAAATGCAAATATATGACTTTTGTTGTACATACGGGAAGACACCTCTAAAAGAATACTTAATGTGTTTGCAAGTCTATTCCTGTTTAAAACTCACCACTCGTGTTTAATATAGGCGGTAGGTGGAAATGCTGCCTCAGCGTCCTACCGGCAGTTTAGTGAAAATAATGGAGAGGATGAATCCACAATTCTTGTCCAGAGCACAAAACATTATTCCACATTTCAAATAAACCAAACGTGATACTGCAGCAGTCTGTCATAACAAATTTAACATGTTATTTATTGCCGTGGTGAATAAGAATGTACGGCCAAAGAGCTGCAACAGATGGATGCTGGGAGAGTAAAGGAGAGAAAGCAAGCAATTTAGCAATAAATCTCTTCTGTTCTGCTCACATTATCATGTTTGAATACACTCTGTACATTATGTATCATTTCTGAGACAGCAATGCTAAACCCACAAAAGGCACCACTAAAGCCTGTGGTGTGTCCTAAGCTCACTTAGCTCCATCAGTGGTGCTCATGTCTGCTAACTACATCTGTCTGTCAGTAGCTGGTGTGTGATCCTCACTTTACTGTTGTAGCAGTAAACCTCAGTGCCAGCCAGCCGGCCACACTTATCTGTCAATACTAAGCCAGGGCATGAGCCACACTTAGCCAACACTTGTCTCTGGTCTCACTCGGTAATCCTACATGCCAGTGTCTCTTTCCTCTGCGTGGAAGGAGCATTAGTGTGTGTGTGTGTGTGTGTGTTGTTATCTATATCTCTGTCATATGAAAATCCACGCCTGTGTGAATTCATGGAAGTGAACATGTGTTTTTGCGGATAGTCACGTTCTTGCCAGCGGTTTCTATGGCCGTGCTCTCCTCTCTGCGCAACCTCTGGATGCTGAGCATTAATAGATGACCTTACTTTACCCTAAACTACACAAAGCCCAAAGTCTGGTGTCCTTTGTCCTCCCATCTCTGTTGTCCAATTGGATCTTATATAAGATTCAATGCTGTCTTCAAAATTATTTTCTCTGACCTTTTTCACATTGTTGTTGGTAACCTTCTACCCACCCAGAGCTCAGGATTGCATTAGCCAGTCACCCTAGCAACATGCTTTATTCATTAGGAAAGCCAAACCTTCTCATTGTGCTGGCTAATGGAAGAAACTCTGATTAATTGAAGTCATGAGGAAGTATATACAGCATCAATAAAGCTGTTTAATCAACTCCAAATCAATGACTTTGTAAGACATTGAACAGTGAACTGTTATTATCCTGTTTGCTGTAAGGCTTTTTAACACTGACTAATGTCATTTGAAGCCTCCAATGTATCTCAGTCAGTCAGAACCGAGGAAGGCTGAATGTCACGCCTTGATATTTTTTACATACTCACATTTGTCCAGAAGCAGTTTGCTCAATGTGATACTTACTTTACGGGGGGTGTCCATGTTTTGATCAAAACATGGACGTGTGACTGACTGGATGTGTGGCTGCTGGCTCTTTGTATGCAATTTTTTCCTGTGTGCTTGCTGCTTCCTGTGTGAAATGCGTGATCTTTGATGGAGCTCTGCGGGCAGCATCATTTTAGAAAGCAGCAACCCAGGCAGCAGGATCACCGCCTGCCAGCTAAGGGTTAAATATTTTTCCACCACCACCCCCTTGTTTTTCACAAGTGGTAGCACTGATGTCTCTTTGGTCCCATGGCCATTTACTTACCCTGCTTGTTGAGTGAAAAAAAAAAAAAAGGAGGGGCGCATAAAAAAAGGATACAGTGCAAGAAGAGAGGAAGAGGAAATGTTTCTTTGCATTATACTGCATATGTGATCTTCATGGAGGAGTGTGTCAATGAATTCCTTGTCTGCACCTAAGGGGAAGTATTTCTCGGCTGGAATTTGAGGGATGAAGCTGGAGGTTCTCTGTTTTGACCCTTGTGCTTTGCCCCCCCCCCTGCCTCCCCTCCACTGCACTCCCTTAGCCCCCCTCACACCAGATTCCAGGGCCTGGGGCAGAGACTGGTAGTGCTTAGTCCATCAGCAGCTGAAACATGATACCAGGAGAGCCCGCTAAGCTCCTCTTTTATAGTACCAAGTCAGGTCAGGCTGTTTACATCCTTTATTTATTGTTCTCCCCCCCTCACACTTTACCATGAGAAACCGCAAATCAGATCACCTCACATCATTATAAAGTGGAAAGTATCACTACAGACAAATACAAGCGATCTTTTACACACAGAATATAATTTTGTCTTGAGTGGTGAATGAAAAAACACAGTTATACGGTGACAAAGTTGCCACTTGTTAACCGGTGCAGTACATACAAGGCCATACATGTGTGTGTATAGTACAAGAGTATACAATGCTCTTGGTGCATTCAATCTATAGGTTATGAATCCCTTGTGACTATAGCCTGGGGGTACCTCAGTCAAGGCTTTTTATTCCTGAGCTGCAAGGCCTGGCGAGCCGTTGTCAGTGATATGACGTATTCTTCCTGCTTGTTCGGGTGCAAGGGTTGATATGACAATTATTGTTTAGGCCTCAACCGTTGTCCTGCATGATCCTGGATAGTACTATGTAGGTATGGAAAAGCAATGAATAGATGAGTGCATAGAACTTCAACCAGGATGAATGAAATAATCATTGTGTCTTTGCATTGCTTTTATTTTAATTTTCATAACTTTTGAAGCTGTCCGTGTCCTGGCTCCTGCTTACATTTGTGATCTTTTGTGTCCATATGAGGACCCACCTGCACTCAACCTCAGATGCTGCAACAAAACTCTAACTTTAAGCTAATGGTGCATTTGCTGTAAGGGCCTCTAAGCTTCTTGTTGAAATTTAACAGAAAAGTAAGACCACTGAGTTTCTAAGAAATATGTTTTAAGTGTCACCAACATTGTTAATACAGTATCAACTGGAAAAAAAAGTGTGATATAGTAACAAGTGGAAGGGTCTGTTTGGAATCTGTTCTGCATTCATTTACTTTTCAAAGAAGGAGCATATTTTGGTATACAAGAGAAATGCTTTGCTAATATGTTTGAAATGAGATAGTGTGACACGTCTCAGGAGAGCAAGGAAGAACACTCTACTGTAGTATGTAATGTAGCTGGAGACAGATTTATATACACATTTGTATAGTTATCTTTTTATAGTTATTTTTTATTGGGTAGTGATGGTGGAAAGAGATGACATGAAATGAGGGAGAGATAGCGAGATTGGCAACAGAAGTCCCCCGCTCGAGCCAGTGATGGTGTGGTTCACGATCGGCATTTCAACCCCTAAGCCTCGTGAGCACCCCTTCGTGGCTATCTGTCACAAAAAAATCCTAACTCACTCTCCAATGTGTGTGCGTGTGTTTGTTTTTTCAGGTGTGATGTGTGAAGCGGAGCTCTCCTTCACACTGGAGCCCAGTGACGTCATCGCTGTACAGGAGCAGCCCCTCATGCTCCACTGCCAGGTCAACGGCATCCCCCCTATTACGACACAGTGGAGGCACAACGGCCTGCTTTTAACTC
This sequence comes from Pempheris klunzingeri, assembly GCF_042242105.1. Classification (NCBI taxonomy): domain Eukaryota; kingdom Metazoa; phylum Chordata; class Actinopteri; order Acropomatiformes; family Pempheridae; genus Pempheris; species Pempheris klunzingeri. The sequence continues at coordinate 13,032,838 of NC_092012.1, forward strand.
AGGATCAACAGCACACCACCTTCATCAACGGCTCACTCCTGATCGGTCACTTCCAGAAGACCAAATCAGACGGCTCATCTGACGAGGGCGACTACGAGTGCGTGGCCCAGAATTCTTTTGGGCTGGTGGTGAGCCGCAAGGCCCGTATTCAGGCAGCCAGTAAGTCTATTCTTTTGCCTTGTATTGATGCACTAGTAAGGGCTGTAAATGCTTTACTGGGGGAATTAAAGTTTTTTTTTTTATAAGTTGCTATAGTGTGAATGACCCAAAAACCCAATCAAACATGACATTTGGGGAAATAAGCCTATTTGTTTTGTTTGCAAGAATTACGGAAGATGAGAAGATCAGTTCCCTCCTATACCTGCATGTTCAATATGAACCTGGCTAGCCTAGCTTAGCACTGAGAAAGCCAACAGAGGAATCAGCGAGCCTTCCTTTGTCCAAAGGTAACACAGTCCATCTGGAGTCACCACGTGTTACCTGGCAACCACACACTGACAACAAATTGAAGAAGTCCCTGTGCCTGGCCGTGAAATAGTGCAGCACATAACCCGTAAAAGCACCCAAATGTTGTTTTGGTACTTATACAGATTAAACGAGAACAAGATACACTACTGTTGTGAATTTTGCTGTTAAGCTTCTTGTTAGAGAACAGCAACTTGTGCAAAAAGTACTGAGACACTGAACAGTTGGACATGCGCATTCAAAAGTTTAGAGAAGGTCACATTAAGTTCACCTGGAAAGTTTAGAATGCATTTTAGGTTCATCCTGAAATTTCACCTGAAAGCCAAATATCCCTAACTTTTTGTGAGTAGTGTATAAAGTTAATTAGTGAGCTTCAAAGATGCCAGTATGAAGACAAACTGCTAGCTGTGATTTTGCATTTAACATAGACACACGAGTGTTCCTCTCTTATAACTGTCCTTTTAAGAAATTATCCAAACTATGTTTCTTTTGTATGTGTTAGTCACCAGATAAATAATAGAACAAAAATGGTGCCATGCAATCTGTAAGCCAAGAGTACCTGTAGTTGTGTATGGTTTTGATACTGTTATTTTTGGTTATTGTCTTTAAAATCCGACTTTGTCCTCTTTATTTTGAGTGTATAAAGTCTCAAATGTCAGAATACGAAATCAGGACTGAGCATTGCAGACATGGCACAAGCAGAAAGTGAAACCACAGCCACTCACACAAGTTTGATTCAGTTGTGATCTGTGTTCCCTCCAAACGTAAACACTGTCATCTGAGTCCAATCCAGTCAGAGTATTGCTGTGCTGAAAACGTATTTGTAATATCTCCAACTGTGGAGTACTTTGAATATTTTGATATCATTCTTTCAGTGTAATGAACTTTCTGATGCTCATCCACAGCGCTGCTCAGAATTTCAAGCCTTTGAGTTTAGTATTAACAAGTGCTCACGCTGGGAGTCTCCAAGCTGCTTTGTAAGAGTGGAATAAGCTCAAAGTAACCCAGCAGCCCGCTCACTGGCAGAGGCATCAAGATACATTTTCTGTGACTTGACCACCAAATCTTTTATTTGAAATCCCTCTGGTTCTCAGCATTGTTGCTATGGTTCATTTACAATATTTTTACCATATCATAGTGAGACAGTCTGCCTCTCTGTGCTCCTCTTCACTTTTCTCTCGCACACATACAGTGCACGTCTTAACTTACTTCAAATCAAAGGCACTGAGGATGTGCAGCTTTAGTGGCACCGTATTGTTCCACACTGTGCTGAGTTAAGACTTTGTGAATGCTCTGTTATATATATTCTGTAACACAGAGATGGACAAAGGCTCGCAGAATCCTGTTGATTCCCAGGGCCGTGTGTGGACAGCACACTGCTGTGCTGTTGTGGCCAATATAGCTTTTCCACTCAGAGGGATAGGGAGGTTAGCATGGACGTCTCACTGACCAAAAGGGGTGAGTCACTGCAGCTCAGTGGCTGGCGTGTCAAACATTTGCAACCTTTTGAGGCCTCCTCAAAGGGCTTTTCTTTTCAAAGGTCAGATTGTAGCCGCTATTCTGGCATGTCTATTTCATTCTGTATCAGGGAAAAGCCATCAGATTTGGTCCTCCTGTTTTTTCTTTTCACAGAATTACTTTGACATAGTGGTAAGAAAGAAGAAAGAAGATATTCAAATTAATAGATCTATGAACCCAGAGTTCATCACCTGAAGAGGGTGAAGAGAAAACAATAGAATTATCTTGATGATATGTGTAGCAGCAATGTGTAGTATATTATTTATAGCTTCAATATCTGGAAGCTTTGGCTGAAATCATTAATGAAAAATACAGTATCAGGGGGAGCATCAGTCCAATTGTCAGATAAATCAATCAAAATGTGCTTTGAGGTGCAATTGTAAGCTGGTGTACACTCAGAAATGTATATTTGTAAGTTTGTACATTTTTGTGAACAACAAATTGTTTAGCTGGTACACGCTAACCTCAACATTTAGTAACATAGCATATTTCTGTATGTTTCAGTGAGAACAGAGAAATTCAGTGAGAGTATGTCATCTTGTCGCCCAGTCCTCTCTTGCCTTAGCCAACCACAAACCATGCAGCACTGCCGCTCACTAATCTGTTCCACCAATAACTGAAATTTGTTGTAATAGTTGCAAATGATTAAACAATCACATATAATTTGAAGGCATAACGCCATTGTGCCGCACAAATTAATCTGTGAATGTAATATTTAGTAGTTTCACCTCATTTTAATTCAAGGGTTCAATACTGTATGAGCATGAAAAATTAAGAATTATGCAAATGTAGAGCAAACCCCCGTCCGTCACCCGTTTCTGAAAAATCTAATGTGGAATGTGATTTGAATATGGATTTAATCTTGGGGAATGAACGTGACCCGGAGCACCCCTCAAGATCAAAATCATTCATGGTGGAAATATTCTGTTTTGGCTGGGCTCTACCCCTGCAGACCATGACTTGTATTGATTAGGAAGGAACCGAAGGATTACTGAAGGTCACATTCTGACCCATGACCTCCGACCTTTTGGGCTGTGTTGAGCTGTCTTTTGGCGAGGAGTTGAGTGAGTCAAGGCTCTGCTATAATGATGCTCTGTCCCTCCTTAATGGAGTCTCACTTCTGTCAAGGCAGCAAGAAGCCATCACTGTGAAAATAATCCTCCAGAGACCCTTCAAACGGAAAGAGGAGAACTTCTGACTATAAAAGGTCCCCATGTTACCCATCATTGCCCTCTAATACCTTCTGTATTTTCTAAGATTTGCCATAAAACAGTGATGTTGGTATTTCAGTGTAGATTTGACCATATTTGGAGTCTTCACTGTTTTGCAGTGTACGGAAAATGCCCAAATTGTTTTAAAAGTCAGATTAATGAGGCTTTTATTTGCACCATTAATTGCATTTCCACAGTTCATAAGAAGACACAACAGCTTTCCTACTTGCATTGTTTCAGTGAGGCTGTCTTGGGAAGGCTTTGTAGTTTTTTTTTTTTTTTTTTTTTTTTTTTTTAATAAATTGCACTCGACAGCCTCCCAGGTCCTGCAGGCGCCTGTTCAGCACAGAGGTGTTTCACTGTTGATCAAGTCTCACTTTATCAAACTATTATGTTTTAGGTCTTTAATAAAAGGCCTTAGAATAGATCAATCTTTCAGGTGAGGTATATCCTACAGGGCTTTGGACAATCACTGGTGTTTATTAAGAAAAATGGCCCAAAACCAGGAAATGTTCTCCTTACAAAGATCAGCGACTAGTGTTTGTTTCTTTTTCTGTTCCAAGCGTTTGTTAATGTTGATGCCGTCTTTGTGTTTTCTTGCGGTAATTTGCTGTCTTATAGTCCTTTTTACAACAGAGTTCTGACTTGTACCACTGTGATGCGATGGGTGGTGTGATTACTGAAACCTCTTTATAGCCCTCCCAGTGGATAAAGCTTCCATCTTAGTCTCCACACTACCTCCCTCTGTAAATTTCACTTTTTATTTGCTTGACAACCATTTGTGTGAGCTCCCTGTCGGGGGCTGGTGTAGGACGGACTCCCCGTTGCCCTTCTAAATCAGTGGTTGGTCCAGGAAACTCTTTTCCTCCTAAATGTTATCTCTTTGAAGGTCGGTTTCTCTTTCTCCGTCTCCCTCTTTCCTCAGTTTCTCTTGGACCTCCTCATTAGCTTACGTTCAGGAAGCTTTTCATCATGTGGATGAATGACAAGCCTGGTACAGTGGACACGGCCAGGGCTCCCTCCCCTCCCCTCCCCCACAACACACCCACGTCACCAGGCAACACACCACAAAAGCCCCCCTGTTACAAAATAGCTTTTAGGATCAATTGAAATGACTTGCTTTTGTCTGTTTGTCTGGAAATTAATTGGAAAGAGTTGAAGCTTTGTTAGGAAATAATTTATTTTTTTCCCTGTCCCATTCATATGGGGAGACTGCAGTTGACCCCAGGGACCGTTCAAAAAGAATTGCAAACACAATATGAATTGTGCTGTGAAAAGGCAAACTCGGTACAAACATGAGGAGGGTGAAAACACAAACAGTAAAAAATGCAATAAACACAAGTATAATAACTGTGCATTATGCGTGTTATTTAGTTTATAGAGTAGTTCAGTATAGACACAGAGCTCTGGGCTGCTGGCTGATCATTTCCACCTTGTTTAATTCTGAGATCGTCATGGTGAATTGTGCTGCCATTATAATGGTAGGCTTCTGAATGAGACTTTAATGAAAAAGAGGAACCCAGGGGGCTGTAAAGGATGAAATAGGAGAAGATAGAGGTTGCCTGTAAAAGTGTCTCAGTTTATACCCATGCCTTTTATTTCTATGGCTTTTACTCCTTTCAGGGGTGTTAGTGTAGGTGAGTGTGATGTTGACCAGGCAGAGTCATGCATGTGCAGCTGTGGCAGAGGATGAGAAGTTGCAATATGCCACACTTAAGAGCTGTGTGGATGGCTTGCCGCTAGCAGCCACTCGGACAGCGAGAGTGATTTATGAGGAGCTCCTGTTAGTTTACATGAGAGTGAGCATGCGTGTGCATGCATGTGTGTTTGGAGGGTCGAGGGTGGCTCTCAATCACCCTCCGACCTTTCTGTCCCCACCCCTTTCATGGCCTCCTGCCTGGGTGAATGCTGAAGCGCCATCCCTACATCTCCTTGTAGCTCCCTTTGTCTGCCAGCCAAACCCCGCCCTCGATCTATCCCCCTCCTACTCTTTCTCCTCTGTGCTCACTTGTCACGAACCAAGTCATCTTTCTGTCATATAGATTAGGCAACTAAATGCTGTACAAGCTTGTTTTGACATTTAAACACGAAGCCTCGTATTGTTTTCTTTTCATCAATCAAGATTAGTTCTTGCCAAAATCTATTGCACTTTGGGCATTAGAGCAGAAGTAACTTAACCTATCTTGGTTTTTGAGGAGAAGTCATATTGTATTGAAATTTTATGCAACAAAACAGAAAAAGAATAGTCATCGCTGTATGTCTTTCGCTGATATAATTTGTCTCATTGATATGCCTGTACTTAAAAACATGACATAGTGGTAGTGCATACAGGCATGGCCTATGGTTGCCCTATTCCTTCGTTTTGGCAGGTATTTGTGCTGATGTTAAAAACCATAGTGTCCCCCCTGCTGTGTGGTGAATGCCCCTCCATCTGCCTACAAGTGTGTCAGAAGGATGGAAGAAGAAAGGGCTTTTTCCTTTTTTTTTTTCAGTGCTGATGAGGCAGGCTGATGGGATGAAAGCTCTGACCTCTGCTGTGTAATTACACTAGAAACTGGTTTATTACTGTACACCTGCAGACTAAATACTCGGATCTCATTGTCTGATTATGCATGCTCTGTTTGAGCTGATTTAGAGTTGGCAACAATGAATAAGAGATTTTATTACTTACTGTAGAATAGCAGGCAGCTCTTCAGAATTGGTTTCAAGTAGGTCCTTTTCCTATACTCATCGTGGTTATATACAAGCAAAGGCAAGGGTAAACGACTGCTGAGCTCTCTCTCTCTCTCTCTCTCTCTCTCTCTCTCTCTCTCTCTCTCTCTCTCTCTCTCTCTCTCTCTCTCTCTCTCTCTCTCTCTCTCTCTCATGCCTATAAAGATGCTGTTGGTCCTTTATGGGCTGTTTTTTGAATCAGGAAACTAAATAAACGGCAATACTCAATGCCTCTAATGCCAATTCTTGATATTTGCATTGACAAATGCTTAAGCTTCTCCAACTCTCCTTTGGGGAAAGAGCAGAAATCCCTATTATTTCTGGAGATGACACGTCATTGACCTTGAAGCAGTGGAAAATCACCAAGGGATGCCATACTGCCCATAGTATGCCTTATTGTCTTAGTTTACTGTATGTCTCTATATGGTAGGGAACAATGAAATGCAGTGCAATATTAGGTTTTGGTTGAATTTCCAAACCAGTTATATACATAATAGAGTATATATTGAATACATTAACTATGATTTGTGTTTTTTGCTAGTATTGATAGTGCTGCATGTTTGGAAATGAAAGGGACATGCACCTTAATTTGCTTTGTAGAATTACATTTATCTTGACATCTCCAAATTTCAGGAGTGAACAACACAAAAATGATAACACAACAAAATCAAGAGCACAGTGGTTGCTAGTGTGCTTAAATCTTGAGCAATGCTGACAGGACTTCAGTCATGCATAGAGAACAGACATCCATGGAAATCTGTAACAATCCTCTGTTAGAGGGGAGCTGCTACATAATATGAGGCATGAGCTGCTGTGTGGAGCAGAACGGACACCCTTATGCTCTAAAAATATCCTCCTGTGTAAACAACATCACTTGGTAAATCAAGCCACTAAACTGGGGAATGGATACGAAAGAGTGGTGAAGCAGCTTGGTGATGGAACAAGCATTTTGCTTATTCCTTCAGGCACACATGTCTTCATGTTTGACATGGCTTTAATCCTATTTATGTCTTAGAGTGATATAATAACAAATTGAATCATCGTTTATGTTTGTTTATAAAGCACTTTAAAGAATAAGCAGATTTGTCCTAAAGTGCTTTAACACAGAATGAATACAGAGGCATGTGATACACACATGCCTATTATTGGTACCAGCTGTATACACATACACATGCATTTACACAGAGGACACATGCAAGTTAGAGCATATAAGGTTGTTGGGCTATGTTTAGGTGTAAATCAACTGCAAATGCTATGCAGGGAAATAAAAACAGCTTTTGATTGAGCAACTGTTCCACGGTCTAGGTGCTGAAACCCAAAAAAAAGAAAGAAAAATTACCCCAGTCCTTTTTAGATGGAATCCTGGGATATAGTAGTCAACAGACCTAGGTTAGTGTTGCCACATAGCCTAATACTTTAGCCAGTGATGTAAATAGGTACAAGACAATTTGGGGCTTAGCATATTCCGTATTATTTTGAATTTGATTATTTGATAAACAGGACCCAAAGTAAGAAGGTGAGGAACAACATATTATGGTTGCCCTTTTACATCTAGCAGAAGCATTCTGTCTGGTAAATGCCAAAATTTGACTGGAAGATAATAGAACAGTATGAGACCGAGAATTAAACCCTGAGGGACCCCACAGAGAATAATAGGTGGGACTGTTACTGGTAAGTATCACACCAGTCCATTAAATGCTCAAGGAGAGTAATATTAATGCTGAAATCTACTAAAAATACTCAAAAATGTAAAATAAAGATTAATGGTTAAAATTTTTTTTTAATCTTAATATGTAAAAATGACAGACACAATGAATAATGTCTTCCTGCAACTTACTGTTTCCATCTTTAAAACTGTTATACAGTATTTAGTAGGAGTACAACTTCTTTTCCTTTCAATTTATGGAATGCATATTATATATACTTTTCCAGCAATACCAACTATTTTTAGAAACGTGCAGAGAGAAACTGAAATATTACATCTGCTGTAGCTCATTACCGAAGATGTGAGAAAAAGACACACGACAAGTCACAGTGCAAAGTAACCAGTGTCTCATCAACATTCTTGTTAGCAGTCGTTTTTTAACTGGTTTAATTAATTCTGTGATTTCAGACATCTTACTCCTCCATTTAATGGTGCTTTTTACGTATTTAGCAGATAAATATAGCTCTTATTTAAAACAACTTAAAATGCATTGGCAAACTTTGACCTTGTCATTACAGGATGCTCCCGCCTGCTGCCATGCCATTTTTTCTAGCAGCTGCTCTCATCAGCTGTGTACACTGTGGCTGATCATCCAGATAATGCCCATTCAGATCATTTCTTTTTTATTTCTTTATCATACAGAGCAGTGTTACCCAGAAAACATTCAACCTGGGTGGACTGGATTGATATGCTGTGTAGACAGTGAATGCCTTATAGAAATATGTTTGCAATGCATAGATTCTAACAGTGCTAATAAGTTGTTATGTTGAACCTGAGTGATACATACATACAAGTGAACAAAACAAATAGACGTTCCCTGTTTACTACACAAGGATCAGCTTAGTGTGTATGTTTGTCTGTGTGTCTGTCAATAGATGTGTCCGTTGGGCAAAGTAATGAAGTCTGTGTTGGTCTCCGGATGTCTCTGGACCACCCGAGCTATTCTCAAACAAACATATGAAAAGGGGGCCTAAAATTCCTCCTGCCTACTTTTAAGGCTCATGGGAGGAATTCCTCAGTAATAGAGGTGAAAGGTGAAAGAAGAGAGCAGAGGCCGGGCCAAAGGTTGGACGGGGCAGACTAGTCCCCGAATGCTGGGGTCTGGCTTTACAATATATCTACAGCAATTTTGTATTGACCTGTTTTGATTTGGACAAATCCAATACTATCCTTTCTCCAAGAGTTTCTTCAAGCATATCTCAGCATGTGTGTCTTTTCGTCATCTTTATTAGGTCAAATAAGATGAGGATGTGGTTAACGTCAAGGTTATGCAACAGGGAATCAGTTTCGTCAATAGAGGGCCCTCCTAAGGATGGGAACACAATGATATGTGGGTGTGTATTGAGTGTATATGTTGGTGTTCCTATGATTCAAGGCTTCACTAGGGGCTTGGGTAGCTCTCGCTACTGCCCCGTCACCGCGCTTCACTACACTTAACAGAGCCTTTATGGCCAGATTGTGCAGTTAAAAGCCTTTACAGGGTCTGCACCATCCACCAATAAAAACACTAAAACTCCCTCTTCCTGTCTTCTCCTTTGGCAGACATTTTGTTTTGCATGTGTGCAAATGTATGATAGGGACAAAGAAAGACAGGAGGTGGAGCCAGTGGTAGAAATTAGTTGGCGGTATTGGTGGTGGAGATGATAGTAAACATAATAGTATGATCTAAAAATGTCATCGCCCCCTCTTAGTTATTCACACACACACAGGGCCCCTCAGTCCCCTTTCCCATTTTGTTTAAGCAGGGATCAGGAAATCTTTCTGTGGTGGCCAATAAGCAGAAGAGTCGAAGACAAAGGCCACTCAGTGATGGACAGGCAGCAGCTCTCCTTTGGGCCTCAGCCGCTTCTCCGTTCCCTCGCCAGCGTATGTGTGTGTTTGTGTGTGTTGGGGTACCTCTCACAGCATAGCAGCACCTATTGTTAGTTGTGAAACGCAGGGCAGTGGAGTGGCTGGGAACAGGCAGAGGCTGTGGAGATGTGCAGCCTCTGGTGGCTCCGCTTTGTGACGGTGGCCTGAGCGTTTGTTCTCCTGACCGACTCGGCTAGCTGTGGCTGAGGCCCCCTTTTGTCACTGCTGACTCTGGGTGGGTGTGTTTCCCCTTGCACCCTCCCTCCCCCTTCTTCTCTCTGTTTCAGCATTGACTCAGAAATAGAGGGGTCAGAGGTCATTAGGGGCTGGACGATGGAGAGGGGGGTTTATCTGGGAAACGGTGACCTTTTTGTGTGCACTAGGGCAGAATACCCCTCCCCTTTTTTTTATATTCTCCTCCCATTACGTTTCCCCTCCTCCAACGCTCAGCCTCCTGCTCATTCCCCAGTGGGGACCCATCCCCCTGTCTGATGGCCTCGGGCAGTGGCAGTGACCTTGGCTTTGGCAGTGAAATTAGGTGGCCCAAACCTGCCACAGCATCACAGCTCTAACCCTGCCCTTTCCCAAACAAGCAACGCAGCAGTCTGGAGGAACAAGAGCATAATAAGCACATTTTCACTCACTCAGAAAGGACATTTATTTGTCTCTGTCATGTGTTTTCTGTTTTTCCATGAGGGTGTAAGAGTGTCTCTGCAAATAAAAGTCCAGTTCTCTATGACAACATAGTTCTTCATCTCTGTTACTGCTGTTATTTTCAGATGTGTTTCATACAATGCATGACTAGATGTTTGATTGATGGTGGATTTGGTTTCAGGAAGTGTGTGACAAAAGTTCTGCACTCAATTATACTGATTAGGTTTTGCATGAAAGCTATTATTTGACCAACAGTGACAGGGCCCAGTGACTGCACTCAACATCTCTTACGTCCTGTCTTCAAACTGGAGTTGCCCCCTTTGCATCACAGATCCATCCCAGGAAATCGTTAGAAATATCAATGATTAGTTTGTTGGCTATCAATATACAAGGAGTAAATAACACTGATTTGTTGTTAAAAGGATTTTTTGTACTTTCAGTGGAGGCTAACTGCAATTTGAATGCAAGGAATAACTAGGGAGTACAACACTGCGAGAGATTGTGGGAGGAAATGTTGCTTCTATCTGTGGTTACATTTATTGTAATTGTCTCCAAATCAATTTTGGAAATAAAGAATTTTCTGCTAAAATGACACAGAAAGTAAAAAACAATCTTTACTCTTTCTTTCCATAGTTGTCACATAGGGACGGAGCACCTGAAGTGTTTGAGGTTAAAAGCCTGTCAGGCTCCAGTGTGTGTGGAGTTGGTCACCAGGGATAAAATGAATTCCACAGGAACCAATTAGAAGAGGTAGCTGCTGGCACAGGATGAAAGATTTCTGGCATGGCCAATTTCCCTCTGACAACCTGTTTGCAATGTCTGTAATTTTGTTAGCATCTGCCAGTTTTGAGAATCTAATGATTCACAAAATGCACCTTTCAAGAGGCTTATATTTCCATGTATTATGGCAAATTATGATAAAAGTCTCTGTTGTGCTTTTATTATAGTTGTGACTTAAGAATGAGAAGGTAGAATTCTATCAGTCTGGTACCTCATCAGCATATAAGAGACAAACAGTAGTTTAACGAGAACAACGAGATGTCCAGAGATTGTGAAGAAAAGCTACAGTGAAATGAATCAGTTATTTTCAGAGTTAACTGTCCTTTATTCCAGCTCCTCAACTTGTCTTATGTTAAAGCAAACTGAATATTTGTAGGTTTTTAACTGCTTGTAAGACAAAACAAGACATTTGAAGATGCCATCTTGGACTGTGGGGAATTGAAAATATCAGTAATAATCAGTCCAGTAAAGATTAATCAAGAAAATAATCTTCAGATTTATTGATAATTAAGATTATTGTATTGTCTAGAATACCATGTGCATTGAGTTAAAAGCATTGTACTGCACAATACAGCAAATAGTTGTAGCACCTCATTTTACACCTTATACCAGGAGTTTTCATTGACAAAATAGTTCACGTAATCATTATGTCGACATGTAGGTGACTTAGCAGCATTAATATAAGTGATCAGAGTCAACAAAACAAGCTGCCGTCAGTACAGAAGGCAGAGGTAGACGAAAGTGGAAGAAGCTAGGGAGTAAAATAGATGGAGCATGTGTCGGTGGTCTCGAATGATCTCCGGGCCCCTCTGGCTCTGGAGACTGGACCTTGAACCCGGAAGGAACATTCCATTCCGATGCTGTGCCGTGGCCTCCTGACCCCGGCAGCTTTGTTTCAAGGGCAGCTTTCGACAGGCAGCAGGATGCAAAGCAACAGCGGCGGGCTCACTTAGCTTGAAGAAGCACGCCTCTGCTGTTAGAACATGCCAGAAAACTGCTCCCCTGACCCCACACTCATAATTCCTCACTGTAACATGCACATTACCTACGGTTAACATCAAATAAACGCACTGACATGGACATGCACGTACTCTGGCATGGGCTCATGGTCAGTGACTGCACGTACCTAGAGCTGCTGCAAGCAAAATAAAACAAAAAAAAGCAACAGCAACAAATGTGCTGTGTGCATTTCCTCAACACATAGACATGCTGCCGATGCCATTTTCTCTCTCTGAAAGCACCACTGAAACATTTAATTTGATTCCCACATCAAGCGACGTAGTATCAATTTTAAGATCTATCGTAAGAGATGTTTCAATCGGTCTTCTCTCAGTGGCTGCTGAGAGGATGAGATGTGTTTATTTTATAACCATATAAAGAATTTGTATCATCCATCCAACTGCACTCTTTAATCATATTTATGAATGTATCCCTTTTTTTCCTCCGATAGAAGTGGTTTCATGTTATGTGTTAGTGAGTTGTAAGGCGGCCCATTTCATTGCCTCAGCGTGAAAAGATGAAACATGATGCTAGTAGTGTAATAGCCCTCTCCATTTGGCAGCATAGGCATTATTTGTGAGTGGGAAGACAGTTTTAGAGGTTTAGCTGGCTGATGGCAGGTTGGAGGAGCCAGTGATATGTGCTTATGTCTGACAGCTTAGGGTACTGCTCCTCCCATCCGCTGCAGGGAACAAATCAGACAAGAGCATGACATTCAGATAGCCACCACTACGGACTGCTTGTGTGTTCTTTGTCAACCTGGTGATTATTTTACATCATTTCTAATAGCAGAGTACAGAAACATTGATGTGTGAGTGAGGGACTGTTCAGGAACATCTCGGGTGCTGACCTCCAGTTTGGGACATATCACAATATTATGTGGTAAAAATTGTAATTTGTAGTTTGTGTCAGTGACAAAAACGCTCTGTTTGCCTATTATGATAGGAAACAGAATATCTTTTTTTTTTTTTATTATTAAAAAGATTAATTAAAAGGGGAACTTTGCTGATTTTCAACCAGCTTTGTATCATTGTGCTTGTGGGTAGCACAGTATATGTAAGTAAACAATGTTTGACTTTCTTCCATGTTGCCTGCACCCAGAGCTCTCAACTCATTCGCTGGCAGAAGTCGGCCGGATGATGCCATTTGTCTGAGGCTACACTCTAGGGTTGTAGTAGAGTACTTCTGCAGTTTTTGTTTGCCAGCTGTAAGCAAATGATTTTTTAATAATCTAATGCTGGAACCAGACTTCCGGGCCTGCTTATACGAGCCAGAATATAGTGCAGAGGAATTTCAATGTGTGGAGGAGGAAGACTCCGTCACAGTTGAGTCGAGCATCAGCCAGCCTGTAAGGATAGTGGCACAGTGCATTCTGCTTGTGGTAGGTTTTCTATTTTTTGAGCAAAATTAATAACCACAGCCCCTTTTCTCTGTTTTCAGCAGAGTTTCAAAGGCCATCTTTCCAGCAGTGAAATGCTACTGTACGAAAATAATTGGAAGATTAATCAACAATGAATGCCAACTATCACACCAAATAGAAAAACATATAAAGAGTTAGCCGAAAATGAACACACTGCTGAACCATAATTAGTCCGTTTTCTAGTCAATCAATTGGTAGGAATTTGATTTACTGTTAGGAATCACCACAAAGACAAAACGTATATTCAATTCCATTGTTCATAAGATCTAGCCTTGGGATATTTCTTCCACTGAAAAAATATGTTTCTGTAAATGTATGTAAATCCATAGCTGCTCTTTGTTTACTCAAATCCTGAATATGGTATTTCATTTTCTGATAGAACAGATATGCCATTGTAACAAACGCAGTATCTGCACAGTCTTTGTTTGCACATACGCTATAGGTAGAGGCAGAGACAAAGGGCTTTCATTTCTCACCCCCTGTCTTGTAACACTAAGTGGTTATGACAGGGTCTGCACTTGCCTTTCCTCTTTCTCTTGTTGTGCTCCTCTTCCTCTGTGTGGTTTTTTTCCCCGTCAATTGGTGTGAACCAGGCTCCATTCAGTGGGTGTGGCGGACAGGTCGCACATGTGCGTTTAAAAAGAGATAGGCTTTACTGAATGCATATTAGCATAAATTCATCAGGATTAGCCAGTTTGGAGGCGAGTGGGGGGCTGGGTTCATCGGATCAGCAAGGGGCAGTAATATCCCTGGTGACCGCAGTCAGCTGGCAGCCTGAATAGAGGGAAAGAGAGAGAGAGAGAGAGAGAGAAGACAGTGAAAATAAAAGAATAGGAGGCAGACTTTGAGTTTCCAGCTGTCTCAACAAGAGGATGTGGTGGTGACAATATCTTTGCGTCACAAAAAACGAGGTGATGGCAATCCCCCATACGTTGCCTGCTGCTCTATTTGTCATTATCTTCAATGCTCCATGCTTTTAAATGGCTGCTGTCACTATAGCTTCCCTTGATTTTATTCAATATTTATTCTACTGCTTCTCTCTTTGCTCCGTTTTTAAGTTGGAGTTGTCAGCACACACAACATTGTTTTTTTCTCTGTTGCATTTTTTCTCTGTATTCATGCACATGAATATGCATCAGTGCTGCCACTACAAGTTACTGAAGGCATACAGTGTTTGGCAGGAGTGTGTCTCACCTATCTTGTTGGTCATGATTGATGTTACAACATCTTTTCTCCCAGTAATTGAGCTCATATTTACAGAATAGAGCATCTGGGCTTTTGATGCTTCCTGTCTTTATCCTCCATTTAGCCCAGTATGAGCCAAGGTCCAGGCTTCCCTTCAACAAGAAGATGAAGGAGATGATTCACCAAGCCAAGCTTTCTCTTTATGAATTATATTTTTCACGGTCTCATTCCTTCCTCATCAGCCCACTCCCTCTGTGTTTGTCACAATTGCAAGCTCCTCCTTTGCCACGTTGTAGTCCCATTGCCCCCCACGAACGCATCTCTGTTTGCCACACACGTGATGGCACTGTGTTGCCCGGGATTGTGATTAATGGCCGCAATTCAGCCTGAAAAATTCCCTTGAGTGGGTGCCAGTTGGCTTACGCAGAGAAGAAACTCATTACTGCTGTCAGTTGAGCTGACAGAGCAGTGAGGGGTGTGAGTGATTGTACGTGTGTCTGTGTGTGTGCGTGCATGTAAGGGTGAGAGTGAAACTCATTTTTGTACATGTCAGTAAGTGCATGCATGTTTGTCCACCTTTGCTGTATACAAGCCATCATGCATGACTAAGTGTGTCCACGTGTTTTAAGCTGGGTGTAAAAGTGACAGCGTGTCCCAGGGCTGGTATCCAAGTAACATGGATAATTTGAGAAATGAGTGTGCCCAATTCCTTCAGCACCCAGCACAGACAAACACTCCAATTTAAGCTTTTTAATGGATAATCTGTGCACTCCTTGTTGCTTTATGACCACAGCCTTTCTCTTCTACATATGCTACATGTGTTTTTAGAACATAGGACTTTTTTGTTTGTCTATTGCTACACATCCTTCATACACAGATAAACTCTCTTATCTGTGGTAAAGTAAATATGCCAGGTGGTGGTGATATTACTCCTATGTATTAGTCCTGTGTCAAAGCCAGCTCGTGTTAAATTAATGGAAAGCTTTTCATTTTGAACACAGTAATTGCCTGTCCTCTTTTATTAAAGATTATATGGCGGTGAGCAAGTAAAGCAGGAGAGCAGAGAAGCAGCAGGAGCGGCAGCAGAGAAAAGCCAGAAGAGAAAGTAGTCTAAAATGAGGGTAGGCCTGCATAATATGGATAAGCAGAGCAAGTGTGCCATTCACTGAGAGATCGCTATCTACATTCACTGACACCACAAATGTACGTATACATTGCACATATGGAAAGTAGCTCCATATGTGGCTCAGGCTTTTGCTCTGCTGCTTAGTTTGAAAGGAGTGGACATTGGCTGGGAGATGAATCTAATTATTTTGGTTAATTCAAATTTTTTTGTCCAGTGTGTAACAGTCTGTACAGCACACAACCCCCTACTTTAAAGAAAGGCTTGAAAAGATCCCCATTGAATACGTGGGCCAAAAGTTGCTGTCCTTTCTGTTACCTTTTGAAAGGAACAGAGACGAGTTGATGATTATTCAGAGACCCTGGATCAAGTGTGGCTTCTTAAGTAGAGGTTTAACCACAACAATCTTCAAGCTAGTGGGGACATTGCCAGTCATAAGTGATAAATTAACAATATGCAAAGAAATAACAAAACAACACGGGCAGTTAGGGCAGGACAGCTGCTAAAAAATCCACATTTTACTCATTTATCGTTGTCGTGTGCTAAGAAAACTGAAAGAAAATCAGTTAAACCGTGCGTTGTGTGCCGTCAATGATTCTGAGAAAACAATACTTTTCGCCACATTGCCCAACCCAAGGCTGGATACTTTAATGAAATGGACAACTGGAGATTTTGAACTTGCAGTTGTAGCTCTGCTGATGGATTTGTTTTGTGTGAATATTTCACAGAATTGCATTTTTAGTAACTGTAATGTAAGGATTTAGAAACCAAAGGGGACGCTGAGACACAGATAAATGCCCAATGGGAACGGCACAGCTGAGGCACAGTGGACCTCCCTCTTATGACTACCGGAGAGGCTTCTCGTGTGTGTGTGTGTGTGTGTGTGTGTGTGTGTGTGAGGAATGGAGTGAAGACGGGGTGAGATTTACAAAGCCATTTCAGCCATTTGGGGAGCCCAGTTCTCTGAGATGCAATGGAGCGCATGGGCCGGTCCCGCCCTGCGTCTTTCAGATGTCCCGTGGGAGTGCCAGATGTGGGGTCATCCATCTACCCCTGGTTCAGACCAGCCCCCCTCCAAATCAGTGTCAGACGCATAGTTAACATAGCATGCTGCTCTCTCAGAAGAGAATACACACACACACATCGAGGTATCATCATCTTAGAAACTCACTCATATTCTTTCCACCAGCAATGTATACTCACTAAACTGTAGCACAAAGGAAAGAGTTTTCGGGAGAGATTCATCTGAGTCTCCTCAGAATGGCCTCTCTACCCAACAGTTGTCCTCTAATGAGGGGGAAGTAATGAGTGTTGGACTTAGAATTGTGATGCCAAATGTCCATCCAGGTTGTTATTCAGAGCCACTGCTGTCTGCGGGGCCTCGCTTATTTCTGGCTTCACAAAACAAGAGGCGGAGACGAGCCAAAGAAGAATTTAATGGCATTTCCATTTGAATATAAATGTTATTTTACCCCAGATGTCTCTTAACGTTTTAAAATATTTCAAACTCTCCAACACAAAGAAATGACTAGACAAGACAGGGATAAAGCAGTTGAAGGGTTTGGCTTTTGTGCTGAGAGCGTACAGTGAATGAGCTGAATAAAAGACGGCGCATAATTCATGTGGATTTGAGCTCATATATACTGGTAGGATGATGGGAGAGGCATCTCATTTGAATTCTAAAGCAGGCAGTTGCATGCTGAGGTATTGGCGATATTAATTAGATATGTGGCCTCTGGGCAAGTAGAGAATGGCACTGTGAAGGCATAGCCTCTTCAATGCAACAATCAGGTGTGGAAAAGAAGAGTGACAGAATGTCTTTAAAGGTGACAATAAATGCTTGGGTTTTATGAAAGCGCGATTTCAGAATTGACAAAAAAATATGAAAAATAGCACGAAGAGGAGAGGCAGTTCTCTTGTCACGTCATGTCTCGGTGACACTGTTGCATGAGTGTGTAAAGAATGCACATGCAAGTAAAGTATTTTGAACTTCATTGTTATCAAATGATGTTGAGTACAGACCTTTAAGCAAAGCTTATTTCTCGCCGAAATGCTCAGGAGAAAAGAATTTCATTAACTTAAAAGATTCACGCTAAGCTACCTAGCTCATTAGGGAGACGTGAAAATGTAGGAAACCAGCAGCCTAGAGAGAACCCAAACCCCAACCCACTTACAGGTTGACTTCTGATACACTAGCTTGGAGTTCTTGTATTTTCCCATTGACGCCTTTATCAATACCCCTTCTGAGGGGATCTTTTCTGACCAAATTCTTTGTTAAAGGATGTCCATCATCAGACAGTAAAAAGGATCGTACTTCAACGACCTTGCTAGATAAAAGAATGATTGTTTTGTTAGGATTCAACAACTACAGCGGCCACGAATCCCTTAGACTGTCGTGTACTAGCAAAACCCATCAGAGGCAAGACAAGGCGCATAACAGAACTCAGGATGTGGACAGCACATTATTCTTATCATTATTCAGCTTTTTAGAAAGAAACCCTCTATAGGAAAATACATTGTCTGGCTGAAGATACTTGAATGTAGGCTTGAAAGGTTGATGGGACTTCAGCTCCTCCTCAGAGATATGCCACATGCAATGTCCTTAACAAGGTGGTAATTTGGCAGAGGGACAAACCAAGGAGCGGGCGAGTTAAGAGATCAGATTCTTTCGAGGAGAGGATTCCAGGCTGCAGTAATGGGAGAATATGCTCATTCACTGAGCTGTCTGTGTCCTCAAATCCTCTTTATCTCTCCGTATTAAAAATAAATAAATAAATAATGCACCCCCAGTGTGCAACAAGAAACTGAAATGGAAAACTATTAAGCTGCGTGTTATTTTAAGAAAGGTGTTGTTTTCTTAAACCTGGTAAGTTGCATTCAGGTGACAGCCAGGCAGCTTATGAGGATAAAAACGCCGCTCTCCAGACAGCACACACCTGTCCTCTGTCCACGTCTTCTACTGGACAGTCAGGTCTCTCTTCTGCATCACGTGAGAATGTTTGAAGTTGTTTAATGAGGATGCAGTTTTACGCCCAGTTAGTCCGTAACCGATACAAAGGGCCTGCTCTTTTTGTTCTCACACATCAAATCTCTTCGTTGTTGCTTGAGAGTCTCTGTGTGCACAAACACTTATCAAACACTTTTTTTTATATATAAAAAAAAAAAAAAAAAACACCAACAAGGAAAAGCACTGTCTGCTAATTTCAAATCAAATGCTACCTTTAATGGCACTGGTTTGTCTGTTATTTTAACCCTCTTTTCTCCGTTGTCCTCCCCCAGCTCTCTCACTCACTCTTTTCACACTCGCTTGTCTCTAATCTTACCCAAGCCGCGACTGGGAATCATTTAAATAATCCCTTAATTTTCAGCATCTGTTGTGCTTTAATGGGTCTCTCCTTAATTAGGGTCTGTATGCTGAAGTGAGTGTAGGGGGCTTAGTGTGGAGATCCGGGGGTGCTGGAGTGGGAGGAGCAGTGGCCAGAGGGACGATGGGGTGTGGTGTGCGTTGGAGGGGGCTTGAGGTGGCGCAGGGGTGAGGGGTGTGACGGAGGCACAGGCACAGAGCAGGGCACCAGGGGAGGCCAGGCTTTGTCCCTGGGGTGGAGAGGTTAGGAGAAGTGGGGGGGGGGGGCAACTAGGCAGTGAGTAATGTGCCTTTCCCATCGCACTCTCTTTGTGCAGCAAAAAGCTTTTATCTTCTTACTTTTATTACTTTGCTACTAATAGCAGATGCAAAATAAGTGATTTCTATATAGTACAATAATGTTTGCTATGGCTGTAATGAAGATAGACAAACCTATACTGTTATTGAGCAACCAAAGGGTTTACAATAGCAACATCTTAAAATACAATTAATTGTAAGTAATGCTGACCAGATGAAATAATTATAAAACAAAAATTTGCTTTACAATATTTACTGTATGGAGCAGTTGCTATTGAGGATCATTTTCCTTATGTCCTGTATAAACTTGCAGATAATCTTCTTGATTTATTGAATAATTGTTCCATAAAGTACTACAAATAAAAAGCACCCATCACAATTTAGATATAAACAAATTGCTTCTTTTATCCAACAAATAGTTCAAAACCTAAAGAGATTTTGTAAAATATTGGCCAACACTGAGAAGCAAAAATTAGTTTTAAGATTTACACTTTACAAATGTAGCTGGCAAAACAATTTCCCCTTACTTCGCAGCATCGCACCATCATCAGTTGTCAAAGAACAGTGGCTGTTCAAATTTTCAGAATTCTTAGCACTTATGGGGTTCATCTCTGTAAAGGAAGTATTCATTACATAACTATGTTGGATCGCATTGCACAGGGGTTTCTATTTTCTGGCCACTCAGCATATCATTCTTTTACTTGAAATGTTAAGCATTTCTGCGAGTGATAACTATTGTAGCATTGCTGCTCCCTCCCCCCCTACAGGGAGCCTTAATAGCAGCCATCAATCTTACTATATTTAACTTAGTGCACACAAGCTCCACAGTATTGATCAACACAACAGAAATAAGGACCATCACACCTCTGGAAAGCCTAATGCAAACAAGCTTGCAGCACGCACAGAAAAGGCGATTTCAATTCCAGTCTAAACAATTTTGTAATGTGAGAGAGGAAATTCACTGAAGTAGGAAAATTTGTCATGTTGAGCTGTGAATATAGGAAATCAAATAGCGGATAGTCACTGACTACAAGAATAGGAAAGGTCATACAATCATGAGAGGAAAACTGCAATTGAAGTGGACAGAATATATGTGTTCTTTGGTTGACATTTAGCTGATCCACCTGTTCTGATTTGCCATTTGTTGCAGCAAAAGAAGGTGCTTTGTATGACTCATGCTGTGCAGTAAGATTCTTCTCGGCATCTTGTCTACATTTAGAACAAGGGCACACCACTCAATACTGATGTTTTAAAAACCATCGAGGTTGTTTATGCAGGTAGTTTTAGCGCGCACACTGGCGGTGTGGCTTGGGGGATAGCAATGTCAGTCATTTGGTCCACACTGAGATATCTGGGAACTCTTGGATGGAAGATGAAATTTGGTACAGACATTCCATAGCTTGCAGGACAGAAAGGTTAAAGGCAATCCTTGCTTACAGCATGTAAAGGCAAAGCTTGCGCTGGATCATCACACGTGCCTGTTGGTAAAGAGACACTACTGATCATATATACAACAAAAAATATAAGGTATGACAGGAGATGTGTTTATTATCAAAAAGTAAAACAAAGAGTAAATGGAAAGCTGAACTGCTTGAAAAATAAAAGAAAGCATGCTTGTAAAGTCTTGCTATATAAGCCATATTACAGGTATATTGGCTAGAAAGCTTTTAATATAAATAATCAATATATGTCTGGTTCCTGTGAATTACTGTTCTCATGCACATCTGCCACCTGAGCCCGTTTGGCAGATGGTGCAGCTCAACTGATGCTTCTGCTCATGCAGGTACTGATACAGGAAAGTGTTGATGTGCCAAAGCATTTAAGTAGGGGAGCGAGTGCGCGTCAGCCCACGCACGTGCAGCCTTTTCTTTCATAGGTGATAAGCATCACGCACCACGAACCAGCAGATTGATCACAGGAGCGCCCAGGCTGTGGTGGTGGAGGGGGGCCCCGCTGGAGTAGGGACCCAATAAAATATCACATCTGCATTAAAATGCCATCTTTAGGGTCCCAGCACAGGGCCTGCTATTTCAGGGATGCCTATTTAAAGGCTGTTGAAGTGTGGGCTCTCCATGCTGGAATAGCACCGTACACCATCTCCATTATTTATGACCCTCGTCTCTATTTTACTAGTTTACCGAAGTGGGGGTGGGGTGGGTAGAGCAGTCATCACTGCTGCTTGAACAACATGTGCTTAATGATGTCACAGGCTTGAGAGGACTCATGGGGGGTGAGGCGAGGGGTGTGAGGAAGATGGCTGTACAGTGGAGGGGGAGGGGGCTGGAGGTGAGAGGAGATGTGAGGGAGGACGATGACATTATAACACGGGTTCACTGAAGCTTTACACTATAGCTGCAGGTTTGAGTGCTTCTGGAGGATGTCTGTCCTTCTTCTGGCATCATTACCTCTTTCATCTCAATGAATCATTCCCGGCAGAGGAAAAAAAAAACATCCATATGTGACCACAGGTCTGTAAAAAAACACAGAAATGTCTCATCAGATTGGCTGATTTGGTTGCTGTAGAAAACAGCACAGCAGAGGCTTTTAATCACCTTCTTAATTATTCTCTGTTAAGTATTTGTGTGTGTGTGTGTGTGTGTGTGTGTGTGTGTGTTTAACAGCGCAATAAAGAAATGGATCATTACTTTGAGGCCATTAGGCAAAAAAATGATTCAGCTAGGGGTCATTCAAATAATCACAATTTAATCTACATTTCGTCATTAGATGAATTTTAGTTGCTCATATGGAAAAGCCAGAAAATCTGCTATCTTAAACTTCTGTTGCACATGACCAGTAGTGTGGGATTGAAGAATAGGGAAATTCGTTGATGGCTCTTGACCCCAATAATCAGTAATATTGCATCTGCACTTGGATTCCAAGATAAGCATTAGTTTATTTTTACCTGCGTCTGACTTGTAAACTGTGAGACAAGCAGTGGGGCACTTGTTGGATATTATTAGATGACCAGAGTTTTGACAAGGCCTGATTTACAGCTCAGCTACCAACCTAAATCACCACGCTTCACATTTCCTGTCTGTGACCTTCCCTCATATTACTCCCTCACTCATTCTTCTTTTGTGGTTGTCACCGAGGAACCGTCAAACATATGTTCAAGCTGCAACCTCCTCCCAGTGCACTTGTGGATGTTTTTCTTTTTAGTATGCACACCAGCCATTCTCTCCCTTATTCCAGTAATTAGACCTGCTCCATTTAAGCCAGCAGCGTCATGCTGGTAGTGGACAGTGTTTGATCATGTGAGTGGCTGTCAACACTTAGCAAAGGGAGAATGAAAAAACAATAGAGCAACCAGTCTTTTAGGGGCTGGCTATTTTTTTCCGACAGCGTCGTAGGGGTACGATATATTTGTGTGTTTTTTGTTGAAACAGCTTTTCGCATTTGTTTGTGTGCTTTAGCTGAGCTGTATCACTTTAGATTGACTCTGCAACCCCTCCGACAACAAAGGGCTCATACACAATGCAGATTACAAATGTCTGTTTTCCTTTACATCCACCACAGATGGTTAACAAGATTCTCCGTTCTGTATGTGTTTATCTGCGTATGTAAGCCTATTGTGATTTTTCCAATTGTGTCTGATTCTACGAGTGTGTCAATAGAGGGGTGTGGGCCTCTTAGAGAAGCCAATGTTTTATGCATGAGGGCCATGGGTGGGGCCCGTTAGAGGAGTTATATCAGCGGACACACACAACAACCAAATCAGCGGACACCATGGCTACTTGGCAGAGATGCACAAGAAAGCTTCTGTAGGCACAAGTCCTCCTTTTCAACTCCTTTGTTCTTCAGAGTTCGAGTGCAGTTTTGCTCCCTTCTCCATATCCCCAGTGTTCCCAGTGCACATGGACAGTACGAACAGAAGTGTGCGTGCATGTGTCTGTGTCTTCATTTCCAGAGAATGTGCTCCAACACATCGAGTGTCTTTGATCATATTCACTTTGAGCTCCTTGTTTTCACTTAGATTTGTTCTGAAGGATTCCTAGCTGTTTCACTACACCTAACCTTTCTGCATCAGCAGTGGCAGGGGCCTTCAGGGCGTTAATTCAGTGCTACACTCTGCCTGTCTTTGCCCCAGGCTCCATATTACAGCATGCCAAGACAGAAAGGATTACTGATTTCTTTTGTCACCACCCAGTCTGGAAAAGAAGTGTGAACCCATGAAAATATTTTTATGGGCAAATATTCTGTCAATATTGTGCAATTATTCTGTCGTTTATGCTGTGATTATCAGTGTTTTACGATTTTAATAAATTGAAATGAAAGAGAAGAATGTTTTAAGGCTGGCAGTTAACTAAAAGGAATCACCTATTGTCTGAAAAGTTGTATATGTGCTGTAATAGTGGTTTGGCGATGAAATATTACTGATGTTCTGTGTGACTTTCAAGCCATCTATGCTTAGCAGTGAGGTTGGCCTAAAACATTTTATGGCCAGAAGGTTGTGAGTCCCAGGTGCAAAAATTGCAGTTGGGCCCTTGAGATAGGCACTTAGGCAGAATTACCCCAGTGAGATGTGCAGCTGTTTAAGTGAGGGCTTACAGTAAAGGGGCAAAATAAAAAAGCGGGAGACGGAGAAATCTGTCAGGCTGAGTAAAAGTCAGATCATCCAGATGTTTTTTATCTTGAGAAAAGATAGAGCCAACAGTGAACGTGCTATCTCTTTTGACAGAGAACTCATAGCATCTGAGGAGTGAACTGTCACGTCTGGGAGAATACTATATTAGCATGTTTAAATTTTCATCAGAACTGCATACATCCATTCAGAGATCAAAGGTCAAGTTGTGCTGGAGAATGCCACACTTCTCATTATGCCCTGAAATGGAATAATCACAGCATTAGACCACTGATACAGCCACATTGGTTCAAAGTACTGCCACTCTACTGAAAGTATCTTTCGTTCTGTGCCTCTCTCTTTATCTCCTGTCCATCAACAATAGCGCTTGGAATAAAACCTTATTCCAACACTTTGTAATTGAACTGTACTATGCCTCTATATCAACCCTTTACAACAAGATTAAATAATAATGAAAGACAAAAAAAACGTCATTAAACAAGCTAAGCTTGCTATCTGCAGTGCAACATAAAGACAAGAGGAAACTTAAAGAGGACAAACGACAGAAATTAGTGGAAGGATAAACAGAGAACAGCCAAGCATGTCTCAGGCATAACTAAGCCCTTACAGTCGTGCTGCTCACAACTTGCTCGCCCTGTAAGCAATGAATTAATGCAAGATACAGGCTGGGAAGAGCATGAGGTTATGAAATAATAAGGGGGGCCATCCCTGTTGTTATGCTAACAGTGTTCAGATAAGTCCTCCTTCGTCCAAGTTAATTATGGTTGACATTTAAATGAGTACACTTGTGTTAAAGAAGGTGGGAGAACTGTGGAAGAAGAGGGCCCCTCTCTAATTGAGTTTGTCCCTAGCTCCTCCTTCTATGACATCTTTGTTCTGCAGGGAGTAGATATGTGAAGTGCAGCTGAATGAGGGTTTCTGTAAAGATATTGATACTGGGTTTGCTATATGGCAATTTGTGTGTATGTTTGTAATAGAATATGTTTTTAAAAATGTGCCTGGCTTAAATTCTAAATGTGGAAATCCATATCCCAGTATTTTACACATGTTTTGGTAAGATTACCTTCAGCAACTGATTACTGTGGCTCAGATACAGTTCTAAATGTGTCGTGTCTTGAGCAGAAATGGCAGACTTCCTTCTATAACTTGAGCATGTTTATTCATGATGACATTTGTAGGGAAGGTTTTCTAAAAAAGACATGAAGGATTCAAAATTATTCAATTAAAACAGCTTTAATCAGATATCACTATTGAAAGAAGCTATACCATGTACGAAATATTCCTCTCTGCCTTTTGTCACCAAGTAATTATCTTAAATGAAAAACAAAAGTTCTTAGCAAATGCAGTTTTTTTTTTTTTTGTACAGGTTATTCAAAACAAAACTTAAGTGGTCATGGGTGATTGTCTTAGTTTCCATATATACCCTGTTGACACTGGCAAATCCTGTAGACATACTCTTAACTAGTTCCTCGCTTACAACAATCGGGGAAGGATGATCCCCTTTATCTTTTGCAGGCTCAAAGTTAGTCGTAGAGCCCAATCCATGTAGCGCAGACCTTTCCACAGTATGGACAGGGGAAGCCATTGGCTGGTGATGTCTAACGATCTGGGCTCTCCTTCCTTCTTTTCCTCTTGTCCTCAGCAGCTGCTCGTCCATCAGCTTCAAACTTAAGGCTTTCTGCATCAACGCCAGCCTTTTCTGCCACTTGCTTCTTGGTGCCACCAATGATGATGGATGCTTGATAATGATGGCAGTTGCTTGAGCTGGTTTTTGGAGCACATCCTAGGGCCTCGCCATTGCGCTGTTCTTCACAAAGTCCACCAAAGAAGAGCCTTTGGCAATCACAAACTCTCCATCCTTGTCAGTATTACAAGTGTCTCCTCTTCAAGTATAGACATGGGCCTTTTAAGGAGAATATTGGCTAGAGTCTTGCAAGCGATGCAAAGTAGTGTAATGCAGCTGTATTTGGAACTGTCTGCTTTCTCACCCTTATTCTTTCTCGCCACTGTTGCCTGATACCTAATGCTTGCTCATGTGGGGGTTCTTGAATCATTCATTTTGAATTCTTGAATCGTTGGGTCTCTCTTTCTTAATTTAAGAGTTTGGTCTAGACCTGCTCTTTATGGAAAGCATCTTGAGATAACACTTGTTATGAATAAATAATGATTGATTACTTGATTGATTCTTGTATGGAGGGATGACGTCTGAACTCGTCTGAAGTCCTGTGGGATGGTCCCTCTCTCCCAGTAGCTACTTAACAGGCCCTCTAGTATGTCTCACAGCAAGTTGCCACTGCCACGCTGGTAGGCTTCTGCTGAGATTTCATCACTGCCAGATGACTTCCCAGATCTCAGTTGGGTAATGACCTTATCAGTCTTAAAGAAGTTTGGTGGGTGGTCAAGGTCCAGCTTTACTTTCACCTGGGGGATCAGGTCCAGTGAGGACTTGTGCACTGAGTGCTTGTCTCAGAGTTCTCTGACCAGTGCTGGCTTCCTTGTTTGTCAGAAGGGTTGACCCATTAGCAGAGTGTAGCAGAGCTCGGGTTTGATGATGGAGGCCATATAGAAGAAAGGAAAGATTTTTCTCCAGAGAAGTTGAGAGGAAACATTTCTATAAAACTTCATCATCTTCATTCCCATCTTCATCAGCCTGTATAAACTTTTTTATCTGTTTGTTTATTACTGTGTTCAGTTAGCAATGTGCACATTATGGTAGTAAGACAACAGTCTTTTTCAGCCAGTCAATCAGTATTCA
Source organism: Pempheris klunzingeri (assembly GCF_042242105.1). NCBI lineage: Eukaryota > Metazoa > Chordata > Actinopteri > Acropomatiformes > Pempheridae > Pempheris > Pempheris klunzingeri. Next base: position 13,059,459 of record NC_092012.1, read on the forward strand.
CACCCTGTGAATCACCGCCCCTTATCTTGAGTTTTCTCTTTATGTGTAAATGAATGCATACGCGTGTGATGTTGTGAGGATATTTACTTTACTTTTGCAGATGGGTCAACATAAACTTGTAAAGGAGAATTCTCCATACTTTGTGCAGTCTATGAATATGTGTTGATCATGTAAAATGTTTGTTTTTATTAAGCAAAGAGTACATGAAGATGGATATGCCTTACAGAAGTAGGTCTTTCTTGTAAGCAGCCAGGTGTGTTGCTCTATAGCTATGTTGTAATGTTATGACCTAATATCCCCCTCTCCCTCCCTCCACAGCCATGGCAGACTTTCATGTCCAACCAGAGTCGGTGCATGCTGAGGAGTCCGGTGTCGCTAGATTCCAGTGCCAGATCCATGGTCTGCCAGAACCTGTCATCAGCTGGGAAAAAGACAGCCGTCCAGTGGACACCAAGGACGAGAGGTTGGGCCAAACCACACATTTATATTTATAGGAGATGGCAGCACTTTAAAGGTCATTTACAGGCTCTCATCGCATTTGCTTCCTCCTGTCTTGTGTCTTTTTTCCTCTCCTCTAGGTACACTCTACTGCCTACAGGTGTTCTGCAGATTACAGGAGTGCGTGAGGAGGACAGTGGAAAGTTCTGCTGCATGGCTCATAATAGTGCAGGAGTGAAACACAGTGCTGAGGCACTCCTCACTGTTTCAGGTTGTTAGGTTTAATTAATCTTACATTATATATTATGAGCAGACTTTGTTTTTTTGTCACATGGAAGCAAGCATACACACCCTCACTGTAGATTAATTTAGCTTTAAATCTGTGTTGTCCTGATCTTTTGTTCTCTCCATCACTGCGCGTATACAACTACTCCATTCTCCTCTGTTTATCTACCAAGCATATTCCCAAGATTTTCCAAACCTATTGTTCCTCTGCCTGATCTGGGAGATACAGCATATCGAGCTAATGCACTCTAGAGAAATCCAATTAAAGGATGCCATCCATCATGCTCATTCCCATCTTATGCTCCCCTCTTTCCTTTTTTTCCAGGCTCCCAGTCATCTGTTTACAAAGAGCCTATGATCCTGGTTGGTCCAGAAAACCTCACCCTCACCGTTCACCAAACTGCCATCTTGGAGTGTGTTGCTACTGGATACCCACGGCCCATTGTGTCTTGGAGCAGACTAGGTGAGAAAATATCCTGATCAGATCTAAGAAAAAGCCCCAGAGGGTGCATATATGTATTTTAAATTTTTCAATTTGTGCATGTGTCTGAGGAATGATGTGTCACTAAACCAAAGTAAGCTACAATGCGTGTGCATTTGTGCGTGTGGAATGTTGAGGGTTGCGTGTGGCTCGTATGCGCTTTGCACCCTCGTGTGTTTGTGTGTTTTTTGCTGCACAGCTTTGGTCTGCCCTGCATTGTGTAATGCACGTGTGTGCACAGAATACATTTGACATAGTAGAGCATCTATTGTGTATACATGAGGCTGTAGTATTCAACATTAGGCCTTAGGGCTAAACATTATGTTTGACTCTTTGTTGATAAATGCATGCTTCATCTCCTCATGAAGTTGAACCTCCTTCGAATCACCGGAGAGGCTCTGAGTAATTACTATGAGGTGCTGAGACAGATACGATTAATTTCCCCTCCCTCCATGTGCATTTTTTCTTGACTATCACTCAAAGTCTGTCGTGACCAATTTTTCAATCTAGTATCTAGTTTCTTTACCTATTATCCAATCTGATTTGCTTTTCCAAATGTAAATTGCTGCTCCTCCCAAGCAGTTTGGCATAATCAGATTGAGGATATTGCCTTACACAATGTCGCAAGAATGAAATGCTAACACGATGGAATTTGTATGTATTAGATTACGGCGGGGAGGCTGGGATAAGCTGCATAATGAATCTGATAGTTTCACATCAGTCACTCCTTAATGCCAGAGTTTGTTTGCTGCTATCCATTGAACAACACCACAGCCTGCTAGCTTGCGCTCTTTCTTTTCTGACACTAAGTTAATTAGTGTCTGACAGAGAGAAACCCATGGAGGGGGCAAGAAATATAGCAGAAAAAGGCAAGAAAAGACAAAAGACTGCTTTTGTTGAGACAAAAGTTCACTGGACCATAACTTGTCAGTCTGTCAGTGAGTTCTGGGGAAAATGCAGAAATAGCAATAAAACACATCATAATGCTGGATGCTGAGAAAGTGATTGGATTGATTTATGTCGTGTCAATAATTTGTCATGATTAATTACAAATACTGTCCTCTTCATAATCCATCACCAAAAGATTAAACCTTATCTAAATGAAGCTGTAAGATTCCGCACAAAGAATGAAGCACTTATATCACCATTTGTCTTCAGTGCGCAGCTACACTGCAGAGCTACAGTGCACTTGTAATGGATGGATGTAATGGATTTAATTATGCAGTTGTACTTGTTGTTATTCAAAGAAAAAGAATGAATACAATACTGTAATTTAAACATACCCTGCCTTAATAATTCGCATTGAAGATATGAAACTATGCCTGAAAATACACTGCTGACTAATGACCATATGGTTTGTCTCTATAGCTGTATCTCAGCTGCATGTGTGTACCATGGTGCCGATCTCCCTGCCTCCCCGACTAGCTTTTTATACATTAAATCTGGACCATGCAGACTTACAGGCTGCAGATGGAAGTCATAGATGGGATTAAAATGCCCCCTTGGCCCCACAGCTAATATCAGAGGCAGACTGAAGTCATTGTTGGGGTTCAGACTGCAGATAGGGAGCACGGGAAAGTGTGAGCTTATCATGTAAGTACAGAGGCAGCTCTGGATTGTGTAAGTAGATAGGAGATTAGAAGTTGCAGTTAGAGTTTCTAGTCCCCCAGTGGCGGCTGGCACATCTCCCATCTAACCGTTTAAAAGCAAATGTACTCTGTGCCTTGGTCAAACAAAGGCATGAAGAAATAGAGGTCCCTGCTCAAGTGTGAAAGCTGTCATTTACTCAGAATTCATAAGAGACGCTGCACTTACAATTAAAACATTAATTCACTGTTTCATTCTGTTTATAATGAGAAATATTCTCTGTGATGGTTGTCACTCTGACAACCAGTTCCCAATGAATACAACTAATGACAGGATGGACACCGTTCACAAAGCAAACACAAATCCGGTGACCTTATTGCTGTGATGAATAAATTCAGTGACCTCTGTCTTATCCTTGTGTCTCCTGTACTGATGGCTTTGTCACAAGACATTACAATTCTGAGAATCACATACGTGAAAGCTGCATCCTTGACCTCTGGGAGTGCCAGAAATAGCACTGCCTCTGTCAACTTGTGGCTGTAAATGTGCCACACGTTTAATTAGTCTTTCTTGCCGGCCGATTTAAGCCCACTCTGATCTTTACTGTCGTGCACACAACCCCATTCACACCCACCTAACATGAACATGTAATACACGTGTACACGCGTAATCCTTTTTTCTGCCCTATATAAATTCTTTCCCATCCTTCTCAACTGCTGTCTGTCTGTTTTCCCTGAATAGACGGCCGTCCCATCGGTGTGGAGGGAATTCAGGTACTCGGCACAGGGAACCTGATGATCTCAGATGTTGGTGTGCAGCACTCAGGGGTCTACGTGTGTGCTGCTAACAAACCAGGGACCCGTGTTCGTAGGACTGCTCAGGGACGACTGGTGGTCCAAGGTGAGCTCTGGATAAAAAGAATGTGCAATTTTCAAAAAATTAGGTAGGAGTTATGGAGGGAAACTCAGCCGTGTTCAGGTGATAAGGTAAAGCTTGTGAACTCTGTGGGTGGACATCGCTGCAGTCACCCTGACTACTACATGATAACTTCACTGACTTCCCATCAACCAACTCTTTCAACTGTGTTCATTGGAATGCACAACCCAGCTGGAGGCACCTCCGCCTGTAGTGGGACTAGATTCTCTTTCATGACGGGCGAGTGTTTTATGTGCTTCATGTGGGTGGACTTTAATTTAAATCCCTAAATCTGAATTAGTGGGTGGTGAAAATCTGTCATATTTAAGTGGTTTTTGATTTGAACTCTTATTGCTTTTTTTTTTTTGCATTACTGTCAACAAAAGCATACCACAACTTTTTAGACTGATTCTTTCTAGTGCACTAGATGTACCAGGTTGTTACTAGAGAGCACTTCTTCATTCCTAAAATCTAATAATATAATAAATGCATCCACAGCTGCACATCTGTTGTAATTTGCTGCATTTACCTGAGCTATTAACCCCAGGAACATCACAAACATTTGAACAATAGCACAGGATGAACGCAAACAGCTTATGAGTCCAACTAACCAACAACAGTGTCGGGATTCAAACCCTCAACACATGCAGTTAAGTGGAGATGAAAATATGAATGATCGAAATAATTTACTAACTTAATTCTTTGTGCTGTCAACATCAGCTAACAATGGCACAGAGCAAAACACATCTATAACATCACATTAAGAAGTAGTCATTTCTGTAACATCAATTTTTGTGTTCAATAAATGACTGTTTAAATGAGTTTTTTGTTGGCAATTCCTCATGGACAAGAAATCATACAGTGTAGTACATTTGCGGAGGCGCAAGTGATTACATCTTCTATGGCAAATTGGTTTGGAGAGATGGGGTAAACAAAGATTGTTCTTAGTTTGGAGGCACCGAGCATAGTGTCCACAGGGATGCTTATAATCAGAGATGGGGCTCAAAAGGTTCCGTTTGGAGAAGGTTTTGAGGCCAAGTTGGCATGAATTCCACAATCATGGATATACCTTCCTGTCTGAAACTCAAATCTAGGCAATATCATGAATGTATCCTTCAAAGATTAGTCAGAGGATGAGGTATGCTCATGGTTTGCAGAGTTTACCTCGCATCCATGCAAATAGTAGTGTTAAGAGTTTTTCTTCAAAAAGGCTAGACTGAGATTGCATCCTCATCTCAACAGCTTCCCTTTCATGCCCACAGCTTTTTAAAAATCTAATTATTCCACAGCATGATGAATTCTACAACGGGAGATTTTTTTTATCTCCTTTTTAGTGTGGTACTCATGAGTCCTCCCTCCGTTGAAACACTCACATCAAATAAAAACAAAAAAATGACAGGTTTTGGTGCACAGTGAGTTCAGTCTGACAGACTACGAATAAATAAACAATATCATCAATAAAATGTGACACCCAGACAGACTCATTCAAATACATTTGTATTAGTTTGGATGTAAATGGTGCACAAAGCTGTATTGTATATTATAAAGTATTTTTTTTTGTCAAAGCCCATTTGTTCTTGAGATGAAACCCGACAAAGATATCGATGGATCTCTGGCAGAGTCATGATCAGAATGGCAAAATCAAAATATCCTCTCATTTTCACTATGATCTCTTGAGTTCCGGATAATTTAAAATGTGTTGTGGTTCTATTTTCTGATCTGTTTTTTTTATAGTCTTCATCCACTTTTCATAACATGAGTGTTGTGGCCAGTACCTTGAAAGTGCTGGATGGTAGGTTAAAGAGACGGATGGTTTTATCACCAATGGGATGAGGCCAGGTGTGTGGGTGGGCCTCCGCATTAATTGTCACCAAGCAGGAAACATCCAACATCTGTCTCGCTCACATATTGATCAGATGGACCACACTTTGCTTCAGCCCACAGCAGTATTGATCCTGATCAATATTTCATTTTATCTGCCTGTCAAGTCTGAGACATACCCCTACCTTAGTAGGAACAAAGAAAAAAAGCCATGGATGTTAATTGTGTGTCTATGTCTTTGGTTTTAGTTATCGATTTGTGGGAACCAAGGTGTACTGTTAACTCTAAATAAATGCAGGTTATGCCTATTTCATTATGAAAAGAAAAAACAAGGTTTTACTGCCTGTACTTGAAAGATTGGTCTACTAGGGTAGTATAAATAAGCCACTTGACACCTCTGTGAATATGAGAAAGCGTCAACGGCTATCAATTCAAAAAAGGAGTTGAACTCCAACTCTAAATTAATGCAGACAAAAGTACTCAGCAAATGCACTGATACAGTAAATCACTTAGATTCATTTTGGCTCCTTTGGGGCAAGAGAAACAAAGACTAAAGTAGGAGTCAAAGTGTGAGAGCCAAAAGGGAAAAACAAGAGCAAGATGGATGGATGGTGTCGATGATCTAACCTACACCCTTACAGGTGCAAATCAATATCCTCCTGAGCTTCATCTGACCCTCACCTTTAAGACGGCTTTTCAAAAACACAGCGAGTCAGAGAGAAAGAGAGAATGACGCTGGCAAAGAAGGAGAGATAAATGAAATGACCATCACCTCCTTATGTCAGAAGCCTCCATTCAAGTGCCTTTGGGCCCTTTCGCTTTTCAACTGGGAGATTGGAAATGCTTACATTGGAAAAAGTGTCAATGTTAGTGTGGGAGCGAGAGGAAGAACAGAACAGCAGCCGATACAGAGGGGAGATATTAAAGTGGACAAAAAGCAAACTATCAGAAAAACGGTAAAGAAGGATATTTGAATGGCTAAAATGTGGCTGTTGTGTTGAAGGATGAAGGTGGTGTTATTTAGTAGTTATCCTTAACAAATCCGTTGAAAAGACAAACCAATAATATATCAGTCCTGCTTATACCTCTTGTCTATGTAGTCATTATACAAGTTATTCCTCTGTGCCAAGGGTTTTTAAATCTTCAGCAGGAACGATTGGGTTTGAAGCTGCATGTTTCAAGCAGGGAAGTTATTTCTGAAGAACTGCCGAATGTCCTTTACACTGTGAAAGTTGACATTCATGGCAGAAATATGGCAACGTCTTTGATAAATACCAGCAATGTCAGACGTTTAAGACCCCCCTGGTCTGGGTTTGTCTCTGCGGAAAAACAATCTCAACAGGTGAATTAAATATTTTTCTAACCAGCATCTGTGTTAAAGCTGTAATTTTACAATTTGGCTCCAGTTGTTCAGTCCCACTAGGTCATGTTGCGTTAAATGATTGGGACAATGGAGCATTTTTACAATGTGCAATATGATATGCTCAGTGTTCCAGCTTCTTACCCTCTAGTGATGACTCTGAGATATTATAATCACCATAACGTTTTTTTCTCAGTTAATATGGATATAAATAATTCATATCAAATCACTGATAACCACTTGGGCAATAATGAGCACAGAGAAGGATTACAATACTTCCCTGTCTGTCAGCTCAAATGAAAACACCAACCCTGGAATTTAACTCCAGTGGATGCCACTATAACTACTCTGTGATTTAAAGTAAAGTACCTGCTCTGCTAAGAGAACTGTTTTATATGAATACTTTATCACTGCTAATTGACCATAGCTGTAAGCCTGCTGTATGGGGTGAGACACTTTATGTTCATGTGTTGCTGTTTGCTGTTTTAAAGCACATTAGTCCCACGTAGTGTTGCTTTTGGGCAGAACTGGTATCTTACTCTCCTTCTTCTACTTTTCTGCTCTCCCCTCCTCCTCTCCTATATTTCCCTGTGTCTGCATTAATCTGGGGTGTCTAATAATGTTGTTTATTTACCTTGAGTCATAGGTTTGCAATAGCGCTGTTTAGAGCACACCTGTAATACCGTACACCACTTTTTAATAATAAATGACAGCTGCCTTGAAACAGTGCAGGCTCTCATATTTTTTCTCTCTCATCCTCACTCACTGCCGTCTTTTTATCATTCTCACGTTGCCCTCTTCCTTCCATTTCTTCTTTTTGTAACTGAAGATTTTTCACCTCCCCATCCTGCTCAGATCTTAAAGTTTGCTTCACTGACACTGATTTCGTTTTTGGTTATGGGAATCAGGCCAACTTATCTGACTGTCTGTCTGTTTCCCTCCTCTTTCAGCTCCAGCAGAGTTTATTCAGCCACCGCAGTCCATCGCTCGGCCTGTCGGCACCACCGCCATCTTCACCTGCCAAGCACAGGGCGAGCCAGAGCCCCAGCTCACATGGCTGAAGAACGGGCAGATTCTTGAGCCCGGCGGACACGTCAAACTCAGGAACAACAACAGGTGAAACAACAACAACTAATTTTTATTTACATTTATTCATATATATACAGAAATACCCAGAGAGGGGGAGGGGGAGAAGATTGACAAAGCAAAACAATATCACCGCAGGGAATATAAATTTGGTGAAGGTTATAGTTTTCAGTTTTTGTGGATAATGACCGAAGGCTCTATTTTGACATTGTAGGGCTGTTTAGCAGAGGAGAGGACTGCTTGTGATCACTGTTTTCTCTTTGCTGACATCCTGTTTTATGAGCAGTGATCTGATTCACCATTATTCTTCATACATGCATACATGCAACAGGATGGAGACTTGCTACTAGGAGTATTGAGTATTGACCTAGTTTATAAATCATTTGCTAATACTTCATTTGTAAACCTTCAATTAGACTAACTTTGGTGGCTGTTGTTTACCCTCCATCAAGACACTTACCTTCTGGAAATACCCGTGTGGGATCTGGATTAAAATCTGTTTCTTTTTTTAAAGTTTATAAACATTTATAACTGTACACTTGATGGTTTACTAGAACGTGTGAAACCCATAAATATTTATTACTGGGTTACCATAAATTGTAACTGCATTATTGCCAAATCAGAATAAAAAGGATAAACAAAAGTTTTAACTCACCCATAAAGCATGTGTAAACCATTAATCATGCTATTCGTTCCAACTTCTAAACTCTTTATAAAGGGTGACTTGTCAAATAGTGGGACCAACGAGTTTATTATTTAGAATTTGAAAATATCTGTAATTATCTGTTATTATGCACATCAGGCCACCACAGAATGCAAAGCTCCCAATCATCACTGCGCTCACAGTGTCCTCACAAAGTTGGACGCAGCTCAGAGAAATAATATGGATGTCAGTATTAATCACCACTGCTTTGATCTGATTATTGGCATCATCAAATGTTCAATTTCTCCGCAGTTCTGTTGCCTCTAACGCGGCAGATGCTGCAATTCATGCCTGCCAAGACATGAGCCTCAATTTATTTGTGCCTCTGTATGTGAGCAGCATATTGACTTGATGTTGGATGCTTTCCCATGGCAGTCCTCAGGAATGTCATGAGGAGGAGGACCCCACAATCAGCTCTGTTAGTTACCATTCTCAGCAACCCCGCACTGTAAAGACTGCATGTTGCGGTGCCTGTTTTATTGTGTTACAGTATTATCTTCTGGTACTTTCTTAGAGGTTATAGCGATGATCAATTGCACATCAGACCTCCTTTTCTGCTCTGGGTTTTATTGCCATTTTAGAGCATGAGCTCCGTTGTAATGTTTTCGACTTTGGCTCATGGAACATTTCAAACAGAAGCTGCATGAGTTTTACAAATTGATGGCTGATAAGAAGTCATAATCAAGTTTCTACTGTTTCACATTGTTTGAAAAGGATAAAACATAAGCCTCCAGTCTGTTAGTAATACTGCTGGGTGTGTGATTGTTAACTGCTACACTCTATCCATCCAGCAAATGTGTTTTTGAGTAAATTCTGTTATGCATTACTGCACACGGGAAGTTCAATTTTTCCAGATGACCCTGGCAGCCAACCATCTGTGTATGTTGTTATTATTCACAGACGGAAATATGAAGTGAATACATTAAATATGCACCAAAGAAATCGATACTTGCACTTCGTAGCAGTGAGTGAAGGGAGCAGACACCTCCATCGCTCACATACGCTACTCCACTCCCACTTGCTTCCACCAGTCTATATTAGTCAGTAAGATGGAGCGAGGGACTAACAAAGGAGGAGAGAAGAGAGGGAAGAAATAAATGAGTGGCCAGACTAGCATGTAGGGGAAAAAAAAGAAGAAAAATGAACAGGTTTAAAAGAGAAATGATGAGTTGGCAGGAAGAACAAATGAGGAGAGAGAGAGAGGAAGATAGAGAGGATAGTCAGAGTATCACAGCATTTTCACTTGCTACCATTAGTGCATGCTACAGACCTGCTGTAATATGGATCGCATCACAAAGCCCCAATCTGTGATTGGTGAAGGAGGCAGGCCACAGCTTGAGATCCACCATTAGCTAATTAGCTCATAAACTCAGCTAGTTGACCAGGAAATGCAGTCAGCCATTTAGGGAAAAGAGCAATTTGATGTGAATCTTAAGAGTTAGCATAGCGTAGCGGAAGTGTGTGAGTAAAGGAACACATTTCACTATGATTCACTATGCCATGGCATTAGTCCAGACCATCTGAATGTGAAAAAGGAGTCCTACCCAGAGGAATCCTACCCACTTAACCCTCTCGCCCACAAAATATGTTTAAAGACAACTGATTTGAATTCAGAATACAACTGAAATTAACAATTCTAACAACACCGGATTAATCATTTAGTCTAAATGTCAATAAATAGTATTGAATGTACATCACAGTTTCCTAAGGCCCAAAATGAGGTGTTTTGTCTGATTGACAATCCAAAGCCATTTGACATTTTTGGCAGTTCATTATCTATGGATGGACTGATTGATCAATGGGCTAATTGTTTTAGCTGTACACATTTTTTCTCCAATCCAGGAAGTGTGATGTTCTCGGACATGGACACCAGAGACCAGGATTCTTGTTGTTGTGTTATTCAGTTTAAACTGCTTAAATAGTTGTTTAAGGTCAGCAAAAAATGTGTGTTAGAAATTGAAAACATAGACTTTAAGCACAGGATTTTAATAATTTAGTTTCATCTAGTATGAACACATTACTGCGAAATGCTACAGTTACATTAGACTATGTTGGCATATCTCACCGTTTTGTATGATTGTCCATCACACTACTTACATCCCATGTAGAAGCACTGGAGGGTTAAAACCAGCAGCCCCTATGAGTCAAAGCCATCAAGCTCTCCCGCCTTATACATTGTAGTTAAATATGACTGGGTGGGGAAATTCATAATAAAGGGAGTTTTACTTGAGGCCCAAAATCCATGTTTAGTTTAATTTCTAGTGTTGTGGAGGCCATGAAAATGACATGTCATGGGGCATAATGTACCCCCCAAACCCAGCCAAAACAAAAGCAATGATATGCAAATGATATTCAACAACTCCAGGCAGCATAATGATTGTGCTCTTATACACACACACACACACACACACACGTGTACACACACACACACACACACATATATACATATATATATATATATATATATAAATATACACTCTCTGATAGGGGAAGCTTGGATATACAGTGAGCGCAGCATACCTTGCAGAGAGATGTTAATTAAAGTGTGTGGTGGGTATGACTCTGTGTGTACGTGTGTGTTGGTGTATAAATATCCACATGGATAGGTTTCTCCCCTCTGCCATCTCTCATGACGTTGACCTTCAAAAGCAAATCGGACAAGGGAAGGAAGGGGAATCGATTGTACAATTCATTCACACACACGCATGCACACACATTAATCAAAAAGCAAGTGAGCCCGCATGTGCACAAATAGCCCCGTGGTGCATGCCATCATTCACTTTGTGCACACGCATAATCAAACATAAAAATTCACGAACGGGCTGCCCGTTACTCCTCACCGGCACGCACACAAAACACACACAGAAAAGACACAGCTACGTGAAATGCAATGGGATGATGTCAGAGAAGAGCTGATTGGCTGCTTGTGTAAACAGACGTTCGCCGCTCAGGGTGAAGCTGCTTGTTTGCTCTCTGTCACATCTTGATACACACACCTGCACACATCCTGAGACACACACACGCACACACATTGAGAGCATTTTTGTTACCCATTCATTACTGGCCTTTGCTGACCAGGCTCCTGTAAAAAATGCTATTGTGGCTATTTGAATCCTGTGTGAGAGCTGCTGCTAATGATGTATAAGGGCTTGCCTCGCTCTTAAGTCTGTAAAGCTGACACGTGTAATCATCCAACACGTACAAGCTGTCACATCAGACAGTATAATAATTGTGAGGTTGAGAGCAAAGCCTGTGTTGTTTTAAGAGATATAGCTGATGATGATGAACATTACATTCTCCTGAGCATTTACTCTCTTTCTCTAAGCCTTTTAGAAAACTTGGGGCCATTTTACATTTGTGACTAAAGACCTTTAGTTATCTAGTAAAAACAAAAAAACTTGTGTGAGCACTGTGGTGTGTTTTACAATTGATGGCCAACATCGGAAGAAGCAGGCTTACACACAAATCTGGACATTTCGTCGCAGTATCCCTGCAAAGCGTATTTCTTTCTCTTCCTCTATTTTCCTTTTTTCCACTTTCTTTCACAGAGACCTGCCTTTCTTGTTTGCGGCCCCTCTCTGCGCCCCACATCCCCCTTCCTGCCCCCATTACAGAGCTGGGGCCTGGGCATTGGCCTTGAACTCTGACCCTGCCTGTAATCAGTCATATCCCTGGGCCCTTCCCTCCTCTCAGGCCACAGACAGCTCATCGCTCCTCCCATCCTCCCTCCCCACCTCTTCCTCCTGTTCTTTCTTTGTCCCTATATTTCTCTCCCCTCTCCCCCTTTCTGGATCCAGAATGGCCAAGCTGGCTGTTGACGGGGTGCTGCTCAGAGACAACGGAGAGTAAACAGAGCCTCAGCAGCCAAACAACAGGCCCAAAGCTCCCCTGTCAACCACTCCCCTGGCCCACAGCCTTATCCATCAATCTGTGAAATGACCTTGAACTGATGAGTAAATGATGGTGTCAACCTGTCAGGACAGGACAGCTTGGCTTTTGAGCTCGTGTAACACGAGCAAAGAGCCCAAATTCAAGCCATACACCTCCCAAATCTCTTCTTCTCTCTCTCTCTCTCTCTCTCTCTCTCAGACTTTCCATCCTTCTTTTTCTAATTGAAAAAGTGTTTTTAACGAAGAGCAACTGCAAGGTCCTTTAAACAGCTTGTCATTTGGAAATCATGACAGAGAATTTTGTTAAATGAGAAAAGTTTTAATCTGGAAGACTTCTGTTTGAACTTGTTGTCCAGACAAACTTAATGAATACACTATTCTTCTTTGCAGAGCACCTAAATATTTATTGTTTTATAAATAAAACTAGTATTACTTAACAATCACAAGGATTTTTGTGAATAAAGGTATATTTGTTCTTCCTGGTCATTGATCAACTCAACACAGTTTTACTCAACCTAAAACCAATTCCTCTAAACATCCGGCATCCAGCTGGCCTTTCCTGAGAAATATCCTGGTACAGGAAGGAATGTGTTTTACACTCAGCTGCAGCAGCAGAGTCGAAAAGAGTAACACCTACTTCAAACAGAGACACTCTGCTCCTCGTTTGCCAAGTTATTTCTAAGTCTAAAACAAAAAATGCCAAACTGAGACCAAAACGCAGAATCTTGCGGACTGCATCTTTAAATTCACACACTATTCAGCTCAAAATTTAGGCAAAAACTTTTAAATTGCTGCAATTACTAGTATGCTGTGATCATTTCCTAAAAGACGCAAAGCGAACGTTCATGACTATTTATACAAGCTGATTTAGAGGAGTTCATCTTTTTGAATTATACCCCTGAATTCCTTCTGTCTTTGCTCTTTCATATTTTCTGATACTTAGTCGAAACCACTAAACCGTTCATCCTGGAAGTTTGAAAGGAAGTTTTGACAGCAGGTGTTGGAATTTCTTAAGCTATACATCAGCAGGATCAGTCGACGTGTATGTGGCTAGGCATGTATATGTACGTGTGTTCATGCACGTGTATGTGAGTGAGCATACACGCGACTGGACGCTACTGTACCTTCTCAAACAAGCAACGTCTTGTGAAATTTCCCCGCGTTCCAGGACCCAGTAGCATCGAGTAGTGCATCCCCGGGGGCCTCTTTGCTGCGTCTGTCTGTGGCGTCTGGTCAGGCCGCCTTGTCTGCAAACACTCCATCCATCGCTGATATGAAAGGCTGTCACAAATGTGATGGTTGAGTAGCGAGCTGAGGACTGGCGACTGCTGCCACCTCAGGGGTCAGAGGTGAGATTGGCTCAGAGAGGGTGAAATACAGCAGGCCTCTCTGACCTGATAATTATCCAGATTGAATCCACCTGACAGACCAGAAAGAATAACTCCTCCACCTCGCAGACTATTCTGACGTAGATTAGAGACATACAGTAATTGTATCCCAGCACATCAATTTTCAGAAGGAAATAGAGTGATTCACTTCTCCATTCTGCCCACTGACCCAGAAGAGCACTCCGCTGTCCTCACATATCCATCCTTCCAAACCACGCCGAGGCTGGTATGAGGTCAGTGCTGTCTGCCGTGGGCTGAAATGTCCCATTTCACAGGTCCAGAAGGTGGCCAGTGACAGACCATGTATACTGCGCAGGCCTGACAGGTAGTCCTTTCAGAAAACTGCATGTTTTCCTCACGGGATCGTCCTGCCATTTTCTAATAAATTTTGATTTAATACACCGAGGATCCAACCTGTCTGTCAAAGAAAGATGACGATCTGTTCGACAGGTCCTTACAAACTGCAAGGGACAGATTAGCAGGATGCTGTAGGATAGGTTGAACTCCTGTGGCATTCAATTCTAGTTTTTATGTTTTTTTTTTCTTATAGTACAGCTTGAGAAATAGAAGCCAGAGGGTTTTCTTCTCTTTATTTGAAAAATGTTTCTGATCTGTTAAAATGCCACAACTAAGGGCTACACCAGCTTGAAAGTAGAAAAAATGGACAAAGCTACAATTTAAGCCCTTCCATATTCCCAAGGTATTCATTATTTGTGTGTTCGCTCTCTTCTACCGCACACGTTGTACCTTTAATACAGCAGAAATGGCCTTGACATGAAGAAATGTTTTGTGCTTGAGGGCCGCATTTCCATACTATGTTAAATGTTTTATTTTTCCCTTTGCCTTAGGATATAGACGGTGAGAGGGGTGGATTATATATTCTTGTCTAATAACACCTACTCAACATGCACATACGTACACACGCAATCCCCTTCTTATATTCCTTCTATACAACAGAAGACAGGTCAGGCTGAGTGGAAGGAAAGATGGACGTGTGATCGAGCGGAGTGATGGTTCAAAGAAAGAGATTTTACAATGAAGACATATAACAACACGTTATATGATAACACCACATTGTGTAATAACTCAACAAAATGTAATGTATTTCCAGGCTATTTTCACTTTGTATAATAACATCCACGTTTTGTAATCCATTTGCCCGCCACACTCTGTAATAAACAGGCTGAAAGCAATATGTAATAAGTTTCCACATACATTTCCCCACACTTTATAAAAAGTTATTACATATTGCAGTGGTTATTGCAAAATATGGGAGCTGGACTTTTTTTTTAATGAAAATGTAATAATATGGTACATTGTGTAACTAACATGTACGTCTTTACTCATGAAAATCATTATAATAACATTTATTTTATGCTTTCTAGAGTCATACTGACTGAAAATTCATTGGTTGTATCTTTCATTGGCCAAAACTATATGAAGCGTCACTGTATCCCCTAGCTAAACAGAAACTGTGCTTGATGTTTCATAGACATGAAGTGTTGTACTGACAACACCAAAAGCATAAACTTAGAAGAACCACACACACACACACACACACAGAGTTTTGCCACTAAAGGAACAATGTGTAAAGCAGTACCACATGCTCCAAACAAATAGGGGGCAGCATTTCACCTCCTCCTCCTCCTCCTCCTCCTTCCCTAATAAGCCTTGCAATGTCCTCATAAATGTATAACCATTGCCTCGTGTCATTCAAGGTTCAGTGTTCATTTATTTATCAGTTTACAACAGAGTTGCACAATGAAATGAAAGCTGTGTGCACATCATAATAGAACAGGATCAAAGATTTGTGGAAGTTATTTATTTAGATGTATACATGCACATATACATCTAGGATGTAATTCTATAGGGAATTTTTTTGATTTGCATCTGGGAGAACGTAATCACCAAAACAAGATAGTGATGATAAGGTCTGATATGGTATGATATGGCCTTCATCTTCTCGACACAAGTTCTGCATCTGGGAAACATTGTCAGTCAACTTTGACTGTGTTTGAGCACCAAGTCTGCCTCCCCTTCTTACCAGAGTCCCGTGCTTTGTCTGCTCGAAATATACATAAAAGGGACAAAAATGGTTTCACAACTGAAGGCCGATTATGGAACAGTAAATTCTCTTTCTCATTTTTCTCTCATCTCTTAAATTCTGTCAGTGGCCACTTTCGGTATCTAGGCAAAGAACATGTCCCACGCTGTAGTGGCTGGATGAACATTTAGACTATGCTATTTTTAAATTTCAAATCTTGAAGATTTTCAGTAAAATAATTGTGTGTTAAGTCATCATCTATCGCAGAATGAGTTATTAGTGATGGAGCCTATAGCCCACTGGTGGAAGCCCTTACATCTGCAGTATTCTTTGGTATTTCGAACTGGGTGTTGAGACGACACTCCGGGGAAAAATCGCATGTGGTGTCCATTACCCATCTCCCTGCAGTGGATTTTCTCATACATAAACAGCTCAGTTTTAACTCGCAAAAACTACTTGTCAAGTAGCCACGACAGAAAGAACTTTTCCCATTAAGCATGCTCTTCATTTACGACAGGCCATAGCTTACAAGTGGAGACACACATACACACGATCTGGGAACTACTAAACTACATCTGAAGAAAACTATGAACTGCAGATAAAGATACAAGGGTACAGCCATTCCTAGCCTAACAAGAAAAATGTGTTTGTGCATTTATTTCATATAAATTAGACTTGTTTAATGTTCTTCTCACTAATATTCCAAAAAAATCCATTGATAAACAACAATCAATTCAGAACTCTGTTTCCAGGCTTTTAACCAGACCCCTTCTTCTTCTTCCCTTCTTTCTTCCTTCCTGGTCCACCTCCTCTCTCCCTCTCTCACAGCACTCTGACGATATATGGTATCAGCCAGGACGACGAGGCTATCTACCAGTGTATCGCTGAGAACAGCGCTGGCTCCACACAGGCCAGTGCCCGCCTCACAGTGCTCTGGGCCGATGGACTGCCCGGCGTGCCCACCCACGTACAGGCCGAGGCCCTCTCACCTACCACCATCCAGGTTTCCTGGAGGGAGCCCGACCAGAACACTCAGGACATCATTGGTTATGTTCTCCACATCCGCAGGACCTCAGGTGAGGCTGTACTGAAGATCCACATAGTTATATGTGAAGGATTACAAAAAAAAAAGATACGTCGGTGCAGACTGCTTTTTATGATCTGCCTGTGAGTGTTCATACTTGCACGTGCGCATGCTTGTTAGCGTGTTTGCAGTGTTTGTTTACAGCTTTGGGCAAGTGTATGTGTGTGTATGTGTATGTTTCTGTGTGTTGTGAGAGTCTCATAGCGCCAGCTGCTGTTCTCCTCAGTAGGTCTATCGGATGGATAATTAAGGGCCCCGGGGGCCAACCAATAGGTTCTGCAGTAATTACCGTTCCAAGATGGCAAGGTCCAATGGGGTTGGGGGCTGGAGGTAGATAGTGGTTATGGTTGGTTGTCACTGGATTAAGAGCAATGAAATGCTTTAATACATCCTTTATATCTCCCACTATAACCCCCTTCATCTCCTTACTCCACCCCTGCAATTCACCCAGCCATCGTTATTCTGGCTCCTAGGGCCAAACTAGATTAGCTATTACCTAACAGAGCTGCGCTGATAAAACCAGTGAAATGGGCAATAACCATAAAATGATGACAGAAACAGATTGTATTTATTGTTTCCTTCCTATATTCCACCATGTTAATGTCCTCTCCTCCTTCCATGCTTGTTTTCTCACCTCCTCTTTCTTTTACTCCATTTCCTCCTCCATCATTCCTCCCTCAGACCCAGTGGAGATGGAATATGAGGAGGCCGTCAGTAAGGTGACACTGCAACAGATCATCAGGGACCTGGAGCCCTCGACCAGTTACAGCTTCTACGTCAAGGCATACACATCCCACGGGGCCAGCAAACCGTCGGACAGTGTCACAGAGAGCACTCATGGAGAGGGTGCGTTGGAAGCACACTCACACTTACCCACAAAGCATCTTTTTTACCACAAATCACATCGCATCAAGATTTGCAATATAGCGGCATATAAAGTATATAGTGCTTGCAAAGCGTGAAAACACGCAAGAATATGAGTGTATAAATTACAGAACATCCATAGATTTAAAATTGAGTACACTCCTGTTATGTGTAAAATTGTGCTTTTACTGAACATGTTACTGCACATTGGGTGTTGTGATTCTAAAGATGCAAAATAAAAGCTCTCCCATTAACAGTGAGCATGTCGTTGGACCACATTGGCTGACGGTCTGTATTGTGTTGCAGTGCCCGCGCCTCCTTCTCTCTACACCAAGGTGCTGAACAGCAGTGTTATACAAGCAACGTGGGAACCTTCCTCCAAGATGGGTCAACATCAAGGCTTCAGACTGTATTACAGAAGAGCCCACACACCACTGTTCACTGGTCCCATCACCCTTTCTCTCAACGTCACCCAGTACAACATCACTCAGCTGGGTGAGACATGCAGTTTCATAGAACTACCCTCAGACTGTAGCCCCCACTCTTCCGAGACCTGCAATGCTGCATCTTTGAACACTTTTAAAACACAGTTCTGCTCGTGTGCTTTTCTGTAAAGCATGCCTGTGAAAGCATTTTGAAAAATCGAATCAATCTATAATCTTAATTTTAAAAAGTTGTTGCAATCTTTAGAAGGGCTTGAGATAATAGCTTTTTGTCATTAAAACATATTAGCAAAAGTTGAATCTGGATTTGAATGCATATGAAGCACTATTGTAAAGCTACAGAATGATATAAAAACCTGAAAGCTCAAACTCAAAAAAAAAATAAAAAATACTCCACTGGCCCTTTAGGGGTTGTTTATGAAGCTTTCTACTGTTAATTCAGCGAGGTTTACTCCCTAAATATCAGCAGAAATAGGTGCTCTTCCTAACCTAACAAAGTCAAAAAACCATATTTTCCCCTAAAGAGGCTAAGAGAAAATTTTGTCCAGTTAGAATCGTTATCTTCCTCTAAGATCCTTAATTTTTCAAGCTTCAATCTTTGTCTGAATATCTCTTTCCGTCTTTATTTTTCATCCAGACGCAGCACTGGTCTATGAGATAAAGCTGTTTGCATACAACCAACACGGAGATGGCAATTCCACCGTGCGATTTGTTTCGCTTCGGGAGGCGTTGGAGAAATCCGGTAAATATCTGACACAACCAAACACAGCCACACATACTGTAGCTACACGCCAACGCCACATCACCCCACTGCATCAAAGTGTAATGCGTCTCTCAGAGTGACATGTGTCATCTTTTGTCCTGAGCAAAGTCAAGCTGACAGCTGATGTCACATACACACACACCTCCCTGACATAGCCTTGTTTATATGAGCTTTGGTGGTGGTTAGTCAGTGACGTGTGCTGTATCTCCACAGTGCTGGACATCCCATGCAACTGTGTGAAAGATGAACAGAGCAAAACATCCACCACAGGCATCATAATCGGCATTCACATCGGCGTCACCTGCATCATCTTCTGTGTGCTCTTCCTCGCCTTCAGCTACCGCGGAAGGTCAGTACAACCACGATCTGTAAATCCCTAACAGCAACAAATGAAGCCAATGAAAATGACTTGCCAAATAGTTGTTGTGGGTTAATGTCGGTCTATCATGTGCATGCGGCTGACAACTCTGTGTGTGTGTGTGTGTGTTTCTGCTCATGTAATCCCCAGGTTAATGATGTGTAAGACGGTTCAGGCCTCCCCCCAGGCAGGGCACAGCGCAGTGCTGGAATCCTCCTCCTCTTCCCAGGGGGCCTCGGGGCTGAACGGGGCTGCCAGGAGAGAGATGGAGGTCAATGGCAGCACAGCGGGAAAGAAAGTGGTCGACAGCAACGAGCTTGAGAGACTTTTCACTCAACCCAACACGCAAGATACGTGCATGGTGAGTCCTGATTGTGATAAATGGAGAGAAAATGACATGAAAGCCTTTTTATTCCGTTCAGTGTTAAATGTGACATGTTTTCACACAAACAAAATATGGTTAAAGGTGTTTTAAAAGGAAAAAATGGTTTATTACGTCATTATTACAGCTCATCAGCTTCATCGTTAGAGGGAAAATTGCAACCAAAAAAAAAAAAACATCCACCACAACTTACAGCCTAATATCCTGACCTACGCTTTAGTTGCTGTAGTGGTGCGCGCACTAATGTAGTAGCTAATCAGAAAAAACCTGCGTGATGGTCTGATTACACGTGTTTTTTGCACCACCGCACCTGTTTTTTACGTTACCATTCTCTGATCTCAGAAGTCGAATGTCATCATAAGTGATAGAACAGATGCCTGGAGCTCTAATAACGTATAGTTTACCTTTAAATCAGTCTTGCTTTAACTCTCACTCATAATCAGTTGCTCCATTTTATTTCCAATAAGCATAAAAAAACAGACAAACCTCAGACTCTTTATTCCATCAGAAAAAAACAATTCAACAAGGTGAATGAGAAGCCAAAAGATATGTTTTGCAGCACTGCATTGAGTCCAAATATTAGACTTTATGCTTTTGCACTTTGAAAGAAATTCTAGTCAATACAACACAAGAGAACAGTATGAAAGACTTTCCACAGACTGTAAAGGTGTAGGCTAAAGGTACAGCTTTGTACGCCTACCTTGTCTTGTGCTTTTTTTTACAGTGAATACATTACAGTGTTATGAAAGCAAAAAACACTGAGGGAAAGCAGTGAGGGAATTCAGAGAATAAACAACATGAACTAAAATTGTTCTTTACATAGAAGAAGAAGAAGTGAAGCATCCTGGGAGGTTGGAAACCTTCCGTGTAGCCAGGACTTTTGCTGCAAAGCGTCCCCACTCATCACCCATGTTTTCTGTCTATTCTCGATCGAAACTATTTAAGTTACTGTTGTTTATGTGTTTTCTCAGTCCGACTCCTACATGCTGAACGACACCCAGCTGTCTACGATACCTCTGGACGAGTTCACGGTGGAGCGAGAGACACAGTTTCAGGAGCCTCCTGCAGCAGGAGCGAGTCGGCAGGACCAAGGCTAATCATGTATGAAGGCCAATTCACATGACACTGTCCACAGTGTCCACTTAGACTCTTCTCTCACTCAGGTTGACAAGTGTTTCCTTTCAAAGTAGTTTTTCCTTTTGTGCAAAGATTTTTTTTTTTATTGGTAAGTTAAGAAGTTCTAGAGGATCTAGGACTGTATATCAGAGTGTTTTTTGCCTGGCAGAGCTCTCTTCTGATGGACGGCTGTTTCCAGCCAGGCAGGCCAGTTAAATGTTCTTTATTTGTACAATTTGGTCTTTTGTTAATTTTCTGGTGTTGGGCAGCACACAGAATAGAGGCCCCAGAATGTCCTTGTTATAAAAGGTTGATTTTATTTTTAAGTTTATAAATATATATATACATATATATCTTTATCACCTATATGTCAAAGTGGTTATAAGTTATTGGTCTTATCTCTACTTTTCTGTGGATGTCAAAGACTCCTGCTGCCTGCTCTCACCTACCAATGATTCCACCTTCTCGCTCATAGAAGACCTCAGACTTCGTCCAGGGATTCGATATATTCTGTCTCAGGACTTTGTTTCAGTGATACTACATTTTTTATGAGTTCTTGGCCTTCATACGGGCACTAGACTTGCCTGTGTGAACCTTACGATTCAACAAAAACCTACCTCAGCCGGAATGAATGTGTTGCGGGAAGCTTTTAGGGACTTTACCTTCCCCTGTGCTCACAATTACTTTACACGCGGAGGAACTGATTGGTTTGAAAATTAGAAGATCAGGTGCCGCACTACCTCAGATGTCAAGAATCGTCTCTCTCTCTTGCTTGTCGACGCGAAACGAAAAAAAAAAAAAAAAAACGAGTATCCAACGTAAAGCACTTCCAAATGCTGAAGTTACTGTTCTACCTCAAGATAACAATGTTAATGTTGTCGCTGTTGTTGTTGTTGTTTGTCTGTTTATTGCATAATGAAAAAACCCTCTTTTCCCCCCGCTGTGAAATCCTGACTTCCCTTCTCTGTTGGTGAATATGATGTTTGTAGATACAATGTCAGTACCTCATGCAAGTTGACAGACTGATAACACTGTTGTATGAATTGCGGTATGATAGGAATATGTATGAATTATGTGGTTTTATTGTAAGCTTTTTTCTTTTAGATCTTATTTCATTCAAAGGATCATAATGACTTTTTTTTCCTTTTCTTTTTTTTTTTTTTTACAAACGATTGCTTCAGTTTAATGAAAGGGCCGTTAGAGATACACTGCAGTGCTAATGATGTTTTAAGCACTATTTGCTGCTCAATGAGATGTGATACACAATGTTCAATTGGACAAGAGGCCAAATAATATATATACAGACATCATGTATGTGTCTAAAATTAGCGCTATGAGTGTGTGTGTGTGTGTGTGTGTGTGTGTGTGTGTGTGTGTGTGCAGATATGTTATCGATTGACTAAATGTTTTCTACATACAGTACATGATGTATGTAAAACAAGATGAAAATTAAGCACAAATCCAATCAAAACGCCCCAAAACAATATTCCAGTATTTCTGGTGATAGTTTTGCTTATTGGCTTTCTTGCCTAAAGTTATAATACTGCTCTTGTGTCTTTATGCTAACTATGAAGCAGTAGTCGGTAGGCTAGTAGCCTAGCTTAGCATGTACAGCTCATAACTTTCCCCAAAACCACAAATTGTCATATTTAGATTATGGTTTGAGTAAGGATTAAACAAACAAGATGTAACTTGTTTCAAGTCTTTATTGGAAGCTAAGCTAACTGCCTCCCAGCTTTAGCTTCAGACTGAAAGGAGTAATTTGACATGTTGAGAAATATGCTTATTTTCTGTGTGGGGGAAAAGCTAAATAAGACAATTAATACCACTCTCATGTCTATATGTTCATATAAAGCCACAGCCAGTGGACGGTTAGCTTACCTTAGCATAAAGCCTGGAAAATAACTAACAAAATCCACCCACCAGCACCTCTAAAACAGACTCATTAAGACATTATATTTTGTTTCTGAACCTGTGAACACAAAGATTTAAGTGTACAAACCACAGTTCAGCATTTTACTGGGGATTATGTGCTGAACTACTTCTTGACTGGAAGCAGTGACTTCCTGGAGTCTCTGCCGGTTGCCTGGCAACTACTCCGAAATATTTAATGGACAGATACAAGAGTGGTATGGATCGATCCATAACTTCTTGCCAGAAAGCAAATAAGCGGATTTCTCCCAATGTTCAGCTATTCCTTTCATTTAAATTGGCAGCAGTGTATTTCTAACTTCGTTCTGGATATCTGTTGCTGCAGTGCTCTTAGTGATTTTATCTTCATGTCACATTATCTGCCGCCTCTTCTTTTTTTTTTTTTTTTTTTTTTTTTTTTTACGAAAAACAGTAGTAGCCTTTTAGACATCTGGTGCCCAGGTGACATGACAGTTGCTGATCATAGTTACTCTCTTCCCAAAACCACAATTGCTGCTCAGCTGTCTCCCTCCTGTCAGCACTGACTGGTTAAAGTGCTTCAGGAACACAGTGTTTATGATAACGCTGGGTGCTGACGACCACAGGCAGAGAGCTGGTTGAGGGAGACAGACGGTCGTTGGGTGCCTCTACGATCACAGGGCCTCTCTCCCCGGCTCTCTGCTATGGCGTCACATACTGTACAGGACATGATGCATAATGGTTACCTACCTCAAATCTGTTTTTGGCCTTTCTCTCAGGTCTCAATGAAGGAAACATACTGAATACGAACAATGGAGTAGACTAATACACACACATATATATATATATAAACGTGTATATGTATATTGCGATTGTCGACACGCTGGACAGGCGTATACATTACACCAACACACACATGGAGGGAGGACATTTTAGGACCTTTATCTATTAAAATGATTCAAGTCATGCTTAGTTTTTAGTGGACGTGAATGTGTAAAAGAAAAGTAAAACAGACGGCACTTAAAACTCCAAACACAGACACAATTCAGCACGTTTATTGATTTGCCCATGCGACTCCTAAAGCTGAGCTATAGCTTAACTATACTGCTTTCACGTGATAATTGTTCGGGCTGTTTGTGTGAGCAGCCGAGTGGGGGAAAAAAAAGCTCAGCCTCCTTGTATTTATTCCCTGATCTTGTTCCATTCGTTCACCGTGCCTCTGATGTCTCGCTTCAGTGACAAGCTAATGTTACGGTGACACAGTTGCGTTTTGCAAAATCAGCAAACGCCTTTACTTTTATCCAAGTTTTTTTTTTTACACCTGTGGTGTTGAATCCAAAATGCTTCCTCACACACTTCACTGTGGTGGTCACGGGTCACGGGTGGAGATTTTGATTTTAATTGATTCGGCTTGTTTAAAAGAGGACACACAATACACTGCTCGCATGTATCTGGTTTCACCCTTAAAAACTTGTTTATCCAAACCATTTAAATAGTGAGAGTAGCAGTGAGGCTTGCAAGGCTAACACACTGGAGTTAGGAGGCTCTCCAGTTTTTCCCACTGCGTGAATACAGCGCACAAGGACAGGTGAACATAAAGGAGATCAGAAATTTGTTTTAAAAACGTGCATTTCAGGTATTCTGGCTATATATACAGTATCATATCTTCTGGTCGTCTACGACATTCCACGTGAGCGTTGTGCTTTTCCCCACAACAGAGAATCACCTTTGATCTGTGTTTCCTGTGAACTCACATTATACACAGTTTCCATTTTAGTGATCACCTTAGGTACTTTAATTTCATGCCTTTTCAAATGTGTTTGTTTATGCTTATTTGTTTGCAGATGTACTTTTTGCATCCATTTCTTGTATTCAATTGTACACTTTGGTGTCATGTAATATCACGTTACAAGTGTTGGAAAAACAAAAATGGTACCTGTCAAAATAGCAGAACAAATGCCCAAACTAAATGTCTCCTCCTTGTATATTTATTAACTACCAATGTAATGTTTTCTGTCAAGGGCTGTTGCAGCCTTAATCACCGTTTTTACTTACGTTGTTCTGAGTAATTTCGCTGGGGGAACACATGGTGCGCTTTTCTTCCTTCCTCTTTCCTTCCTTCCTTCCTTCCTCTGTCCCTCGGTGTAATTTAGGGTTAATCTCTTTCAGGAAATTGCCCACATCTCACCCGTGGATGTGACAGGTTTTAGTGCCATGCTGTTTAACCTGATTCATTGGGAATGTGGCGCACTGATGATCATGTTTACGTGATTAGACTTCAATAGGTCAGGTTGTTATATTGCTGTATAATATTAGAACTCGTGTGATTTAATGGTGCCCTCAAAGCTGTTCCCACTGACTGATCGGTGCTGTAACTCCATCAGCAGAAGGGACCAGATGATTCCTTCGCTGACACAGTGAGTGAAAAAAGGGGCCTTTGTCTTGTATATTTTGCAGCCTTGGGAAGTGCTATATCACCAAACTCTGCCCCTGTCACTTAGCCAGCCTCCTCTTTTCTTCATTCAAGAATCCTGACCTTTTGGACAGGGAGAGTGTGTGCTCAGGGACTCTCTGATCCTCTTGTTAGACAATATGTGTATCGACAGGCCACATTTGCCCCTGTGAACATGAGTTTCTATTTTGAATTCCGCTTCGTGTCTGTCCAGTTTAGACAGATTTACTGTAAGGGATGCCTTCTTTGTTGGGTCATGTGAGTTAAAAAAAAAAACGAAATTGTGGGGAGGATAATGAGTACTTAAGTGTTTCCCCATTCGGCTGCTCTGCTAGAAACAGGACTTTCTCATAAAATAGTTCAACTGCCTCCTTAGCGTCTCCATGAGTGATAAATTCAAGGATGTAGGGATTAGCATCACACATTAATATGAGAAAAATATCTGCAACTACTTTAGAGAAATCCCATTCACAAGGACAATTTAGATTGTCTGTTCCATGTTAATGTTCATTCTAAAGCTCAAACAATTTGTCAGTGAATCAGAAACCATTTTGCTAGTCGATTAATTAAAAAGACCAAAAAGTAAATAGTTCAAGCTTCCAAATTGTGAGAATTTGCTGCTTTTAGTTACTATGTGTGATAGTAAACTGAATATTTTTAGACTGTGAGTCCGACAAAATGAGCAATTTAAAGAAGTTAGCTTGAGCTTTTGGACGTTGTGACAATTCTTTCACAATTTTCTCACATTTTATAGACCAAACCATTAATCGATTAACTGAAAAATGAAATCATGAAAATAATTAGTTGCAGTTGTAGTTCATCCTTCATCCTTATTTGTACTCCTCAGATTGTCAGGAAGAAGGCACCCCGAACTGGACATGGGCAGGATTTGTTTTACATTGATTATGGCTTGACATGGCTGTCAGTGCAGTTCTCTCTCTTATTATGCATTATATAAACACAGGTAACCAGATGAAGTCCGAAGGACAAGATAAGTTTCCACTGACTAGACTGACATTGTGTCACTGTATAATGTCTGTTATGATGATGTACCCACAATGCTGTAACTCAGTGGTTGATCTGAGTGGTTGACGATGTTTGTGTAACCTGAGATATTCTGTTTCTGGTTTCTCCAGAAGTCTTAAGTTCTGATGCAGCTAGCATCTTCTTGAAATATCCTTTACATTATGTGGTATTGATCGTTTGTGGCACCAAATGACCATCCCATATGATTGTGAATTGATTACATTTCCAATGCATTTATCTCTACGGTGTTCTGCTCTGAGACCCACATGACTGTACGTGTCAAATAATGCTGAGTTTAGTCAAATGGTGATTTAATGTAATTGTACTTTAATGTTTGCGAATCAGTATTATATTTTATATCCCTCTGTCAAGAAATCAGATTGAATCCAATGTGTTTAAAGGCAGTAGGCAGAGAAACCCTTACAGTAGATCTGCATGAGAAAACGAAAAGTGTTAGTTAATCATTATTGGACTTGTGATGGTAACACTGTGATATTTAGCTGAATAATGGCAAAATAATGTTGTGATCTCAGTATGGTGCTATTGATGGTCCTGTCTCACATTGTCGGTCAATCTGTTTTGATGGTTTGTATTGATGAGAATAGGCTGAGTGACCTTTTTTTCCGTTGACAAATCTATCTCTGTCTTGCCCTCGCTGATGCCTGATGATCACCTCATCCTCATCTTGTTCCCACCAGTCATCCTCACGGTGAGGTCCCGTCAGTCCTGTTACCTTTAAAGTGACAAGTTGTTTTCATTTTCCTTCACATCATTGCTTGAAGAGAATGTCTGCATTGATGTTGTCAACACAATCTAAAGCCCGGTAGGTCATCCCTCTTTTTGCCGTTGAAATAAGACAAGAGCTCCTGGGTCGAGTTTACTCTGCAGGTGATTGACCGCCCACACTTTTCTTGTGAAGTTAACATCAAGCAGTCAATAACAGCTTCTCAGTAAAACACCATTATTTAAGCCTGCTTAAAGAGACAAGCATTGCAAAGGTACCGTACTACAGGGGAGAAGAGTATTTAGTCCTAAAGGGAAAATCATGTCAATATAATGTTGCCATATCGAACCGTGTAGGCGTCAGAATATTTGACCCTCTCTTGCCCAGCGTTGTTGATTTGCATCAAGAATTTAACTCAAGTGCATAAAATATAATAACTTCGGATTTAAACTTTCCAGACTTTGTCGCAATCTCCACTGCTAAGAGACGTGATCCGACTCCATAAGTGAAGTTTAATATCCAAGTGTTTCTCTATAACAGTAAATATTTATGATTAACCAATAAACAGTCAAAAACTCAGCTGGTCTGCTTCATCCAGACACATTTGATCAACAGCTGGAGGGAAAAATAACCGACCAACCCTTACAACCATCACCAGATCAGGGTTTGCCACATGACGTCACCTTTTTAAAAACCCACATGCAGAAATCTTGTGTCTGGTGTTCGTTGTAAGAAGCTGAAATCTGTTTTCAGGTTCTTTAAGCTTTTGGTTTTGATGTGTGAACAAAGCATTGTAGTCGTTTAATTTTATTGGCACCATCAACCAGCACTCCACGACACAAGTCAGGCTGTTGCCACTCTCTTCCACACAGATCGGATATATTAACTACATGTAACTATAGATGCTTGCTGTAATATTTTTCATGATAGCTCACTTGTTTTTCCAGGGAAAACATTTGCTTACATATCTAACCACAACAAAGGGCAAGAGAGTCAGTCAGTAGAGTCACTTTTACTGGAACTTCAGTTCGTTAAAAAACAACTTCTGTTTATTCTATGCAGTATTATTTATTTTTTAAACCCTGCAGGGTTTAAATGTGGTGCCAACCCGAAACCAAAAACCATATGCATCACCAGTTGTGTAAAAAAAAAAAAGACGACTTGTTTAATGCCACAAAACAAGCCTCACTTGTCATGTTCCCTGCATCTGATTAATTAAATCGACCACTTGGATAAAACAAAGGGACCACACATTTGTAAAGTCAGCCCATGGTCACACATCTGTCTGTCGGTGTGCCTGTCGGTCTTGCATGTCTGTCCACTGATGTCATCACCTCTGTCTGCTTTTACGGTTCAATTCAGGTCAATATGAGATCATTTGATAAGCGTTCTCAGCATTGTCAGGGATCACTGCTGTATGTTTCCACAAAGTTATGTTTTTACACTCTCTCTAGACCAAGGTGTCACAATTATAAATCTGTATACATATCCACACATACAGTGTGTACTGTGTGTGTGTATGTATGTGTGTAAAAAGGCAAAATAGACCATTTTTAGTGGTTTGTATTGTTTTAGGGTTCATTGTGCAAAAATGAAGAAAAAACAATAACAGTGATAATAAACTAGTTCTAGTAATAATAAATCCAGAGACTGTCTTTATTCTGTGTGTGTTTGCCTGTTAGTGTTAGTGTGCATGAGACTTCAAGCTTGGCGGATAAAGAAACGTAATTTACAGCACAGATGTGTTTGCTTGCTTCTTGCGGTCCACTGAGATGCAGCTGATCAATCTGAGGCTGGCTTCTCCTCTCCCTCCCCACTTTACCGTCCTGTTCTACAGTCCAGCACATTAACTCATGGCCTGCTGGCCAGACAAAGAGTATTGAGCACAAGGCCCAGAGCTCCTGGTCGATTAAGGTTGGTGCCGGACTTCTAATCACTGAGAATCCCAATGCATGATTGAACTTCAACACAAAGGCAGATGTGGATCAATCTCTTATTCCTCTCTCTCTAGTTGTCTCTCTCTGTCTTTTGGGAGAGGGAACAAAGGATGATTCCTGTTTATTTTTTGTTGTTTTGCTCATCATTCACATCGGTAATTATAACATTGCCCTCAGTTACTTGCTGAAATCTGGCAATGTAGCAACATCATCAATGGAGCAGGAAACACGAATAGCCCCGAACCCTACAGGTTTTATACAGACATGAGCACTTGTAGGACTTCTCGTTCATGTTGCTACAGCTACAAAACTGAGATTGAAAGTTTTGCTCAAACATTGATTATCCAACACAGTTTGCCCACTGACTCCCTAGTTTTACATTGACCCATTGTTGTTATAGTTGAGCAGTTTTCCTGTGCAATGAGGGCTTATTAACAACATTTCAGGTGCACTCACGTTGCATTTTACCTCCAAATTAAGTAGTTTACATCTGTTTTAACTGTTTATAACCTGCCAGGATGTCTGGATGCTTGTACTTTTTGTTTTTTTTGCCCAGGGCGTCTTTGCAGATGTGGCCACACGTAAATATTTTAAAAAGAAAACAGCCGAAACTACAGAAATTTTAAATAACTTTGCATCTCTGCAGTTCTCGAGAATTTAAAATGTTGTCCTATGGCTGTGCAGCAAATTTGACTGTTTCTGTTTTGGTGTGATGACAAAGCTGTCTTTTATAATTTGAGGCGTGAACATTATATTTAAAAAAAAAAGTGTGTTTACTGTTTTATTTGAGTAGTGCACGTTAAAGCTGTCTCTCCTAAGCGCTTGGACCTTGTGTGTGTATGCACATACTGTGATGTGTAAATATGTGTGTTTGTGTGGGATGAGAGGTGTGTGTGTGTGTGTTTAGTGGCAGAAGGAGGGTGTTTGTGTTCATTACAGCCAGTTTCTTCTT
This sequence comes from Pempheris klunzingeri, assembly GCF_042242105.1. Lineage (NCBI taxonomy): Eukaryota > Metazoa > Chordata > Actinopteri > Acropomatiformes > Pempheridae > Pempheris > Pempheris klunzingeri. Next base: position 13,089,448 of record NC_092012.1, read on the forward strand.
CATTTGATTGGTTTCAATAGAGAGACAACAGCAGAGTAGTTTTCCACAAGCAGCTCCCTTTTCTTTCCCTCTCTCACACACACACACACACACACACACACACACACACACACACACACACACAAAACAGTCCAGACTGGCTGTGTAAAGCAGTGAAACTTTATCCCTGGCTGGACCACCTCAACTGGGCCCCGGCTCCTCCTGACCCCACAGCATTTAAAGTGAGTTGAGAAAGGGGACCTTCGTTTCCCAGAGAGAGCCCAAAGGAGGAGAAGGGGGGGTGCAGCTGTCTTCTGGCTTCTCACACCGCACGCCTTTTAGCGGCTCAAAGGGAGCAACCAAGAGAGAGGGAGGCCAGAGGTCACACCAGCCAACTTTCATACCCGCCTACCTCTGATGTTCCCCGGTTTTTTCCCACTTTTCCCTGTTCTTCTTTTTTTTTTTTTTTTTTTTACTGTTTCCAGATTCCCCAGCCGTAACACACTTCCCAGGTGACAACCCATCCCTTGCGTCGCAAATAATCCAAGCCGTCACGTCAGCCCATTTCTGTCCTCCGTGTGCATGTTTGTGAGGGTGAGCGTCACAGGTTTCTTAGATGTGTGTGTGTGTGTGTGTGTGTGCGCGCAGTCTTTACTAAGTAATAAAACAAACTAAAATTGCAAAGTAAAAGTTTCCCAATCAAATTTAGAAGGTATATATTAGGTAAATATTACCATCAAAATCAGCTATCAAGTTATAATCCTTTTCATTGTATCAACTCCATTTTAACTAGCAATTCAGTGTATTTAGCCAATATTCAGTCTGTAATTGTCTGTCTATACATATATAGTAGCTTTCATTGTTACTGGCTGTCTTCCCACATGTGAGTCAGTTGTGTACCCACACACAAGACGAGCAAACAATGCATGCACATCCTGGATGTAAAGCGGAAAACAAAAGCCAGCTCACGCATGTCACGTCGTGTGGACAACAAGATTCAATCATGAGTTCAGTACTGCCATGTCAGCCTACATCATTGACGCTCTTTATTAGAACTCTATTAAAATCCCATGATTCCCCTCAGCCCACAGTTTGTTCGGCTCTGCTGTGCACAAGATGCTCTTCTGTTCTCTGACAGCACGGCCACTCAAGGTGTGTTTACTGCCTGCTGTGGCTGAAAGCGATGCTGATGGTGGAAGTGAGAGTGAACCAAAACAGTAAAGCAGAGAGCCATAAAACTAAAACAATCAACTAAAAGATGATGAAATGCTGTGTAGAGCTGAGAGAAACTGAGTCCGGCAATAATTCTCACAACAAGCAATTCACATTACATATTGTTTGACTGTTAATATAAAAATTTTGATTTCAGCAGCTTTAAAGCACCGAGAACCCTTTTAGTTTAATATTAACACGTGCTAACTGACGTGCTAACTGTGCTCAAATTGCACTACCTCCCTGTTTGAAAGTTGTCCGAGAACCCTTTTAGTTTAATATTAACACCTTTTACATACACCTTTACACCTTTTACGTACTGCTGAATAATTGAATCTATAACAACACCCGGAGAGCCACAAAAGGTAGAGCGTGTGTCCATATGGTGAAGTGTCCTTGAACAAGAAACTGATTCCCACTTGTTCCTCGTGGTTAGACCAGTACAGTCGTGCTACCTTACCACCAGAAAAGCACTATAATAATAAAAACATTTATAATATGCTTTGCATGTAAAAATCTGTAAATATCTTGTAACTAAGCTGAACTCTTGCCTGTTGTATAATATTCGCATGATGTCACTGTGCGTGTGTGGGTGTGTTTGAGATGGCTAGTGCAGTTGACAAAAACACATTATAATTTCTACCACTTTTCCCTTCCCCGCGCTGTTGCCTGTGGTTCCAGTAGAAGATGGAGTGTCATGTGGTGGAGGGTGACTGATGGAGAATGTGGGCATTAACATGCTGAGGCCACAGGAGACGTGGCACTGAAAGCATTAATGGAGTGACTGTTTCTGAGAAAAGGAGGGCTGATGTGATTGCAATGTGTGCCGAGGGAATCATTCTGCAGGAGCCGGCCATGGAGGCTGTATAGCTGCCCTTATAACACATTTATATGTATTTGAGAGATAAATAGGGTGGCCTTTGCAATGACAGTGAGCGCAGGGCTCACATGCAGAGATACGTGGTCATCATTTATGACACACACCCCCCCGGTCCCTCAAGTTTCTCTTCATTTATCACTCAAATACACAGGCAAGCACACACTCAGTGTTTGAGCGACTACTCACCACTTAACACGTACAACGCACCCAAGCGCCCTCAAGAAAGGAAAGGGGAGGGTGGAACGTGGGGGAGTGGGAGCGGCAGAGATATCCCCTGTGTGCACGGCGGCAGTGATGTGCGGAGCAAGACAAAGGAAGGATGGAGGTTGGGACAAAGGGAGCAAGGGATGGAGATGTAGGGTGGCTTTTAGGAAAGAGAAGTTCACAGGCTGCCGGAGGTACCGATGATTGGCAGTCAGTGTGAGGATGGAAAAAAAAAAACGCAATTAAAGATGGTGTATGCTGCCTTGAAGTTGAAAAAAAAGAAAAAAGAAAATCTCACCTCTGGTTGTATCTAGTCACGCAGATACATGAATGCATTTAGAAATATTTTGCTGAGATTTCTGCTGAGGTGAATAGAAATTCGTCTGTGGGGCTTGCAGGATAGATTATTTGGAATTTCATTTTCAGCATCCAAATGAATTGTGGGATATTCCCTCGAGAAAGTCTACTGAATTTCAGACTTAAGTAAAGTGTGCAGAAGTAGTTAAAGAAGGCCACAAGAGAGCCCGAAAACACTTGACGATTCCACAGTTTTGATAAAAACTGTCTCTTTGTAAAAAAAAAAAAAAAAGTAGTTAATGTGAAAACGAGTTAGTTTTCAGTGAAATGTCTTGATGTCTATTTGATGGATTGCTTTGAAATTTGGTTCATAAGCTCGTGGTCCCCAGAGGATGAATTGTAATAACTGGTGATCACAAGGCTTTTCCTCTAGCGTCATCAGCATGTTAGCATAACAGCATGCAGCACCCTTGTGGCGAAGGTACAGCCTCACAGAGCCGTTAGCATGTCTGTAGACTCTTAGTCTCGCTAAATGTTATTTTTCAATGTTTTGAGCTCCTCTCTCTTAGAAACAGACAACAGACACTTGTCAAATAAAAGCATCACTACATTTATGGCTGGAAAACACTGATGGTAAATGAGGAAATATTTAGTAATTTGGGTGAACCGACATGAGAGAGAATGGAGAGGCAGAAGTTTACACTGAATGCAACAGTTTAGATTTCTGGTCACCACTAAACACATAATTGGTCATTTCCACTAATCTTCTCTCACTTATTATCTCTTCCTCTCCTGGTCTTCACTTTATGTTGCTGCCTGTTGCCCCAACCTGTCCCTGTCCATTAACCCCGGCCCTCACCTATCTCTGATCCATCCTCTGGAAGAAACCCACTCAGGGATTGTAGTCTGCAAACAGGGCTTTGTTCCAACAAGGAGGTCAGGGCTTTGTTCCAATTCTTGTTTCTGGCCTTGAGAAAGCATTGTTTAACAGCGGATGACATGAAAAGAAGATGGTATTCATTGTCTCTTTGATTGACTCAAACATTTTATGTATTGATTTTTCAGCATCTGATCACGCTTATTTCTGCCAAGGTCGGCTTCCCGTTTCATTGCCCTGAACAGAGTACAGTTGTTGCAGGCAGGGGGAAACAGCTAATGCAGCAATATATTCTTATTCATCAATAAGGGAACATGGAAGAGTGGACCCCGCCTGCACCCCCACCCCATCCTATCCTGCCTTTCTCTCTCTTTATCCCTCCCTTTATCCCTCCCTCCCTTTCTCTGTCTGTTTAATCACACAGAGCCATATGGATGCACAGTGTGTTGTATTAATTAGACCCCAGGGCGTGGCCACACACCGGGGACTAGAGTGACTCTGGCAGTTGCTATGCTGGGAGCAGAAATCTACCTACCAGCTCAAACTGGGAGGATGGAGGTACACGTGGTGGGCTGAGGCGATGGGTCACATGTAGCAAAATATTTTTTTTAGGTACTAGCGCTGCTGAGGTGGAGACCTGTGCTTGTCAAAGAGCGCCAAATCTGGCCTCAGATCAGCTGTGCGGGCATCTGAGGGCATCAGGGCATAAAGTCTAAGCATAAAGTGGAACTGACAAAATTATTCCAGGTGGTCATGAGGAATATCAGTATTGACAAACTGCTTATGTAGGTTAATCAATTAGCCAATGTTCACCAAATTTAATCGAGATCATTTTGTTTTTACTCCACAGTTGGGCTTTTGTCCACTAAACTGATTATATAAACTTCAGAAAATCTAATTAATCCCACTGCAAAAATTCTATTAGTATTGTGTTGTTATGTTTCTTACTGCATGTATTTTTCCTCCGGCTACAAGAGCGAATAATTTTATTGATTCTGAGCATGTGTTTTGTTTTAATTTGTTTTTTAATGGTTTCTGTGTTTTAAAAACCAAACTGTGCTCAAATTGCTCCACCTCCCTGTTTGAAAGCTGTCTGGTTAAATAAAACACTTTATTTTATGGGTCCATAGTTTTCAAATAACTTCCTAGAAAAGAGCTTATATGTAAAAGGTTATATGTAAATGTCAGAAGGATTTCTGCAGTTCTGCACAAGTTCTTCTCAAAATCAGCATCAGCACTACGTACTGTCTCAGTGAAATCACAGGCCCTGAAAGCGTCACCTAGCGTGATGATCAGCCTTTAAATAATCACTTTATCCAGCGGAGTGTTGTTAAAATTTTACTTTGAGATTGTGTAAGTAAGTAAGTTTAGCATTAGCATTCACATTTAGCAAAGTTCACACCAAGCTAATTTTGTGTAAACAAAAAAAGCTTTTTTTCTCTCCACAGGTTGTGCCGTCGTGTTTTCAAGCCACACTTACTGTACTTATTACTTGATGCATGTTCTCCTAAGTACATGAAGTACTTAACAATAGCTGAACGAATAAACAGCTCAGACTTCTCCGCTCCGTAAGCCTTTTGTTTTGAATGAGAAAGAAATCAATTTTTTTCTGCAGATTATATAAGCCTGGCTGTTTTAGTCTCAGAAGGGTTAAAGAGTGCAGAGAAAGAGTGAAGAATAAATCAGATGTGGGTTTTTGTCGGTCTGTGCATGTGTGTGCATCTGTGTGTTAGTATGTGTCTGAAATACAGAAATAAGAGAAAAGAGAGAATGCTTAGGTTCAGTTCAGCTTCATCCATCCCTCAACGGACCACTGCAGGAGACGGCGCTAGCAAGAAAACAAAGAGACAAAGGAATAAAAGTTTACGTATGTCCAGCTATGTGCATGTAGTAAAGAAAGAAAGAAAGAAAGTTGGCAGCAGCGTCTGGTTAGCTGGTCCTGTCTAAAGAAGCTGACCCTGCTCCTTGTGTGGAGCGACCTTCTCTGTTTGCCCAAACTCTTAAGTGTTGTGAATTCCTGAGTCTCACACGTTGCTCCTGCTGAGGGACCGCAGACCTGGGTGGGCATCAGGTCCAGTTGCTTGGCTGGCGAGGTGGGCTGCTTAAACTAAGGGGCCAACAGAGGGAGCAGGGGGGCCTACATGGGGAGCTGGCGGGGGTGAGGTCAGCTTAAGGGGGCATAGGGAAAGGGGCAGATACGGGTCAGTGTTTGCCCAGCTGTCTCCTGGGCAGCTGAAAAGGAAGTTACTGGATAGAGATGGTTGGGGTGGGGTATGATGTGTTATTCAGGATTATGTTTATCGTGGCTAAAGGTGGAGTGATTTTAGTCCAGTTTGTTATAGCTATGTAACACAACGCTGACACATCACCTTATAAATTGATCTCACAAACGTGTTTGCAAACAATTGACTGTTTGCACATCCAGCAGAAATGAAGCAGCACTATGATTCATTTCATGTTTTGTTTCCGGTCACCTGGCAGATGTCTGACCGTTATTGATTCTCTTTTTAGCTCTGATTTTGGCCTCCACCGAGTGAGAGAAAAATATCTGACTCCTTAGCTGCTGAATGCAGATTAAAGCTGAAGCTGAAACATCCTAAAAATTGTTCTTCTAAAAAATATAGATGATAAACTAGAGAGTTATCATCTTAGCGTCTTCCAGTTTATTGTTTTGGTTTCACTGTTTTGATCCACTCTCTCCACTCTCATCACATTTCCAGACAAAACAAGCAGCAAAAAAGCTCTACCAGCACCAATCAGCTGACAAATTAGCAACTAACTTGTGAACATAGTGGAGAATTTATCAGCTATAGAGTTAAATATTTCCCACAGGAGTTGGTGGAGACCAAAAACAGAGCTCAAAGAGAGCTAATATCAGATTTGGTGGTAATACAGTCTGAAGAAACCAGTGGTTTATTTCTTTCCTTAATACAGTATTTGGCCACTTATGTTCACCGCTCTGATATTCTTCTTCCTCCAAACATCTGAGGTCAGTGTAATCCTATCAAAGTTACCCTCCATTATTCTCCTGCCCTCTCTCCCTCTCAGGAGTCCCAAGAGAATTAATTTCCACTGCCTCATCTGCTTTACCAAATCCTGTGAAACAAGCATGCAAAATAAAGATCCTTAATCCTGTATCAAACGCCGCTGCATTTATTAGATTTAGATTTTTTTTTTTTTTATCTCTATGTTACAACTGTATCAAGGCTAAACACTCTCATACAGTCAACCCATCTCCAGGCTGTTTCACTTTGGCAGGGAAGGATGCTTTTTCTGTTCTATTTGTTGAAATTCTCTTTACAACCAACAATCAATAAATCACATGGTTTGACATAAAAAGAAATGAAGATCTGGCTGCAGCTGTTGCAGCCCTTTAATAAGCCCGTCCAGAATGGACAAGAATAGAGTGAGTAGTATCTATGATCAAAGGGTGCATTTGTGATGACTATTTTGCTTGTATTGGTATGATTGTGGCATTAAACAGTGTTGTTTGTTTGTTGTTTGTTGTCAAAAAACTGAGAGAGGTTGTCAAAAAGCTGAGAGAGGTTGCCATGGAGCCATGGTGGCAGGTCTCCTCATCACGATTGTGGACTCGTCCTTGAACTATAGTCAGGCAGCGCATGTTTGTGTGTTTTAGGGGAGTGGCTTTGGACAGAAGTCAAAAGGGAGGGAATGGGATTTTTTTCAAAATCAAGCTAAGTCTTGCTAGATTTACCAGTGTTGCCCATCCTGCCTCTAAGGACAAGAATAGACTCTCTCTTACCTTTTATTCCCAGGATGATACCACTGATTTGGAGCCTGCCAAAAATTTGGATGTGATTTTTTATGCCATTTAATGGCAACTTCCAGAAGCACATATTTAATATCTCTGCCCTTTATCTTCTCAGAATTATGTCCAAATTCAGATGCGTTAAATAAACTCTAACTTATTTGGTATGCTGCTGCAGCAGAGTATTAACTAAAACCAAAAGGTCCAAACACATCACTCCTATTATCTTCTCTTCACCTGCTCCCAGTGGAATTGATTTTAAAATACCTCTTAAATGTTTCCATGTCCCTCAGATCATCATGTAAAGGTCTTCTCACTATACCAAGAGTAAATTCTAGATCAGCTTATGGATGCCTGCTACAACAGTGTCTTCTTTTGAAAACAGAGTAAAAGCATCTTTCTTCGCAAGCTTTATATTAGTTTTTAGTTTTAAGTGCGTGATTAATGGGTAAAACTTTGATTTTAGAATCAGTATGAGTAGAATCAGTAAGTATCTACTGTTAAAGCAAGGTACAATATCAGATCTCACATTTATAAATTCTCTTGGGTCAAGACTCAGCCCTGAAAGAAACACTAGGCAAACAAGGATTTTCATGTATACAAGGTCTTTGATTGAAGCTTTGGGTCCACAAGCATACCAATATGAAGCTGCTGAGCTTGTTTTATTGACAACAGGAACGTATAAAAATGAGGACTGGCCTGAGGGTCCACTTTAATCCTGTTGCTGTACTCGAAGATTGGATCATGTGGAATGATTGCATTGCTCTCAAATTGCATCATCACCCGCAGGATGAAGGATGGTCGGCCTAATGGATGGACCTACTTCTGTGCTGAAACACAGGACCCATTTTCAAGCTTCATGCGATAAAGAGTCAGGTGAGAGTGGACGGCTGGGTGGATGCTGGGGTCACAGGTGGAGGTCACCATGGTTGCAGGTTTGTCTTATCAAATTAGTGGTCCGGTGCCGAGGCGAGGTGAAGGTCAGGGTGGCTCCTGCTGCTACCTCCAACCCCCCATCCTCCAACTCCACCACTTTGTTCCTCTGGTCAATGTCCTTCTTCAGCATTGACAGTTCACTCAATAACCATTACTCCCAACTGGACATGAAGTGGGTGGACCCCGCTGGGCCGCTAATCACACAATCAATAGGTGACCATAAAATACCAGTGAGCTCACCAGAGGGATCTATTAGTATAAACACTAACACTAACTGAATCACAGAACATAATGATGTTAAGAGGGCAGCGAATACAATAACACATGATGTTATTGAATTACGTTCTATATACTTTATGATCATTTTATAGAAAAAAAAAGGCATTTTTGTCTGAAAAATCTTTTTTTTTTGGCTCCTTCTTATTATGAATCACTGCACCTGACTGGCCTTTGTCCCATCATTGCAGCCATTACAGAGACTCTCTTTACAGTGGCATTTCCTTTGTTGTCTCAGTCTATAGGCACAAAGCTATTGGTCTGCATGCTCGGTAATGTATGGATGACGAAACACACACACGTACACACTCACACGATGTGGGAACACCAAAATCTTTGAAGAAAAGCATTGCCACCTGATGGTCAGATACAGTCACTGCAGTAAGAGTTCACCTTAAAGCACTTTTGGCCGCAACCATGCGAAACATGAAAGCCTGCTGAATCTCCTGTGGCGGTTTCAGGGAGCAGATCAACAAGAGCAAGTGCACAGTCTTGTCTCACAGTTATTTCCAAATGAATATACTGCATCATATACTATCCTATATATAATTATGAGTACATGAAATATTTAACATTAGGGCAAGCTAAAAAAAAAAAAAACAGGTCAGTGTTATAGTTGTCACAAATAGCTGCGTTCACTCTAATTCTCATGTTATGTTTGTGTTACTGGTCCTCTTTAACTGCTCGGAAACATACTTCACATCGTTTTAATTCCTTTATGGTTTCCCCAGTTTTAGGAGAATTGCTTATTGACATGATTTTGAACTGATAACATGTCTCAGAAGCCACATAAAATGATCCATTACTTCTGTTTGGGGTCTAAGAGGCTCCAGTTGTAAAACACGGTTAAATACAATGGATCTCTTTATCTATAATTGGTGTTGACAGCATTTTTTATGCAGCACTTCCCCTCCCAGATCCCAAATAAGTTTGTATGGATTTTTGTTATTGAATCAAACGTCTCTGGGGTCTAATTGATTGCAATCATAAGTACTGTCTCTACATACATTTGTGTTAATGACTGTTTGTCTGTGAATGATGTTTATTAAGAATAATTGTTCATGGGTAACCCATGTAACATATTTCTTTATTTGGTGTTGTGTGGTGTTGATGTTCATTTCTGTATTTAGTCATCCTCATCAATTCATCAATGAATGTGCAAACCCAATGTGAGGCAGTAGGATATCATTTCAATAGTTTTCTGCAAATTGAGTTTTATTAAGGTCTGAAGAAAAGCAATAAAGTATCTACCTTTATTAACAGATTTTTTGGCTATTGTGGGAACACTGACATATCATCGTGTTTGCAAATAGTTATTTTTTTCGAAATACGAAACATTGTTATTCATTCACAAATGTGTGTGTGTCGAAGTCCAAATCCCCCTCTCTCAGCTCCGTTTTTGGTCCACCAGCTCTTGAGAGAAATATCTGGTTCTATGATGGCTAAATGCTCTTCTACGTCCACCAACTAGTCTGTAACTGTGTCTGTCAGCCTGGTTAGTGCTGTTTGGTGGGTTTTTAGGACTCTTTTCACTGAGAACAGCTGCCTGCTGTGGCAGAAAACGACAAATCGTTTATTTTATATTTAACAAAGGCCACAACAGCCACAAGTCTTCATAAACTTTATGATCTTGTTTTGGCAGTTTGTTGCTATGACATACAATGAGATCATCAGTCCACACAGTGTAGAAGTGTTATACTGCATTGGTGTGTACATGCGAATGTGTGTGTATGTGTGTGAACCCCAGAGGAAGAGAGCATCCAGGTCGTCAGGGCGGTGATTGACTGTCTTGCTGAGTATTGCTGACGAGGGTGCAGTTTCTTTACTATGTCAATACAAACAGACCTGTATCTCACTGACTGCATGGACAGCATGCACAAACACACACCAGCACACACACTTGCAGGGTCCAACTGCAACAACCATAAACCCTTGCCGGGCAATCAGTCATCCAGTGCTGCATATTGCTGTGTACAGTAAACCAAGTAGCAATAAGGCTGTCAGAGAGACACACGCTTTCTCTTCGCAGTACATATGTCTTTGTCACAACATTTAATACCCCTCTTGCTTTCTCTTCTGCTCGCAGTGTACAGCGTCTCACCCCGGCTTTGAGGGGATCAGATCGGATGTATGTGTCCAGAAGCTCCTGCATCCAATCAATATCTGGGGATTTGTCAACACTCCCTGGAGAAGCTGCTCAGCGTCCCCCTGCCCCCATCCCGCGTCCGCTGACTTAACCCCCATACCTGTAACCTGTAGAAGCTCCTTTAGAGCTACACCACACACCGACCCTGTGTTGTTATCGATTTGGTGCTAATGTGGTTTTAGAGCAATACTGTAACATTGGTTTGGTCTGCCACAGTACAGGTTTTCTCCTGGTGGACTGGCTAAAGTTTCAGCATTACACACTGATTTGGATTTAGGATTTGTCACCATGTTAGGTGAATTCAGCAGCTCGTGATGTTTTAGATTGTATCGAAAAGTGAAACTGAGGAGAAAATGTTGCAGTTCTTCTCTATTTTCCTCTTCTTTCTTTGCCGTAATCTTCACACCATTTATTTTACACTAGTAGCCTCTGAAACCTTCCGTGTAACCGTATTGTTCTCTGTTAAAAAATGTCTGAAAGTTATTCGTTTTTTGGTTCCTTATTGAACAGGCTACCAGTGAATCTATATATTATCTCACTGCTGATCTGCCCTTTAGAGCAGTGCATATTTTTCTCGTGTTCAGGGAAAATGAGTTGTGGTATGGAGAAAAACATTTTTATATTTGATTTTTGTTCTTGTAAAATATGTGATGTGATGTCTGATGACATCACATTTTGTCTCCCCTGAAGTATCTTTAATGTTGTTAAAATCTTATTATTCCATGATTGTCTGACGGTGTCACACTGTGTACATTCTTTGCCAGCCTGTTCCCGTCGTTATTGAAGCTTTGTGTTGTTTACACTGAGAATACTCAAACCCAAGACTCCATGTTTTTAAGCCACAGAGATGCTTCAACTGTGAGTCATGACATTTTCTGTGGGAAAAATGGATGGGACTTAGCCTCCTCCTCCTAAATCATTCTTTAAAGCAATGTTAACCATAATGGACTGCATACCAGTTTATATTCTTTTATGGAGGTACGGCTGGCGCTCACTTGTAGCCAAGAATCGAGAGCAACCAAGAGAGCGGTTCATTAAGAAATGTTTTATCTGTTCATTTGTTTATACCCACCCATACAGTTCAGAGAGAAAGGAGCAGGATATATACATCATGTTGTACAGGCGGTTGTCATCGTGTCCTCTCTGGATGATTGGCTGCCTTTTTCCTCTGTCCGTGTCTTGGAGAGAGTCCCCTCACGCACCCTCTGCATCTCTCACTGTGAGGGTCGTTTAGGTCAAACTGAGTGTTGCAGTATAACTAGAAACCTTTTTCCACATGCACATCTTCCCCTCCTCTGTCGCTCTCTCTGTCACACACGTCTGTTCGCCAACACAGTCACACAAGCTATCGTCTCAGTTCCTCTGTTGCACTAAAGAAGTCACTTTCTGTGAGTAATTAAATAATGGCATACATGCAAACATGTATGCATGACTGTGTGTGTGTGTGTGTGTGTGGCAGTTACTGGAGTGATTTTCAATAATGAGCATATGAATATGTTGAGTTGTGCTACAAAGAGCAATTGTCCCTCCCTTCACATCAGTTACAATCACGAATGAAGGTCCTCCACCTTCATTCAAATAGAATAACTATCTCCTATGATTTACATACACACACATACACATACCTTGAATTATTCATTATGTATAACACTGGCAGCACTCTTCATATGGAGATGGAGGGACAGGAAAATTCAAAGCTTCCTCAGTCGATTCTACTCCTTAATTCTCAGTGTGCATAATTGCATACGCGTCTTCAATGACGGACAAAGAGCAGCAGGTCCTGCATCCACATTCAAATGTCCAAAGCAATTTCAGTTTCCACCAAAAATGTCAAAAGATTAAAGTAATTTGAGTATAAATGATGTGATAGCAAACTGTACACGTAATTATTTTGTTCTCATTTTCTACTGCTTATTATTTATCCCTCCCTCTCTCTTCATGTCATCAAATGCAATTATGGAAATACACATACAGTTTAGGGGGAAAAAGGGACTGTAATAGGCAGATGGACGTACTGGAGAGGTGGGTTTGTTGCCCACTGCTTCATATGACATGTATGCTCCTCAGGGCTGAGAGCAGTTGGATACTTACGATATCACATGGTCCTCCAGCCCTACAGCTTTAATATGTGAAATATGCTGATGTTTGCCACCCCTGTAGTGTTTTTCAGATTTGCATTTCAATAGCTGAGGTGCCACATGTAGTTTCTGGAGAGATAACAATTGTCAAGCACATGGCAATAACGCTGAATGAGGAATTCTTCCTCTTGTGGTTTTTCACTCAGGTTCAGAATAGTAACACTAACGTGTCGGAGTAGATTCCACAGCTGGAGACTCATCCGGGGATTGTGTGCTGCTGTTCAGGATGTATGAACATTCATAATTACCATTCTTCAATTAGTCACTAATGCTTCACGGTCCGGCTGGGCATTGATTTAAATATGCCTGAGGAAAGTGTATGTGGGTGTGTGTGTGTCTGTGTGTGTGTGTGTGTGTGTGTGTGTGTGTGTGTGGGTGTGTGTTTGCATTGTCTTGCTTCCGTATGAGAGGTCCATTGTCTGTGATCTCAGAGACTATTGTTCCATCCTTCCATCCTAAGCTCCTCCATTGCTGACAGCGAGGAACAGGTTGCCAGGTTGATGTTCAGTGACGATGTTTCTAAAGAACAGGAAGTGCTACCTTTTTGTACTGTATGCTTGTAGGAAGGTGGTCAGGGTTTGCATCCTGATTCCTGTGTGTGGTCTGTTTGGGCAACAAAAACTCAGTGTTAGTGAAAGATGTTGGTTTTGGTTTTTGATATCCAGAACATTAAAATAGCATTAAACAACTATTTGCGATGTAAAGAGACGGTAGAGTAATGATGACCTGCGCAGAGAATGAAATCATACTCACTCTGCATGTGTTGCACTGAGAGTTTCTCTGTCCTTGGTTTGTGGGGACAGCTTTGCATGTAAATTGGGTAATCGAGCCAAAAAACAAGTCAGAGTCGCTGCCCAAGGACAGAGTTAGTTAACCTACTGCATTAACACAGCAGCACAAAACCCAAGACAGACTGTCAGTTAGCGACTGTGCACAGAATGAACAAGAGACCTGGCCTCGGAGCCGCGGTAGTGGAGGGATAGGTGAGGGGGGAGGTGCATCACGGTGACCATCAGCAGTGGTTCAGGTCACTGCTTGATTTCTAAATTAAGATCCCTTCATTAAAGGAGTAGTTAAGCATTTTGGGAAATAGAATATGGCTAACCATGAGTTAGCTATATTTAGATATATTTGTTAAATGGTGAGCTTTGGAGAGGTTTTGTTATCACTTGACAGAGCCAGGCTAGCTGTTTCCCCCCCGCTTCCACTATTTATGCTAAGCTAACAGCTACCGAATTAGCTTCATATTTACCATACAGACATGAAAGTGGTACTCAATTTCTCATCTACCTTTCTGCAAAAAAATAATAATTTCCCAAAATGTCGAACTATTCCTTTAAAAATATTTCCTGATTTTGTTGATAAAAAACGGAATTCAGGTGGCATTGCATTTCCCAAAATGTATTTGCAGCTGCAAATTAGCAGGACGCTGTAAATGTAATTTCAAAGAGCCAGGGATGCCATTCAAGTCAAGCAAATGGGGATTTAGTTGTACACTTTACTCTCATGAGGTCACAACTGTCGCAGAAGCTGAAAAGTCAGTTCTTGCCGGTGCAGATGAGAGTTGGTACGCAAATGCCAAAAAGCACAATAGTCACATTCTCAGTAGATCTTCAATGCTTGCAAGCGAGAGCTATCATGAGACATACACAGATATGACTGCTTTGAGATAACAAACGTCAACTGTAGCAAATGAAAGGACGCACATCATTTTGCTAAAAGTGTTATTTGACCTTTCTTTACTTGGTCATGACATTTTCTAGTCTTAAGATACACACTTCCCCTCTTGTCCATCACACATCACATTCTCTGCCTACTCCGTAAATTCTTCCACACAAACAAATATATTCTTACTCTCAGGAAGATCTTTCAAATCCCCTCCAGGTTAAACATTTATGTAATGTGTTTTCTTTTATTGAATTTCCCAACCACTTAAACATTGCATTATAATTCTGGAAATATACGACACATCTATTCATACCAGGTCATCTTGGACATATGGTTATAAAAGGAATTTCCCCTCGCACAACCGTGAGTGAAAATGAGAAATGCTCGCGTGAACAGGAGATGTGAGGAGGAAGAGGGAGGCGTAGCAGTCAGGTTATTATTGTCTATTGTCGAAGGTCTGCTGAAGGTCACTGCTTGGCTGAGCAACAGATCTCCTCTCCCTCTTCTCCCGCCATCGCTCCCCTCCCCCACCTCAGAGTAATGCCATTCAGTCTCATGCGTCCCCGTTGACGGACTAGCTGTCCCCTCCTGACTTCCATCAAATGGCTGAGCTGCTGCCTATGAACAGGACACCGCCCGGATCAATTCACCTTCTGCCCTTCATCTGAACCACTCAGACACTAATCAAAGAAGAGGAGGAGCCTCGTCATCAAGCACTGTACAGAATCTGGTATGTTTTAGAGGCATTCAGACCCCCAAGTGCCATTTATCAAATAAAAGCATCGGAGAATTTTATTTAACTTCTCAGAATATGAAACACAAATGTTATCTTTTAATGGGGTGTGAGGGATATTCTTCAATGTATGCTGCTTTAATGGTGCACCCGGGACCAATTACACTGTCACTGTCACAGCCCATCATTCACTCATCATTTTTCAGTCACATTGAACTCTCTCTTACTCTCAGAGGATCTTGATGAAAATGGCTATCAGTGTCAATTTTGTCTCATCCTTTTTTAAAACAAGATTTCCTGAGCTATAAAACTGATTACAGAGCAGAACTTTTATTCTCCCATATTAAATAGTCCTCGCTGTATGTGTATAGTGTTAAAAAAATCTTTATTCCTGGTGGTTTCTTCAAGGCCAGCAAAGGTCACTCCATCAGTCTCTGAGGTAATAAAGGAGGATCTTACAAACTGTGGCCTCTGAGAATTGGAAATCCATCATGATTAATTGATCAGTACAGTTGAGGGAACATAACCTTGTCGTAGAATCAATTGGCCTAGACCAGAGAGGGACAGGAATTGACCAAACTAATTTTGGTCCCTTGGCTGCTGAGTTGCAAAATCCACTTAAAATCAATTAGAAAAATTAAAAACCCAACAAAACAAAGGTGGGGGAGCAACACAGATTAATTACCTTCTCAATTTTCATAACTGTCAGTAATGGCAGGTCAGTCAGGATCCTCGCTAAGTAATCATGGCACTTGATTGTCTGACACATGCACCTATGATGATGGACTGATTTATCCATCTACACAGCCGGGAGGAATCGTCCTAATGGTCATCCTGAGAGGAGAATCTATCTGAGGTGCCCTGCTGATGGATGGACAGATGGCCTGAAAAACTGGGGCAAACAGATTGGTGGAGATAAAATGTGAAAAAGACAGGGAACAAAAGAAAAGGAAAGGCAAGGAAAGGGAGAAAGGGTAGGGAAAGGCAAAGTGAAAGTGAAATAAAAGATAGAAAAGACAATGAAAAGAAATGGGAAAGAAAAGGACACAACAGATATTAAGAGGTAAGGAAAAAGGAAAGTAAAACCAAGGAAGGGAAGGGAAGGGAAGGGAAGACAAGGGCGTAAAGGAAAAGAAAAGAAATGACAGGAAAGATAATGAAAAAAAGAAAATCAAGACATGGAAATAAGTCATTAGCTGTTTATGACCTCAGCTGATTGGCAGAGGGTGACTGAGGGGAATTTATTTATTTTTGAGTGTGTTTATGTGCACACAATTTATGCAAACTCTATTATGTGAAATAAACTGTGATAACTGCAGTACTGTAACTCCTCAAATTTCCCGTAAAAGAAGAATATCAGATCATTTAAGTTGTATCAGTGAGAAAAAATAATCTGTGAAAGGCTGCAGCTGAAAATCTATTACAAGGATTCACAGCTGACGACCAATTGAGGAGATTGTGTCTGTTGACGCTGGTGGTTGGCATTCAGAGGACCTGCCTCAGGACAAGGTGAGGCTGAGGTGGAAAATGATAAGCGCAAACAGTTAATTTCTGCAAGGTGGGAAAATTGTATCTATAGAGCACATTTCATTACGTGCTTTGCATTAAAATTCATACAGTAACATGTACACATATGCACAGGAACACACATACAGTTAGACGCAATCCCTTTTCCCGTTGTTCCCGTCGGCCTCAAATTTAAATTAGCTTGACTGCTGGTGCAGCCGCGAAGAGCACAACTTGTCCCTGATCTCTGTCAGATCTTAGCTAATGCTAAGCTAACCTCTCATCCCTCAGTAGTTGAAGGTAGATGTATCACATTGTCCCGTTTATGATGTGATAAGTTGTCTTCCCACATTATTTATTTTCCAAAAAGGTCCGACAAAGAAATAAACATCTGTAGCACACCGTCAACTCTCACAGACACCAGTTCAGTGAAAGGAATAATTGGATTACGCCCCCATAGTTCATAGGACAAGAAATAATGTGTTTTTTTTTAGGTTGACACTGTATTGAATTGTGAGCCAATGAAGTGATGTAACTACTGTAATAATAACAATAATAATAGAGCTGGAGCCTTGCTAATGTTTGTTTCTGTGCAATCCAGAAAAGAAAAGCCCACAGTGTAACCTGATTGAGATGAATGTATGAACGTGTCTCTCAGTATCAGACTGAGATATACATTCTCTGCACGTTTCTCATTTGTTTGGACAAGCCAATGAAAGAATATAAATATAACTCTAAACGATGTATAATTAATAGGCCTATTGAAATATTAATGCAGCATTTGCTTTTGTGTTTCTTTATACAAACAGCTTTCTCGCTCGTCAGGCAGTGATTTGTGAGCCTTTGACCTCCACTGAAAACCATTTGATCAAAAAGACAAACTAATATCATGAAGTGGGGATCTGCTTCCGTGAAAAGGGCTCAGTGGGAAAAACAGGAGACTATGAGGTTAAAGGGTAGCGGCAGTGCGAGGAGGTGAAGATAGGGAAGAAGGAGCTCCTCTGAATGAGATAGAAAGACAATGGAGGTGAGAGTGAGTGAGAATTAGAAGCTGTGGTTGGTTCAGGCCGTGTCCACGCTGCATTCAGGTCAGACTTGAGGCTGCAGGGCACTCAATCAGTCCTTAGTCTGTAGTGCCTGGAAGATCCACTGGCACGAGGTCAAAATGAAAAGCTTTGAAAGTAATCTCCAAGATAATAGACTCCTGCTCTATCCAGAAGTGGATCAATGCCGGGCTGGACCGGGCAAGCAAGAAGAGACATTTTTCCTTCTTCATCTGCTAGAGATGGGGCCGCGTGCGTCTAACCTCGTCCATTATCGAGATGAGCACAGAGCAGCGCAGCCCCACTGCTTCAATCTTTGTCTCTATGATATTATTGCCAGTCTGTGCGTCATCCTCTCTCTCTACTCCACGCTTGCCCCTCTCTGTCGCGCAGCAAAGACAGATGTAAAGTGTGTAAAAGAGGGTCACCCGCTCCCATAAGAGAGTTCATTATCTTACACACACATTGAGGAAAAGACACAGAGAGGTGTTCGCTGGGGATCCCTTCCACTGTGGGGAATTTCTCAGAGCTCTAAAGAGGGGCAGGAGGGATGCTGGCCCCCCCAAAAAAAAAATGCAGGTCAAGAGTGTCAGACACAAAACACAACACAGCATTCATAGCAGGCAGACACCTCCACAATGCCAGAGAGGAAAGAGAAGTGTACTTTATTGTACCAGCAACTGTTCCAGTGTTATGGAAATGCCAGTTTAAAAAGGTGAATTGTAGGTTTTTTGTCGCCAGTGGTGGAGCTTTGTTATCCTCCCTGACACACACTTAAACTGAGCAGGAGCAAAGTTGATCTCTCCCTGCATGTGTGTGTGTGTGATGAGAGTAACAGCATGGGTATCTAGCCTGGAAATTGTGTGTCTGTGAATGTGTACAGACCGCTGTTTGTCCCCTGTCGGTATGCTGCCAATTGTCAGACTGGAAGCTGCTCTTTCAAATCAGCAACAAAAGGCTCTTTCCCAAATGTTCGCTCTCTGCAGATACACTGCTTTTCCTCTTGAATGAAGCAAAGCCAGTAGCGCAAAGACAAAGCGTGAATAAACGGGGGAACACAAAAAAGGATTTATCAACTCATGTAAGCAGAACTATCTCAAGAGGTGTGAAGAAAGAGTGAGATCCAGAGAGAGGTGGGAGGGTGGGGGGTGTACGGAAAGAAAGAGCGCCACTGTAAGTAGAGAGGGGAAACGTTCCCATAGCTGTTGTCGTTATTTCTTCCCACCCGGACGGTTATTATGGTTTGGAGAGGAGTTCTGGCTGCGTCCCGTGTGGTCGTTGCTACAGTGTGACCCAGTCCAGATGGCCTCTTCTCTTTCTCCTGTGTGCCTGCAACACACTGCTGGGACTGTGACAGACGCACAGCATAGCTAACGGCCCACAGGGAGGATAGAAAGGCGGACAGGCTGACAGACAGACAGACGAGAGGTGTTTCAGACCAGCAAGTACAAACTGACACATTTGCAGATGAGTGACAAATTAGTGGAAAACCCTGAATAAATGTGAGAAGAAACGCTGATGTTTTCATACAGCCTACGAGCATGAAAATGATGTGAATCGCATGTGGTGGCCTTCAAAGTCACCAGGATTGAGCAATTGCGCACTTATAGGAAATGTTGCTTTTGCATGTGAAGAACATATCCCGACTTTCTGCCTCTGATGTTTACTTCGTCCAGAGGAAGAAATTAGGAATCACTTGGCCGATTTGAATAATTTTTTTCACTTCATTTCAACTATTGTCACAACGTTATCCTTTCCAGGTATGTCAAGACAAATGTGTAAGCATGCAAATTCAAAGGTATGAAAAGGGAGATCATCATGTTACGAAAGTGAGGTACCAATCAAAACAGAGGCATTTGTTCCCCTCGGGGTACATATCTGAAAATAGGACATACTTCAAAATATAGTACACATTAGAAATGAGGGGACTGAGCAGAGTGTAATACAAAAACACAAACACAAACAGATCGTTGACAGATTTAAGATAAAACTTGAATATCAGAGTAGAGAAACATAATGAATACAGATTTGAAGACAGAAAATGGCAGTCATCTTCTAGTCAAGATACAGACTTCAGTATGTGAGTGAGTGTTAGTGTTAGTGAGTGAGTATTTCCTTTAATTTGTAATCTAATTTTTATATACAGACGAACACCCACTGTAGATCTGTTCTCTGTTATTTGAAAGAATACCACCCAGATCTTGTCAGGCCTGAAATGATCAAACTGACATAGAGAGCTTCATCATTACAGCCTCTGACCGTGAACCGTTGTCCACCAGCTGCTCCTCTCCTCACACTGCGCTACCCTGGTGCACCTGCCCAGTCTATCTAACCCCTGAACACCTCGGCCCTCCTGTAGACCATCCCCTGCCCTACAAGTCCCCGCTCATCTATTATCACTGACAGACAGGCACCACACTTCACTTCACTGCACAGCCGGTAACAAGCTCCCGATAATGTGTAGGATCTTCTTCGGCCCTCACTCACGTCTGTAGTCTGTTATCAGCTTTACAAGCAACACAGATATCACTGGCATCAGAATAGGTGGGACAACAAAAATAAAGTCATGAAATCAAGACCACGTCAGACACAATGCAATTGTGCTCTGAAACCCATTATTTCCAATGACTTCTGCCACGCCATGCCCAAGCTGGCCATGCAGGTCCATCAGGTCAAAGTGGAATTTTCCAAAAGAGAAGGAAGGGCAAGAAGTTCACCAATATAGTAACTTTTCTATAATGCTTGAAATCTAGTGTTGATTTATAACATGAAGTACATGATGGAGGAATAGAAGAGAGAGAGAAAGAAACTTTCATAGACTTTCACAAACACACATACCAAGCAACTGTTCATTATTTTCTACTATTCTATAGATTTTATGAATTCTACCTTCTTCTCTCTTTTTACAATAATGTTACTATTATTTGACTTGGCAGTCTTGTCTCAGCAAAATCTACATTCAGCTCAAAAACTTGGTAAGAAAAAGGCTCAAATTGTACAGTGACAGTAAAACAGGTATTCCACAGGGCGCTGTCCTTGGTCCACTTCTCTTCTCAGTTTTATATGTAAATGACTTGTATATAAATGACTAATGAGATTGTCCTCCCAAGGAGAATGACAGCATCAGTCATTTCAATAAGTGCTCAAATAAAGACACTTTCCCTAAACTGAACCAAAGAGGCTTGTTATTATATATATTATTATATGTTATATAAAACAAATTTTTCCATTTCAGTTAGAGAGCTTATCGGTTGTGACACAGGTTTTTTTTTAGATGTTTGCAGATGATACTGTTATATATGAATTTAGTTGTTTGGTCATTTCCACTAAGCTGTTGCAGCAGTTACAGTCCATAGCAGCATGGCGTCAAGCAGCACAGAGTAGATGACACGGGCAAGAAGTCAGTCATAGAAACAGCATAGAGGATCTGGTCAGTCTTCAAAATAATACACCCCATGCTGACTATGGGGTGTATTATTATCCCATCACAA
The DNA here is from genome assembly GCF_042242105.1 of Pempheris klunzingeri. Taxonomy (NCBI): domain Eukaryota; kingdom Metazoa; phylum Chordata; class Actinopteri; order Acropomatiformes; family Pempheridae; genus Pempheris; species Pempheris klunzingeri. The sequence continues at coordinate 13,110,603 of NC_092012.1, forward strand.
CATCAATTTTAATCCATAACCGGTAGTACCAGGCCAGGCGACAACCAACTAGAAGGTCTTTATGTGAGGTTCACCTTGGAAGTCAAAAAACACTGTCACTTAAGTAGGGAAGTAGGGAAGGGAGTTGGAAATATCTGCAATGAACATAATTCAAACTGAAAAAATAAGAAATGCAGCCTGCTTGCTCATATTAGAGGAGTCAGTTAATAAACCAGTGAAAATGATCTAAAGTCTTCATTTGTTAATTTCTTTCCATTTTATATGCATTTTCCATTCAGGATTTGTGTATTTTAAAGGTCCATCTACGGACAGGCTTTGCTGTCCAGTACAGTTTGTCTAGTCCACCAATCAGAGGAGTTAAATCCCTCCTCCAGTCCACATGCCGAAGTGTTCATGGGCAAGACACCGAACCCCAAATGGTTTCTAAGCATAGTTTTGGTTCATGAATGTGAGTGAATGATTAGTTTCCTAATGATGATGAGGTTGGCAACCTCCCATCAGTGTGTGAATGGGTGAATGTGAACATAGTGTTAAAGCACTTTGAGTGGATGAAAAGACCAGAAAGGTGCTATACAAGTGCAGTCCATTTACATAATTTCTTAGGCCCAGGAACATGTGCACACCATACACACTTTTTGGTATATATTGGCTTGAGTTCCTGTCACCGCTGATGTAGAAAAACCTTTAGCATGTGGTCTCCCTCCCTTTTTGTTCTTGTCTCTCTGTTGTGAACACCTTAGGATATGACTGCTGAAAGGACCTCACACCATCACGTTAAAGCAGATGACAATAAGGAAAAACAAATCTGCCATATAAGCTTTAATTGGGTAATTAGGAAAAGTGAGATGAGACATTTAGTGTCCCTGCTGGGAGGAGAATTGCCCATTACCCGGTGATTTTCTTGAGCATGACTATTACTTATGGCATATAAAGACTCCATGCTGCAGTGACCAGTTAATTACATCCATTATCCAGAACTGTATGGCCCAGCTCACACCTGGAGAAAAACACATACACATGCAGAAGAACATGCAATCAGGTTTGCCCTCATGTGAATGCACACATACGGAGGAAAAGAGTGTACATGTGTTTACACTTGGAAGTGGCTGTTCCCCGTTGTTTCTTATCTCCCAGGGCTGCATAGACACACAGATTATTGCATCCATTTCAGACAAAAAGAATGATACCATTTAATTCCAGCTAACAGACTAAAACCATTTTGTTTGAATTAAAGAAACAAAGATATTTCTTCAACAGAAAACATTTCCACTCGTAGATTCTGCCAGCTTTGACCTTTAAAGTCGTCCGTGCTAACCTTTAAAAGCCATCATGGTTTAATGTGAACCTCTTAACAGAGCAGCTGGCTTGTTGTGTAAATTTGCTCGGTGCAACCTTTTGTTTTCACCAAAGCTCCGTATCTGAGCTCTGCTGGGAGTGTTTTTTTTTTTTTGCTTGACTGATGAATCTCATATGAACTCCCATTTGTCATTTATAGGGCGTTGGTGTGATGCTTTGAGAGGCGGTGGTGGAAATCTATTGCCAAACAGTGACACCTACTGGTGACAGTTTGACAGCCCAATTAGGAATCACTTTGATAGGCAAAGCTGAAAACATCCTGTTACAGGAAAATGATTTGTCTGGGGGGTGAAATTTAGGTTTAACAGTATCTAAAGAAGACACTAATGGAGGGGCTTCATTTTTCTTATTGCACAAAACTCAAGTTGTTGGAGTCCACACAGGAAGAAGCTGCTCAACCGCAGCAGATTTGTGCTGCTGGTTGGTGGCCATGAAACTTTCAGCTAAAAAGGATGAATACATTCTGACTTCACTCATACTAGATAATATTTTTTTCATCAAAAAGCACGATGCTCAGTTAAAGCCTTTAGAATTTCTCATGAACCACTTCATAAACATCTCTGAAGAGAATCACCTACCGGATAATAAAATCACTAAAGTAATCAGAATTACCCAAAGAGACTTAAATGTGTCTGCATTCACTTTCAATGATATCAGCAACATGTTGTGATCTGCTCTCTACTCATATTGTGACGGGCTTCTTTGGTGCATTTCTAGCTAAACCAAAACGAATCAGTTTCATGGGTGTTGTACTGTGGATTTATCAGATTAAATAAACATGAAAAACAGCTGTGATTGAACTGATATTCACATGCTGATTATCAAAAGCAATAAATCAAGATTGCCTCATTGCTCACTATTCATGCCCTTTAATAGAGGTCAACACCAGAACTGTTTCTCCGTCCACTCACTTGTAGCCACATGTATGAAACAACTTGACTGTGGAAACAACTTAACATGTTTAACCAACACATGATGCATTTTTTTAGACCTTTTTGTTGTGTGGAGGTTAAAGGCCGCCACTAGAGAGCAGCAGCGCCATTTGTGGTTCTGATGGAAACTGGTGTTAAAACTTTGATAAAACATGGAATTATATCACTTATATTCAAATAACCCGTAAACTCACTTACGGAGCTTTTACTGTAGATTACAACCTGTATAAAGTCAGGAAAGGAGAACAAGTAGCTTTCTGAGGAATAATAATCAGCTAAACAGGTACAATTAGTGATAAAAACTCTAACCATTCCTTCTTCTCATTGCCAATAAATACCTGGTGTGTCAGTTGTTAATACTGTACATTGCTGATGTGGAAAGGAGAAGATTGTGTGTGCGTGTGTGTGTGTGTGTGTGTGTCTGAATCTGTTGGAGCATTTGGACCTGATGGATTTCCCAGCCTCAGGATTTCCTGCCTGCAAAGGAAAACTTTAAGTGTTTAGCTCTACACAGAAAGGTCTTGAACTTTTGAATGAACTGACTGTTCGTATTATGAGCAAAGAAACATAAGTGATTTAACCCCTATATAACTCAACATCACACACAAATCAATATCCATTAAATTCTTAATAATAATTTAAACAAAAATGTGATAAATTGGTCACATTTCAGAATGAAAGTATTTAAGTTTGGAATAAACATTACAACAGATTTAAAAACTGCATTCCATAGATTATATTATAAATAACTGTTATTCGGAATATAAGCAAGCACAGTGACTGAAGGACGACTACATGTTTTTGGCACTGGGTTTTTTTTTCTTGGCTCAGGGACTTAGACATGGAGGATAGTTGATTTTGTGGGAGAGTTTTGACAAAGGAGAAAGCAATGAGGCCACATCCTCTCATGCCAGAATACAGTACTACAACTGATCAAGACTCGCGTTTCATCAAACACATGCAGACAACAGCGACGTGTTAAGTTTGAGTTTAGAGGTCTGCAGAAGAGAAGGAGAACATCTGGCAAACTCACAGTTTTTTTATCATACTGCCTTTCGTTCCATAAAATCACAGACATGACATGACTAAGATGATTAAACTTCCCAACACATCAGCTTTTGTTAGAGCAATTTCTTTGTCTGGACTTAAAAAGCGCACACAGTCTCCATTCAGTAGCCAAGACTGTTGCTCAGATTGCAAACAGATGTTGATTCAACAACAGACTTTATCTCTACTGCCTGATGTTTTACGTTGGAGATTAGCACTGTGCTACAATATGTAACACTTAGATAATCTTTCATGTATGCTCAGGCAGATCAGCATGCCAATATTAGAGCCTACAATTTTCCAGAAGAGCCTAATTCAAAGCAGGTTTCACACAGTAATAACAAGCAGAAATTTGTGTGACATAACTGTTTTATCAGAGAAAAATATGGCCTCACTTCCACAGATGAAAGCCGAGCTCCAGACTTAACCACTACCAGGTCTGAAACATTTCAAGCTACTTTTGTGAGACTCAGGCACCTCAGAAACAAGATCGAGCTCTTGTTTGTGCTGCGGGAGTGAATAGTAATCACAGTCCAACGGGAGGTATCAGTTTTCCGCTGTGACTGTGTCTGGTTTGATAAGCAGTGAGAGTGATGAAGGAAGGAACTGAAGGAGCTCTTAGACAGTGATGTCATCAGAAAAACATGAACCAGAGCTGATTGCACAATTTTTTCCCACCGAGGTCGCTGGGAGATCTGTGCAGCGCTGGAAAGTCATTCTTCTGTATTTCACTGATGAAGTTTAGCTGTGAAGGAGATTTTCAATGTAGCAAAAAAAAAAAATGGCTTCCTGTGATCAATAATGTTGTATTATTGCATATAAGATAGCATATAAAACTGTTTTCTATAGTTGTTTTTATGTAATGTGATCAATTTGAATTACCTTTAGGCGATTGAGCTCCAACATTTATAGGAATGGAAAGCAGACATCTACTTTATTGACTGAGATATCAAGATTTTTATCTTCTGTCTGTCTGTCTGTCTGATACAATATTGAACAGCAGCCATTTGAAATTTCACTCTAGCAAATATAGATTTTTACATGAGGTCTGTTTGGTTTGGTCATATACTCGCTGCTGATCGTCCTATTTGAAAAGGTTTCTCCAGAAAAATAAGATTACCTCAACATATCTCATGTTTCAATTACAGCTTGTTTAAACACAAATATTCTAACATTGCTTGGTGTTTAACCTCTCAAACATGTTTCTACTTGTCATCCAACAAGTAACCACATTAAAAGGATGTTTAAATATGTGGTGTGTGACCTGACTGCTGTTTTAAGGAATCACAGCACTTTGTACTGTGTTCTTGTTCCTGAAACCTTCCGGCCGACTCCACATTTATGCTGTTCCCACTTTCAGGAACAGTTGGACGTTGTGTTGATAGGTGAGTTTGATTGGCAGAAATAGCCAAAGTCCACTGAAGAAGCAATTTTTAATTCCAGTGAAAGCTCACAGGGTAACACATGAGCGCTCTGGCTCAGTGCGGCTCCGTCCTCTGTTTTTCTTGGCTGGAATGTGAACAAACTGCTTTTACAACCTGTAACAGTTTTCCTCATTATGCAACACTGAATTCCTGTACAGTATAATTAATGTTCCTTCATGCCATCATAATGAGCTCTGTGTTAATTTTTTTTACTCAACGGTAAGTCATGTGATACTGTAGCGCTAAGAGCAGTCAGACAACACTTGATGACTGCACACCTCCAAGCCACAACATTTTTTTTTACTGACAACATTTCAATCCCATTTCGTTTTCATCATACAATGAGCTGACAAGCTCCATAGTGACAACCATCATAAACACCCTGAATAATAGTCTTCCATATCATCATTAACATATTCAATAATTCATGAACTCAGGTATATGAAGAGAAACAACACTAAAAAGAAAAACAAAAGAAAACATCAAGACTATATCTTCAGTTACAGACACAATACCAGGTACATTCATCATCTCATATAATGATTTATACTACCGACACTATGAGGAAAATAGAAAATAGAAAATAGAACAAACTCAGAAAGAATAGGGGATGGCATCGAGACACACAACTATTAGAAAAGTGACAGGAAAAACAGGAACAGAAAGAAAACACAACAATGGTTAATTTGTGTCGAGGTTCAGAGCAAACACACACACACACACCTCTGCATAGGGGAGAGCCATTGTGTCACTGGCACCATAGTCTATTTTTAGAGAAAATGCTTGACCTCATTCTCCTGATTTAGACCTGGAGGTGTAAAATGTAAAAACGCTCTCTTTGGAGTAGCAGGGTGTTTAAATAATTTCCTCTTCTCTTTTTCGTTCTAACATGCTCGATGCCAATAAGTCTGAGAAGCCAGAGTGTGCAGGCGTCACCTCTTTTTCACTGACGCCGTCTACTGTAAGCCTTGAACCTGCGTATAACCACTGCTTCATCTTGAGGCAATGACTCTTAACGAGTGCCAAAATGTATCACTACACTGAACAAATGATATGATTTTCCTATGATTTCTTTTCTGCTTCATACCTCCCCTATTTAAATGTCCTTTGTATTGTGTTTCCAGATGACCCTGATGATGGTTACAAGCCAAAACGCATTTGTCTAATTAAAAGAAGCTGTTCTTTATACTGCAGGTGTTGCTGGAGTTTTTACATCTTTATGAGTCATCTGAACGGGGAATAGCTCCTTGTGCAACACATCTTCCTCTCTTCTCCAGTTGAACTACGACTGAATCAAACCAGATTTGGTTCGACTTGAGCCTCAAGAAAACATATGATCTTGTACTTTTTTTTCCAGCTGTTGAGTTTCCTGTCTTTTATCGCGGGACAGAGCGCATGAATAAATGATTACCCTCGCATAAATATTCTCTTTCACGATCAAAGTCAAATAATTTTCTTTTTTTTACTTTTTATTTCATGTGAATTTTATAAAGAAAATAAAGCCAGTGTCATTGACAACATTGGAACATTTGTCTCCATTCATGTCAAAGATATCTGAAGAGGATTTTGCATTAAACATCATATGGCAATAGTGAAGAATGAAGAGAACAGTAGAGGATATTTAGAGGATGAGCTTGGTGATATTTTATATTTTTCTTTTTATTGTTAAAACAAACAATGTTAATACTTTCCAACCTCCCCAGCTTGTCTGTGGCTCTCAGCCTGAAACTCATTTGTTCCTACTGTGAACTTAAATCTGCTTGACACTGATCTTTTTTTCATCTTTATTCACTTTTTATCTGCTGCCATGTCAGGCCCAGTCATTCACTGCCTGTCCAGCAGGAGTCCTCAAACACCTGATCGATACCTGGCAGCACACCTGACCCTCATTCCCCACAATCACCAGTTGGTATATGTACCAGCCCTCTGTCAAACTGTCTACTGTGTCTTTGCCCTTTCCTTCCTGCCTCCCTGCTCACTTTTGGGATTTCTTTGCCATGTTGCTGACCTCTGCCTTGAATCAAGTAAACCTTTTATTCCTGTTGTTGAGTTTTGTTTTTGAGTTCAGACATCACCTCCCAGAAATACTGCAATACAAAAATGATGATGAGAGGAAAAAAACACAAGCAGCTACAATGTCACTGAGTTATTTTGTAGAGCAGCAGCTGTGGAGTGAGCTTTGTGAAACTTGATCAACAGATCAGTTGTCAGCTTACAAATTTTAAAATGGAACAAGATGTGCAAAGATGTGATTTACTGAACACTCAGATTTGTTTTGTAGACATGAAACTGAAATGTGATTTAAGATAATGTAGAGGTGAAATTATTACAAAAAGTTTTTAAGGAGAATTTTTTCTGTTTTCTGTCCCCCCCAGTACTGGGGTGGTCTCCAGAGGTCTCCAGATCGTGGTCCACGAGGAAAATGGACGACCTCGTTGACCACATATCATCTGTCTGCTAGGTCAGCCCCACATGTTTCTAATCCAGTCCTTAATTCTGCATGTCCTCATTCTTTACTGAGCTGGAAACGGCCTGAAAACATGAAGGAGGTGCTTCAACTTTCACATGTGCTCTCCATAATGTGTCAGCAGAAAAACACATGTCCTCTCCCTCCCCTTGTGTCCGGTTTAACGTACAGTACCTTTACAGTCGTGTAAGTGGAAATAGATTTGCACTTTGACCATGTTTGTTGATGATAATGTGTCGGTTTTATGTCGTGCAGGTGTTCGCTCTCTCCTCTTTTTCTCTGTGACTGAGAATCCATCAGTAGATCATCAGAGACATTTTTAGATGAACACTGTTGGCTTGAAACTTCACTTCTTTGGTTAATTCATGCTGCAGCGTAGTTTTCAGCAAAAAAAAAAGTTATAAAAAATCACCTCCACATGACCTGTTCAGCACCAAACAGCAGAGATAGCGACTAGCTGGTCAACATAGTGAAACATTTAGCAGCTGAAGAACCAGATAGTTTCCTCAGGAGTTGGTAGAGACCAAAAACGGAGCTTAAACACAGTAAATACTGGACCTGCATTCAGGTTGCTCAGAAGTAATCTGATTGGATTTTGGCTGTCAGACCGGATCAAATTTTGAAAAAGAGGTGTTCTGAATCAGATTAGATCATTGTAATCCAGTTTTGGTTTTGATCTGGATCAAAACTTCAGTATGTGTTGGGAACTTTTTAGAAGGACTGGGATACTTTTGATCCAAAAACACTATCGTGATTCCAGCAAAAGGGTGGATTTGGAGGAACCAAATGGAATAAATAATAGATAATACAATGTTTGTATCATGCAGTCTATATATATGTTTATATGTTTCACTTCATTTATTTAGCTACTTTATTTATTAAAGTAGATAAAGTAAACATTAGGCCACTTATTAAGCCTTTCAGTAAAATAAATTAAAAACCAAAAAGATTTTTTCCACTTTCGTTTATCACTTCGTATTAATTATAATACTATCTATGTATATATAACACCTACAGTGACTCCTCTTTTGTTGCTAATCTATTTTGTAGATGAACTCCTTGTGCTGATGTTTGTGGGGGTGAGGACCGTATTTGAAGGGATTGTAAGTATATATGTTACATAGTTTATAATGTCCTTATTTTTGTGCTTCGGTTGGAACGCAGATAGTAAGAAATCCCTACAGGCATCAGGTGAATATCTTTAAGTACATCAGCTGTTCTACGCTAAAATCAATAAAACCCAATTTAACCTGAAATACTTTGATCACCAGATGTGGAAGAGCAGTGTGTCAGTGTGTTCGTGTTGCACACTTCCTTTCTGGTTTACTCACACTTAAAATACGCACCCCATCTTTAATCTCCAATAACATTTCCTCCGTTGAGCCACAGACACAAGCAATTTTATTTTATTGACTGACTATGTGTGTTGCGGTCCAGTCTAATAACAAGATGTTTAAATCACACCCAAACCTATTTCTTAGGCTATGCTGTAAAACTTAAGTGTTACTTTGATCCAGAGCATCTATTTGTAGACGATACTAGTTTGACACTAAAGGCAAGGAAAACACAGGCCAATCATTCCTCCTCTCCTTCATAGTTGTGATCACTTGCTGACGCAACTTTTCTGTAAGAGCTGGCAAACAAAATCCGCGGGCCTCATTCTTTAAAAAAAAAAATGTCTTGTTTAGCTGAAACAAATATGTAGCCTCAGTATGACTTAGCCAAATCAAGTGGGTGTTTTTTTGAGGCTTTTGACTATGAAAAGAGAAACACAAAGGGGCAACTTCATACTGGAGTTTGGAGGCTGACTCAGACGGCTGAAGCCTCACATTAACTTCAGCTAAACTACTCAATGTATTTTTACACAGAAGGAGAACTGTGGATTTGTGCAGCTAATGACTCTTTCCAGTGCACAAACATGCATGTGAGTGCTGTTTGATGACAGACTTAAAACTGTCATACTCACCTGTCCTCACTTAACCTGTCCTCTGACCTGCTGTGGAGCAGAGATACAAAGGGCATACAGTGCTTCAGTGTGTTGGTCACCGCTGGTTAAACAGAGAAAACTCTTGTAGTTGAAACAGAGAGTGAGCTTCATGAAATGTTTCTCCAGAGCAGACCAGGACAGAGAGGAGACAGAGGTTAGGCAGAGAGCACTGTTGGCGGGGGGGGGGGTTGGTCCCTTTAATGACTTTACCAGTGAAAGTATGCAGAGCAACTTCTGCTACTGTCATTAGGGGCCCGGCATCACACAGAGGGAGAGAGACCACTCCACTTCCTTTAAGTGAGTTCATGGAGGAGAAAAGTCATCAAGATTCGAGAAAATTGTCAAGTCATTTAGAAGTTAACACATTTGACATTTTTCAGTGTGTAAGAAATACATCTCTGATGAAAACAGGCTTCTTTTACCAGGAGAGGGTTTTCTCATTGAGGATGAAATTGGTTTGGATCACAGAGCACCTCACAAGAAAAACCTCAAGAGCTACATCCCAACACTTGGCAGATGTAGTGGTGGAAGTACTTAGATCTTTTCAGTAAATGTAGAAATACCACTGTGTAGAAATACTACTACATGACAAGTAATAGTCATGCAATCAAGATTTTGCAGTACAAAAGTACTGACATCAAAATGCACTTCAAGTACCAAAAGTGGACGTACTCATTGAGCAGAAAGGCCAGATGTTGGATTATTACAATTATTCATGCATTATTGTACATGTCGCTTTAATGTTCCAGCTTGTAAAGGTGGGCTGATTTAAAATATTTTACATACTGCTGCTATATAAAGTCTTATCTTTATCTATAATAATATGTCATCATGTACTTGTTGATTATATTTTGTATTATATGAATCTAATCTAGTAGCAGTAAAATGTAGATACTCAACTAAAGTACAAGTACCTTCCAGAGTACAGTACTGCAGTAAATGTAGTTACTGACTACCACTGGCTGGATGGGTAAATTATTTTTCAGAGTACATCTGTGGGTTGAGACAATTAGACAGTAATACTACCAGAAAGTTTTGCAGTTATGCTGGTGAAATGTCCTCCTCGATCTGTAATCAGACCAGATCTTCACGCTCATGTGGGTTCTGGCTCCAGCAGATGTGGTATCTCATGATGTTTGCAGTGGTTGTTGTTCAGCATTGTTTGTTCTTGTCTAAACTATTCCGGTTCCTGGTTTTAGAGCCTCTCTCCTGGGAAACTGATGGTGTGTCAGATCAGGATGTTGTTTTTATTTTTGTTTTTGCTCTGTGTTCACATAATGGTGGAGAGCAGCCAAGAACCTACATATTTATTATCACGAAAGAAGCCCGCCTCCCTCGTTTATGTGATTGGCAGGTATCCTCCACATGTGATAAAAACATTCTGCTGTGTCAACCACAAACATTACAGGAATTTATGAGGAATTATGCTCATTGACTTTGTTACAGTATTTTTTAAATATTTCATTATTCCAACCTGTGTGGCAAATCATTTTAATTGCCTACATGCTGTAAATTCAAGATTGTATGGCAAACATACAAAAACCTTAAGCTTAACTTACTTAAAATTGATGATAAATAAATAGAATACTCAATTACATGTACTACATTATAAAAGGTAGATGAAGGTGTCAACAAAATCTAATTAGTGTCAAAAAGCTAACGACTCATTATACAGCAGAACGTCCCTTGTCAGTATTATGTAATTAGAAATATATTTCATGAGTTTTTCGTCTTTACTTTACGTCTTTATTCATTTTATTTATTATTAAACATTTGAGTGTCATAGATGGTTGTTTAGAGTTTATCTTTAATAATTTATATTCTTTAAGGTACTGTAGTTTATGATAATGTATCACATTTTATAAAATAATCATGTTTTATATGTAACGTTCTAATCTGAAAAGTAACAATAGCTGTCAGATAAATGTAGTGGAGTAGAAGTATAGAGTTGTAGTTGTACTTGGTGTCCATCAGTGCAGATCACTGTTGGAGATGAGTGTCCAATAAACCAAACGGTAGGAAAAAACAAACCAATGAAACATCTTTCCGTTTGCCACATAAAATGTTTACTGTTAATTATTTGCTCTTGATGACGGACGTAGCCAGGTTGAGTGAATACCAGCCGGATGACAGACAGCCCTACACTTTCTGCATGACATAGTGCAGCTTGTTTAAAGTGTGCCAAAAGAACTCATAAATCTCGTAAAAATCAACATCACTTTCATGAAAATCGCCCGTCTCATTTGTTGTAATTCCACGGACTTTGCCCAACATGATTTATCTGTCAGGCATCCAGTCATTGAGCGTTCGTTAGAAAGTGGACTGTGTCCTCTCCTGTTGCCTGGCAACCAAACTTTGTCTGTGTGTGTGCATCCGTTCTCTCACTTCCCTCACTTTCCTATCCTCACATCATCACCCAACACCTCTGTCCTCCGTGTTTACAAAGACATAAAGTCCTTTGAAGACCTAAAAAGTGCCATAAAGTTGTCCTCACTGAACGGCTTGTAAATGTTAGAAAAATAGGCCACGGTAGAAACCTGACATCTGGACTCTGTGCGGGCCAGGCCAGTGGATAAATGGTTTTTGGCAAATGGATGATCTGTACTTTAGGAATATTGATGAGTTCACTCGAAGAAGAACTCACGTGTCCCTGTTAATGAAAGCATTTGTGCTTGCTTGCCTTCCAGACAAAAGCATGTAACATGAATGCATCAAAGTATAAGTAAGTGTTTGTGTACTGAAACAATTACTGAATTGAGGATGTATAGGGCTTCAGCAGCAGTGATTTCCCTGGAGCATCGCTTTGATCATTCATTAACTGCCTCCTGATTTTACCACACTGACAAACCAAATCGCCTCATACAAAAGAAACACAGTTAACTGGTAAAAGGTAAACATGAGGTAAATTGTGCTTGTTGAACACAATTGTTTTTCCCCTGAGGACAACCCTTGCCTTCACGCCCTGTAATACCCATGCACTACAAGAACAATGTACTTTATGTATCCAGCACTGACCTACCTTTGCCACTGACACTAGTCATTTGTCCCCTCACCTGGCGTGCAAACTGAAAACAGCCAGGAAAGACTGAGGTGCAGGGCCGGGTTATATTCTTCCACCACTAGATGTTCTTTGCCTTGTAATTGACACAGTGAGGTCAGCTAATAAATGCTGTGTGGAAAAGCAACAGACAGTGACGACTTTGCAGGATCTCTAACAGACATGACTGACACAATAATCTGCTGCCTCGAATCCTCTCCTCGTCCCTCTGTGCCTCCTTCATCAGAAAACAGAACCAGCAGACCAAATAATGCAAACTCACACTTCAGGATTTTGTCGTAGCTTCAAAATAAAATCATTAAAGTTGATTGTTGATTTATTTTTTTTTAATTTAAAATGGTGAGGGACCTCCAGCCTCGTGACGCTCGCTGTCTTTTCAGGAATATTTTGCTGGTTAACCACAACTGCAAAGTTCTGCTGCTGTTTGCAAGCTCCACATGAACTTCAGTAGTTTGTTCCTGCTGGAGACAAAGGCAGGTTGTTTTACAAAGCTTTCTGTCACAGTGGATCCTCACTGCCATTCTACAAGTAATTAACAAAGTACCATCAGTCACTACGCCAAATATTACAGAAAACCTAAGCTGCATGTTAAGTAAGTAGAGATATTCTGCAATCAAACATTTCAGTTCATTAATATAAACTCAAGTATGCACTTGCTATGTAGAGAAAAACTAAACATAAGTTAATAAAAATAAATCAGACATGTTATGGGCAGATTTTTAATAGTAAAAGATCAGGAGGAAAAATTTGATCGGGGCAGCTGTACTTTTGAGCTCTTTGACTTTTCAAAAAATAAATGATAAAAGTCAATGCAGAGCTTCTGGCTCGCTGGCAGCCCACCCAGTAATCAGGACAGTCACAGGACGGACGTGCCCACACACACTGTTAATTATCATTCAACCTAAAGTGATGTCACGTTGTAGCAATGTCTGCAAAGGTGATACATTTGTTTGTAGTTCAAAGTTGGTAACATTAGGAAACATTAGCATATAACCTGTTTTGTTGACAGATGGAGTGGTGCAACTCATTTAACTTTTTTGTATACTGACATAAGCAAATTGTTTTAAAACAACAACTTCCCCTCAGCTGGACTCAGCATTAACTTATCTGCCTGTCTGCCACCAGTGAGACAGTGAAAATCCACAGCCACGCTGCTTGTACACATTTCCATAATGAGGCCAAGTGAGGTTTTGTGGGTATGTGGTGTTGGTAACGCGAATCAGTGTCACGTTTCCTCTGAGTGATTGCAGACATTAAGGATGGCCTCTATTCAAACAAATGTTACTGCTCTGTTAACATTACATAACATCGTGTTAGATAAAATGAACCAGAGCAGAAAGGCATATGTAAAATTCAGGACCTATGCTCAAATTTCAAGTTTCTTCAACTCGGACATGTGCAAAGAGCTTTATTTAACCTAATTAAACATAATAATTCCATTATGCAATATCAGTAACGTATATTGGATTGCCTTTTTATGAGGCTTTACATCCTGTATGTCAAGTCGGTACAAACTGGGAGCAGAGGAGAGGACAAATGCTCAGTTTGACTCTCAGCATTGATCTTGGTCACAGCATTTGTTATTCAGACCCCCTGACCGACCTCCTTTCACGTGTGGCACTATCTAATAACCATTGGGCGTCATGGTTGTACAATGAAGGTGATGAATCATAAGGATAATAGCGTAATCAAGAGACTCCGTGGCCCAGTGCTGAGAGGGGAGGGAGGGGTGCTGGAGGCAGAGAGGTATAAAAGAGACAGGGAAGGAGTGTGTCGGAGCAGAGTGGAGAACAGGAGGAGGAGGAGAGAAATGTGAGAGATCAATATAAGGAAAGAAAAAAAGAAGGAGAGATTAAAGGGCGATATTGTAGAAAAATCAGAAGACAAGAGCTCAGAACCAGAGAGTGCACTCAACACAAAGGTAAGAAAGAAACAGATTATTAAATAAATGTATGTGTCATTATCAATCTGCTGACCACGTACTTTAACTTATATAGGCAGAGGAATGTCATAATGTAAATGCACCTTATTCTGTATGTGATTAAAAATCTAATCAGAAAAAAGTCCCTTGAGTGAGTCACTTAAGTTTGAAATCAGTTATAGCAAGTAAAAATGATTGTCATTAGTACTTTGAATGATAATCTACAGTGCATTACTGTTTACTTCAGATTGCTGTTGGTAACTGCATGTGTGCTGAAAGCTTTTACTGTAATCACGGCCCAATGCTGAAGAATGTACTATTTATTTTATCAACATCCTTTCAGGTTTTTCATCTTAAAAGCAAAAGTTACAAATTAGTCTGTCATGTACACTTTTTTTTTTTTCCTTTTTAACTGAAAGCGCACAAATGCAAACCTTGTGTGTGGGTGTGTGGATTGAGTAGCCAGTCTTTCATTGATGGATGCAGAAATGTTTTAGTGTTCCAGTGACAAATGGTGATGGCTTACACAGATGTGTAATCTGAGTGGGGGGGGGCGTCTGTCCAGCCATGTTTTTTCGCCCTAAACAGGCTTAACACAAGGAGGATTGAATCTATCCTTAAAGAATCACAGTTATTCTTGATGTGAACTAATGTTTTATTTCATTTTTGTAAAGTTTAATACTAAAACTCAATTTACTTTTCTTTATAAAGCATTTAGTTGTCCAGTTGAATCACGACTCATATGTAAAGTATGCGGTGCGTTAGTTATAAAGCATTTCAATGCAACATTGAATATTGGAAACATAAAACAATGTTTTTTTTCACCATGTTTTGCCTCCATTTTCCCACAAGTGAGGCTCTGCTGCTGGACTCTTTCTTCTCTGGAGTTCCTGGAGTGAAACGCACATTAGAAGAGGTGAAAGTTCAAGGGTCGGACGTAGCAGCAGTGTGTGAGAATGTCGGTGTGGCAACTTCTTCTCATCCTGGGAGTCACCGCAGCCCCTGCTGCTACAGCTCAAGGTGGGTCACTCATGGAGATTCAGTCATGTTGTAAAAGAAGTATCGAAAAACACAAATGTGCACGCAGCAATCAGATGGGGCCATTTGAAAATGTATACACATCAAAACAAAGACACAGTTAGCGTGCTGCAATACGAGGCTGGAGAAAAGTAAATAATGAGAAAGGCTCCAAATTTACCATTGTACCGTCAAAAGAAAATTAGATTTTATGTATGATTTTAGGTGTCTTTCCTACAAACACTGTCCTGCAGCTGAAAACATATTCCTATTTGCAGATTTACACTCTAAACTAGGCTGTTTGTGGTAAAATGGTAAATGGTCTGTATTTGTACAGCGCCTTTCTGGTCATTTCAACTACTCAAAATGCTCTTACATTACATCTTCATTCACCCATTCACACATCATTCATACAGGACAAATCTAAGTTAGAGGAGACTATTCTTTCACGCACTGAAGCTAATGCTTCAGGAGCAAGTTGGGGTTCAGTGTCTTGCCCAAGGATACTTCGGCATACTGACTCATAGGAGCCAGGGATCAAACCAACAACCTTCCAACTGATGGATGACCCACTCTACCTCTGAGCCAAATATGTGGGCAGTCATATTTTTCTAAATCAATCTTACCCTTACTGTATTTTTCCAGTTTTCTCAATTACTGCCAAGACTGGTCAGCCTGCATGTTCAAAACTGACAAAGTCTGTGTTAGACAGCAACAACTGAGTTACAGATTTTACAGGTACAACTGCTCTGAGATGTTGTTGTATGTCAGCACGATGCATGAGATTGTCCTAAAATGTCTCTCTGGAAAATATAATGATAAAGATAATAATCATTATTATCATTATTATTATTATTACGGCTCCCAGTCACATAGTGAGTCTCATATAAAATCCTCCTCCTAACCTTCAAAGCCCTCCATAACCTCGCCCCTCCATACCTGACTGAACTCCTCCACATGAACACACCCAGCCGGACTCTCAGATCATCATCCTCCATCAACCTCACTATCCCTCCTGCCCGTATGACCACCATGGGGTCCAGAGCCTTCAGCCGCTCTGCCCCCCGCCTCTGGAACTCCCTCCCACCGGACACCTGGAACATCAAAACATTGACCATCTTTAAATCACACCTCAAAACCCACCTGTTTAAACAAGCCTACTCACTGTAATATCACTCTGCAAATCTCCCCCTTTTTTAAACTATTTAACTTGTTTTTTTCACTGTTTGTTTTTATCTGCGTGTTGTACGGTGTCCTTGAGTGCTTTGAAAGGCGCCTATAAATAAAATGTATTATTATTATTATTATTATTATTATTATTACTATTATCAGAATATAAATACACTTTTTTTTTTACAACTCTCAGGTATGGAAGCATTATACTCGTGATTATCAACATTTTAGACATTTAGTGATTTCATTTTGTGTTTGAGTTGAAAACAACTCAACAAACTTTGTAGATACAATTAAACTATATTGTCAGATATTAATGCAGTTCATAGTAAAAAGTCACGTAAGATGCACGCGTTTCTGATTTATCTCTTACAGGATCATGGAGAAAAGATGCCAGAGGGTCAAGCCCTGCTGTGTACCACTCTGATGGTAACTTCTATTTTGAATTTTAAGCCAAATATGTAGACATAACTGTCTTTTTTTCCTGGTGCTTTGCGTCACTTTCCATGTATTCAGGCCATGTTTGTTTCTGAACTCTGTATCCAGACAACTATGAGTGGACCACATGGTTCAATGTTGATCACCCCGGAGGCCGCGGAGACTATGAGCAGCTGGACGCCATTCGCTTCTACTATCGCTCCCGAGTGTGTGAGGCCCCCCGTGCTATCGAAGCCAGGACCACTGAATGGCTTCCAGCCCGTGAAACTGGAGAGAAGGTCCATGCAGACCCCACTGTGGGCTTCTGGTGCCTAAATGAGGAGCAAGGCCCTGAACGCAACTGCTCCAACTACGCCGTCCGCTTCCTCTGTCCCAAAGGTTAAATCTTATTGTACCTTTAATGTTCATTCAGTCCCCAAAAGTTGGTCTCAATGTAAAAGAAAATCATACAAACAGTCATGTACCACAAAAGCCTGACTTCTGACTTTACTAGTAATACATGTGCAGTTCAGAGAGGACGTCTTTGATGATGAATCTTTTTAGGTGATTATTTGACACTTAGGCTTTTTTTTCAACAGATAACAGCGTGAACATTCAGGACACATGGGGTCCTTGGTCAGAGTGGAGCTCATGCCCTGCCCTCTGTGGTCAGGTTGGGGTCCAACTGCGCTCCAGAAGCTGCCAGTCTCGCTCTACACCTTGTGTTGGGCCTAAAGTGGAAGGGAAAGCATGTAATGGACCCAAGTGCCCCAAAACAGGTGAATTAGCTCTGATTTGGTTAGACAAACCTGTTCTCTACAACCTTTCTTTTCTTCAGTCAGGCATTAACTTTGCTTATCAGGTGTGGCTGACCCGGTATTACCAAAATGGCTAACCTCATTTAATTGTACTCTTCAGATTGCTCCCTGCAGTGTGTGATGGGGAAGGTGAATGCTGAATGTGATGCATGCATGTGTGAGGAACACATCGTGCTGGGTTCTGTTCGTGGTGCCGGGGGTCTCACTGCTGAAGGGGCTACCATCCTTAGCTCTGGTAAACTCCTTACCCTTACTGACCACAACGGGCATTTCCGCATCCCCGGTATCTGCCCTGATGGCAACACCACCCTGACAGTCAGCCTGCAGGGTCACGCCACCCAAAGCGTTGTTGTGTCCCATAGTGAGGAGCATACGTCTGTCCTCAGTGTCCAGCTGAAAAGAACAGGTACAGTAGATGCCTTTGGATTTACACCACAAAATTTGATCGCAGTTCACGTAACAGAAAGGTTCATTTTGAGCTGCATATTACTGATGAGTCTGATGTCACCAGTTTGTTCATTTTATCTCCAACTGCGATTTGTCAGAGAGGCTTCATGTATTGAGCAGCCCTGACAGCAAGGCCAGGAGAGAGGGGCAAACTGCTGCCTTCTGCTGTAAAGTGACAGGAACACCACAACCAGACAAGTACCAATGGTAAGGCTTGTGATCGTGAAATGACAGTTCAGTAATGTTATACAGATGCATCTAATGTTTGAATAATGTGGTATATTCAGCGACTTTCTGTGTGAATCCACAGGTTTCATAACAACAGTCTCCTTGAGAAGCAGTCTGAGAGCACCTTGGTCCTAAAAGATTTGCGTCCAGAGCAGGCCGGGGAGTATTACTGCAGAGCGAACGGTCCATCTGGGGCTATTAAGACCAAACCAGCTACACTCAAAGTCTTAGGTGTGTTCTAAATAAATTGATAAACACTATACTAAATGCACAGGAATGTGAACAAACATACTTTGTGAGCACTGAGTAATATCATGGGGCACATACTGCCTTTTACTGCAGAAACATGGCACTATAATAAAACTAAACAAACATTTTGATTTTTACATCTGTTACGCAGGTAGAGATGAGCATTCATGTAATCCCAAGCCTGAATCCCACCTCATCCGTCTTCCACATGACTGCTATCAAAACAGCACAAACTCCTTCTACTATGATGTAGGCAAATGTCCCTCAAGTACTTGTGCTGGACGGTTGGACAACGGCATCAGGTGCAAAGACAAAGTGGCTTACTGCTGTGGTGTGCAAAAGATGGAGGCGAAGCAGCTCCAATGCCAGGGCTACCAACTGCCCACCATGCTGGTGACTGAGTGTGGCTGCCAGAAATGTGTGGACACCAAGGCCATTGTGCATGGTAGGGCCATTGCTGCAGACAATGGTGAGCCAATGAGGTTTGGCCACGTCTTTATGAATGGAGTCAGAATCAGCCGCACAGGCTACAAAGGTACATTCTCTATCCAGGTTCCTCCAGACACAGAAAGGCTAGTCCTGACTTTTGTAGACAACATGCAGAAATTTGTCAACACCACAAAGGTACTTCCATTTAACACCAAAGGAGGTGCTGTTTATCATGAGATCAAACTTCTAAGAAAAAAGGCTCCCGTGACCATCAGCTCTACAGAAACCAACACTCTGGATCTTGGGGAAGTAGAGGGCCAGGAAGCAATGGTTCAAATCCAGATTCCTCCCAATTCCTTCTATACTGAGAAAGGTGAAGTGTTCAAAGGTAACGTGAATGCTAGCATAACATTCCTCGACCCAAGAGACGTCTCCACAGCTGCTGCAGCTCAAAGTGATCTCAACTTTGTAGGGGAGGAAGGAGATACCCTGCCACTGAGAACCTACGGGATGTTCTCAGTTGACTTTAGGGGGGAGGAAAACAATGAGCCCCTGAACGCAGGAGAAGTAAAGGTGTTTCTGGATTCTGCCCAGGTGAAGATGTCTGAACACCTCGATATCATGAAGCTGTGGTCACTGAACCCTGATACTGGCCTGTGGGAGGAGGAAGGAAGACTGCAGGTGGAGAAGAAAAAAAGAGGCAAAAGGGAGGAGAGAACCTTTCTGATTGGTAACATGGAGATCAGAGAGAGAAGACTGTTTAATCTGGATGTGCCAGAAAACCGCAGGTGCTATGTGAAAGTGAGGGCCTTCCGAAGCGAGCGATTCATGCCAAGTGAGCAGGTGGAGGGAGTTGTGGTGAGTCTTATAAACATGGAACCCACAGCTGGATACTCAACTAATCCGCGTGCCTGGGGCCGCTTTGACAGCGCCGTCACCGGCCCCAATGGTGCTTGTCTTCCTGCCTTCTGTGACGCACAAAAAGCTGATGCTTACTCTGCCTACGTCATGGCCAACCTGGGAGGAGAAGAGCTGGAGGCTGTCCCTTCTGCTCCCAAACTCAATCCCAACCTCATTGGAGTGCCACAGCCTTACCTAGGTAAGCTGAACTACAGGCGGTCGGACCATGAGGACACCAGGGTGAAGAAGACGGCATTCAGCATCAATGTGGCAAAACCAAGTCCCAACACAGCCGAGGAAGGCAACGGACCAGTGTATGCTTTTGAGAACCTGAAAGAATGCGAGGAGGCCCCATTCAGTGCGCCACACTTTCGCTTCTCAAGGGTAGAGGGAGACCGCTACGACTACAACACAGTGCCGTTCAATGAAGATGACCCAATGAGCTGGACAGAGGACTACCTAAGCTGGTGGCCCAAACCCATGGAATACAGGGCCTGCTACATTAAAGTCAAAATCAACAGTCCGCATGAGATCAATGTGCGCTCCCGCAACATGGGTGGCACCCACCCAAAGACAGTAGGTCAGCTGTATGGCCTTCGAGACACTCGCAGCATCCGTGACATGGACCAGAATACTGTTTCAGCTGTGTGCCTGGAGTTCAAGTGCAGTGGGATGCTGTATGATCAGGAGCGTGTAGATCGTACCCTGGTGAAGGTGATTCCACAAGGGAGCTGCAAGAGAGACAATGTCAACACAATGCTTCAGGAGTATCTGGTCAACCATCTGCCCTTAGCTGTCAACAATGACACCAATGAGTTCACCATGCTGGCACCGCTCGACCCTCTGGGCCATAACTATGGAATATATACAGTGACAGACCAGGATCCCCGCACAGCCAAAGAGATTGCACTTGGACGCTGCTTTGACGGTAGCTCTGATGGTACATCTCGTGTCATGAAGAGCAACGACGGTGTGGCGCTGACGTTCACCTGTGGAAATCCTGAGGTGAACCGCCAGAGTGTCTTCCAGGCTGTGCAGAGTCCACAAGGTCAGACGGTAACAAGTGTGGTGAGGGGAGAAGGCAGACAGAACCGACGCCGGCAGAGGGCCAACACACCCCGCAGCAGTCGGAGACGCAGCACCAGAAATCCTACAGGAAGACGTGCAAACGCCACAAGCTAAACGACAGTACTGATGGCCAGGGGTCTATGCAGAGACCAAGTCAATGCCTGCAAAGGAGATGGGAGTGGATAGCATTAACCTTGTTTTGAATCAAACTTTTCATATTGACTTAATTGGAATTACCTGAATGTGTAACTAAACAAAGCTAGACTTTTCTTGCCAAGGAATATTTCCATTATTTTTCCTGTCTTTCTTTACATTTTCAACTGTACTGTGGTAAATATTTACTTGAAACTGTAAATAGAGTATTTATTACACGTGTCTTTCAGAATCAGTAGTCAGTGAGCTGGGTGTTATTACATTAAAGTTTCTTTCATTGATGTTATAAACAAGGACAGGAACACGATTTATTCTTTTGACCAGCGATTTATTAAATTAGATGCTTATAAAACACTGCAGATGCTGTATCTTCCACATTGCATGTATCCAATTGTCCATGTTCTGGTCAATTGCTAGAAAAGAAAAGGAGAAATACGCCCCTTTCAACTAACTGTAGCCCATATGAAGACATGGTGGGGTGAAGCCCATTAGCCCCCGCTCCTTATCACACTTGATACAAGCCTGCAGAAGCAATGATTAGGAGACCAGTCGTAGCAAGTTAATACACTTGCCTGATCCATACTTTTTTCTGCATTAGTAGAAATCAAATTAGTAAATTTTTTTTTTTCTCATGCACAAAAAATACCTATAAGCACTCTTTGCTCCATATTTTCAAGGATATTCCAGAGATGTATCAAGAGAATGGCTGTGAGGTTTTAAAGTCACATTTATTATACTTATCTATCCCTTTTACCTTACAGTGAATGTCATGTGCTCTCTGTAAAATTACAACTACTACTTACATGTTGCGTCAGTCTGGAATCACCCACAATGCAACCTTTCCAGAGATAAAGATGAATAATGTACTGAATAATTGTTCTGAATTTGGCAACCAAAGTTATAGATACTATATACTTTCCTGTAAGAGAACCATCCACAGGTAAGTGAGACCTATAATATATACATGACATTCTGTTTAAAGAATTTGCATAGAACCTTTTGTTTCTATGTCACTACACTTATAACTGCAATACTGTGTCTGCCATTTTGACAGGAGCGGCATTTGATAAAAAATGAGCCCCGCAAAACTCAGACAGCAGCAGTTACAATGTATTCTCCATTGAAGCTGGGTCACCCAACAGATACTACATGATTATGTGTGTGAGTCGAGGCTGAAAGAGACAGAAAAGGCAATTCCATATGTATGAACATAAAGAGTTGGTGAAACTGGATGCTCCCTGGTATAGTCCCTCTGGTCATTGAAGCAAAATGAAGGGGGCAACACATAGTTCAGATTTTCCAGGATGGCACTGGACAGCATGAGAAGGTACAGCTGCATTTCTGAGGGTTGAGAGGGGGAAATGGCAGTGGTGATGGAGCCAGTGTCACATGAAGTCCTCATAGTCTTGGGCGTAGCCACCATCAAACTCTGCATAGTCAAGGTCATCTCTCAGCTGTGCTTTCAAACCTCCTCCAGGTACGACCCCTTTCTTCTTCTTCTTTCCTTTGTTTTGCTGTAAAGGCAAATCAATCACTTTAAAAGATGCATTTGTATATATACACATAAAGAACACATATTCACAGCAAAACAGATTACTGATATGATCTGACAATTCTCTGATTCAACTGTGCAGCAAATTAATTAATCAAACAGACATGTTACATATTACACCTGAATTTTAAAAAAATATTCATTTAAATTCTGTATATAAACCAGTTGGTTCTCTACTTCGAGCACACACTGGGTAACCAGGCAAGGTGAACAGCACCCCCTCCTGAATATTAACTACAGATAATATCTCTGAGAAAAAACAAACATGCAGCCACTCACTTTTTCTTGTTTCTGTTTTTCACTAAGTAGGACTGACAGGGAATTACTGACTTTCTTCAAGTCCTCTACTTCCACTGTAAGACGGAGGAGAAAAAAAAAAAAAGTTACTGGTCAAGTCTGCTTTGACGGTTATAGCAAATAAGTGTAATAATAAATATTCTTCAGTAAGAACCTGCAAGATGCTGGACTTACATGAAATACAGAGTTCCCGAAACAATGAATCCAAGAAACTTGAATAATGCACAGATTTTTCAAACTGGGATATCTTTTCTTTCAGCAACTTTTCAAACTCTGTGAAGTCTTCTTTGGAAGATGGACACATGGCATCAATCCCAGTGACACTGCTTGAAGTGCTGCTGACACCTGAAAAAATTAAATAAAAAAAAAGACGCTTGATGGTTCTTCTAAGGACATGCACATGCAGATTCACAGATGCAGAGTGTTCTTATATTGGACCTCCAGTGTGTAAAGATGGGCTGAATTTTGGGGGTTCTGAGGCGTCAGCAGTCAGAGGAAAATGTAGTACAGGAGTGCCAAACTAGCTTTGTGGTAATTTAGAAACTGTGTCACCATCACGCAGTTTGTCCACCAGAGAGCACTGACAAGTTGATTTTTGACTGTAAAATGTCCCATTCAGAAGGCATCTTTAAAAATGTGCTGATTGGCTGATATATCTTCATCAGATTTTCTAAAATCCCCCCAAATCAATGTCAGTACATACTTAAGTTGCTCTGGTTAACATCTGTAGTATGAGAAATTATAACAATTTTAACTATTTGAAAATTGTCACGATATTCATCATTTACTCAAAAAGCAACAAACTGGAGCAAAAGTGAGCTTTTCACAAAATATACCTGAACAAAAACTACAAGTGTACAAAGTAAATTACAAATGCAGAGTTAAAATGATCATTTTGTTCAAGCATGTGTAAAGACGTGACTTAAATGATATACTGTGACGTCGCCTCTTTTGGTGGCTAGTCTTGAAACCACACATATGAGGGAGAGGCTAAGACAGCAGTGGTGGGGGTTGCAGTGCGTTGCATCTTCAGTGTGAACAAAAGGGTACGAATCTGCTTGATTACTCCTTTGGGTTCTTTTACTTTTCACAAAGACCTTAGCAATCCAAGGACAAATTAGACATGGAATCTAAATTACATATGCTTTCGTAAGCATATGTAGCAGCAGTTGTAAAGTTTAATTTATACAAAAAAAACGAAGACTACTCCCAGTTTGGAGATTTTTTTAAATCTAAAAAAACAAAAAACATCATGGTCTTACCAAAAGCATCGTTTGCTAGCTCCAAGTCTGCATCTTCCTGTAATTTCTTCACTCTTAACTTCTCTGAGAGTTGTTCTTCAGGAGTGAGCTCTGCTTCCTGTAATAGCAGATGCCCGAGAATCAAGATTTAACCATCATTTGACACGACAGCAGTTATGTGCTTTATAAAACAGAAAACTAAGTGATCAGTGTTAAATTAATTTTTTTTTTTAAAAAACACGGCAAAAAAAACAAACCTTATCCAGCAACTCTTTCTCCATCAGCGCCTCCTGTTTTTTCTTTAACCGGTTTTCTTTCTCTTTGATCTTCTCCATCAACTTTTTCTTTTCAGAAACCTTCGTCTCTGAAAATTCAAACAATTGTATAATAAAATGTGTGAATGAGCAGACAACTTAAGCACTGATTAACCAACAACAAAATCTTTTACATCCTTATGAGACAGGCAGCAATTAAACACATACCTGTTTTTGTTATCTGTGCTTTTTTCTCCTCATCTTCATCATCATCATCCCAGTTGTCCTGTGAATAAATGAGGGCTAGTTGTCATTTCATTATATAGGGTACACACCAAAAACACCAATTACATGACAAAAAACTACCAGACATATCTACGCAAAAACACTGTCCTAATAATACCAGCACTACAATCAGTGAAATTAGATTGTAATAACAGGATTTTGTTGATCTACAATTTTTTGTTGTGAAATTAATGAATCTGAGCAAGAAAAGAAAAAAGAATCAAAGGATTGAAGAATTTGGTCTCTTGTAATACTTCTCTGCAACACATGGTTCATTGCTTAAAGAATCAGTTAGATTATTTTATGTGTGACTTTGCGTATGCCTTCAATATGGCAATAAATATTATTGAGAATTACCAAAGATAACATTGATATGGTGACTCCAACCACACTACCACTACTTGACACTGCCTCAAGAATGCAGATTTCTGCTCCAATATCCAAAAAAAAATTGTTACTCATTTAAAACTATTAATCATTCAAATCATTTACCTTCACTTAATTTACATTTCTTTCCCACAATCTGATCTCCAAAATTCAATACTTAACTACAGATTTTATAACTAACTCTAAATTTACACATGGACATAAAAACATTACTCAATAAGCTTTGACAAGCAGGCTGTTGCATTCAAGCATATTGCAAATACGATAATACCTCATTAAAGTTCACTTGGGATTACAAAGTAATGTATTTATGGCAGTAATTAATTCTATTAGCTCCTGCTTAGCCACCACCATTTTACCCTGCTTGCTGAATAAGACTAGTTGAAACTACGGACGACATGAAATCATCAGTTTCTTTAGTTTGGGCACCATATGCGACAGAAAACGGAACAATCGAAGAGGCCTCTGCCAGCACTTTCCTTTGGTCAATTATCTGAGGTTTCTGGACAGTAAGCATGTCAACAATCAGGCAATAACCACACATCAGTACCGACTAAGCACCAACACACACGCCTGTTGTAAGGTCGGAAAGTTCTGGGCCTGGTTCTTGGCTGAGTTGAGTCATCAGTCCAGATGATGATTTCATGGCTAAAGTTGGTTAGCAAGCTAACGCCGCCTCATGTTGAACGTAACTCCGGCTGAGGGAATTCAGGACAGGACACATATGCTAATCTCCCATAATCATTTAACACAACCTTCTTTGCTCAGTTGTGGCATAATTATGTACATTAACCACACATTAGACAAATACTCCGAGCCACTTCAGTAAGCGACGCAATCGTCGAGGTTACCTAACATTAAAGCTCCTTTACTAGGGGGGCTAACGACTTTGCTAGCCAAGTGGCCCGGTAATGGTTAGCTACAAGCTAACGTTACGTTAGCCGAATGTAGCCCGGCTATCAAAGAATTATATCGCGAATTACGAACTTCCAAATAAACACAAACAACATTAGCGTTCAGAAATTAATTTAAATCCACAGTAGCCGTCTGGTAAGCGAATGCTGACAGTGATATCGGTACGTTGTGACCGTTCAAAACCTAGCATTAGCCTACCGTTGGCTAAATTAGTTACTGCAGGCTACCTGACGGAGCCACATGAGTTAGCCGTTAGCTAGCATCCAGCTAGCACAGACTCGGATTGACAGCCAGCCTGGACCCGCGGTGAAGCATGGCATCACGGCGGGGGCGACAATGATTCAACCCGCCGTTAGCTGGACACGAACCGAACTGGCTAACACCTCCAACAAACAACGGCTAATCGAAACCCCAACTCACCCCGAACGAATATTTGTCATGGTCATTTACCTTAACATCTTCATCCTCGTCTTCGCCTTCCCATTTGTCCAACGTTGCTGCTGCTGCTGCCGCCGCCGTCGCCGCCTTTTTAATCGGCTCCTCCAGCTCGAAGTTGTCAGCGTCTGTAAAAACGACAACATGAAATTTGTTAGTCCAATCCACATTTAACGACTGAGTCTGACAAAAAAAACCGAGTGTTAGGCTGGTAAAACAGAGACTGTGGGAAGCGGATGATGCCCAGAGAGCTATGCTTCCCAACTTAGTTTCTCACCCCAGTCCGCCATGTTGGCTGTGTTGGTTGTGTTTGACAGGCTCGCAGTGGAGTCAGTGCTGCAGCCCGTTGGCCACGCTCACACTCAGCTCCCTCCTTCTGGACGTCACCGCGAGAGTGCCTATCTCATGTCATGGCTCCCCCGGACTGCCTCAGGACACACGACACTGATCCGGCACCGCGGGCGTTTTTCATTAATTAAATGGTAAACATAAGGAGGGTGACATGCTGTGGGGTTGGCTAATGTGACACTACTGTACATGCAAGGTTTCAGCAGACTGTCCATCCAGTGGTGCTTCCCAAGTCAGAATGATGAGTCAGAGAGAAAATATTATAATAAAGCCAAATTACAATGAGTTAGTATGTCAAAATAGTCATAATTCTTTTCTAAATTCAGACTCTTGACTCACTCTAATAATGCATACTTTATTTTGATAGTGTCCATAATGGTAAGTACAAAATAAAGATGCATATCTTGGATTAAAAGTATTCCACTACAAGTATTTTTTCTTCTTATTAAATGGTAAACATAAGGAGGGTGACATGCTGTGGGTTTGGCTAATGTGACACTACTGTGTACCTGCAAGGTTTCAGCAGATTGTCCATCCAGTGGTGCATCCCAAGTCAGAATAATGAGTCAGATATGAGAGAAAATATAAGTAGTAAATCAAAATTATGAGTTAGTATGTCAAAATAGTTACTTATAGTCATAATTTTTATTTAAAGTCAGACTCTTGACTCACTCTAATAATGTGTCCATAATGGTAAGTGAAAAATAAAGATGCATATTTTGGATTAAACATATTCCACTTTAAGTGTTTTTTCTTTTCTTCTTAGGAGCTGTATGTCCACACGTGTTTTGCACAAGACTTTTGCTATAGATGCAGGATATTATTATGAGAATTTTGAGCACTTCAATTGTGCAAAATTAAAAAGTAAATAAACTGAGGCAAATTGGTTCAGTTTAATGATTTAGGGCTATATTAGATCACACCGGAAAGTGTGCACAACAATACAAAACTCACAGCAAAAACAGACTGAAGTTGACCAACACTTATACAATCAGTTGCTTACTGAGCATCATGCATTTGTCATCTGATCAAGATAACGCAGGATGGATATATAAATGTAGCAAACATTATAGCTCTTACTCTGACAAAAATATTATATAATTTCACAAAAATATATCACTTTGTAGGTTTGCAACACAATGTTGATTTGTTCATAATAACTGTATAATAAGTATGTTCAAATTTTAAAGTGTTTGGGTTGCTTTTCTGGGTATGGCGTCACATCCCTGAGAAGGATATACTGATACAGTAGGGGTTCATACAGGCTTATCAAAAAATAAATACATAAATAAATAAGTAAGGCAAGTGTAATAAAATAACTGCTGGTTAGACTTTGTGGATATACTGTTTATACTGTCAAAATGTATGTTTTTTATCATCATTATATTAATTTGGTTCCCTCTGTGCTGAATGTAATGTCAAAGTGATAGTTGCACAACATAAATTACAACCTAATTAAATACAGTATATCGAAATCCCGAAGTGCTGCTTTTTTCAGAGAGGTTCGGTATTGCACAGATAGATGAGATGATCTTGGTTTTGTGGGTGAGGAGGTGCGTCCTGATCCGACAGGGGTGAGTGGGGTCATGTGCCAGGGCAGATCAGTTCAGGGCAGGGCAGGACGATCAGCAGCATCAGCAGTCCCAGTATGAGACACAGAGGACTGTGGCTCAGTGCCCGCCCTAGTGATCTCCCTACAGGAACAAAGTGAAAGCCATATAAACGTAGAGCCACGCAAAATATGATCCCCCAGGGTTTTCAGTATTTGTATATCATAACAGGAAACATCGTGAAGCAAATTTCATTTACACTTTCTGGGGTCGTCCAGTTGTGATACTCCGGTATTAGTGGTACGTTTCTGTTTTTTTCAAAAGTTGCTATGGAAACATGCAATGAAGATAATAATACTCATCAAACCCGTGTCTGTCTCTTGTCATATGGTGCAAGATTGTAAATTCCAAGAAAGCATAATATCATACACATAAGGAGCTCACAACGATTCAGGGATTGCTGTAAAATGAAACACAGTAAGTCTATCAAACATATATATATATATATATATATATATATATATATATATATATATATATGTAGAGAGAGAGAGTTGTGAGATAGTTAAAGCACATATAAACGCTTCAACTGTGTCCCAATTCCACACTGAATACTAGTCTAACAAGGGTTTTGCGTATAAAATGCGCACACACTTAATATGAGAATGAAAGACCCTTTGTGTAGGATTTGATCATATATGGCTTTGGCAACTGCTTGTGGTATACTTAGAATAATCGGTGGGAAATAACCACCAGGTTTGTCTCACTTTTCTACAAGCAAAAACTTATGCCATCAGAATAATTTGAAAGATATTACAATTATATTTTTAAAAAAATCTACACATAGGGGATTTAAGTACACTCAAAGATGCCTGTATGCATTTTGAATTAGCTTTAGTTGTGAGTATACTGCTCATTCACAAATGACATAGAGGAGCTACTTACAGCTGGAAAAAATTAACACAAATTGCAGATGATGCTGAGACAGCTCCAGGATGATCTCATACAAGAAAACAAAAAACATAGAGTATTACATCTTTGCAAAAACATTTTGCACATTGTCTTGCTTTCTGATGTCAGTGCAGAGCCTGCATGTGTATATAATGTTTCTGTATATACAGTGGGCCAAAAAAGTATTTAGTCAGCCACCAATTGTGCAAGTTCTCCCACTTAAAAAGATGAGAGAGGCCTGTAATTTTCATCATAGGTACACTTCAACTATGAGAGACAGAATGGGGGGAAAGAAACATTGTAGGATTTTTAATGAATTAATTGGTGAATTCCTCTGTAAAATAAGTATTTGGTCACCTACAAACAAGCAAGATTTCTGGCTCTCACAGACCTGTAACTTCTTTAAGAGGCTCCTCTGTCCTCCACTCGTTACCTGTATTTATGGCACTTGTTTGAACTCGTTATCAGTATAAAAGACACCTGTCCACAACCTCAAACAGTCACACTCCAAACTCCACTATGGCCAAGACCAAAGAGCTGTCAAAGGACACCAGAAACAAAATTGTAGACCTGCACCAGGCTGGGAAGACTGAATCTGCAATAGGTAAGCAGCTTGGTGTGAAGAAATCAACTGTGGGAGCAATTATTAGAAAATGGAAGACATACAAGACCACTGATAATCTCCCTCCATCTGGGGCTCCACGCAAGATCTCACCCCGTGGGGTCAAAATAATCACAAGAACAGTGAGCAAAAATCCCAGAACCACACAGGGGGACCTAGTGAATGACCTGCAGAGAGCTAGGACCAAAGTAACAAAGGCTACCATCAGTAACACACTACGCCGCCAGGGACTCAAATCCTGCAGTGCCAGTCGTGTCCCCCTGCTTAAGCCAGTACATGTCCAGGCCCGTCTGAAGTTTGCTAGAGAGCATTTGGATGATCCAGAAGAGGATTGGGAGAATGTCATATGGTCAGATGAAACCAAAATAGAACTTTTTGGTAAAAACTCAACTTGTCGTGTTTGGAGGAGAAAGAATGCTGAGTTGCATCCAAAGAACACCATACCTACTGTGAAGCATGGGGGTGGAAACATCATGCTTTGGGGCTGTTTTTCTGCAAAGGGACCAGGACAACTGATCCGTGTAAAGGAAAGAATGAATGGGGCCATGTATCGTGAGATTTTGAGTGAAAACCTCCTTCCATCAGCAAGGGCATTGAAGATGAAACATGGCTGGGTCTTTCAGCATGACAATGATCCCAAACACACCGCCCGGGCAACAAAGGAGTGGCTTCGTAAGAAGCATTTCAAGGTCCTGGAGTGGCCTAGCCAGTCTCCAGATCTCAACCCCATAGAAAATCTTTGGAGGGAGTTGAAAGTCCGTGTTGCCAGCGACAGCCCCAAAACATCACTGCTCTAGAGGAGATCTGCATGGAGGAATGGGCCAAAATACCAGCAACAGTGTGTGAAAACTTTGTGAAGACTTACAGAAAACGTTAGACCTCTGTCATTGCCAACAAAGGGTATATAACAAAGTATTGAGATGAACTTTTGTTATTGACCAAATACTTATTTTCCACCATAATTTGCGAATAAATTCTTTAATTTCTTTAATTTTTTTTTTTTCTCATTTTGTCTCACATAGTTGAAGTGTACCTATAATGAAAATTACAGGCCTCTCTCATCTTTTTAAGTGGGAGAACTTGCACAATTGGTGGCTGACTAAATACTTTTTTGCCCCACTGTATTATGTTTATTTAATTTCTCTTTTTTTAATTGTTTGCTTTATGTCCGTCTCTCGAGCTGCAATAACCGTAAACTTTCCCCACTGTGGGATCAATAAAGTTTATCTTATCTTATCTTGTGACTTCTATTTAGTGCAAACATCTTTCCTCAAAGACTCTATATGATGAATATTAGTGTATAACATCCTGTAGTGTATGGTATCGGTATGGAATTGGGACACATGTCTACCAAATAAACCGGATTTTGTGTTAACAAGAACAATTAAATAAGCTACTGAAAGTCACCCTTCTTTACAATTATCAGTGGACAGCAAGAGTTTCAAAGATTTCAGTGGTTCACCTCTGAAGTCTACTGGCCGGTCCTCCCAGGGTGTCAGAACCATAGCCAGAGCTGTCCTCTGAACATCTGACAGAGCAGAGAGCTGCTCCTCAGTTACTGCAGCAGCCTGCTCATAGGAGAACATGCTGATCTGAGTCTGGTGAAACACCACCTTCAGACAATGATACAGCAGAGAGATACACACATAGAAACAGAGACAACATGAGGATTAATGTTTTGGACTCTGACATCGTCTTAACGTATTAAGATTATTATTCGTATTAACTGTTGACTTACAGCAAATTTATCACTTGGTATCGCTGAGATAGCCATGGGTGTTATTCCTTCAATTTGCTCTTTCACCAATGCTGACATTGCCATGTCTGGTAGACCAGCTGTAAAAACGGCAAAATGTTTAAAAGGGAGTGAAGTACTGCCAACACAGAAACAAAAACAGCAATAAGAGAGTGACGGAATACATTTAGAGGACATTGAGAAAGCAAACACTAAAAACTAAATGGGTTTTAGTACGCATCAGATTTGACTGAGCAGCATAAATAAGATTTGCGCCAGATTGACACTAAGGACAATTGATGCTTTTTTCCCAGTACCATATAATTTAATACTGCTGTCAGTGAACAGTGAAATAAGCCACAGATTGAACCTAGCAGCTTCATAGTGTTGGTGAATAGAGGTTTGAGAATATTGTAAATTGGTAAAAACCACACAGTGAAGATGGTGAATGCAGAATACCTGCCAGAACTCCGATCTCAATGAAGACATCAGATTCCCACGCACTCATAGATCCAAAAGCAAGGCTGTGGGACAGCAGCTCGACAAGAGCCTGCAGCTGCTCCTCTGAGCAGGACAGCCTGAGCTGACCCAGCCACAGCACTGCCTTACTGCAGCCACCAGGGAGAGACACAGTACAAGGAGTGTGTGACCGAATAATGTCAGCGGCTGAGTCATTCAAGCGTATAACGTCAGGGCTCGAAAGTAAGTCATTAAATAGTTCCTGTAAAAGTGTTTCTATGTGCTCACCTGAACTCTACGGCATTGAAAAAATTAATCTCTGTGGTTTTAGCTCCGCACACGATGTGTCCCATTGCCACCAGTGTGCTGGAGTCAAGCTGGCTCGGACTCTGCTTGGTGGAGTTCAACACGGTGCCAAACAGTGCAGCCAGCTGGGAAAGCAAGAGTTATGATTCAGAAATGCTCTTTAAACACATGTTCAGTTTATTCCTGTTGCTACACCTTGTGTATAAATAATAATAAAAATATAAATGTCTATAAATAAACTATGAATGACAAAATATCAGGATAAAAAGGTTTAATCTTTGCCTCCCTGCCAACTATGACAACTGTGGAACATCAGTTGTTGGATATTATACTTATGTCCCGAACTGCCATATTTCATCTAATATCAGTCAAGTATTAGTCCTTCATTTACTTATATGATTGCTTTCTATTTATATCAATCAGGTCTGAAATTAAATTTTGTGTGGTTCCCACTAAGCAGCGATCAGCCTAGAGTTTAATACAGGTCAATTAATTATGAACGGCAAACAAATGCCTGCATCAGCTGCAGTTAATTAGCATCTGCCTGTTAATCAGGATCACATTTTCTCAGTTGCTATGGAATAATGCAAATGAGATTACACATTTGATGTGTAGAAAGTATTTTAGTAAAACAAAAAAATGTCAGAAAATCCTATTCTGTTCTCAACTTTTTCAGTTTTGACTGGATACGTACAGCAGTTGATGCAGACAGTGTAGTAAATCTATGTAATGAGTCGTTAGCTGCTACCTGTCTGCTGTTCCAGGAGCTGACAGCACCCATAGCAGCAATGGTCCTTCGCTCAGTGAGTCGGAGGCTGCTCAGCTCCTCTAGTGACAGCTCTAACGCTATCCCACCCAGCTGAGAGATCAAAGACTGGGAGAAGGACGAGACGGGGCCGTACATCTGCATGCGCACATGTCATCCCAGAAGCACCCGGTAGAGACAGAACAGACACACATTATTAACACCTGGACTGAGGATGGAAAACTACCCCGTACACTGACATCAGAGAGGTCATTAAACGGTCAGAAGTTATAAATCTCACCTGTTTGACTTTCTTGAGCACCTGTCTGTGTTGGTAGGTTGCCAGGAACGGGTCATGACCCATCAGCTCCAGACAGTTGGAGAAGGCAGAGGAGGACATGCTTGTCAGGCTGCTGGAGGTCCAGGCAGAGGGAGCTGTTGTATGCAGAATCTCACAGGTAGGAACCATAGGAGTCGCTGGAAAAGGACACAAACAAATATCTGATCAGAACATAAAACATATGACTATATGTAAGCATATAAAAATCAATAACTTATATTCTAAATAAAAAATATTCACATTTTACTTTTTGTGTTAATTTTCATTACTAAAACAAAAAAGAATTACAATGATTTTGAGATGATGGACATACATTAAAGGAATAATTTGACATTGGACATGGAGCATCTGCTGGTTGCCTGGCAACCTCACACTGATGGCAAGACTGTACAGATAGGCCCCATGAAATAGATTTTTGTACGTCTTAAACAAAGACGTTATAGCGTGTTCACTGGTAAGCTTAAGAAATGCTAATAGGTGGATTTTGCTACAGTTTCTAGTCTTTGTGCTAAGCTAAGCTAATTGGCTGCTGGCTTTAGAACGCACAGATATGAGACATCAATCTTCTCATCTATCTCTCTGAATGTATATATACCAAAATATCAAACTATTTCTTTGATAATAGTCTGTCCGTTTAACTGAGTTGGTTACAGAAGATGACACCTGGTGTGTTTCCCCATAATATCGAACTATTCCTCATCAGGGAAGAGATTTTAGGAACCCAAGTGATGCTCACGTGAATTATGATTTATTTTGAGGAAGCCCAGGAAAAACTGAAGAACAAACTGCTGCCTTTCAAAAAGTTTCCTCCTCTCGTCCATGTCTGAGCATTGGCTCCCCACGCTCCCGCGTTCCCACTGATGCTGGCTCATGAACAGCTTCTCTATGCGCCCCACAGTCATCAGCGCCTGGGGGAACACAAACAAGAACACACACACGGACATGTCGAGACACAGACACACACGCCAATGGTTTATGGGAAAACAGGAACTTCACAACCTGATCCTGACACCTACTGGAGACGTGACACCTTAGGGATTTGTTTACAGCCTTTGTTGGCCTAACCTGCCATGGGATCAAGTGGCAATCCCTACACCTCACTATGGATTTCTGGACATCGAATGAATCAGGAGTGAATTTAACTTTTTTCTCAATCTGGGGAGCAAACTGTACAATGTAAAGAGAAATTTAGATGTAATACCGAATGAACTGAAATACGGCAGAAAACTCACCCGGGAAATCTCCTGCAGTTTTTTGTCAGGCAGGAAAAAGAGAAAGCGGTCCACCTGACTGAGTGTGGTCTGGTTCCAGTTGTTGACCGGGCTGCGAGGAAACGTAAGAGCACTTCATCATCTTTCTCCCGTTTCCTGCTGTGTGAACTACAGCGTTCGCATCAGTCATATGAAACCTACATACTTTAGACAATTTTCACATTTTCTCCTTGAAACTATAAACTTACGTGTCTCACAGGATAGAATAAGGAAATCCCACAAACACTTTTAAAAACCTACTGAATGAACTCTGAAACTTAAGATTGCTTGGGTGGATTTACTCCCAAGAGAAATTAAAAAAGTATCGCAGTTTTGCAGGTTAACACAGTTCTCATAATAAGAAAATATCATATACATTATTATTATTATTATTGTTATTAATATTGTTGTTGTTGTTATTAATTTAATTTCAATGTTCTGGTTATTTTCTTGCTATTTTCATTTTTTATTAGCTAAATTCTCATGGTGTTCTTTTAACTGATCAGACATGTGCCAAGGATATGTAATGGCATGATTATACTGCCATTATCCTCTGATTTTCTTGCCTCTAAACAGTTAAAACCCCTCGGTATGAAGTTGTAACGTTACCCAAAGACAGCGGGTTCTTGCAGGATACGAGCCACAACGTCCATTTTACGGCTGCTGTAGCAGAGCCTCTGAAGGAAATCCAGATTGTGGATGAAGAAGCTGCGGTCCAGGTGAATGAAAACCTCGTCCACCACAAAAGTCGCCATAATGCCCAATGAACGAAACTCCTCCTCAGTGAACACCCCTGTGTACATGCCCTGCAGTGAAAGAGTTCACAAAGCTTTGATCGCACAGCATATATGACAAACACTGAAACCTCTGCACTTCTTGCCTCTTGCCATTTACTTCTTTGCCTTTTAAAATGGGTGTAACTAACCAGCCTCTGCGCCATTTTGTCCACCAGCAGCTCTTGTTTTGTTCTGGACAGCAAGAGGAACTGATGAGGGTCTTGAATAATCATCTTCCTGAGATCCTCCATCAAATCTGTAGGAAACTTCTTGATGGTGCTCACCCTGCAAGCAACCACACAGGATATATAATATTTGTTATTATACAGTCAAAAAAATCTTTAAATCACTGTTCATGAAGTGCAGTTAAATGAACTGTATAAATATGTTTGGTGAAGTCATGGGGTTGATTGTCCAGTTCAGATGTACTTTCTTTTTTTAATAGCTGAAATATGAGACACACACAAGTGACATATATATAAATCTTATCTATTCATAATGAGACGACCACTTACCTGCAATAATTCTGAAGTACCTAAAATGATATTAACAACTTAATAGTTGAGCGATCAATCAACTTCTGACTTACGGCATGGACAGGGCGATCTCAGCTCCAAGATCTTTAAGCAGTTTGGAGAAGAACTCAAATTGATACAGCTCCTCAATCACACACTTTTTCTGTCCAAAAGAACAAAGAATCACGACAAAGGAGGACATATCGCTAAACATCATGTGCATTATAGGAAAGATATTTAATGAAGTCAGATTTCTTAGACAGTAGAAGTTTACCAGTGAGGTGTGAAGAGGACCAGGCTGCTGCTTGAGGAAGGTCAGGATTCTTCTCACTGACGAAGGCGACGAACCAGCCCGAAGACGTGCCTGTAAGACCTTGCAGCTCACACCCTGACCCAGTGTTCCCAGACTCCTGATTACACAAATTGATGAATGTCGATAGAGCCCTTGCACATACTGTTAAGCTGCAAAATATGCAGCTGAAAGAGACTGAGAAAATTAGAGCATCTGTGGCCACAAAGAAACACAAAGGTATGAAGAAAAGCATACAAATGTACTTACAGAAAATCTTTGTCGATCAGGTTTGGTTTAGTATCAAGCACCTCTCTGAAAATTGCTTTAGCCTGGGGATGAAAATGGAAAAAAGTATGTTTTGTAGTTGTTGTACTGTGCTGGTTTATGCTGGCTCTGGACTGTTTTCTTTCCCAGTTTTCATTATTAGACACAAGGGCAATCTGATATCTGATATTCACAGACAAGTCCATTCACAGTGTCGCTGATGATGCCGTCTTTGCTTTTGCTTCTCCACTTAATAATTTAGCGGCTAATTTACTGTCATACACACCTTCTCATGACAAATAGAGGAAGCATATTTAATCAGAGGAAGCACAAAGAGATCGTACCACAAAGTAAAAGTCACAGGCTCCGGATTAGATCCTTTCACCTGTTCACACACTAGATATGCATCCCGCGGTGGCAGCGCTTGTCAAGAGGTACTGAGCAAAAATCGCTTGAATACACATGGCCTGCGTGTGATACCTGCTGTGTGTTCCAGGATTTTGTGGCTGCGGTGGTGATGTTCTTCACAAGCAGAGGAGTCCTGGGCAGGACACTGAGCAGGGGCGTCCAGTAGAGCAAAGGCTCCACGTCATCCAACCAGCTGACCACCTTGGGAAAGCCCTGGTCGGGAACACAAGGAAAAATGTTGTAGCTGCACACATAACTCTGAATGTCTTTGACAGAAAGTTTGTCAATCAAATATAAATACAAGAGAATGTTCTAATTGCATTATATGTGTGTTTTATCACTCTAAACTGTTAGAGTTTTTATCAGAGTTTTTTGTCTGCTGATAGTGTGTGTGTGTGTGTGTGTGTGTGTGTTGTACCCATAGTTTGGTGGAGATAGCATTGGCTTGTGGTGGGCTCAGGCCCGGTGTGCGTTGGGCCATGGCGGGCAGTGATGACAGCAGTCTGTCAGAGGTGAGGGTCAGCAAGACCTCCGTCTTCATTCCCGCAACGAGGGAGCCGAGCTCCTGCAGCCGGCCTGGAGCAGCCAGCTGAGCAGAGGGGAGGAAGGTGCGAACGTCAGGGAGCAAAAATACACCTCCATGCTAAATGTACATTGTGGTATGGGTTTACAAAACAACTCACTGTGTAACTTGAAGACAGCTTGTCTACAATTATAGAAGCCTGAAAAACATACAGAATGACAGCAAATGAATAAAATGACCATCCTCGCGGTCATTTTAACAGTTGACTGATATACCATATATTCTGTATTTACTTGCTCCAGCTCTGTATCACATTTATACTGGGTAAACGTAACTTACACATGAATGTAAGATCTTATAAGTTCTGTGCAAGACAACGGCTGTGAGACTGAGGTAAATGATAAAAGGCTGAAGTTCAGATGACAGCTGAGGGTGAAGTAAAGCTCAGGTCATGAGCCATCTCAGGTCAGGGGTCAGTGTGCTGAAGACTGACTGCCTGTCAGCTGTTCCTCCAGCCTGGCAGCTGGTGGGGCTTGTAGGCCTGTACAACCCAACCATGTACAACACATAGAGGCTTGTGACTAAACTCCCCTAATTTTATTATTTTACAGTTTATCAGTTTATTGGTAAGAAAAACAACCTTTTATCGTACTTTATTTTCTTCTAATTTCTTTTCTCTTTTTTTACCCTCTGTAACTATACTCTAAAAAGAAAACAATAAAGATTAAATAAAGAAATCAAGTTGTAGTTGATACTTATGCATGCTTGAAACTTCCTACATGTTCTGCCATACATTACGGGTTGAGTGTGCTCCTCTACCTGTGCAGGGCTGAAGGAAACAGAATGGAGGACAGGGAGGACAGCGTGCAGCTGTGACGGCGTGAGATCCTCCAGGAAAGGCACACCCAGAGAGGGCAGGAGGTGGGCGACCTCTGCCAGCTGAGCAGGACTGAGCGAGGAGGGGTCCTTTAATTCTGTGCTGTTCAGTAACAAACTGGAAATCTGGACATAAGTTTAAAAAAAGCAGAGAGACAGCAAATATATTATAACAAGAAATTCCTTAAATGCTATTGTTAAGAATAGATAGACCTCATGTTAACTTCTCTGTCCCTACCAGATGGCTGGGCAGACTGAGTCCCTCACGTGTGCAGTTCATTGCAATGTCCCGGATGACACGGACAACCTCAGCGTTTTTATATGCAAGAAGGTCCTCTGAGTCTGCCAGGCACGCAAGATTACCCAGCCTAAAATTACGAACACTGTTTTAACAACACACTTTGCAGCAGATGAGACATTTCCCCAAAAAGCAAAATATGCATTTTGTAAAAAAAAAAATCATCATTCAGTCTGCATAGAGGTATATTCCTAAGATACAAAAAATTTAATTAAATTAAAGAACAAAACAAATGTATTTTAGTCTGGTGCTGCCAACACACAAACTGTACGATCTGTTTGTATGACAAATTATTGCTTTACACTTACATATTAACATGGGGTCAAAATGCACCAGAGAAAAATCAGGCAAAGAATAAACAATTTACATGGACAGAACAGTTGGAGGTGCCTCCATACAGTCATTCCCAACCTGATAAAATCCTGAGCTGTCAGGTTTCTGTAGGTGCCCATGATGCTGTGAGCTATGAATTCCTTCTTTAGTGAAGTGAGGGTGTTTCTCTGCAACACATCCAGCCCGTCCAACAGCTGTGGACAAACATGCCGACAGAAACACTGAATTAGCATGTACTTCTGAATTTGTGACATTAAATACTTTAAGCTGTGACCACAAAGTATGAACAAAGAAATACATTGGCTCTCTTCATACCCACCAGAATCATGAACTCATGCAAATGAATAGACTGGCATTGTGAGAAATATACTTATTTGCCATCTGGCGAGGTTGGGGACATGTTTAACATTCACAACTGAAAGCCAGGACAGATTCAGTCTTTAGGGAAATAGGCAGACATTTTGGGAAATGAAAATGTGCCTTTTCACGCTTTTGCTGAGAGTGATAAATTCATACTAGTATCATGTCTGTGTGTGGAATATGAAGCATCCAGCTTAGCACAGAGACTGCAGACATGGGAGAACAGCTAAGTTGACTATGTCCAAAGGTAGCAAAATCTATCTAAAAGCACCTCCAAAGCTCCCTAATTAACAAGCTATGTCTTGCTTATCTAATCTGTACAAAAACCAGCATGTAAAAATGGCAATTTGTGGCTTTAGTGGGGGGTTATGACATCATTTTTTTCATCTAGTTAATTTTCAATTTAAGAAAGCAAGTTAGTTTGGTTTCCCAGAATGTCAAACTTCCCTTAAAACCGTCTTTTAAATTCTTGGTCGAGCACTGAAAGGTCAGGGACTCTTTTATCTTAAGGTCATTCTTAATTCATGTCTTCCTATCTTTACTTATTGAACATCAGCTACAAGCATCATACTGATGGGGACAGAGAAAGAAGAGGCTGTCTGTGCTTTCTTTTGATCTGTGTGTGACAGCTACCTCTGCTGTGCCCTGGGGCTAATCGAACTGACAGAGTCCCGGCTTCTCGGGTTTCCCAGCCAGGTGTCAGAGCTCAGAGGGCTGTTACCTGAGCAGGTGAGAGGTGTTGGAAGTTGTGGAAGGGCAGGTAGGCGATCAGGTTTCCAGTGTCCCTGATGAGTGACTGATGACCTCTGGTGATGTTGGAAGGGGTCATAACTTTGCTGTACCACAAGCCAAACGCCAGCCGCTGGTCCAAAGTCATGTGCACCAAGTTCCTGTTAATGGTCTCCCTCCTAGAGAAAAAGAAAAGTTTAAACTTATGTGACATACTGGAACCGTTGCTTTGTAAAAGTTTCACTTAATATTTGCACAATATTGCATGTGACCTACTTTGAAAGATTACATTTAGACATAGTGGATGGTTGGGGAAACTTAGCAAATTAATTGTGTGGCATTGCGGGAAATGTGCTCCTTATTTGCATTCTTGTTGAGAGTTAAATGAGAAGATTGACACCACTCATGTCTCTCCATTAAGTATTAAGATCTTATGGTCAGGAAGCAATAAACTTAGCATATAGACTGGAGACAGGAGGAAACAGCTAGCCTGAGTCTGTCTGATGGTAAAGAAATCTGCCAACCACTGCCACTTATTTAAACATTATATCTCTTTTGTTTAATCTGTAGAAATGAAAATACAATGATGACAATTTGTGTGGTTATATGTGGGACTTTCTGCTGTATTTGTTATTACCAACGGGCAATGATTTACTTCGACGCCTCATTGTTGTTGAATCAACATCAAATACTTGCACACACACTTAAAGCCCTGTCTTGATTGAAATCTAGTCGGTGAGCTAGTTTACTTTCTATGTATAATGCATGTTCCCAGCACCTCGAGTCGCAATGACACATCACTTCTCGCAGGAGCCTGACACCAGGGGTGTGTTCAGACGGAAGCATCATGGATGTAGAAAAGTGACATTGCACGACTGTGCACAACTGAAATAAATCATGGTGCTCACTATATAGTCTTGGCAGCTCTCATTTCTCCTGCTGTAAAGGGGCATGGAGAATCTTTGGGATGAAAACTCCAGATAAAATAAAACTACAAATGTAAAATATTGTGTCCAAAAACACACGTCTGCTGATAAATATTGCAAAATATAGTGCAATATAGTACAAATTTAAACAGCAGCACAAATTGAAAAAGAACAGTCCTTATCATCGACACACAAAACACGGCGAAATAATACTGCTGTTAGAATAAGTGACACAATTAATTTTAATAAATGCATCATATAATAATGAGTATTGGGCTCATAGAAATGTCTAGCTGACACCATCACTCACACATTGATGTTGTTCTGCAGTGAGGGCAAAGCGTGGATGTCTGCCGGGGTGGCTGCAGCCAGCAGGGGAGCCAGCTCAGGGAAGAGACTACCATCTTTTACCAGGTGCTTCTGGAACAGCACTGACACCATGGTGGACAGGTACTTATCAGGCAACTAGCAAACGGAAGCAGAGCCAATTCTGTGTTAGGAAGAATGAAATGCTGTGGTCTGTATGATCAGCCAAGGCTAAACCATGGATAGTAGTGAAACAGAGAACTAAGAACTCCTGGAGGAAACAGGAAAAGGCTGCTTAATGTTGTTCGTGTGTAGGTTTCACGTGGATGTGTAACGGTGTGCTTATTCACCTGCAGCCTGTTCTTGTTTCTGTTGTAGTACTGAAGGATCAGTCTGACGGTGGTGATGTGAGCTGCACTCAGCACTGACCCCAGGCTGCTCAGCGGTATATTGAAGTACTCCTGGACACATGAACACATGAGGAAATGAGTCGCAAAACACATAAAAACAAAAGTAATGTACAAAAAACAAACAGCAAAGACATAAATAACACAAAGATGTTTATATGAACAAGAGTCTACAGCTAAAATGCTGGATGATAACATATTAATGGTACAATATTTCACCATTTTTGGATACCATGTTACCATACTAACATTTACTAATTAGCACCAAACACAAAGTACAGCTGAGGCTGATGGGAATGTCATTAGTTTTGCATGTATTTGGTCATAAACCAAAGAATTAGGCAATTAAACAGTTTGACTATGATGCTGGCAGTGAAAAAAGTCATCGAAGTTATTCTTCGTGGGTGGGGGGCATTTGCCAAATTTCATGGCAGTTCATCTGATAGTCGTTGTTGTTGTTGTTGTTATCACGCAAAACCACAAATGTCATCATCATGGCGCCAGACGAAAAGTCAGAGGATTACCAAAGATATAGTAGTAGTAGTAGATATTCAGATATTTCACAGGACAAGTGAAAACTTTGATCATCTGGTGGCAAGAGACACATAGTGAGAGGATTGACAAAGCCATTGAGGTTTATCCTCCGGGGACAATGAATGGCTATACGTTTCATGTAAATCCAAGTGTTAGTGAGGTACTTCAGTCTAGACCAAAGTGGCGGACTGACAGACAGATTGACAGCCATCCCTACAGCCATGCTGCATTACGGCTAAAAGTTTACATTAACATTT
The DNA here is from genome assembly GCF_042242105.1 of Pempheris klunzingeri. Classification (NCBI taxonomy): domain Eukaryota; kingdom Metazoa; phylum Chordata; class Actinopteri; order Acropomatiformes; family Pempheridae; genus Pempheris; species Pempheris klunzingeri. The sequence continues at coordinate 13,153,170 of NC_092012.1, forward strand.
GAGGCGTTGCGTAAATCACCTTAATGACGAAGAATTCATCGCTGGTCGCGTCTCTCGCTGTCTGCATCAAGCTGGTTAAGACTCTCTACAGAAGGGAAATGCACAAACATAGACACGATTGTGACACTATTAAGAGAGGGATTAGTGGCAGCATATTATCTAGGAGTCATGTTTTGACATGTTACTGTAATTGTCTAATCAAGTGTGAGCGAGGAGAGATTACACCCCGAGGAAGAGCTTCATTATGTTGCTATTGATGACAGGAGTGTAACCGTACGCCAGCTGTAGGCTAGCTGTACACTGGAGGTCAGCTGCCATACAATGACACTAATGGTAACCGATATGGTTGAATAACTGGATAAACTATAAAGTCAATGAATTGTTCTACACGGAAACTGATTGAGCCTATATGAATAAAAGATGAGGGAGAATCTCTATTTATACGCTGATTAACTCTCAGAATACATTTCCAAGAAAGTGTGAAAATATACTTCATTAGCTCTCAGCAATCAATAGATTCCTGTTCTATCAGACAGAGTAAGTAGTGAAAAATAATATAACAGTCAGTGGTGGAATGTAAGGTACATTTACTCAATAACGTTTTGAGGAATTTAAGGGAACTTTTACTTAACTTGAATATTTCATTTCATGTTTCTTTATACTTTTTTCAATTTAGATTAAAGAACCCAAATACTCTGTCCACCACTGTTAAAAAGATGTTCTTACTGCACAACTGAACCACCTACTCCAAAGCACTGCAGCAGGACCCTCTTTTTGTCAAAGTTGTTTTCCCTCTCGAGGTAACGAACTACAGATGCCAACACGGCCAGTCTTATGTTCTCAGTGACATGCAGCGACGTGTTCTGGGCCTCCTCCAGGGCCAACAGGAACACCAGAGTAGTGCTGACTGCCTGCTCCAACATCGTGGCCACGGGCGGAGTCATCAGATCCTCCACCCTGGACCTCAGACTCTCCACCCAGCAGCGCACCATCGTCTGCAGGGCCATATTCTGACTGGCCCCCGGCTGGCATGCTGAGTTGAGGTCAGCTGAGCAGGTCCAGTTGAACCGATTCACCAAACTTCTGGCCAGGCAATAATTAGGCTCTGCAGTGGTGCTGTTGTTGTTGGTGGTAGTAGTGGTGTAGTTGGTGTAGGTAGTACACATGCTGCCCACCCACGTGCTGGACGGCTCCCGAGACAGCATAAACAGTAGGCCAGCGTTAGGGCAGATCGAGGAGACAAAATTGGTCTGGTCGTGCTCCCAGCAGAGAGCCAGGAGTGCCGCATCTGGAAGAGATATGCTCCAGCTGGAGTACTGGCACTGCTCTGCAGAGCTGAACCCAGTCGGGCCTTCTGCTTGTCCCTCATCTTCATCAGGAGATACCTCTGGATTTGAATAGTTCGCACAGTGCTGTAATAACCAGGTGTTGTCCTGGTTGGCCAATAGGTTCTGAAGGACTATATCATTGGTGCAGACTTTGGAGGTGAAGTTTAGTGGGTCGATCTCAGCGCAGAGAGCCAGCTCAGTCATGTCCACGATGATGGGACGGGTCCAGTCGGAGTATTTGCACACCTAAAGAACAGATGATCGAAAATGAGACAACAGAAAACAAATTCTGTGCTATTGAGTTGTTTTAATATGAACTTTTAACTTGTTTTTTGTAATGTTTTATTGTTGTCCATCTAGTGTCTTTGTATTCATTCTGGTCTCCTTTGCCTCCTTGTCCTGATTGGTTCTTGTTGTTGTCAGATAGCCTAGTTATGCCTCTAGAATGACATTGCCTGTGAGTGCTGCTGATGGTCCTTTGACCAAAACATTCACTGTTGTCCATGAAATGCAACTTGAAATAGCATTTGGCATCATTTTGTGCATACAAGTTGATTAGACTTTGGCAGATCCATGTAATTCAGATAAAACACCCACCTGTGGTAACACTGCTTTGTCCTCTATTTCGTCTATGTCTGCACAGGCCGATGTCAGCCATTTGTTCTGGGGATCTTGTAGCATCTTTTCAAGCACAGGCGCTTTGCAGCAGACATTCCGCTGAAAAGCAAACTGATCGTGATGCCAACACAGGCCGACCACTGAATCGTCCACCTGCCGTTCACCCCACGTGTGGTAGTCGCACCAGTCAGCGATGTTGAAGGGCTGGGTAGGCTCAGGGCGTGGGAAGTTAAAAGAGGTGTTGCAGTGATTCTCAATCCAGGCATTTGCCTCATTACGCAGCAGGCTATTTAGGAATGTTTTGTTCGCGCAAACCTCTCTCATAAAACCACTGTGATCGAGCCGGATGCAATGTGTCAAAACATCAGTGGGAATTTGCATCACATCATGCCACTCTGAGTATTGACAAGAATCTGTAATTATTGATCCCATATCAGGGAGTGGTGGTGGTGGAAGGAGGAAGTTTGTGCAGTTGGGCATGAATTGCCCATTTTCCGGGTTGGAGAATAACATCAGGAAGAATCCGGTGTGCTCACAGATGAGGCTGATCAGTTTGGGACTGTCCAGATTCATGCAGAACTCCAGTAAGGGGGGGTCTACCAGAACTGAGGGCTGGCCCATCCACTGCTCGTAGTCGCAGAGCTGACTCACCATGTACCCAAGTTCTGCAGTGGAGTTGGCACAGTATCCATACAGCCAGCTGTTCGTCTGATCTGACAACAGCTTCCTCATCATCGAAGCATTGTTACACACCTGCCTCACAAACTCCTTGCGCTCGTTATCACTGCACAGCGACACGAGGACAACGTCCACCGCTTTGTCACCTAACCAGCTGTTGTAGTTGCAGGCAAGCTGTTTGAGGTTGGAGGCTTCCCTGGCTACTCGATGAGGTGCTGAGCGAGGGAGGGGATGGCTTGGGGTGACGGCGGGCCAAGGCTGTGCGTGTCCAGCGCTGCAGTCGTGTGACCTGCTGAGGAGTGGCGACACCAGTGCTTGAATAACATAACATGTGTTGCTCCACACCCGCTCTACCTGGTTAGGGCTGAGGGAGTTTAGCTCCTGGCAGAAGGTGAGCACAGATGTGGAGTGTCCCGTTCTTGAACCCGCGAGGATTTCAGCACACAGTGTTTCATTGAGCCTGGCCAGATTGCTGCGATCACACTTTAGCAGGATGTCGTGGTTGTTATCAGTGTCATCTTTTGCCTCTGAGGCGCTGCGTTGGTAGGGGACGCTGGGAGGATTCTGGCACTCTGGCCCCGGATATGTGCACTGCTCTGGAGCCAGGAAGATTTCCAGGAAAATGTCAATGATGGAGTAACCAAAGGACCAGCTCACATTGTGGTTTATTCCCCTAAACAAAACAAAACAAATCATTATCACAGATTCTTTTAATGACTCGATAATATTTCTTAAAAACGCTCACAGATTTAGTTAAAGTTACTCCTGGCTGATATGTGTTTTATTTCTCTGAGACATGAAGGGAGATGGTAGTTAAAGGTACACGGTGGAGTTCACTTGTAAACACACAAAATTTATGTTTACATTCAGCGCTTCTTGCTAAAATGCACTGTGTGCATGCTTAAGGTCAAAAAACATGTTCAATGCACTTCTGTCCCGGAAACATTATGTGGCAGCAGATTTTAACGGAGTGGAGCTGTTTTTCCCCTTTCTGTATTTCTTTAAATATCTTCAACCTCAACCTGAGAAAAATGTGACTCTCCTGGATGATGTGAAAATCATATTGATTTATGCTGTGACCACCAATTTTAATTATTTTGACTTAATTTCTGAGAAATCAGGTTTTATCCATCACTTTGCTATGGTGAATAGCTCTAAATACTACAATACCTATGAGCTTGGCCCCTGTTGCTATTGCGAAGCAAGTCAGAGGCACATATCAGAGCATTCATGATTTCAGGTGTGAACAAAATATGGTGTCATGGTTGCTAAATTCATCCATCCATCCATTGTTTTTACCGCTTATTCTTAAGGATCGCAGGGGGGCTGGAGCAAATCCCAGACTTTGGGCAAGAGGCGGGGTACACCCTGGACTGGTCACCAGTCAATCACTGGGCCGACACATAGAGAGAGACAACCACTGACACTCACACCGTGCTGCCCCGTTGCTAGATTCATCCGAAATTAAGCTACTAGTGAATTTATTTATGCTGCAGACTGTAAAATCAGTTTTGTCACCGTGTACTCTTTAGCTTCCACTCTCCATCAATGGTGCACGTAACAGAACTTTTGGTTTTATAATTGGATGTCTCTTGTGGAAATGCACCTTGGGAGTTGTAGTTTACTACTAACCTAAAGTTTTTATTCACGCAGGCTTGCTCTCGCACCTTTTGCAAACTAACATGTTTGTTAGGTGTTTGCAGTGATGATTCAAACGGGAGAGTTTCATGCCAATCCAAGCCGTAGAAGTGCTCCGTCTGTGAGTCTTGTACCATTGTTTTTAATGAGAATTTATAAATGGGATTGGCAGCAGTAATGTGCATTATATCACCCATAACCTTGTGTGCACAGTACAAACTAAGTGGGGACCCACTGTTAAAACCATTGCTCCATAGCACTACTAGTGGTCAAAAGCTCCACAGGGTAGCTTTAATGTGGAAAAAGGAGTTCATGGGAATTGTACCTACCACATAAGGAGCTGCTTGAGATCTCCTGCAGAGCACGTGGAACAGAACAATTAGACTAAATATTTTGTAATAAACTGTATATTACACAAATACAGTTTATAAAATTACATGTCATTACTCAGATGTTTATACTGATGAATCATAATAATGCTTTACCTTGATCACAGGTCTCCTCTCCATTCAAATATGGTACTCTAAGTCCAAACTGTAAAGCTATTTTTATAAAGTCCATTGGTACTTGGAGTAACACTGCAATTAACTTTGTGACGTATGTCACTGCTGCATCCACAAGGCCGCTCACAGCACTTATCAAATTCCTAGAATGAGACAGACTGGACAGTATGTTTATGAACGTCTGCTGAAAACCGTCTAACGTTGCCGTCGCTGATTCCCCCATCCTGAGGTAGGTCCGCAGGTAGCTGTTTGGCTCCCCATCGCACGCCTGGGATCTCAGAGATGACACAAACATCAACAGAGGCTTTCCCAACTCCAGGGACACGGTCTTTGTCAGTTCTGCCTGCAGTCCACAGTCCTGCCTCCCAGACAGAATACAAACTAAAGTCCTGGGAAGATCATCTACGAATCTGTCTTTCAGCAGTGGTTGAAAGACAGAGTACAAGTTACTCAGAGTATCGTAATATGCAGACACGTCCAGCCCCTCTATGGATGCGGATGGGCCCCTGAAGCTGCGTGTATTATCCTTTGCACCAGACAAAGAGTGGATCTGGTCAATGACTTTCTGGATGTCTGCCTCTAACTTGGCGGCCTCGTCCGGAGTTGGGGGAGGCTTTCTCTGTACCGATCTGGGTTGCGAATGCGCTTGCTTGACATCACATAGGATCCCTGTAGACATCAAGCAAACGAAACACAGGGGACATTCATTTCCTTGGGCTCACAGTGACAATTAGTGGGAGAGTTGATCTACTCTTTGTTATTGTAAGAACTGAGCATATCAAGGATTATTTCAACAGATGATTCCCACTGATGTTTGAAACCTCTTTTGTAGATATGACAAATTCTCCTTTTTATTTACAGGCCTAGTAAGCAAACGATGCATTACCTATTCCTCAGACAGAATAGACACAGTTAAATGACAAATATTAAGTTAGATGTATTTTTATTTTGGGCTTTAATGTGGAACAGTTTATACTTAAGAATGGAGCTATGTTCATCAAATGCTGGTCACACGGCACTGCCACCTCAGTCGAAAAGTTTTGGATCACTACACTACCACTACCTCTTTTAGACAATACATGCTTGGTGGCTTTTAATCAAGACTGGCCTGAAAGCTTTCTGAAATCTTAAATGTTGCACTCACCGAATAGGATGCACAGCATACAAACGGATGCCGTCGACCACATTGTAAGTGTCCTCAATCAAAAGCAAGCAGGCAATCACTTGGGATAGTATTTTAAAAAGAAAAGTCCCCTTGTTTTATCCTGTCGACGCAAAGGAGATATTCAGCTGAGGCAGAAGAACCGGACTGAGAACAGGCTTCATGTTGGTTGACTGTACACATCAGTCTTCACAAGAGGAAGGGGGAGGGCACATTCATCAAGCTGTCGCTCATCCGTCAAACTTCATCTTCTGTCATCAGGTTGAGGTGATGATCCCTCTTACATGCCACTGTGCTCTCGGAGGCTGCGCTCTCCTCACCTCCGTGTCCACCTGCAACTCTACACCCGGTCTGAAAGCAGCGTAATTAAGGACACCGGTAAAGGGGAAAAACGTAGGTGCGAAATGAGGGCTGTGAAACGCAGAAGGGATTTCGGCAACAAGCCCGGCCGTCTGTGCTGAATTATTAACGGAGTGTGTTGATTAACTCCTGCGTCTGAAACCCGAGTCCTGCCAGCGGAGCCAGAAGACACCAGACTGACTGCTGGAGGATTCACACGGCATCTGCTCCAAAGACAGCATCAAACACCCATACACAGGACTGTGGGGCTACAGCTCAAATTCACCCTTTTAACCTTCAAACTTCACCAAATTAAGTTCTTGTTTATGACAGAGTAGTTTGCATTTAAATGGTTTTTCCCCCATATTAAACGAGGTATTTAATTTTTTCCTCTACATTGTTTAAGCAAATAAAGGTGTGCACCTTCAATGAAAAATAAAATCTCTTCTATGTAACAAATTCAGGTCTAGCTTTAAAGTAACGACTGATGCCTTTCTGCCTTAGAAGCCCTCATCCCATTATAAAGATAATCCATAAATTATGCATTTAAAACCCCATTTTAAATAGTTTAAATTTCAAATAGACACTTTATCTACTATTATCAGGCAAATTATTAACTACTACACATTAGTATTACACAATCCCTGGTGGAATGAACTGTTTATATTACAATTAAAAAAAACTAAATTTCGTAGGCCTATTTTTAATGCTGCTACGATGAGTGCGTCCCTGTTATTTTACTCAAAGATGGTCAAATAAAGTCAGCGATACAACCTTCTCTTCATTCATGCACATAGATGTAAGTCATGTAACTGCACCATCCCTCTTTTCTCTTTATATGATGTGTGCCACATCTTCAGCATCAGCTCACAACGCTGAGGGAAATAAAAACAAAGGGCATGCAAGAGGTTTTTAACTTTAAAACTTTGTTTCAGAAATTCAATGTAACTGTATATACACTTTACAATAGCATATAGCCTGACGGCTAACAAAGATGTCTTAAAACATTTTTAAATACATCTTCAGCACAAATAGCAATTCTTGCAAGTAAAATGGCTTAACGGATACTGAAAAAAAATAAAAAATAAAATCATTAACACGGTTGCTCTTTTCTGCAGAAAAGTGCCATGATTAAAATTTAATTCAGGACTTTCCCACAAAGCAAGCTGTATTCTCTACATGCTAAGTTTAACAGTTCAGTAACATTGCGCTAAACTAAACATACAGATATTCGTAAGAAAAACAAAAAAACAAAAGAAAACAAAAAAACACTCCATCTGAAGTAAAGTTAAATCTTCATTAATACATTTAAAAAGTAGATATGACATGCCTTTTGAAATCAAAAATACAAAAGATTTTCCTTATTTTAAGGATTTTTTTTTTTTAAAACATGAAGCTGCATGTATTGTACAACACTCAGTGTACAATAGAAACTGGTAATGCACATAAAAATGAGCTGGATAAAAAGTATCAAATGCCTCCCACCAATCCTTCAGAAACAAGCCGTGACTGGTGACTCGAAGGAATCACACAGCCCACCGAGGAGGCTACACCACGCAGTCAAGGTGAGGCTTGCATACTAAAAAGCTGGCAGTCAGGATGGTGAGAGGTCATGGGGGGGGGTGGGGTGGGGAGGGGGCTACCATGGCGGGGACCTCAAGACGTTTCCTCTCCCATGCACAATGCTCTTGCCTCCTCTTCAACATTGAAACCTCCTCCTCATTTGTTTGTTCGAGCTGACGAGGAGAGAACACGGCGAGGAATTCGGAAAGACACTTAAGACTTCACCCCATGTACAATTTACATTCATAGTCTTGACGTGTGCACTCGCGACTTTACGTCTGAGCGAACACCATTGTGCCCTGTAACAATTTTACTTGAATACAAGCTAATTCTAATTTCTGGAGAGCTACTAACTTCTGGTGAAAAAAAGGCAAAGACAGGCGGGCACTGAACAGATGGAAAGCGTCTCTGAGCAGAACCTGTGTTATATGCGAGCAGCAGGGATTGTTTTGGGCAGGGCACAGCAGGATTCACCTGGCAAATTTACTCGTGGGGGGGAGGGGGGCAGGGAGGGGTTACAACTCAATGGAAGCACAGTACACAACACATACGGCACACTGAAAAATACAGGGGAAGGGCGGGTGTCTCCAGGTTTCAGTATCTGCAGAGCTTTGAGGTCTGATTGTCTCTTTCCATCTACGCATTTTTTTTGGGGTGGGGGGTGGGGGGTTAGAGCGCAGGAGATGCCACAGGTGGAGAACTTGTGAGGAGAGGGATTGTATGGCACTGTACAGGCAACCCAGACAAATCCAAACACTCACATTTGCTTTAACACAAAATGCACTTTGAGTCAAACTGAACGAGAAGTGGAACAAGTTCAACAATGCATGCCAAATCGTCACGGAGATTCAAGTCGACTCTTGAGGGTTTGGGGCGACGGCAGAGGACAGCCTCGTGTGACTGCCGGGCATTCGAGCTTTCTGCCTCAACCTCCCAGGGTCAGGCTTGTGAGGATGCCAGCACGTCTACACGTCTGCCTCCTGTTTGTCTCACTATTAAATAAATCAAGTCGAGACAACAGAGGAGTAATATGTCAGTTTGGCTTTGAGTGTCGGGCAGATGCACATTCATATAGTTACCATTCTTAAACACAAAGCTTTAAACTGCGCTAAACGTTAAAAGAAAAAGAAAAAAAAAAAAAAAAGCGTAAAAGTACAAAGTAAAAAGTATGAAACAGACAGTTATAGGAGCAGCCAGTAAAGCTGACTGTTCAAACAGTATGTTGCTGGTGCCAGATATGGCTGGTACAGGGTCTGGCCATGGACTTCTACCATGGACAGACTTCATGACACACTGGCAGAGATGTGCTACATTAGTCATAATGCTACTGATATAGCCATCAAATTACACATTACAACTAAAAAGAAACCGAACTCTGATTCAGCCAGAATACTTGATTAGGAGTAAAAGACAATACTGATTATAGACAAATCAAATACTATTATTAAAAGAAAGGTTAACGCTGACACATGTCGCTTTGAAAATGAATGCCCTCGAACCTTTACAATATGTCAGATTTACACGTAAGAAGATTCTTAATTCTAACATTTAATTAAGGAGCCATGTTGTGTCCACAGTGAAGCCAACACACTGATTTAAAACCTCAATCTGTTAGAACGAGAACAAATTATAGTAATTTAAGTCCTGGATTAATTCCATCTTGTTCGACTATGCAGTGGACTGTCATTAATATGCACCCATATTCTCCTAATAGGAAAAAGGCTTACAATAAAACTTACATGACCCCCTTTAAAATATATCTTACAAACAGAAGTAAAACATTTTGAAACCCTATCTTTAAGAAAAAACAAAAAAACAAAACAATGAAACACCAGTTTTACCAGAAAAAACTGCAACCAACAATAGAAACTTGACTCAGCTACAGAGGAATGCATATGATTTTTAAAGGCTACAGATTGTAGGTTTGCCAAACACCAAATCAGTGAGTGTGTGTGTGTGGCTGGGAGTAAACAAACACACATGCACAGATTGATTTACAGGCCAGTCATTCCTGCTGAAAATGGTGTGTAGCCACAGAGTGTCGTTATTCGTCAGTGTCAACAGCGTGAGCACCAGGGGTTGGTTTGGGTTCAGGGACTCGGTCGGGGTGGAGTTCCTCTTTACCAGGTGGCATTTTCATATCCACTAAACCAGCACCAAGACTTCAGATTTTATTGTGGAGGAGATGTCCGGCTCCACAGCTGGAGAGTCAGTCCAAAAAAAAAAAAAAAAAAAAAGAGGAGTTTACCTGGGCTTGTCCATAGTGTGTGTAATTTCAACTATACATTTAGATATTTAGAAAATTTCACCCAGATATTTTTTTTTTTAATGTTTGTCTTTTGAAGTTTTTTTTAAAAAGCAATGGTGGATTTAAAAAAAATAAAAGAAAAAAAAAGGCTACAATTTTAACAGTAATGGCAATGTTGTAGTTTGTAATCCAAAGAGGGGCTTTTTACACACATGTTGTTCTCAGTTTTTTCATGTCCCGTTCTGAGAGACTGTGGCCGAGTTCAATCAGGGGGCAACAGGTCGTGAAGCCGGAACCTCTCCCGAACGTGCGGCCGCACATCCTCGTTCTGACGGGTTCAGCAGGCAGGACGACCACGACAGGAGGAGATTACAAGGACAAATTAGATCATATTTACTGAACTGGTAAAATATTACTTCTCTGACGTAGCTGTTGTAACAGATCAGCTGGTGAACAGTGGGACATCTTACCATCTCCACCAACTTCTCCAGGAAGGGCACCAGCTTCAGCAGCTCATTGTCATTCTTGTCCATGAACCAGCTCTCTATGGGAATCCCATTGGACAACTGTCGGCAAAAAAAAAAAAAAAAAGCTAATGGTAGTGACATGAGAAACACCATTTTATAAAATATCTACAAAACAATGAATGTGTCAGGATTTCCCACAGCGTGTGACAGTATAATTGTCAATGCCAAAAGATATTATTACACTTTTATGAAATACAGTATTAAGCTACAGGGAAAACAGGAGAAGGTCTATCACACAGCAAATGCCACATATATAATGAGTGAGGTAATAATTTAAATAAGCCAGCTGGTAAGTAAATTGATCACAAGCTGAGATGTCTCAGGATCCGTCTGATTCGCCATAAAATGGTTTACACTGATTAATCAACCACTTCCTATGTTTGCTTCGTGGTAATTCGTCAGAACAGCAAATGGCAATGTTGAGAGAAAATAAGACATGCTGGGTTTTTACAGCGAGGGGAAATTAGAGCCAAATGGCTCAGTCAGTCACAGTCTGGTTGGGATGTGTTTTTACAAAAAAGAAAAAGAAAAAGTTTGATAATCATCACACATTTTACCCAATAGATTCTGCATTGATTTGAAGTTGGATTCAAGTTTGTTGTGTCCAGCTGTAGTTGTAAAGAAGCTCCATGTTGTTTGCATCAATGACTAGAGTTAACTTAAAGGCAAAACCCTGAATACAGTTTTGTAAAAATACATGATTTCCTTTGTTTGACTTTGGTGGCAATCTATGACACAGCACAAAACCGCCGGTGTTCACCTGATATGCAAAGGCTTGCGGTGAATTGTCGATGATGATGGTCTTTGACAGATCTCTGCCCAAGATGTTGAGGTCCTTGATGTAGTTTCCCTGGACACAGACACAATGCTCACGAAACAACCTGTGTCTACAGTTACAGTAGGGAATGAAAGGAAAGAGGGAGGACAGGGAGAGAGAGAAACAAAAAAAAAAAAAAAAAAAAAAAAAAATCAATCAGTGACAAGGTCAGAGCAATCAATAATTCAGGCAAACCACAACACTGACACCTCAACAGTAGCACAAGCCAGCCCTGGTGTTGCACACAGCTCTTTTTCATTCAAGCCTGTATCAGCTTTTGAGTTTGTTGCGCAATTTTAACCAACTAACACAAAAACAGTGTACCTCACTAGCTGCTTTTTAGGATCCAAGATGTTGAGCAGTTTGTCTGCGTACACCTTTTTAGAGGCTGTAAAAAGGATGATCTAGGAAAAAGGGAGAAAATAAAGGTCAGATATTTCAAATCGGATGCAGTTAGGATTAATTAGCAGGAGTGCCCAGGTTTATATTTACCTCATAGATTTGAGACATGCGTTCCAGAAACTCTCTGAAGAACGGCCTCAGGCGCACATACACCTGCACATGACAACAGACCACTGATAAGCAAACATTTCGGATTAACACAGACTATATTTACTGCGGATCATTGCCAGAAGAAACTAGAAGTGCTGTATAGACACGTCTTATTGACATAAATCTCATTTCGGTATGTCTGTTGAATTGGATGATTATATGACAAGTTTGTCTAATTTTGCAAGAGCACCTCCCTCACAGTAGGGCTTTTACAAATAGGATTTTATCTCCCTCTAGTGGCAACAAAATAAACTGAAGGAAACACTCCTGTAAGACAGGAATTACCTGGTAAATGACATCTTGAAAGAGGACAGGGAAGGTAAGTGCCGCATCCTCCAGCTCATTTAAACTGCAGTGAACCAACGTTTCATCCTAAAGAACACAGAGAAAATACAAGAAAACATTCCTCAAAATTTAAAAATAAATGAAAACACATCAAGAAATAATTCATTGCTGTATACTGTAACTGACCAGGTCTAGGACCAGAGAGAATTCAGGCGTGCTGCGTGTCTTCAGTGGCAATGCTGGCTTACGAGTGAGCTGCTCTTCTGTCAGTGGGGGGACGTGCTTGATGAAGAAATACCTACAAATCAAAAAAAATCACACATACTTCATTCATTTAAGACGTCAATTTGAGGCACAGAGTTCTAAGCACATATGCAAATGTGACTTTTTATGAATATTTACCCAAAATCATAATGACTAGTTTCTGCCCACAATCAAGTCACGCTGTCATTGACCGATATCCTGTTTATATTTTGCAAAACTACAAACATTAACAGGGGGTCAAACTTCGCCTGCTGTGCTGCTGGCTTTGTTAAGGTGTCATAGGTTAGAGTATCAGGTTGGTGGTCTGGATGGGTTTTTCCTTAAGTTTTGACCTGGTCGCATCAAATGTCTCACCATGATACAAAGAGTGCCCCCGTTTGCAGGAAGTAACCCAGCTGTCAGCCCCACATGCTTGGTTAAGCTATTCTATTACCCCTTGCATTGTATGGTTGGCCTTTTTAACATTTAATCAGCAGGGCAGAATAGTAGCGACTTAGTTTTCACTAATGCCATAGTTAAAATGTTGATTTAGTTGTAAAACAACTGACATTCAGCAAATATATTTTCACATGTAGAAATTACATTTCAACAAGTCAAAACTGATTTAGAGAAATCTTTAATTACATACATCAGTGAGTCCTTTTTCCACTAGTAAGAATAACGAATGCAGATGTCTACAATTACATTTCTGATAGAAATGTAATTTCCCATTTCTGATTTCAACAACACATATTACCATATTCATTTTGGATATGTACATCAATAAATCAATCAATAAATATCTACAATGACATTTTGACTGGTGGAAAATCAATTCTGATCAGTTAGAAAAGGAGTTGCAAATATCTCAAATAGTGTTTGTTTAAATTGTTAATAGTCGGAGCAAAATTTTCACTGGTTTCAATTGTATTCCAGATATCTGAAATGCAATTCTAGATATAAAATTACAGTATGGACATGCTTGGATGTCTGACCAGTCAAAAAGCAGTTGTTGACATCTACATCTGCTGCTGATTAAATGTTTAAATATTAGCATTCTGGTTTTGTCATCAGTTCTGTCATCTGGGTCTCTGGCTATGGCATTTTGTGAATGCAGTGCTGTACTCACGGGTCAAAGACTTCCCAGTCTTCCTCATAGGATGCCTCTGGTGGTACTGTGGCGGGAGGAGAGTCCACATATGCCATATCTGGACTAGAACCTGGAGCTTGGACCACAATTAGAACAAGATGAGAAACGGGAAGACAGAACAGCCAGTAAGCACAGCCATTATCACATACGTCATTATTACCTCAACATGAAGTAACCCTCTTACTGCAGCTAAGAACATATGGTTCTGAAAAATTATCTACCTGTAAGGGGGGGGAGGTCGGCATCAGCATCGAGCTCTCCCTCCGCTGCTGTGGGAGATACCTCCGGGATGTGAGGAGGCCGCAGGGGCGGCAGCTGTGATACACTAGAGTAAAAGTTAGTGGTGGCACACACTTCCTGTGTGGATGTGGCTGTGCTGGTGGGAGTCTCCACAGCTTGCTCAATGTCCAGCTGCTTGACTATCTCCTCAGCCTCCAAGGCCTGGTCTGGAGAGTCTGAACCTGGAGAGGCTGAAAAACAAGAACAGCCATTTGAGCTATGGACCATCACCGCCATAATAAAAAAAAATGCACACCATACAGCAGTTCTACCAGTAACAAAAGACATGACACCAGAAATTACACTGTGGTTATAGTCTCAATTGCGCCCACAAAGGAGCAGCATTACAGCACATCGATGTTGCTATACTCACATAAAAACTCACATTTTAATTTTCACTTTACTTAGTGTAGAAGGCAGTAAAAATCCAATCAATTTAACAAAACTCACTGGAGCTGTGCTATTGAACAGAAAATATACTAGTGGGGCTTTGCACATACTGCAGGCTTTTCATTAATGCACAAGTTCAGCCTAGCATAATCTGAGTACAGATATAATACGGTATACGTTTGAACATGCCCCCTGCTTACGATGCCAGCCATGCTACCCCAGGGCCTGCCTACCATTTTTAGCTGGTGAGAAGAAGTTGAAAACAGGGGAGAAGATGGTCCCAAGCAGGGTCGTCCTGGGAGGGCTGGTGGGCACCTCAACGGCCGTCGTCGTCTCCTCCAGACTGCCATTGGGCTTCTCCTTACTTCTGTCATGATTGGTTGCCTCTGCAGAGAAGTAACAGGTTTAAGAGGGTTAAGAGAGACAAGTGGAAAATTAAGACTGCCGATTTGTTTTTTTTTTTCTCTGAGTGACACTCACGTCCATTGAGGGAGCCTCTCCTGCCAACCCTGCTGATAGTCTTGCGGGGGGTGTTGGTGTTCGGGGTTGTAGAGGTGATCAGGTTGTTATCCACATCACAGTGGAGGCGTGTCTTCTTGGCTGGGCTCTCCTGCTGCACCTTAAGGAGACAAGACATCATGAAGTGAGACAATTGCGATAAAAGAAAAAAACAACTTTTCAGCTTGTTAAGGAATTTCAGACTAGATGCAGATAGGCTGGGGAAAACTAAAGCAGTAGGTGGCAAGTCTTAAATTAGGACTTAATGAGGAAATACAGGGAGGACCGTGAAGTGACAATATAACTGAAAAACATTCAGAGGCCCTGCAAGTCATTCCAGAGGAAAAGCTTCTTTTAGCCGAGTTGACTTTTCCACTTGTTACTACCTCCTGTCCCTGCACACCAACTCTGTGAGCCAGAAGCTAAAATTAGAGCCGAGTCCGAGTTCTCAGACAAGCTGCTGCATTCCACCAGACATTTCTTGGGAAACATGACACTCTGCACCAAGAAACACTGTATTTAACTCTGCTACCTAGAGTGTGCTGTGCTAAATACAGTTTTAAAACAGAAACATGCCAAAAAGCTTAGGTAACGCCGTTAAAGCAAACACACTGAGAGGAGGGGGACAACTTCTGGTACAATGTTTCGGTGCTCCCAGATGGGGCACCACAGTTATACTGGCATTGGACTTGATTAAAAAGCACGGCCATTTGGTGCGAGGCAGTTACCTTAACAGCATTTCCTCTGATGAACTTCTTGATGGTCGAGAACAGGCCCCTCCCTCCACTAGTAGGAGTGTCTTCTTCTACTTCTGAATGCCTCCTCTTGGTACGGGATGGGCGGCTTGCCAGACTGGGGTTCGGCTGCTGAGACGCCTTGCGCATTCTCAGCCTCATTGTTTTAGCAGTCACATGTAAGGCTGTTTTAGAAAAGAAGACATAGGGAAAGATGGCAGATACGGTAAGAGAGACAGGAAACAATACTGCTGTACAGTGAAGGGAACACACTAAAGCAAATACTTGACTTTTAAAAAAGGGATAAGCCAATGTGGTGTATCTATCTGTAGTGGGGTAATACTGCTGCATTTCTGCCAACATCTGGATGCATTCAAGATCCCATTTCACTTGCATCACAGCAGCCACAGCTGGCTTTACTTCCATTGATACAGTAAAGAAAAAAAAAAAAAGAGAAAAAAAACATTACCCAGGATCTTAATGAAGGCACATACAAGATCCATGTTTAAAGTAACAAACATGTTTGCACCCAATCTAAACTGAAACAGATCTGAAGGAAATAAACTTCTTAAATCTGTAGATTGAGAGATTTCATTAGTCAGTGGAGTCTTCGAGTCCACACAGGAAAGACTTGAAAACTATTCACAGTGCACTCAGTGAATTGACAGTCAAGCATGCCAGCCCCTTGCGCTTACGTAACAGCAGCCGGCTGAAAATGTGTCTGGACATATCCACAACCTGTCAAGAACCCTAAGCGCACAATAGCACCCTCTCAATACATACTGTACATCCCACACACTCTAAATGTCCTTCACTACATCTGCTTTACATTTTCAAAGGGGTGTACCCATGAGCACATCAGAGGTGTACGTGCCGTTGCTCAATCGTGCGCACATAAAACCACCAGCGGGTGCTTTAACAGCATCAGAGTACATGCTAACATTAAAGTAACAGGCGGGCAGGACAAGTGGGACAAGCCTGAAAGTTCTGACTGCTCAGTGTATCCAATAAATTATTAGCTCTGGTCAGTGAATTTACACGAATGTCGATGCACTAGTTTGAGAGGAATTGACTCCCTTATTTTATTACAACGTCCAACATAGCACTCAGATCAAAAATGTCTTGGATTTGGGGGTGACACTGAAAAATGTCATATGCTACAACATCTACTGGGATACATTTTACAGTACAATTCTCATTTCAGAAACAACAAATATGTCTACTTTAGAGTTAGAAACCTGATTAACCCTGATTGTGCCAGAGATTTTTGTCAGGTTTACAGACGAACAATCAAGGTCTTTATGAGAAGTAAACTGCATTGCCATCATGTTAAGACAACATGTAATACATGACAGTTTTCTTATATTGCACTAATGCCAGTTGTAGAGGAAGTAAAACAGCTGACTAGATGCTGAGCTTGGGTACAACTTTGGGTTATATTATCGCCTTTTGGCTAAAATTCTTTATTTTATTTGTTTTGGAGGGTGAAAAATAATTTCACAGTCACAGCATTTTGACTTGACAGGAAGCTATACAACACAGTGTTTTTGCCAGTTCCACAATAATAAATGTCACCCATTTGTTATACTGGATCAGCTGACTGTATGCCTTTTTTTTTTTTAAAAAAAAGTGGTCTTAACTACTATTTTAACAAACTTTTTTTTTTCTACAAAAGTATATAGTGTTTTGCAAAATGTCTGATGAATAATTTCACTTAAGAGGATAAGTCTCACACTTAACTGCAGTTCAGTGCTCTACTCACCACAGTGCTATTGTTTGTCATTACTTGTTGTTTAGGCTGCACAGTTAGATCTGATTCCCATGTCCACTCTGCAAGTGGCTAAAATCCTGCTTGATAAACTGCATTGCCTACTGTTTAACACTATCTCTACTTGCTTCATTTAGACAAAATGATGCTCGTTTTTTGTGACAATTTCTTTCAATTAAACGAAGCAGATGGAGAGAATAACAAAAGCTTTGATGTAAATATGTTGGTGAAGCTCATGTTTGGTTTTTTTTGGTGACAGAGGCACTGATTCAACTACATGGATATTTCAAGCTGCAGTATAAATTGATGCAAATCTCAACATGTTGTCCTAAATTGGTAATGCTGTTTGTCTCTGTGACCACAGCAGAGTTTGAGTGTGTTTGGTAAATATCCTCATAATGTCCAACACTTTCACCTCATCACTTTACCTTTTTATAGCTGATCCACTAACAGTTAAAGCTGTAAATATTTAGCCTCCTCTGCCAATAAATTTACCCTGAAACATTTGGGGGAAAACTGACTGATACTGCAAACTTGGCATACCTCCTGACTCTACTGTATGAGATCATCCCTGTAATGTGATTAACTAAAGTATATCAAATATGGACATTTTACAGAGGTGTTGCTCCTTGAGGAATTATTACAGTATGCCTATTATTAGTATCATATTGCTCCCAAGTCTTGTATTTCTTTGCTCTCCTGCTCTTGTGCCTTGCAGTGTCAGTATGTACAACACGTCAAGTTTTCTTGTTGCCGACGAAATAGAAATAAAGTGTCCTTTATATTTCCTGAGTGATCGGGGCTCGCATGGCAGCAACATCATAGATGTTCAAACATCCACCTTTCTTGACAATCACCCTCTAACCAAGGATCATGCACACAGCTCGGTAGGAGCAAGTGAGCGGGAAATAAGAACATGCATGCCCCCGAGACTGCATGAGCGAGCTAGCAAAACGCTAGCCATGGAAACACGGCGGAGAAACAAGTGAGGCCCTTCAGATCCACCGCGGGTATCAGTCCGAGGCTAAGGGTTGCTAACTGCCTCAAGGAGGTGGCTCGTGAACACATCATTGTTGAGGAAAAAAATAAATTTAGGCTGATGACACATCTGGTGCAGTTACCTCAATCTTGTTCAAATCAACGTTTGTAAAAGTCGCACTAACAATGTCCACTAAGCTTCCCAGATGAGCTAACGCTACCTACATGAAACATGGGGTCGTGTTACGCGTCAGGGGTTATGAAGGTGTGTAACACAGCTTTGTTGGAGAACAGTATGATTTAACACTGTCGGATTTTACATGTTGTGTCTACAGTTAACGTTACACTGTCCGTGCAACTCGGCATTCCGGTTTGAGTTTGCAAACAGCGGCTAATTTTAGCGTTTGGCTAAGGCAAGCCCGACGAGGCTAACTCACTGTTAGCAAACCAGTGCAGCGAAGTAACGTTAAAATTATAATAAGTAAAGCGAGGCATATTATTTAGCTGACGGCTGTGAAGTTTGCTGAGCGGTTTGATCCGACTGCTTCCCCGTATTGTGAACATTGTTAATGTTTGAGTTAATACTATTTGACAGTGAAACTGGTCAGACATCGTTAATCAAAACAGCTAACGTAAGCTAACATATAACGTTATCCAAATGATCCGTTGATCCAGTTAATGTTATCTTTGGCTAACAATGCAGCTGATGGGATTGCAGTTATTTCGTTTGTAAGGTTATGTGGACATGTCCTGCTCAACATCAACTGGAAGGACATTACATGGATGATACGGTGCTGGCTAACGTTAGCTAATGTAAGCCTAGCAAAGTTCTGTTGTGGAATGCCAATATGGAAGACATTAGCCTCAATGCTAGCTAGCAGACTTATCCAAACGCTAGTTAAGGTAAACTGTTTACCGTTTTAACCAAATTCAAATAGTTGCACATTATGTGGTTGGTAGTCTGGCAAAGACGTATTGAATGGCTAAGTTACCAAGAATAGAAGAAAGCTAAAATTAATTAAGACGTCGAGTGGACCTGAAATTAGCCAGGTCCGCGGTAGGCCGTGTTTTAGCTACCCTTTAGCCAACTATGCTACGTAACTTAGCTTAGTACGGCTAGCTAGCGTTAACCCTGTCTAGCCGTGTTGAAAAACTGCTTCAGGCTAACAGATGTGTATAAGCAGGGAAGGAAAACATTTATCCTGTTGTTAGCCAACATTACATAAACCACTAGCCAAATATGACAAATGCATGAACACGGTTGGTTGACGTTGCCGACTTACTTTACGGTGACCCGCAGTATCTGGAGACAACGACTCAAGACCGATAAACCATCACAACAGATGCAGCGGTTGTTTTCGTGATCCTGATCCGACTTTTTCCTGTATATCTGCTCAAGGGCCGTCTCTGAAATGACACATCGTTGTGTTACCAGGCGCCATTTCCCGCCTCTGCTCCGTCTCTCCGCGGCAGATACCCGTATGGGACACAGACACACCCCCTTACCTCTCAAAAACACCAGCCAGTCTGCAGCGGAGAATAACACTCAGATCTTTCTTCTTGCAGCTTTGATGAAAAAAAAAAAAGCCCGTCTTTAAGACTGCTCTTTTCAGGCAAGTAATAAAAAACCTAATATTCAAAAGGCGAACAATTGGTCGGACGTTTCTGAATATCTGTCTATAAATACACTCAACAGATGTTTTATCATTACTGAAAAGAAAAGCTGAAGACATACCAATTGGGACCTGAAGGCAGACACCCATGACAGGCTTTGCGATTAGAAAACAGCAGCCTGGTTCATCAAAAAGCTGCATCACCTGAGTAATCCAATCACTGCTGAGTGATAAACTCACTTCTACTCATACATTGACTCTAAAGCACCGTCACAACTTAGAAATGACATGTAGCATCACCTTTAATAAAATTAAATTACATTCAATGTCCCTTTCCATGAGAAATTAATTTTCCTGGCTGCACAAACAGAACTGATTTCATGTTCACGGATTTCCCTAAAAGCGAAGAATCAGGTTTCCTCAGTACAAATGGTAACAGTTCAACTACATTATGTACAAGAGACCTCATTAATGGAAGCATGTGTACAGTATGTCAGTCCCATATGTGCTTGGTTAATCTCTGCACACCACAGAGGATACTAACATCGCTCTAAGTATTGCTTAAGCATCAGTATTTTGCTCAGTTTGATTATTAATTAAAAAAAAAAAGTTTCAAATGCATGCAATGACATAATTTAAAAAAAACAAAAAAAAAAAAAACAGAATGAGGAGCACTTTTGAGTGTCTGTCACAAGGAAAAGAAATTGATTTAATAGGCCATAAGCGAAGTCCTTGGCATTTGTAATGCATTCCCACTCCTGTAAAAGAAAAAAAAAAAAAAAGGTCTTCTATGTATGAGTCCCAAAAATTGTGTTAGAAAGGCAGAATGCCGAATTAGTCTCTCTGATAAACTTCTCAGGTGAGGAGTGTTTGTATCAGGCAACAGCAACCTGAAAAGAAAATCAGCAAAAAACTAAACAAAAACAGTTCGACCTGGAAGCTCAGGTGGGAGTCAGCTGGGCTCTTTTAGACCAGTCCGTTATGAACCGAGACAGTTATCAAATAACAAAACTCAACAGTCATTGTACAGGATATCATCTCTACTGTCATAACTTAGAACCATTAGCAAATCCACAGCAGCTCAGGACAATGCCATGATTTTTTTCCTTTGTATTATGTTATGTTATTCAGAATTAATTCATTAGTTGCAATGTCTGTTTATTCAAAATAGTCCATGACATTGAGGATGCGACCTATAAATTCTTCAACATACTGATGTTCAATCTATTTTGTCAGAGAAGACCTTGGCTTTAGAGGAAGGTCTGAATATTTTTAATGAGTTACGGCGGTAAGAGTTCCCATTCAAAGAATGTCAATGGCTTGATGTCTTTTCCCATAATCCACAGCCCGGTCTCCCTGCATGTCCCGATCGTCATCATCTGGAAAAAATGAAAGCAACACAAACATTAGAGATTAACTAGTAGCAATAAGCTCACTGAAGATCTGTATCCGTGCTCTATTGTCACATCAGAAAACTTATATTTTTGCACAAAAGGTATCTTAACTATGTCCTCTTGACCAGTACAATCACATCAATCGCTTGATCAGTCTGTTACAGTGTACATCCATAAAAGAAATGGTCGTATACAGTACAGTCAGGATGTATCAGAGTTTTTGTTCTTCATTGTTTTATAGATAGTTCAGAACTCTAATGTCCATCTTGTATGAACAGCGTAGAACTTACAGCTCTTTTTTATGCACTGTTGCTCTTATTTAGCAACAGTATGATGATGTAGAAGAAAATTCATTGAGAGGATGCATCTAATTTTTGTTTACATTTGTTTAGCATATTATCAGCTTTCTTGCTGGCCATTAGAATAACAAGGACATAATCATTTCATTGAAATTGGAGACTGCATACAAACTGAACAGTTTACCAGAGATATAATACATAAAAATGACAAATAACAGCCATACTCAAATCACCGGGGTAACACAACGTAGATGGATGGAAACAAACGTTATTCTCTCCAAATGCAGTGTTGTTAGACGGTCGTCAAATATTATAACTCAGAAAAAGGAAATTCATGGCAGGTAACAATAAAACAAAGACAAAATAACACGGGCATGCATTTCAATATTTCAAGGAGAACACAGACACATTCACAAACACAGTGAGCTATATTTATCTACTGGTCTAGATGTGGGTCAGATGTTTGGTGGGCACAGACAGGTGGTATAGCTAAAAAGAAGCACAGGCAGGACAGAAAATACTAGATGGCAAATGAATTACTCTCACAGAACCGCCAAGTTCCCGGGTCAGGTTTTCCCAATGCATGGGAGAATAGGGTGCTAACATTGTTACTGTGTTCATACAGTAAACAATGCCTGACACAATTCAGTTACTGGTCTGGAACTGCATATATGGCAGTCCTGCTTTGACCCCGAAGGCGTTAATTCTTAAATATCTGTAGTTCATGACGGATTCAAGGACCAAACTCAGGGTACTGTGAGCTGTCACGACAAATGCAAGGGGGCGGCAGCAGGACAGGGGTGGAGGGAGGGAGCAAGGGAGGAATGGTGGATACACATCTGGTGGGGCAATCCAGTCCCCCAACCTGGCTCACCTTGAACGTCTTCCTCCCCACCATCACCATCCTCTTCCTCATTGTAGGCCAGCTCGGCCTGCTTGTCGGCCTCATACTCACCAACGTTCCCATCGTCCCCATTGTAGTCCGCTAGCTTAGAGCCGTGTTGCGGATCTACTGGGGACTCGTTCTCATCAAAGAACCGGCCTGCAGGAGGCAGAGAAGGGCCTCATCAGGAAGGGAGGGAAGCGAGGGCAGTTGTAGGGAGGAATGGCTGAAATACTGCATAGTGAATGCATGAAGGAATAAGTGATCGCATGAGGAAGATAACAAAAGATAAGGAAGATGGGGTGAATGAATACACGCTGGCGGGTTAGTTAGAAGACATGTTTTTGAAGGATAAAGGAAAGTCAATCATGGATTTGAAAGCAGAGAGCCAAGTGGAAATGAGGGACTGTTAAAAGTCTGGAAAGCACCGAGTGCTAATTGAGTCACAGATGATTATCTGTACAATCCAATCAATCAATCAATAAAGAACAATAGCCCTGCTGTAAATTCCATCTAATGTTTGTTTTTGTGGGTACTGTGAGAAGTGCTGATTCACCTCAAGGGTAATTCAAAAGTCCATAGACAGAGTTAAACATGGTGTTTCATTCTAACACCTCTATTAAGATACGCCTCAGTTTAATGCAGCTTCAGATACAGGAGCTTGTTTGCCTTTAAATGTTGTTGTTAAAATCAGAAAAATATATAAATTAACTTATCAATTAATATATTAATTAACTGAAATGGTGTTTTTACTCATAGATCTGTAGTAGCTATCCAGTCTATATCGCAGAGGCACCTGAGGCTGTTTAAGTTCCTATCTGCCTCCTACAGATTTGAGATGATGTCGTGCTGATCACGACAGGACTGGGTGGGGACTGGAGATGGACTGAGCCCAGCAGCGTCTTTGGGCTGCTGATGTCTAGTGAGCGCCAGATGCTGCCAAAAGCGCGACATCTGGTGGGTGTCAGGTGTTAATCTGCCATAACAGGATGCAAGTATAAAGCAATCAGAGGCGGGAGATTAGAAGAAAAACAAAATGAAGACGTGAACTGAATACAGTCCGTGTTTTAAGCAGTGGAGCTGCAGAAGGTGAGGTGGATGTGTAAGGGAGATGAAAGAAAAGAACATGTGGAAAACGGAGGAGAAGGAGGGAGAAGAGGCAGCGGAGCAGAGCAGAAGCCAGGCAGCAGGAAAGGATCATCTGGGAGCCAGGTGTGTGTCATTTGTCTCCTCTCCTCTGCAACAGAGCCCCCTCTCTACTCCCTGACAGTGCTCCTACCCATATTTAGACGTGACTTACATTCAGATACTCATTTCATGAAAATGTTATGTAGAGGAAGGGGCATAACCAATTAGCAATGGGCAAAATACACACAGATGGCATGTCACCAAATAGTATTGTACTCTCTGCGTTGTCAACCGTCACAGAGAGCTGAGCGACAGCGGCTCAGCCAAAGAGCAGAGCTAACGAGAGTAGCTGTGATCGTACATCTTTCTCACGTGTAATTTTATGTTTCCCCACCTCTCCAAAATCCCTCTGACAGAAACTCCCTCGCAAATTACAGCAATCCCAGTTACAGTGTCATAGAGGAACTCACTTTGGCGGTGGTGCACCGGCTCCACTGGAACTTGGTCTTTGGTGTGGTGAGCCTGGATGGGGTTGGGCACCTGGGCAGGGTTGGGAGGCAGAGGAATCCCCTTCAAGTGCTCGCTGTCACCCTTGACATTGTCAGGAGCTGACGATAAGACAGAGACTTAGGTGCATGCATGACCAAAGTCAAATGTTGAAAATACCAAAATGTTCTTTGTTACATCACCTGCTACAACTAAATCGCTTGAGCTACAACATGACTACTTCACATTCGAGGGAAAACTAATGTCTTCTTATATATCATTAAAGAAACTGTCAATGAATCCTGTAGCAGGATAACAGTTATCTGCTCTTGCTTTTACTTAACCAAAGATTCAGTGAGAGGATGTGGTGCATTCTGTACCTCGTAGTTGTCTTTGCTGTTCTCCCAGCTCGTCTGCCTTGATACCTGCCTTGTTGTCCTCTTCAAAAACTATGGGTTTGTCTGCCTGTTTGACGATGCTTGGAGCCGCAACCACTGCAGCTCGGCCGTCCACTCTGTCCTGCTGGAGCCTGGGCTGGTCCAGGGACAGGCCCTGGCCCCCAGGGCCATCAGCTGCCCCGACTCCAGGTCCAGCACCAGCTCCCACAACCAGATCAGGGGCCTCATCGTGCTTCTGAGTAATGGCTGGTTTCTTCAAGGCTGGAGTTAAATCAAGTGGCAAAGTGAGACAAAGTTGGTGAATTTTTATGTCTGATGTGCCATAAGGACAGACATTTTTCTTTTCCTGACGTTCAGTGACGTCTTTTCAGTCACGTCACTGAACTGAATATAACGTACATTAGTAGGTGACTGTGAGTCACATCTGTAGTTGGTTGGTCAGTTGTTTTTCTCCAAATTGGGTTCAATTTCACATTTTTTTTTTTTTTTTAAACATTCAAGTTTTTATTTCACTTCTCACTGTGAGACAAATTGACATATGACAGTATAAAAATAAAACATGGTACAGAGTCATGTATACAAAACAATATAAAACAAGAGAAAGAAAAAGCTATCTTGTACCAGGAGTGCCTTCTCGCAGTTTTATTTAATTTCACAGTTTTTAACTGGTTAACTGACGTGTTGGTAAAAGATCTCGCCTGTTTGTAAGCCCCTCAACAAGTTGCAGGTTCAAAATCATACATTAGTACATTATTTAAAAAAAAACTCATTGGGATAATCTTTATTATTGTTTTACGTGGCCTTAGTCGGGCCACACTGCCTTCAAATAGCCTAAATGTCACTGTAAATGTAGATACCTCCCACATAATTTTCCTCACACATTAATTCACTGGGTTTGTTTGATAGTTCTGGTCCTTTGCTTACCAAATTGCACATCATCGATTTTTCCCACCTCACTGTCTTCAATACCAGGCATGCCAGCGTCACTTCCAGGCTTACCCATGTCTTCTGCAACAGAGCAGAAGGAACACAGTTAGTGGATATGCTGACGTTAAAAACATTCCCCGTTAGACAATTGCATAAACAGAATTAACACACACAGGAGAACTAACAAAGCCTAGTTACCATATAGATTAAATTGATGGATAACTGATATGAGCAATTGGTGCATGTGCATTCTACATATAGAATGTAAGTGCATATCAACATTGAGAAGAAAAGTCAAAGACGGTAGAAGCTTTGTTTGACACAGTCACTGTACCTTTTAGATCTGGAGTGTCGTGTCGGTGTGTGGCCACCGTGTGGCGCTCTCCAACCATCTCCACACCTGCTACTCCCTCCGCATGTCGGCCCGTCACTACACCCTTCTGGCCGTCCATTACACTCTGATGAATTATCAAATGTGAATGAGAAAAAGGAGCGGGAAAACAGAGAGAATTCAGCTCAGTGATTAGAGGAGCTTTAACACATGGAGACACGGAGGATAACTGATTGAGTTTGGCAGCTTATATCAACACATCTGTGTTATAATATTAAAAAGGACTGAATAAATGCAAACATTTCACTATTTACTGAAGAGTTCCAGGGATGATCACTATCTTGTTTATTGAGGTTTTTATCAATACTAACCTGTCTTAGCTTCAGTGCTTCTTCCTCCAGGGTCTTTTTCGTTTCTTCATATTCGTCTTTCAGTTGTGCAATCTGACGTCCACACTGTAAACTGGTTAACACACATTCCATGTAAATTTCACCCAAATTATCTGGAAATTTATTTCACCGTACAATAAAAAAGTGGTTTGTGCAGGCGAAGATTAATTTTTGGAAAACTGCAAACCTGAGCTAAGTGCAAATCTTTTTTAATAACATCCAATATAAGTGAAATATAACTGATTAGATCAGCCTTATAATGAGACAAGGAAATAGGAAATTAAGATAACCAATTACTTAATTTTAACCGGATTATAGTGGATATTCAGCTGAAAAATCAATAACTGTCATAATAATGGCTAATTCGGGGAGCAAAAATTCACATTTTGAGACATGGCTTGTAGACTAAAAGGAAATTGTCATGATTTAACATACCTCTCATACTCCAGTTTCCTCTCCAATGTAGTGCTATTTTTCTTCACTTCTCTTAGCTGCTCCTCCTGTTTCATGAACTCCTGCTTCAGCTCCTTTAGCTGCTCTGTTTGCAGCAACAAACACAAACACACAGAGGCTTAATTCTCGTCTGCTACACAAACCATAACTATAATGCTTCCCAGAGACAATCAAGACAAATCACGTATTGGAGATTTCTACTGGTGTGTTTGAGTGCCCTCTGCTGGTCAGACATATCGTACCTTTCAGCCTCTGGATTTCTGTCATTTGGGCTGTGACATCGCCCTGCAGCTTCATCTGTGTAGGGAAGAGGAAAGACAGGTTCACGCGTCATATCAGATGAGAGAGAGAGCCACATACTTTTAGACTCTTCTACACCGAAAACCAGGTCAATCAAAGTCTATTAAGAGTAGCCCCGCTAAGCCATAGATGACTAAGTCGTGCGACAGGTTCGCTTATTAGTAGACAGTTCCACCATTTACACCTGGAAAACAGGTTTGTCTTGTTTTTCTGTGTAATGAGGCTTCACAGCACAGATGGCTCTCAATGTGACATTCTGTAGAAGTATTGCTACAAGGCACTACGTTCCTGTCAATCATAACCAGTATGAGGTGTTGGATGTTAACCCAACGCCTGGTCGCTGATTTCATGCTGAGAAATAATGGGTTAGGATTTACACTGGTGATTGAAATATGATGAAAGCGTCTCACTCAACTACGCAATTGTCTTTGTAACATGCTGAAAACACAGACACAGAAATTGGTGGCTCATGTGTAGGTGGTTTGTGGTCTTTTTTAGGCAGGCTTTTCTTAAGCACTTTAGTGTAAACAGAAACCCGTGTGCACTGTGATGCAAACTAGTACAACAGCTCTGTAATAACCAGGGCAGATGTGAAACTTAAAACTCCTGCAGCCCACACTGATGCTCGTTGTGACGGTATCAAAGGATACGTTCAGCTCGGAGTGTACACTCTCGAAGGAAGGGAACAAGTTAAGGGAGGAGGGAAAGGGGAAGGAAAGTTGGACATTGGCCTTTAAAAGTGATACATCAATAAAGTCGATCTTTTGAATGTCAACCGCTTGATCTCTGTAAGTTTGAAATGTGTCTGACAAAAAAAAAAACTTCATTCATCATAAAAAGCGCCAGTTGTGGTTATCATGTCAACACTTTTACATTACAAATGGTGACTAGTTTTGAAGTGGACATAAAGAATCAAAAGTCCACAAAAGCTCACAGCCTCATTAGATAACAAAAAATACAGATGATGGCAGATGAGCTTTGAGTGGGGAAATAAAACAGAGAAATGAGGCGCATGTACCCATACGTAAAACGATGTTTGTAGCATACTGAGCATATCTATGGAGGTGATTTATGCCTCAGGAGGGATTTGAGAGATTTCTATGGATATACTTCTTTTTTTTTCCCCCCATCTTTTCCCTTAAAACTTTGACTTTCCAATCCATTGTGATCGCCAGAGTTCTTACGAGACTTAACTGAGGCACAAAGGCAATGAGGAAAGAGCAGATAGCATCAATGTCAACTGTTGTCAAGACCAAGTCAACATCCTGTTACTCGCCCACAAGTAGTTAACAGCTTCCCTGTGCAGCCTGCTGAGAGCGGCCGACAATATGGACAGACTGTTTACACACTGTATGAAGAACTATAAGCTTGCGTGATTCATTCTTGCATCTAAAGGATACACAACTATATATGTTTATATATATTTATATACACACACACACACGCTGCACTGTGTGGAAGCCAGCAAAGACTCAACTGTCACTATTTTCTCTGCATTGCAGACTCCTCACTGTATGTAGCCTACAACTCTGTTGAAACAGGGTTGGGCTGTTTACAGACCAAAGGAGTGGAACAACTGCTATTCAAAACCCGCCTTTATCTTGATTACGGAAACAGGGAGCCGGATACTGGAGTTACAACCAAGGAGCTTAGATTCCTCTTTATTCCACACTCCACCATCTGTACTCGCCTCAACAACAAGAATATCCAAGCTGCAGCTAAACTGTTTTTAATCTCTTCCACAGCGATGCTTTTCTGACAGTTCGGTTTCCAAGAGGGATTTTCGTGTCAAAAATGATGAATAAACATTTGGAATAAACACATAAATGGTCAGTAAAACATGCCAGTTTGTAGAAAATTAGACAGCGCCAGCACAACAGGTGACTAAACAGATGACTAAATGTTATAGGGCCATTATTTTTGCTATAATTTAATCTGGCCTCATAATATGGGACTTGGCTCACAAACACAGTGTGTGATGGGCGGCAGAAGAGAGGTTTCAGGATGGGTGACAGGTGACTCCTGTTGATTTAGCCAAGTTTAATTACACACCTTATTGACGAGCTTGTATAGCCATTATAATACTTATATGGCCACTTGCAGGTCACAAGATAAATGACTCCACTCACGAAGCTGGTGGGAAATTCAGCTTTGCAGCAAATATTGAGCTAAACAATAACTGTTACTCTTCACCTTCCTCTAGCCGGATGTTCCGGCAGATTACCTTGCAAATACACTTTTGTTTCTTTAGCATACAAGTCATTAATCATCACTGACTAGGGATAAGTTTGACAAGTCAGGATCTAATCTTTTTCTCACAATAATCCCAAATATCTTTGATGTTGGAGACAAGTCATGTTAAAATTATGATTCAAAACTCTTGAGATGTCTCATCTCATGTGTCCTACTGGATGGGCTTCCACACCAGCAGTGGGGTTTGACTATAATGCAATGCCACACAGTGGATAAACACGAGTTAAACAAATGTATTCATGTCCATGAAAAATAGACAGACTGGATGCAAATTAAAAGGATCCCCCCCCCCCATCTGTTGTCTAAACGCCTCCCAGGGCAGATGGACACGCACTGATGTTCAGAGGGCGCAGGGACACATAGCACAGTGAACTGCCGGTTGGGTCACTCACAGTGAACACATAAAGCCACAAAAAAAGTGTAAAAACCTGCTGATAAAATGAATAAATAAAATTAACAATACTGCATGAGAAATTTGTTTGTTTTCCTTTGAGTGTGTGAGCGCGTCTTTTATTCATCCAAGTTCAAGTATTGGGAGATAGGTGGGAGAGATGCTGGGAGATTTTAAATGTGAACAGCAGAACAACCAAGCAAACCCAATCAATTTTACTGGACCGAAAAAACAGTATTGTGTAGGACGAATGTGGACTGCCTCGGCTTATCTCGTGATTTAGAAACGAGGATCAACCGATGACTAAAAGTAGGCGGATCTGTAGTGGAAATCATGCAGGATTTTACCAGTGTACCCCAAAGTCCATTACTTACGTGATAATATCATCCACACTTAAAGACATAGCAACTCACGGCTTAGTGGCATCGGCACAGTTACTCTTTCTCTCTTCCAAAACCTAAATGGCTTCTAAATGACCACTATGTTGGCGAAGCAGGACTCAGGTGAAAAGCAGCTGAGGCGGATGGAAGTTTGTGGATGAATGAGCTGCATAAATCATCATCATCATCATCATCATCTCCCACTTTGTCCCAAAGACCACTCTAGACTGACCGTTGCCCTCTTCATGATGACTGTACCACCTTGCCTCTTTCAAGTAGAGATAAAACAAAGATAAAAATTAACCAAGACCTTCCGTCATGAGTTACGCAAGTTGTCAAGTATATGTTTTATCAGACAGAGTGGGAGGAATACAGCAGCATAATGGTATGGCGATTTAGGTTATTGCACTATTGTAATGTTGTAATAGTGCTTAACTTACCTACATGCTTAGAGAAATGAATAATTAACCTGCTTTGTCAGCATACTTCCATTACTTTTTACTCTCAGAGAGTATCCCACTCATGCCTAGATGACATGAAAGCCTAAAAAGTGATGCAGACGCAGCTGAGAGATGTCTGGAGCCAAAAGCGATGATACTTGACTTTGCCATTGTCGTCTAGCTCTACCTGAGAGAGGTTTTGACAGAGGGCTTCTCACCACCCCTCTGTTCAAACACTGCCTATCTCTGACCATGTCTGCTGGCGGTGGATGTCAGTAAACACGGTGCCAGCGAAGTTAAACTTGGGATCGGACGTCTCTACTCTACCTTTTCATCAGTGCACTTTTTGATGAGCGCCTCTCGGGCCTGCAGCTTGCCCTCCAGGACGCTGTAGTCTCCATCCTTCTGGTCGATCTGCTTCCTGTGCGTCTCCACCTGCACCATCAGCTCCGAGTTGCGCTTCTCCAGCCGGCTCCGCGCCGCGTCCGTGCGCTTCACCTGCGTCTGCACCTCGGCCAGCTCATCCAGCAAGCGGCCGTGCCTGTTGGACACTGTCCAGTAGTTGAAAGACAGTATGGCGATGATCACCATCAAGAAGATGAGGATGAAGGACGGCAGGCGGCCTCCCCGTCGGTTTGCGCCAAACCCAACCATTTCAAAAACAAAGTGTAACGTTACTTCAGGTTGTTTGCGCAACCTACAGAGCTGAATGAGCGTATTCTCCCGCTGTGAAACACATCCGTCTACGTGACATGCCGCGTATATGCGGCAACCCTTCGGAAAAGCAAACAGCACACAGACAGACAGTCATCAATGTCCGAGACTTTTCACATTTCTACTGAGCTTTACTCTTCTTCCTCCTTCCGCACGCTGCTCATCTTCTCTGCAAGTCGTCCGGCGTCAGTGTGTTGGATGAAAAACGCCCGCAGGGACGTGGCCTAGCTCAGCTGGCGACGTTAAGACACAGCAGACGAGACTAGACGTGGACAGCCACACGGCACCGTGGCAGCGAGGAGAGAAAGCACGAATCACACAGCTAGTTAGCTAAATAACACGAGCCCACGGCTACTCCTCTGTCATGGTTGTCTAACAAGCTCCGCGGGGCTGCGTGTGCTGACGGCCTGAGCTCCTTTAAACACGGATTTGCCGTCAAATGAGACCTCTGCTGATTTTCGATCCCGACTTGACGTTAACGTTAGCTCCCATTGACGTTACCGCTGTCCGGCTAACCTCTCCACACTTAGCTAGCGACGGCACATGCGAAGTCACAATCAGCCCAAAATGTTGTTTTTTTTCCACCATAAGAAGTGTCGTTTCTTCCTGCGGAGGACGGGTGTAATCTCTGTGATATAACTACCCGGAGCCCGACAATCAGTGAGGGCACAGGCTTTGTGTCACAGTGTCCACGGCTCGCTGCCTGCCAGACATGATTTCTGCGCTGTGTGAAGCTAGCTTCAATCGGCCCGCGCCACTTCCGCTCTCTGCTACCAAGGCGCAACTGCGTTTCAAAATAAAAGCCCGAACACAGTAGCGTTTAGCATCACAAACCATGTGTGGCGTTTATCTCTTTATGGCATTGCTTTTTTCTTTTGTTGAAGCGCATGAGCCGCTCTCTGGGCTGATGGACGGAAATAAGCTACACGGAGAAAGCAATAAAACTGTATGAAAGCATATGGCGAGCAGTGCTGTAAAAACCGGAAGTACATGGCTGCATGGATGAGGACTTTACAGATCTAATGAAACATGGGTCCAGATTTAATAATTTATTCATATTATGGATATGAGGCCAGTGTCGCGTGTCAGCATTTAAAACAAAAGCCTGCAAATGCCTTGGCACGACAGTAATTCTATTAGAAATATTCAGTCCACTCAAACCTAGTGTGCATACCTTACTTCTCCTTATCAGGCTCCCCTTTCCCACTTGCCTGTTATCCAGTTGGTAGAAATTAAATGTGTATTCTTATTGTGCAGCAAAAACAGAAAAAAAAAACCTAATTTGAGATTAAAAAGCAGCACTAGGAAAAAAACGTTTTTGCCATTTACCACGTAAAGATTACCAACAGTATTATTTTACTTTCATGAAACTGATCATTAACACACATTAACACTAATCAGCCTAGAGGTATTCTGTGTATTACCTAACTGGAAGGCCCAGGTGCTGTACGCCATTGCTAGGTATGTAAGCATGCAAGTAAATCAAGATATGACTATCTGGATTGTTTCCAACTACATACCTGTGAATGAAATCTATAATAAAGATCACTTGTTTTGTTGTTTATGTGCACCTGTCTTTGTTCAGCTATGTTGTCCTTGTTTTTAGCTGCATGTCCATTTCTAGCTTTCCCATAAGGTCTTGAATTGTGTGTGAGTGCACTGAGAGCAACTTAAAACCTGAGTCAAATACTCTGTATGTACCTGTACTTGGTCAGTAAAGCTGATATTGATTCGTATATTTTTATGACTGGTGTTCACACAAGATAACTCACTTTTAACCTTTGGTCTAGTTGCTGAAAGAATTGCCAGTGGATCAGTCCCAGCATCCAACACTGACCAAAACAAGCATTACTGGGTAACATCATTAACTTGAATAAAAAAAACAAAACAACCTTCATATTGTCTATTGTCTCTGTTTCAATTATTTTGGCCCTGGTTCAGGTCACCGGATGTTCAAAACACCTGCAGATTGACATACATGAGTCAGAAACATTCACTGAAATAAGACCTCAAACCACAAGATACAAACTCATATTTTATTGTAACACTGATAAGAATTGTAACACAATGAGGTAAGTTAAATAATCCACATCTGTGATGTTCTTGAACCAGCGGCACCACAAAATATTCACCACCCTATCAGTGACAGCTCCACAAAGTCTGCAAGCAATGGCAAGTAATGCCAAGTCGGTTCACCTCACAGTTTAATACAAACATGTTTCTTTCTGCTTCTTATGAGGACAGGAGGAATACTGGTAACATAATCTCCTTTGTCTTTCAGTCACAGATCCAAACTTACCAGCTGTGTAGTTGTTTCTTTTTTTTTTTTAAGAGATGAAACTCAGTAGAAAAGATCCCCTGAGGGAGAAACATTCTTTTGTTTTTCTGATGAGAAAGAAGCCACGACAGACACTGGCAGGCTCAGTCTGAGTTTGCTACCATTTCTGCTGATGACTTGGCACGTTCTCACAGGGCACTAGGAGATACAGTATGAGACCATTTCAGTGTGCCTGTGCTGCAGTCACACTGTGAAAATAACTGATCTTTCACCGCTGGAAGGGATATGAATCTCCCTACAGACGCTTGCTTCGCAGCACTGCGTGGCTGCAACACCAACACCCTGAAATGCCCTCAAAGTTTTAATCCGAGTCCTTGTTGAGAGAGTGGTCAGAGAATAGTCTCTTTGCACTCAAGGCTTTGTTCAGAGGAAGGGGTGTCCAGTGGGTTGGTGGAGGCGCTGGTGGTTTGTGGGAGGTGTTTTGGACGGCGCATGGAAGGGGACAAACTCAAAGCACCACAGCTCTGGAGGTGAAGATCCTCGTGGCCACGCTTCCTGGGACTGCCAGTGATGCGCTGGGTCATCACCTGCATGACAGCAAATAGCCGAGAATGTTAGAGAGACACACATTCCTAGCTGCTTGTTTTTTTGTTGTTGTTTGCTTTTACATAAGAATCGTGTCCTTGCGCAAGATACTGAACCCCAAATTGCTCCCGATTGGCGGGCCAGCGCCCATCATGTGTGAGTGTGACAGGCAAACTATGACAAAAAGCTAATAGTGAAGCATTTTGTCCACAGTGCAGTTCTAAGGAAATATCACTGACCACATTTTTGAAGCTGCCATGCTTACTTATCTTCCACAAATGGAAATGGCCACAATGTGAATTTTAAACTCGTTATTAGAAAAAAGAAGAATCAACACCCAAGCTGACTAAATTCACCTAAAACAGAAGCAGGTTTTGTTTTTTATCAGCATTATCAAATTATTGTGTGATACACATATTAATATGGTACTGTGGGCCGTCCTAGAGATGTGCCAGTATACCAGTAAGGTGCCAGTATACAGAGGATAAACACTCTCCATTTAGGTAACAACATGGCCTTTTCTTAGATGTAACCCTCACCATTTTTGTCCCATTAATAGTAAGCTTTTTTTTTTCATTAAAAGTAAAATTAAAAATTAAAAAGTTGTCACTCCATTTTCATCCATCTAACATGTTTGTTCTCTGGGTGTAATGAGCGTTACTGCCTCACAGGGTGGCTATCCTTGTATCTACTCTTAGTCATATACTGCTGACATTCACCTTTAAAAAAAACAGAAATAGAAAGATGATGTAATATAAGATTAAATGAGATAAGACAAGTTTATTGTCTATCACAAAGCAACAGAAATGTTCCCTTGATAAAACTCAACGGACATTTAAAATACATTTATAAACACGCATAACTACAACTGGTAATAACAGAATACGTTGCCTATTTGACTTGGTTCAGAGTGATGATGTTCGCAGAGGGAATAAAAGATTTTAAAGAAATAGGCTACAAACCGATGATTTGCAACACTGGATATGATACACTGTCTAATTCAGTTACCTGATCAATGACATTGGCACTAAAAATGGCCTCCTCCATGTGTTTCTCATCCGACTTGATGACACACTTGATGTTGTTGACAACCTGCTGGACTTCAGGAGGTAGACTGCAGCTTGAGTGCTCCAGGAACTTGGCCACTAGTATTTTGGTGTCTTTGTACATCTTAAGATCAGCCAGAGAGTGCGGGCGTTCATGGGAGGAGTGTGTATGCAGGGCCCGGGATTTAAGGTGGATGTCAACTTTCCTGCCCTCCTTTTGCTGCTTCCTGACAGATGTGTGGCCGGGTTTAGCTCCACCTATGTCTGCTGAAATGTCTGTTGGCTCTGAAGATAAAACAGAAAAGAACGAAAATACATTCTCATTATCAGCTCAGTTAAAATTGGCTTAGGATTTTTTTTTTGCTTCCAGTTTTTTAGATAATCCAATTGGCCCAATGGAGTTTTAAATGGTTTATTTAGCTTATGAAATACAATAGTTTGTTTAAACCATAAAGGAATCATTAATACTTCAATTTAACTAAAAAGAATCAAATCACCAAATTTGATGACAGCTTTTTATATGGTTGTCACTGGGCAGTGACAATAACAAACATTTGTGTCAATAAAGTTTTTCAAATTAGCTCTTCATGCTGCAAGGTCTGCAGTTTGACTTTCAAGTTTGTTTTTTCTTTCTTTTTTTTTGTGAATGCTGTTAAGCAGCAGATATCCTTACCTTGCTCTGGTGATGTATGAGTTGAATCTCCTACTGCAGGGTTATTTGCAGAGGTGCAGCTTGAATTTTCCCCTGTAGAGGGCGACAAGAAACTTAGTGTGGATCAACAAAGAGGGCGTTAGCTGGTTACTGATTCACCATTGCTTATTGGCTAAGAAAGACTGAAAGGCTGCCACTGTTGAATTACTTCATAATCGGTTAATCAGCCAATAATCTTCAGCAGTGGCATGTGTTAATTTAATTTTTATTTCTTTGGTCCGCAAAATATCAGAAAATAGCACAAATTTCGTCCAATCAATAGTCACAGATTCATGATGGTCAGTTTACAATTACTTAAACAGAGAAAAGCAACAAATTGTCACATTGGAGTCTGAAACCAAAGAGTGTTTGGACTTTTTTGCTTGAAAAATGACTCAGAAATGACGGATTATTTGAGTTCCTGTTTAAGGCTGATCACTTTAATGACATTTAGATGGAGATTTTAAGCTGCAGTGTAAGTCTTATGTAACGTTCACTCACTTGCTGTCGTAGAGGAGCAGGAGATAGGGTCACTGGTGGAACGGACAATGTGTGCCAGTTTGCGGTACCTCCTGGCTGCTCGGAGTCCCCGAGGCCTCTCTGAGGGCGAGTAGCCACTTTGGGCTGAGGTAGAAGGGGGCTGTGATGTGGAGGAGGGTGACCAAACACTGAAGCACAGCCTGGGGCCACGTGGCCTGCTGGGAGGGGAAGGTGAAGGAGAGGGAGCCATGGGGCTGATGGCTGAAGTTCCACCAGAGGAGGCCACAGAGGTGGGGGAGCAAGGCTGAGGTGGTGGGGGGAGAGTGACCGGGAGAGTGAGCTTCCGGCTCATCATTCGGGCTTTAATGAGGGAGTGTGTTGGCGCTTTAGGTGGCTCCTCTGGTAAATGTTTGGCTGATGCAAGCTCGTCACATATGTGCATGGCAGCCCTGAGTTCCTCACATGGATGTGTGTTGTCCGCGGAGTCCTCCTGGTCCAGATTGCTAAAGTTTTCTGAGGACCAGTCCGGAGAGCGTTCCAGAGAATCCTGGGTGTGTGAGGACTCACTGTATCCTGTATCACTGGGGCGAGCGTCAGTGTTGGCCTGGCCACGACGGCAACGTGTGGAGTCACGTGTACAAAGTTCCAGACTGTTGCAGCTTCCAACGATGGGGGCAGTGTGGAGCGTGCCATAGGGAGAGGAGTCAGAACCCTGCACCTCCAGGGAGCACAAGTCCTCTGAGGAGCAAGTCTGGTCCTGATCAGCCACCTCGGACACCATAAGAGACGCGCTGTCCACCGAGGCTGAGAAAAGGGAAAAAAAAGTCTCATCAGCATGACCACTAGTAGCCAAACACGTTCAACAACCCTCTGCAATGTTCACTGCAGTGAAAATGTCTTTACCTTGAGTGCTGAGTCCCGCAGTGGTGTTTCTCTCACACAGGCTGGATTCAGTGGCCTGTTGCTCTATGCTTGTGGTGACCTGTAAAGAGGAAATCATTACTGGAGATGAAGAACATAACAGCACCGTGTGATTAAAATGAATAGAGAGGATAAAGAAGATGGAGAGATCAGTCCATGCTGGATATTCTGTTTGTGCTGCGTGCATTGCATAATAGCGCCAAAGTGGCATCTAACCTTCAATGCCACAGTTTGGTCTGTAGAGGGCTCTATAACACTAATTTCACATTCATTTCCCAATTTAAAGGGCAGGTGTATCAGTGGAGAAAACTACCACGTAGAGTTGAATAATCAGCTTGAATTAGATTCACTAATATGCTTCTAAATGCGCAGTATATGACATACATATGTTCATATAACTTGTTAAATCATGCTGGTCTTTAGCCTGAGATTCATCAGATGAGCTCCTCCTGCCCTCTGACTGTTCTCTCACACAATCAGTCGATCTCTGCCTGCTTTCATTAGTTATTTACAACAACCACTACTAATCTACTGCATGGGAGAAAACCTTCTGTTGATTCCCATTTGAAGGACACCATTCAAAATGGCAATGACGAGAACTATGGATTTAGCTTGTCTAATGGAAATAAGGGATTAAAAGCCTCAGGTGTTAAATGATGCCGAGAATATAATACATGATAAAAGGATTTGCTTGCACATTATACAGTTATTTTTAGCTGTGAACAATGAGATGCTGCGAAGCCTCAGCTCGAAAAAAAAAAGAAGCTCTGATCACTTCAACATGACAGTCAAAGGAGACTGCCCGAGTACGTCAGAAACAGCAGATTATAGTGGGAATTTTGTCTTAAAGACTCGACAGGCAACACAAAATGCTGGCGCATGATGAACACAGTAGCAATTCCATTTAGACGAAAAATATACCAACCATTTAGAAGAGAACATCTTACGAATCGTCTGGGTTTGTTCAATTAACTTTTAGACAAAGACCTATTGTCTATATTATCATAATATTCACAAAACACAACTTGAGGGGAATTTGGGCTTAACCTTGAATTCCCTTTGTTTTTCAGGCCATTCCTTCAAAATCTTTCTAGTCCTTTGTTTTTTGACTAAATACCTGAAAGCTGACCTTCCCCTGAGCGTCTGCTGTATTTTGTGCGAACACACTGGACTGAGATTATGGAAATGTTGAACGCTACCTGCTAGCATGTTAGCATTTAGCTCAGAGCATTGATGTGCAGTCTAACAGAGCTGCTCAGCGTGGCTGTAGACTCTCAGTATTGCTACGGCATGCATGTTAAATGTGCATGTTTAAAGGAGGTAATTTACTCCTGTACTTCTGTCTTTGGAAATAAAGAAATGAATGCAATGTCCTGGGCTCAGTTTCCTGTTCAGAAGGCATGTGTAAGACCGTGTTGTCTTCAGGGCAGAGGATTCTTCTCTCACCTGGCTGGCAGGGGTCTGCCCCACCACAGACTCATATGGAGGAGGCAGGTCAGTTGGGTACAGTGTTCCTGGGCTGTTGATGGGCACCCCATAGATGGCACTGAAGGGTGAATGGGGAAAGTCCAAATGTAGGCCTCTGTTGGGGACATAACAGCAGAGTTTCATGCAAAGAAAGAAAAACACATAAAATCCAAAGCATAACTGGACTAATTGGTATACAAAGAGTGGAGTTTACTGAGCCACTAACACAGTGCAGAGTGTGTAAGAAACTAGCGCAGCAAGTCTCAATATCCAGCCTATCTGAGTCAGAAATATACCATATTTTCTATTAAATACAATAAGAGAAAAAGGAAGAAACCTATCCTCTTGTCCCCAACAGTCCAATTCGGGCGGTATATAAGGGTAGAGTATTATTCTCTGCACCACCACAGTTTCATATGCTGCCAATTAAGAACAAGCAGCCATGCGCACAGTCATATCTTTTAATTACAACCCTATTCTCCTCCAAAGTGGCGGAGCATGAAATACAACCAGAGAGTTTCCACCAATCATCCGAGGCATGATGATGTCATGACACATCCCTGGCCCTGGGCAGGGACACCATAAATGCTTCCTCTGCCTTGTTGATATTTATGGCATAATTGACAAACAGATGTGGCTTCCTGCCAAATGGATACATCAGCAGCACACTCTCTCTGGCAAGACTGAGAAAATGGAGGGAGGGAGGCGGAGGGGGGGGGGGGGGGGTCTACCCATCTTTCA
This sequence comes from Pempheris klunzingeri, assembly GCF_042242105.1. NCBI lineage: Eukaryota > Metazoa > Chordata > Actinopteri > Acropomatiformes > Pempheridae > Pempheris > Pempheris klunzingeri. The sequence goes on from NC_092012.1 coordinate 13,192,456, forward strand.
AAACGGCTGAGCATCACGGATGTCACAGCTGCTTAACGGAGGGAAATGCTCTGAGCTGACCATGGATGATAATACCACATGTGATGGTCACAGTCAGATAGTAAACAGACACATGCCACTGCTGCTTAATGTGACGGATTTGGATTTGTCTTTGGATGCAAGTGTTGCTTTTGGAATCTGCAGATTCTACGCTGGTTTACGGCAGTAAATAAAAATGTCAAGTTTTTAACTTGGAAAAATCCCTTATCTGACAGTTACTGTACCATACAAGAAAGAAGGTGTAACAGACCTCATCTTTTCAGCTCCCACTAAGCAAAACTCCCCTCCTGTTTTTGACCTACCAGCCTTTGAAAAATTGATCATTGCAATTGTTTTTTTTTTTTTTTTTTTTACTTTGCTCTCTTTGCTGCAATTTAAGGAAGGGCCACTGAGCCAGGTACAGTGTCCTGAACTCACACGCAGCAACCAGCAACTCCGAAAATGTGTTTAATAAAAATAATACATCCCAGAAACAATGCCCAATGTATTATATGTAAAACACTCAGCGCTTTGATGCCCAATTTGAATTGCTTCCCTCTGGGAGGTGCTTTATGTTGCCTTTGGCAAAAGAATGAAATTTGCACATTTATTCCCACTGCAATCAGTAACTTACACTCTCTTAACTTCACTTGATATAACAAATATTATTCTCTGTTTTGCACTGCGCTTTGCATACAACTGATCATTGATAGTTGTTTCACTGTGCACATACACTACTCACAAAAAGTTAGGGATATTCGACTTTCAGGTGAAATATATGGAAAATGTAAAAAGTGAATGCTACAGTGATATTATATCATGAAAGTAGGGCATTTAAGTAGAAGCATGCAATGGTAATTTCTTCATCTTAAACAATTTATTTGAAGAAAATCTAACAACAGTGGTGGGTATACCACAACAAAAAATTTTCAGTGTCTCAATAAATTGGGATGTGGCCAAAGGACGTCCACTCCTCTCCTTTCTGTGACTCTTCCAGTCTCTCTGTATCACTGTTACAACCTCCTGATGACACTCTGTGACCCTCTAAGCTCAGTGAACACCTCCGTCTGAGGACTTCCTGTTTGAAGCCTCCAGTGGCGAGGTGCTGCTGATCAACTGTTAGGTGTCGTCTTGGTCTCATGATGTCAGAATGTGAACAGCACGATGAGGAGGACTGTTTAAATACCAATTCTAACTGAAGCAGGAAATGTATTGGTTGATTCATGGATCAAACCTGTTGTGAATGTTGCTGTTAATCACCTTGTTAGAGAACAGCAACTTGTGCAAAAAGTACTGAAACACTGAACAGTTGGACATGCGCATTCAAAAGTTTAGAGAAGGTCACATTAAGTTCACCTGGAAAGGTTAGAATGCATTTTAGGTTCATCCTGAAATTTCACCTGAAAGCCGAATATCCCTAACTTTTTGTGAGTAGTGTAGATGTGATGTTACAAATGTTTAATTTATTATTTCCACCATGATGAAGATGAATTGTATTGTTTTGTATTATATACTGCAATAAGCAGCATCAACTGAAGTTGTGGTTTTTCCACTAAGAAAGGGACATGATTCGGTGTCAAGTGTTGCTGAATATTTAACAAAGAGTTTAGGGATTGCCAAAGTATTTTGGGCTACGAGGCAATTATACATTTTTAAAGGCTGTTCTGATTTACAAATGTTTTTTGTAATTACCGTGCCAGGTAAACTTTGCACAACAGTTTTTGTTAGCAAATTACAATTTTTATCGTATATTCCCTGAAAATATCCTCATATCCCAGAAGATACATTGGTACCAGAGTGTGGGGAGCACAGAGCACTTTGTGTTAGCACTAAGATGTGATGCTGATGAGTAATATTTTGCCTCTCACCTCTGTCCATCCATTGAGGGGGTGCAGGTGTACTCTGGGGGGTAGTATGGTGGTGGGGGAATGGGAGGAATAAACTCATCAAAGTCCAGTGTTTGGTGGAGGATGGTTCCATGGGGGGTCATGCAGTCAGCATTTAGAGCTCGTGCTCGGTGCGGCATAAACTGAAACACAGCATTAAAACAACTGTTATCAGGCCTTTATTGCACATGGTACTTAGTTGTTTATACATTATTTTTGGCCAGAAGTCATCCAGGGAGACATGACTGAGCAAATCTGTCAGCACCTCCCTGCTGTTATTTCAAGCAGTTGCACGTATTCATATCTGTGCTGTTGGGTCACTGAACAAGCTTCACTGCCACTTCATCAAGTGCCTTGCTCAGGGGCATCTCAACAGCAGTCTCCAAGGCTGCACACTTACTTTCCTCACTCAGACGTTTTTAAGTGGGACAACTTTCCAGTCACAGCCAGCCTGCTTTTCTAATCTCCAGGCTGCCACTGCTGCTATTGACTTGGCTAAATTTACTGAGCTAAATAAAAGGTTAACACCTCTTGTGGTAAATGGGAAAAGAGGCCACTTTTGGAAACTCTGAAAGACTGTTGGAGATAAGACACAGAGCTTTTGTCCTTTTATTTTCTACTGTCTTACTCTATTTAGGCTTACTTTTATCCTCCATTTTCTTTGTTTTAAAATCCTATTTGTGTGTGCCTTTTTATATTATCTTGCCTTTCTTCTTTCATCTTTTCTTAATGTCATTCTGTCCTATGTAAATCACTTTAAATTGTCTCCTTGAAAGGTGCTACAAATAAACTTGCCTGGCCTTATCTCCCCATGACTCCATTGTTGCCATGTTCAGCTATCTCAGGTTTCAGATGTTTTTCTTCTGGTGTGCATGTCTATTTTGATAATCTTGCCCTCATCAAATGCTGTAATTTTCTACTTGCATACATTTATGTTGTGTCTGCAGTCATATGTAATTACAGATAGACATAAAATAAACAAACAGACAAACAATAAATAAATAAATACCCCCAATTCATTGGTCATCAGAAAATATATCTATGATATATCTATCTATCAATTATTATTAATAATTCATCGTTAATTAATTAACTCACAAAATGCATTTTCATATTTAGGCTACACAGGTCTAGACAGTAAGATGTTCTGAGAATGACGTGTCCACAATTTTGATAATCTGAGATTTTAATTGCTGTAAAATTCAAATTCTGGTGTTTTTTGGGTTTTTTTTGCCTTTCTTATCATCTCTATGTCTCTTCTGAAATAGTCACAGATGCAAAAGAGTAATAACCTTTCTTCTATGGTCCAAAGGATAAAAAAAAAAGTAATCATTCATCACTGTTTGTGATTGCTGTTTAAACATGGATTACCTGATTTTTTTTTTCCAATTAGTGGCAGTGGAAACGAGGTGTAAACACAACAGTGACAGATAATCACCTTGTAAATTGGATATGTTAGCAAACACTATTTACACATCCTGCAGACATGGAGCAATATTATCATTTATTTGGAGTCGTGTGTCTGGCGACTGGGTGAATCTTTTAGCTCTGTTTTGGTCTGCACCAACTCCTCAGGGGAATATCTGACCCTTTAGCCTCTACAAGCTCCACCATGTTCCCCAGCTAGTCGCTAACTCTGTTTGTGCTGCTTTTGGCTGAGCAGATACCAAGGGTTTATCAGATACTTTTCAGTGAAAATGACACTGATTAGATTGGTGAGAATGAACCACAACAGCAAAACCAAAACAATGAGCTGAAAGATGCAAAAAAAAAAGCTTCATAAAGACGAGAGGAACTGCTGCGTACAGAGATATTCTCCGTAGGCTCATCATCATCAGCAAACCTTTTCACATACATGTAATCATTTGACTGTTGAAAATATTGATAATCAAACAAACTCAATATGTCTCAATATGTTTTCAATAATGGTGAGCAGATATAATCATTTAGGTCACACGAATGTTTCCAGTTGACTTAAACATTACAGCTTTCACAAGTCAAACATAAATTAGCAGCATTCATTTGGTCAGGCCTGATTTACATATGGCTCTATTGACTTGTGACCCAGTGAAGGTGACACTGATCTAATGCCTCTTCTTTCTACTCTGAGTTCCACTTATTTATTAATTTTATATAGCTGAGATCACTGCTGATTTCTTGCGACTTCGACCTGTTACCAAGCCAAGCTTAACATCCAGCCCAGCGCGCCAGTTCCAGGCTCTTTTCGGCATGCACAAAATTTGCAGCATAGTTCATAAAATGTATAAAAGCTTCTTGTATCACATTTTATTACTGCAAAGCTATTTCACATTTGCTATCATGTTGGCAGCATTGCTCTATCTTCCCATTTGTTGATGTGTTTAGAGGCATGAAATAACTATTGTTGGTGTGAAACACAAAGGGAGCTTGGCCATGCTAATTTCCCTCATGACTGGAAGCATTCAGCTGTTGGTAATAGTTTCATTGTTCCACATAAAATGACAAAAGAGGGTCATACTGAGGACGGTGTACCTTTGAGGGAAAAAAAAATCCAGTGAGATCTGAAGCTGTTCTCTTTAAATCCAACATATTTTTGAGATGCAGCAGGACACTGAAAAAGGTCCGGTGGCAATTAACCTTTACAGTCTGTGTCAACATTAACTTGTATTTACCAAGCAAAAGCATTGCAAACATTGGCTTCCACTATCTTAAAATGGATAATGGCTGGCAGCTACACATGTTTACCTAACCTAAGAATTAAGATCGTCAGACTAAGAAATTACTTTTTTTTTTAACTGCAAGGTGGCCAGTATAAAGAAAACAAGATCAGCTTTTGTTGTTGTCTGCTTTTCCATCACGCTCACCATCTGCAGCACATCAGTTGAGACCATCTGCATACAGCACATGGCGGTGGCTAGAGCGCACACAATGGTGGAGATGACGTTAAGGGCACATACGCTGAACAGCAGCTCCTAAAGGAGAGGGGAGAGAGGAGGAGGCTGTTAGAGGAACAGGGAACAAAAGAGGAGGAGGAAGAGTGTGAAAAATAAGGCAAACGACAGGAGTGTAGCAGAGAATGTGAAGAGAGGATAAAGGGAGAAAAGACGGTTAGTGTAAAGAACGTTAAATATGAGTAATACGAGAGAAACGTGGAACAAGAGGAGGAAACGCGAAAAAAAGACTGAAGGTGACACAAACAGCGGTGATGTCACTGGTAAGGTAATCAAGTTCAGAGAAGCAGCAGGGTGGCCTTGGGTGAGAAAACACTTCTACAAATATCTGGTTTAGTAAGAAAACCACACAGCAGCAGGAAGGGCCTTGTCTGCATTGTTAACATATCTAGAATACATTCAAAGGTTAAATGCTGATAAAAAGAAATATGATGATTACGCAAGTGCAGACCTTGCAAACAAATTCAATAATCGGGAAAACAACCCCATAAACATCCAAGGTTAAGCGCGAGGAAATACACATTCACACTCTGGCAATGAAGTGAACAGTGGGGGGACAAATCAGTATTGAATCTGTCAGCAAAAATTAAATGTGCATGCTGGTGAAATACTAACCCAGGGAAAAGAGTTATGACTGCAGTGCCATTATGCCGCTGTTTGAGCTATTCTTCTAAAAGGTAGAAAATAATCTACCTTTAAGTGACTCCATTTTTAAACCATATTGAGTTTTGTATGTTCGAACAAATGAACCTTTAATAACTCCACTGCATGAATTAATTTCCTGAAGAGGAGCACAGGAGCAGTAATACCACCTGCCTGGAAATTGGCTCTAGGAATAGCGACTGTCCAGCGCATGGAGCATATTGAGAGGAGAGAGGATGATGTATTGCGGCTTCCATATGAGAAAAACTAAATATCATTTTTAGATATCATTTTAAAATAGATCTAGGTGATCTGCAGCCTTGTCAGATGTCTGAATACACAAAATACATGCAGTTTGTCTTTATAAAGTTCACAATTAATTCACTTATACAATTATTGCAGACTAGACTTTATCTTTGGATGCCTTAATTTAAATATCTCACAGCAAAACAAGAGGAAGTGAATCAAATCACTTTAGGATTTCTCCAGCTCACATCAGCAGCCACAACCTTGCGAAACACCCACACAGGTGCAAAATATCTATGAATATAACATATGATTCATAAAAGACAAGAACAGGAGAGACTTTTAATACTGGAATTTAAACCTCAGTACACCTCATTTTTTGTTTTGTTTTAGTCAAAATCATGTATGAAGCCTCCCAGTTACCACTTAAAGTGTTTTTCCAGGCTGCCGCATAGATTATTCACCAGATTCAGGAGGCAGAAGATTACAAGTAGCATTACAAAGCCCCACTTGTATTAGACTGCTGATAATGTGCAGAGAGGACAGCTGCCACACTGAGATCTACCAGGTAGTGTTTTGTTGTCATGGTGCAGGTCCATGGAGGTAATTTTTTCAAAGGAGGTTCAGGCGAGGTGTTTATAGCAAGTGGTGGCTTTGTGCCAAGCAGATCCGATTACTCACTTCCATTGCTTTTGAAGTTTGTGATATAAAAAGGATCAAGTTGGCATCTGAGACGTTCAGAATTGCCAGCCCCGCAACTGTTTTTCAAACATGTTTGATATCCAGTAACTAGCTGCCAAAGATCAAGGCTGCGGAGCTGGAAGTTAAAGCTGTGATGGGTTGGAACCAGCGACGTTGAAGTTGTGCAGTGCATGTCATGAAATACAACTACTAAATGTTTGCCTTGGAAGCTAACGGTTTTGGAACATGTTCTGTGTAGGAGGAAAGTCTGCAGGACTTGTGGACGGGGGACAAGTCCGTCATTTCAAACATGGAAAATCTGGCAAAAGGAGATTGTCTTTGCTTTTAGCTTAGATTCAATTACAGGACGTTTATTATTAAAGGCAGGATATCTGAAAGCATTTGAGGGAGCAAATGATCATATATTGGAGATTAGATATCCCACTTCATTAATTTTAATGACCAACTTTTGGTTTGAATTCATTTTAGTGTATTTTAGTGCATTTTGTTACATTACAAACTAAAATTGCAGACACTTGATGACGAAAAGTCATCCATCACAGTAAAACATCATGTGTAATAATAACAAATCAAAGTTCACTCACAGCTGCATTACCAGACAACTATAACATAACTTTGATCACAATAAAAAAAGTCATGACCCTAACCCTGACCCACACAAGTCTCAGGCCTCTGTAAGTCGATTTTTATGCCACAGTAAAATGAATGGAGACTGTCGGCCTTAAAGGTGGGTGAACCGAACTGAAAAACTAAAATGAAATGCTATGCTTTGAAAACAGTTATGTCAAATATATGTGATTTATAGGAGTTAAAACATGAAAAAGGGCTTGTATGGTCATTTGATTCAAAGGCAACTATCACTAACTCTGCACTCCTGCTGCGTAGTCTGACCACAACCTTATAGTGGCAGATTGTATTACACGCTGGGCCTTACAGAGGGCTTAACTGGCTGATACGCAACTGTTGTCTACTCAACTGTAAACGTCTTGACCACACACAAACCACACACATGCCTCCACCAGCTGCTCCCTCTGCCTCCTTAAAGTACGACGGGTTCGCAGTGCCAAAGGGCAGCTCCCTGCTTACTCCAACATGGAGTTTGTGTTGATAGTTTGAGTGCAGGTCAAAGTACTGATCTCCGCTCTCTTTGGCATCCCCAAGCAGCTCTTCACAGCATATAACAGGAAAACCTGCACTTCCCTAAGGAAGCCCTACAGCAGTTTCAGGGAGGTCAGTCCAGACTGTTGGCAAAGCCCCTCAGAGAATTTCTGAGCTTCAGTGACAAGATGCAGCAGATGCTGATGCCACAAAGTACTAAATGCAATTTCTTTCTTTTTATCCTTTGCAAAGTCTGATGTGTTGCATTTTACAAATACTACAATGAAAATTACTGCAATACATTGTTGTAATAAACCAAACCAAAAAGGTCAGTAGCCTGTTCTTGTGTGTTAAAGAACATTGCAGTGACTAACAAAAGATAACAGCGAGACATATTCACGTCCTTCACTGTGGGTCTGACTAACATGCCATTATTTGCTCGGAATACTAATTGAGAATGTGTCTGAGAAAATGGCCTTGCTTTGCTGTGGACGGATGTTATCAGTCAGAGGTCTCAAGGAAATCACTGATTCTCAAGCTTGCATAACCAGTGGGACAGTTTTTTTCCTCACTGATTCAACAAAATCGATTGGCAGAGCAGCTGCTGATTTGGGACAAACGGTACCAAACAGTCGACTAATAGCGAGGCAGTTGGTATGAAGATTGTTCAGTGTGGATCTCCATTTTATGTGAGTTGGCGTACTGAAATATGTTCACTGTCAATCAATTGTCTATCCTGCTGTGCAGTTTTGACCGTGAAAACTCTTTCCTGAGATTATTGTGCACAGCAGTACACATAAACCAACTGTTTTCCGGGTTTTGTGATCTGGTGGTTTATTACAGTGAATGTTAATTTTTCCAAACAATCCTCTAACATCAAAGCTGGAGATCACTCAGTCAAACCGCGAGCATCTAGTAAGACAGGAAATATTTATGATGGCTTCATCTGAGTTGAATTTTTGTTACGGGAATGCATCTGTTGTGCAGATGTGAGGTGGCGCATTTCTGTGATTTCCCTTGTGACAACAATGTACATAATGACATAATAAATCCTAACAGGCGAAGCAATGTAATAATACCTCCACAGAAACTGTTCAACATGCCTGCTCACCAGATATTTCACCTCTAGAAGATACCTTGCCCCAAGCTAATCAGGGAAGAAAGCTACACAGCAAGGTTACACATCCGCCCCCTTACAGGAAATCACAAATTATCTCAATACTCCCTCCGCCTGATAATTTTACGGCCCCGGGCAGTGTAATGAAAAGAAAAATGGGATGGAAATTAAATGTGTCAGCAAAGAGAGAATGGCATGAGTACTTCTGATTGCATTTCTTTTTTTAAAAAAACAAAACTTTTTCACAGAGAAGAGCTACTGCTGAGAAATGACTGAATAAGAAGCTTAAGGTGGTCTAATACCTGCTCTGATAATTCAGTACTCCCAATGCGCTTTGTATTTAAGTGATGGAGGAACTATATGGCAGCTGCATCATGAGTTCATTAGAACCAGCCAAAGTCTAACAGCCGCCTGAAATGGACGAGGACTCTCGGGACTCGGACGTGACAGCTTCCTCTCGGACATAACTCAACACATTTGACTACTCTGGCACTTAATAAAGGTTTACAGCACCAATTCCCATTTCTCTTTTAATGAGCTATGATCAAAATGACAAATGTGCTTGATCTTTCCTCTTTTCATAAGCATGCTTCATCCTCTGAAGTCTTTTATTTGGTTATCGATGTTTTATAATCAATCAGGGACATAAAATGAATGGATATGATTGTCGTTATCCAATAAAGGCACAGTGGCACATACTGTATATCATTGCTGCAGACACTCTGAGTCAAGATAATCTACCAAGATCATGCACTCGCAAACTACAGCCAGCCCAGGCTAGATACACACTGCATACTAAGAGGTCTGCCTCTTGGGGAAAGACAAATGCTGTTGCTATTCTCCACTTCCTGCCCAATTAATCTGAGTCTGAGCACATTTTTTTGTTTTTTTACATCATCTGACTGTTCTCGCATGGGATATGTTACACAGTGAGAGATGAGACCTGGACACATCCGTTTAAACTTGACGATTGTAGCAATTTAGAGACAATTATTTCTGAACGACTGCTGACTGCTACTCAAGTTAATGGTTTCATTCTGATTAGAGAAGTAACCAGACTGGTCTGGAAGAGTCTGTGGCCATGCTAGAAGCTCTGTGAGGCTGTAACTCCACACATCAAGGCTATGAGCTAAACTCTAGCGTCCAACATGCTCATGTTAAGCAGGTATAAGGTGTACCTTGTTAACCTTTTCAGTTAAACGTGTTAGCATGCTAACTTTTGCTAATGAGCACTAAACTGAGGCTAAAGGCAATGTCAAGTTTTGCAGGAATTTGGTCATAAACCTTATGAAAGTCATCCTGAGGAGAACATGAATGTCTGAATCCTGCTGATGTATCTTACTAAAAAACACGAGTCAGCCTCATGTTAGAGCTGGAGGAGTCAGGGGATCCCCAAAGTCATTAGAATGCAGTGGGACCATCTGTGCAGAACTTCATGGCAGTCCATCCAAATTTAGTTGATATATTCCAGTCCGACTGACTGACATTGCCATATTTTTCAGTCTGACTGACTGACATTGCCGTCCCCAGAGTCATGCTGGTAACTTGGCTAAAAATAGACAAGTAAAATCGTGAAAGGTAACGTCTGCTGATAAAGATCAAACAGCTTGAAGGCCCAAATTCACTGTTACACATCCAGATTTTACAAAAACTAGCAAATGAAGAAAATATATAAATACACAAAATCCAATTTTTGCAAACCAGATATACACAATGTGTAAACTGATTTTCTGGAGTTGTCTCTCAGTTTGGACACTCAAATGGATTTCAAACAGTCAAACATCACAGTGTGTGGTTAAAGCCAACTTTGACAGCAGCATGAAACATGGCTGCATGAATAAAATCTACTGTTGTTGGAGGGTGCGACAGAAAATTTTGCACAGTGATGAAATATTGCTATAATGTGAGAAGCAAGGGGGGGTGCATCTCCATTGTTTTCTTTGAACTAGAAAAAAAACACACCAACGGGTCAGTACGTATGGTACACTATGTTGTTACTATAGCAACCAGGACAGCCCCACCAGTTGCAAATGACAGAGTTAACAGTTCTGAAGGCTGGATTTTACAAATTAATCTAATTTGCCTGCAGTATTAATACATATGAAAACATCACAGCTCTCATCATCAGCACAGTACACAAACATATGCTGGCTCCCACTCACCTTGAGACGTAGCCGTATGGTGTTGCAGTCCCTCAGGGGGTTCAGTTTCAGCGTTTCTCCCAGGTTGTTGCAGCTCGAACTCTGCTGCTGTAGCTCGCAGCATACACACACTCCATCGCTGTCAAACTTGAGCTGGGAGGGAGGAGGAGAGAACACACATCCACACTCATGCATGCACGCCACATACACAAAAACACACACAGACGCACATGCACACACACACGCAAACACACACACACGCAAACACACACATGCACAGATCAGACCTGAGCTTGGTGTTCTCAAAATTATTTTCTAAAGAGGAGGATACATTTACTCTTGAATGAAGTATATTTTTACGAGACACTGTGAAACATGTCAAAAAGACTCGTGAGACACAGAATATCATACTGTATTGTGATTGTGAGAGGCTGCTGCACAAGGCTGATCAAAAGCGTACAACAAAAGAAGAGAGGCTGTGGGATATGAGGAGCTACCAAGGGGGGGATGGAGGTAGAGCACACCTCTGTTATGTGTCCCAGATAGAGAGAAAGCAGGACATGAACCCAACAAGTATGGGTTAATTACATTGGGGAGAGGAGATGAGGAACATTAACGTTTCAGTCACGACGGGGGAGGGGGGGGACGGACTCTGGGGAGCCACATAAAGCAGTAAAGATGGTCTCCTTGCGTAAGGAGAAAAGCTGCTTCTAATGTAGAAGTGGTCGGGTTAGTGGGCTGGGTGCTGGATGAATCACAAGGGGCTTCTCCAGTCATGAAAAAGATAGGAACCCCTGGCAATATAAATGCAGCTAAAAAATCAGCTTAGTGTCTCATAATGAAAATGTGACGACTGAGTGCTCTGTTTCCAACTTTCTCTGATCACCAGCTGCAAGGAGAAAAAGCCACTTAAAAACTTTTGGAAATGTGCTGGATGTTTTGCATGTTGTTGAACATTCCTGGGTGTAGAGAGCATGTAACTAAAAAACATTTACAAGCTCAAATTAAAGAGGAACTCTTAAAGAAGAATGAGTTCTCCTTAACTTGTGACATTGGAAGGTGTTTTAGGGTTGAGGGTTTCCAAAGCTGTTTGCCCAATATATACCGACCCCTTAAATGTATTTGTGTGTGGCAGGCTGTATGACTTAAACTCAGTCTGCTGCTTTGACTTTGACCTTATATAACTATAAAACTTCCAAGTCTCCCAACTTTATGGCAGTGCAACACCAAATTGCTAATCTTTCAAAGTTGTTTATCTGTATTCTAGTTGTCTTCGATTCTGGCAAAGATGGATGGGATAATCATGAGTCATTAGTTTCTAACAGACAAAAAGTTCAGCTCCCTTTAGATGTTGACTCAGTTCTACAGGCTGCTCCGAACAGCAGCGCTGCCTGTCAGCCTGCCATGTGCCGACATTTATGAATATAAATGTGGACTCACATGCAGACAGCCATAAACACATGCCTATTACTCACAGGTTTCACAGTTGATAATAATACAGGGCAACGACAAAATCCAAGTTTCATTTTACAGCTTATGTAATGTCAAATATATATAGCATAATGCACCACATCATTTTTTGTGGGGAGTTGTTTTTATTATGAGTTATGCACAGACTGCACCTGAGCCCTGCTGTTTTTGCTTCTTTTTCAGCTTTTATTTTATACTTTAAGACAAATCTGCACCATGGAAAGTCAAGTCAGATATCACTGGAGTTGAATCAGTCCTGATTCTATTAATATCATAGTGTCATGTCTTTGCGCTCTGGTGGAGTTATAAGTGAGAAGAAGAGGTGTCTTTTTTTTATGAAAGCTGCATAAATCAGATTCAGACAATTGATTCTAGAATATATATATACATACTGTATAAGTATATGTGTGTATATATATATATATATATATATATATAGGCCATCTGCAGTGCACCATTTCAGGAGGTAGGTATATAGGAAAAGTGACAAATTCAATGACTTATGACATGGACATGTTTTCGTCCACGTGTTTCGATTGTGGGACTCAAAGCTGTAGAGCACATGGGTTAAGGTCCAGTTGGTCTCACCAGCTGACAGTCTTCCAGAGAGTTGACCAGCTGAGCGTTTTGGCAGGAGAGGATGGAGCCCGCCAGGTTGAGCATCACACACACGGCTGACAGCAGCATGAAGAATGTGATCTGTGACAGAGGAAGAGAGGAAAATGACAACATAATGTCAAAATGTGTGTTTAAAAGCAGCTGTGATACCAGAGCAGTGTTCTTTGCTAAAGAATCATCGATCAAAGGGATTTCAACAGATTACCAAAGACAAATCAATAACCCGTTTCTCATCACACCCCTAGAGTCTGACGGAGAGAAAATCATAATTACATAAAAGCTAATCACCTAATGACACAAGAAACAACTTAATGGCAGAGGGATGTTTTTCCTCGACATCTGAACAGTCGTGAAGCAGCTAATGTCTCTCAGTCAGTATAAAACACAGACACACACACCACCAACACCAGTCTCAACGGAGCTAATACGTCTTTACGCTTCAAGCTGATAGAGCTGGAAGTTTAGGGCTAATGTACTTTCACTCAAAACATCCCCTCATCCTTTCCCTCAGGGTAAATGTTTCTTTTTATTTCCTACAGCTGACAGCCCAGTGGATATCAATCCCATTTGCAGAAATATGGCAACCATGTCTGGTACTTTAAATTACAGGTCAAGCTTGAAGGACAGACTTTTAAAGCAGACAACAAACACTCTCTGTCCAAGAAACCGCAAAACCAGTCAACAGCATTCAGAGCTACATTCCAGTCAGCTACAGAAGCTCCTAATTGATTCATTTAATTAAAAGTCACAATAAAGGCATATTTTCAAAGTCTGCGTTTACAAAATGTTGGAAACGTGTAACCCGGAACTGCGTTGGTGGAGGACATAAAGGGCACTGGCAGGAGGAGTATGACGGATATAAAGGTTGTGGAGAACACACATACGCAGATGGAGAGGAGGAGAGAGGGACCAGGGGGAAGGGAAGGAACTGGAGGTGGCATGTAATAAACAGATGGAGCGATAAGTTTAAGTGCTTTTCACCATGGCGGAAAATTGAAAGATTGAGAGGCTGATGAAAGAGCTTGAGGAGCAAGAAAATTGGGAAAAGAGAAAGGAGTGAAGGAAAATGCAGACAACAATTTTTTTTTAAAAAACAACAGACAGTCATTAATAGACAGTGATGGAGAAGAAAAGAAGACAGACAGCGAGACAGACAGAACAAGACTCAGTGGTCCCATGGTGCATTGGTAGCGATGATGTGGGGACTGGATTAATTAGCATTTCATTTAAATGTGATATCAGCTGACTGGTTCTCTGGTTGATCAGCTGCATGAGAATATAATCAAGGCTCCAGGACGAGCACTCAGCTGTGCAGCGGTTTTGTATAATGGCCGCAGTCAAAACTGCAGCTCGCGTACTGGATTCTTTAATATACACAACATTATGAAATAAATTAAACAAATATCCCTAAAATAAGAAAATTTCAACATAAAATTTTTAAATACTGTATATATTTATGACCCACCATGTAACGACATATTCAATTTTATGCTTTCAATGTTTCACTTAGAGTAACACTAATGTAACTACGTGCTATAAGCCCCAAAATGTGAAAGTGTGAAGAATAGTTTTGCTGTATGTACTTTGTGACCATATCAACCTGGATTAACCCCCATCAAACTAAGACGTTAAATTCTGGATTCACCGTTGTTAAGATTCTTTGTGTCTACTTTGTTGTAAACCGTGACTGGATTTGCAGACGTGAATGTATTGTGAAAAGTTTACAGTCACACAACTGTTTCTTGATACTGACTCACAACCTTGTGGGTCATTACGAACTGGTGCGATGCAGCCAAACACTGTTCAAACTCCCATTATCTAACATTCTTTCGGAGATCCCACATTTTGCGAGGATAACAGTTATGTATGATATTGTCAATGTGAAATAAGATGATTATTAAGATGATGAGCTTAAGATAAGTAATAAAAGAGGAAAATGGTATGTCTTTCTCTCGCTTTGAGGATACTCAACATTGAAAAAGATTTGGCTACATACAGTCAGCGTCATGTTCTGTCAAGCAAATTTGAAAACAAGATCGTATAGGGGCTTGTGGGTAAAATGGTAACTCATTACCTTTACGTAACATTAATTCTATTTTACTGATTAGATGCTGCTGTAAGTAACAGATATGACTGAGATAAAGTCTGGGAGTGTCTGCTTGTATCCTACTGAAGTTTCTCACCCAGACAGAAGGGATCTGCATGTTACTGTGGTAGAACCTAACAGAGACTCATTTAAATGAATGAACACTGTTTTTATTCATTCATATTGATGAGCGAAACTCCCTAACTGTGGTTTCTCTTTAGGGAGTTCTGAGATGTCAAATAATTAGACTTCTACTGCCAACTTGGATTTATTTCTCCTCTTTATACAGGAATATAACAAGCAAATATGAGTGCTATTTGATGTGAACATTTGTTTGGTATTGTAGAGGAATACTGGTACCACTGGTTCCATAGACAGACTTTCCAGAGACAGCAGACTTCTGTTGTAACATCTGCAACGGCTCATATAGTATTGATTATCACGTGTAACAATAATAGTCAGTATTTTCAGAATGCTGTTCTGCAGAAGTGAACAAGCAGAAAAGCTTCTTCATTAGCTAACTTGGAAGTGCAGGAGCGTTTAACTCAAATGGTGCCATGACCATAACCATCACATTGATGAAAGTTCTCAGGGTTCGTGATGTTGCCAGCTGAGCTGGTCAGACACAATGCTGCGTCTCAAACAATAACGAGCTACAATCCCAATTGAGGAGAAAACAATTTCTCTTTATAAAAGCACCAGTGACTGCTGGAGTGCTCTGCCATAATATCATGCTGCTTTAAAACGATACTTGTTTTTGTTCTTGTGTGCATTTGCGTAGCTCACACATAAATCTACGCTGGGCGCTCCACTTACCATTTATCGTAATCTAAAGCTACAATAAAAGCGCACAACCATAAAACAACAAAGACGGTGCCACGGCTACCCTGCTGATTCAGACAGACGCACTGGCAAAATTGTTGTTTTTTCTGTATCCAAACAGTCCTCTCCAAGCCTGTGAGACAGTGTCACCTGTGTGTCCCCCATGCTTTCTGTCTGCTGAGCTGATTGTCACGCCTGGCCCCACACCAACGCCTTCTCATTACCAAGTAGGATCACATAGCACCATTTAGCAGCTAGTCATTAATTACTGCTGCGATGCCCTCTGCATGTCAAAGAGGAAAACACACAAACACAAAAAGCTACGTGCACACGCTGCTCTGTCGCCTTAACAGCCGAGGCAGATTTACGCTGCATGTCATCATCACATCGTTTAGCGCCCACTGCGGAGGACAACACACCACAATACAATCACCATTCATCTCCACGACACACTCTCATAGATTACACATAGATTAATATAAGGCCCAAGGTTCGGGTGTGTCACTGTAATTCTCTGTAACTGTTGCTGAGGTGAGAATCATTTGGCCTTAGCTTTGCCTCTTCCTATCCTTCATCTGGCCGCAGTAGCTCGTCAAAGTGCAGAGGAGATGGATGTCGTTTTGGACGGACCATGTTTGTTGTAAAGAATCAGACTGGTGAGAGTTGCAGTTATGTAAGATGCATGAAAGAGACTTTATCTTAAAAGGTCCCATATTATGCAAAATGCACTTTAATACCTTTTCAACATAAATATATGTTCCCGGTGTGCCTAGAGAAAAGACCACCCTCTCTCTGTTTCTCCTGCTCCATCTTTCAGTAAATGTGTGTGAAAACATAAGCAGACTGACTGTCCCCGTCCACTGAAAACCTCCTGAATCCACCTTGCTATCCGCCATTGTTTTTTCCTTACTAACGCCAGGTCCCGGTGAAACGAATAAAAGCTGCAGCTGCCACGCCTGCTGTGAGAAAAATAATGCGTTTTGTGAACACTAAACATGTAAACGTGCTCCAGTAGGACCTCCAAACACAAGTATGAACCTGAAAATTAGCAGAATATGGGACCTTTACAGGCACCCTGTAGAGTTTGCAACCACTAGTAATGCTCTGGAGCAGTACTTTTCATGAGTGGGTCCCTGTTTTGCTTGTTATTATGCATGAGGAGACATATGCATGCGCACAAACACACAGGTGGCGTGACACATTTTCCTGCTTTTACATCTGTA
Source organism: Pempheris klunzingeri (assembly GCF_042242105.1). Lineage (NCBI taxonomy): Eukaryota > Metazoa > Chordata > Actinopteri > Acropomatiformes > Pempheridae > Pempheris > Pempheris klunzingeri. The sequence continues at coordinate 13,209,455 of NC_092012.1, forward strand.
TTTTTGATTAAACAAAACATAATGGTTCAATTAGTGAGCTGCTAGCTGTGGCCTTACACTTAACGGACAAATATGAGCATTTTACCAACCTTCTAATCTAACTGGCAGTCCTTAAAGGAGCGTGGAGTTTCAATAGATTTTGAAAAATTTCTCTAAAACAGTGTCAATTCAACAATTAACGCAACCTCTAAACATCAGCTTTTCACTTTTAATCCACTTGTCTAAACAAAACACATCACAAGTCTCAGACAAAAATAGATGGCTGCATGTCTGGAATTCAAACACATCTCATGTTTCTGTTCTAAAGCTTTCCCCATCTGTCTGTGTTGCAGCCAACAACAACAAAGAACCAAACTCATTCATCACCCCTGTTTATTTGAAGAGGCACGAGTCAGAGATAAGATAAGCATCTCAGAAGGGGGACTGGACTGATGCAACAGCAAACACTAAAAGGCTTTCATTATACGACTAATAAGAAATACAAAGATGTTTAATAGATATCAAAACAGAGGAAAATGAGGGCTCATTTATGAAAAGACAATTTCAGCATTATTTTAGGTGGAAATGAATGAATATCTAATTAGGCATATATGGCCTGAAGCTTGTTATTATAACAAGGTTATAACAAGACATTATACACATTTCGTGTATATGTGCAGATTAGCCAACGTGCACCTCTAGCGGTTCAAGTTTTCAAACGCTGAAGATGGAGGCATATGTGGTACAAATCTGACGCATGTGGAAAGCGCATGTGACATGTGACATGTGACATGTGACATGCGTAATGCAGTGGCAGAGGCCCCCTCAGTGAGTGAACAGTTTGCAAGGCGGAAGGTGAAAATATCTAAAAGAATATACTCATCAATACATAAGATACAACCACCAGAGCCTGAAGTATAAGACTATGTGCAAGCTTCTGGGATATTTCACCTAAGACCCATTTCATGTTAATGAGAGCTGAAGAGATATTTAAGCTTTTTGAAATAATGTTAGCAGAGTACAGGGAGGAACTTTAAGGAGAAGAACGAGCGACATCGGAAACTACTGAACGATGTTTTCAGCCCTGAAGTCCAGTTGCAAAGAGCTGGTTTACACTTTCATTGTTATTCTCACTGCAAACTGCTGGGAAACAGACTGAGTCTGTGTACTGTTCACTTAGTTAATTTATCTAATTTAGTTCTAACTTTAATCTAAGGTAAGACTTCTTTTATTTTGTTCGGTGATTTTGCACACGTTCAGTATGCCACTTAGTGCTGTATCGCTCTGAATATTAAAGTGGTCATTAGCACCAGACCACTCTTGTGACTTTGATACCTTTGAAGATTAAAAGTCATAGAGGGGTAAAAACATGCCAGGCTGACATTGGTATGATGTAAGCAAGGCAACACAGATGATACTGATAATGGCTGCGTTAGACAGTAGGTGTGTGAATGATCGAGATCAAGCATTGACAATAGCATTGTATCATTAGCCTAAAAATTATCATCATCATTATCAGATTCATCATCATCAACGTCATATTATTATTGCCAGTATGAACTTAAGCAGACATATATTGTATACTTGCATATATTATTAGATAATCCAACTTGTGTACCTCATGTATATATAGTGGAGAACATTCTGTGTAAGGGCGGCATAAAGGAGCCTCATAAAGGCTTTGGCCGGCCTCGATTACTGCCGCAGATTATATGCTTTTGCTTCATGGAGGAGCTGATGATGAAATCCTAACACTATAAAATCTTATCAAAGATGCATCAAAAGTGCAAATCGCAGCATGCTATGCATCTGTTTATTACATCTATTTCTCTCAGAGCTCACAGCCTCGGGAGTACATGTGGTGCATTTTTAGCATGCGTGACAACCAAAGGAAATCTGTCTGTGAACTTTGTAAAAACGTAGCACAGATCTCACCTCTAAGAGCCAAACTTGTGATTCAAGGTTATGTTGTTTGGTGATTCTGTGTTCCTGATGCTTGTCCTTATTAATTCTCTATGTTCTTTTTAATGCTGATGTGTGAAGCCAATTTTTCATCATGTGGAATAAGTGCCTCGTTAACTTACTGAAAGAAAGGTGTTGAACCGACAACTTCATTAGTCCATCAATAGAAAACTGATCAACAATTTTCATAACTGATCCTTTTTTGAGCAGAAATAATAGAAGCTGGAACTGAGGATTTGCTGCTTTTCCATGTTTGATATCTTTGTAAAACATGTTTGGGTTTTGGATTTAGATTTATCACATTTTATCCCTTTGGAATCCTGGGTAATTTTGGGTAATTTTTGTGCACCTTTTATGCACAAGTTCTTTGTTTTAAAAGAAAATGGCACTTATTAATTAAAAATCTCATACATTGTTCTGCTTTTTAATTAAAAATAGCATAACGATGTAAGAAATCAAACTATAATGCGGTCTGTTTACCGTGCTTCTTTAATTGAAAGTCTGCGTATGCCTGCAAATCACTGATTAATAATTCAAATATTAATCAATTTCTTTCTGTAAATTTTCCCCGCCGTGGGACTAATAAAGGAATATCTTATCTTATCTACATAATTTGTTATGTCTACAGTTATAAATGAGATACCCACAGCAGCACTTTCCTCAGCTTGTCTCTACATGATATATAAATAAACCTGTGTAACTTTAAAGGAGCATATTCACCTATGAATAGACAAACCCCAGAAAATTGAGAATTGAGATTTATCAGTAATAAAAATGATCATTAGTTGCAGCCCTATTTGGCTCCACTCCTCCAAGACCAGGCAGACCTGGTGTGGCTGAGTTACACAGCAGTAGATAATACTAATGTGGTGTGACAACGAGATCTGGGCTCACACTGTAGAGCCCCCAGGTAGTAAACGCTGACCGCACTGTACGTCAACATTCAAATAAGCCTCTTTGAAAAGACATCATGATGTACAGCTGGGTTTTTAACACTTTGTAATTTCCTCTAAGTAACTAAAGATTGGGCAGAATTGTATAAAAGGAGAATTTGAAACACCCTTTGACTGCAGTACAAATTACTATTTAGTCTGCAGCAGCACTGCGACACAAGGCTGTTTATTTTCAATTACCCCTGAGCAACGAGAGTCGGAAGCAATGTAATGTTTTTTCGCTTGTGCTCAGCAGATCACAAACCTTCGGATTCAGTTTCCCTCTGACACTGTATATCAATCCTCGGGCCTCTGCAGAGCTCAGAGACATCTCTGAACAAAAGACACTTCAAGGACAGCAAGAGATAATTACTGGTTATTGATTAACATGACACTACGGAGTAGAGTCATATGTTGGAATTAGGAACTTCAAGATCTAGTAAATTGTTCTGCTACTTAAAGTAATGTAAAATAAATGAAAATGCACATAATGATGAGGTTATGCCACAACCAGTAAAGATAACAATGTGTTTCTTCTGGTCTCCCTCCTACTGACTTTATAAACACACAAGCGAAAGAAAACCCAGAGCTACAACAGCTGGTTCTCATTGGTTCCTACTGCTAACTGAGGTAACTTTCTGCCCGTCTGCTCCCTCCTCCCACCGAGGGCCCTGATGTGTATTTATGTATGCATGTGTGCGTATGGGGGAGTGTGTTAAGACCATATCATCAGGAGTAGAAGCGATCAGAGTTGGGCGACCCCGAGTTCAGTGAGGGTCCAAATAAACAGTGGAGGTGTTGATATTAACTCTCAGCAGCAGAACCCAGGGGACATCACACTAACCCAGACGTAATGACTTCCACAGACCCGTGATCCTGCTGGGGAATAGCTTCATCACAGGAGTATGCATCATTTTACTCCCTCATTCACTGTGAGATACCTGGACACACATGCATTTGCAGTGAGACCATAAACTCTACAAAACAGTACACAACATGGTTGCTTGATGTATTTCCTTAAACAGGACATCACATCGTTGTGAGGTTTTGATTTTCCTGCTGGCTATATCTAATTTTTCTATAAAGGCAGGAAAGAACATCAGATGATAGATCTATTTTTTAGTTGTTTACTGTAAGAGTAAAAAAAAAAAAAAAAAAAAAAAGAACCTCCCCTCTTGACTTTGTAGGCTTTGATTTGTAGTCATGTTGACAGCATGTCAGACTGCATCTCCACAGGATGTGATGGATTAGTTCCTGTGGTTAGAGACGTCATGTGGAAGTTGCTGCCCAACACCTTTTATTGGCAGATGAGGCGTGAGACCTACATCAGGCCTCCTGAACTACATCTCACATGTTGGAGTACATTGATGAATTTAACCTTGCCTGCCTTTTTAATTATGTGCATCCACAGTTTGCCAGCATTTTACCTTATAGCTCCATGGTAACATGATAATAGTGGGGTAAAAGTTTGATAATATACAGATATTAATTAAGTAATACCATGTATAACTACAGAAATTCATGTAACAGGGTAATACGGAGCCAAAAACCTCCTATATTGTGACTTTAATAGGGTAACAACCTGATAGTAATAAGGTAATATACTGTAGGTTGATGTTTTCACAATATTACAGGCTCCTATTGGCATAATACATTAAAAATCAATTGAAAACTACTCAAAATTAGTAATTAACCAGTTATAAAATGAACTGAAATCCTCCTTTATGTTCCAAACATTGCTTTTGTTTCAAGATAATACTGTCAAGATAATAATAAATTATAAGTTTAATGCTGTGACTTGTTACTTGGAAACACTTGTGATAGATTATGGATAATAACCATGAATCCGGGCTGTTTCTATTTGACATCTCACTATTTTGAACTAAACACATTGATTCTGCTGATGCCTGGTACATATTTCAAAGTTCAAAAGGAGCTTCAAACTTCAAAGAAATGCCTTTGTTTAATGAACATGCACTTTTATTGGGATAGTCACCATTGTTTATCTTACATAACTTAGCTCCTAGTACCTCCATATATCAGGTATTTCTTTGAAATATTACACATTTCTTTCATTAACAATTGCTCGGATGAAAAATCATCCAGATGTAAAATAACACATACTGTGATAAAGGATTTCCTAACTCTCATATAAATGTTGGCTTTACCTTTTAATAAAAGAGTCTTTTACCGAGACATGTTTACCATTTTTTTACATCAGAGAGTAGCATACATTGTTCACATTTTTCAGCTTGCTTTTTTGAACAATCTGACCTTCAAATGATGCAAGTGCTTCAATGAAGATGCAGTGGACAATTTTATAAAGTACCAGTACTCAGTGGTGTCGGCGTATAGTAAAATAGCCTTGACACCGATGCTTGAATCATGGTTATTAAATTCACAATTACCACATATGTTTCTCCGGCCATTGGTTTTCAGTTGTATGAAATTAATGCAGGAGAAAGAGGTAGTGTTCTCAGGTAAAAAGTCACAACAATAAACATATAATTTGTACAGAATTACTTTGAAGCATAAGGGAATGTTTGGAGCATAAGAGGATGAATTTCAGTGTTATAATATGCTAATTATCAACTTTTACTGCCCAAGAACTTTCATTTTATTTTGAAGGTATGATGTGACAGCCTAAAATATTGTCACTAGTTATTAATTTGGTAATCATTTGGTATTACAAAATTTTCACCTCTATTATCAAACTAGTACTCTACTATTATCATGTTATTACTAGGCTGTAACATAAATTACTACCCACAATTCACGTACCTCTAAACAGCCACATAAAGAGAACAGACAGGCAGGTCTTTGGTGTGCAGGGGAAGTTGGGGTGCTCTGTATAAGGAGGAAGAGGAGTTCATCTCTGTGCCAGTGCTCACCCTTATTGATTAAAACACACCATGAAAGACAGTATCACCGTGAGGGTCAGCAGCTGATTAACCTCCACTTCTCAACATTTTAATCAACCACTGACCTCCAAAGAGCTAAAACAAGGAGGCTCTGGCTCCTTGGCCCCCCACCCCCTGTGGGGACTGTAATGAGGCAGGACCACGATGAACCTGGGCTCAGCACATTCTCATACCACACAAGAAGTGGGCACAGCAGGAACTCTCTAAAAGATGCTGCTTGTTTTGGCACTTCATAAGTGAATAATAATGATGAAATAAAAAATGGGTATGTGAGTGTAAACAAATTGTCACATCTTTGTTTAAAAGGGACAAATACAAAGCACTTAAACACACTCCGTGATGGGAGGAAGCATTGCCATCAGGAGGAAACTAACCATTCACACACCCAAGCACACTTCTACATCGAACCACTGATCTTCTGATTGGTGGATGACCCTTTCTACCTTTTTATGTATATCTCATTTTTTTGCCATAGAAAACAATGGCTCTTTGGCACTGTACGTTGGTCAAATTTCAGACCTCCAGAGTTCCAGCCTGAAATATCTCAATAACTTGTAGATGTTCATGGTCCCCAGATGATCATACTGACTTTAGTCATCTTGTGACTTCTCCTGTCGCACCACCAGCAGGTTGATATTTATGGTTTTTCCACCATAATTTGATGGATTGCACTAAGATTTGGTACAAACATTCATGTACCCCTCAGGATGAACTGTAACAACTGCAGACATCCTTCAGCGTTTCCTCTAGAGCCATCACCAGGTCAAAATGTTAATTTGTCCAATACTATGAATAAATACGGGCAAAACCAATGACATTCCCATTACATTAGCCAATTACTCTCCATCAGTGGCATTTCTTGTGCCACTTCAAATCTTTCAGCATTTTACATACAAAGATACTTTACTGTGTTGACAAATATTTATTCAAGGCTGAGAACATTTTCCAGTTAAATTCAAATACTCCATTTTGTCATTTGTGGGAAAACAGTCTAGTATCGCCATGAGCTATTTATATTGAGGTCTTAGGCAATATTTTTTCTGTTGTGCTTATGTGTATTTCCCCACAAAAAATTAATCTATATTTGTATGATTTAAAAAGTATAATGAACCAATAAACAGAGCTACTGAAGGACATCCAACAACTACAGTGGTTATAATGACTGAAAGAGAGCAATATGACCTGAGCTGTGACTATTTGCCGAAACACCTCTGATGCCGCCGCTGCCTGGATCATGCTGCCCTCGCTGCTATGAGCCATCAGATAAGGGGCTCTATCTAATTCATATTCTAATTAATAGGGAGCCACACTTCCTGCTTCTCTGGGCCTGAGGGGAGGACATCATTCATCAGGCATTATCTCGAGTCGAAAGGTTCCTGTTCACCCAGCCAACCATGCTCTTTCACACTCTGCCCGGCTTCCTCTCACACCCTGCTCATCCCTTTGTCGGATCCCTTACCTGTCACTTCCTGTCATCTCACACATAATAAAAGCATGGGGAAGATTGAAATGAGGAGTCAAAGATGGTTACTGGTTGGTGTGTGCTTTCATTTGCAGAGAGACACAATGTGATTTAATGCAAGGGAGGGGGATAAGAACAAAATAGGAGACAGCGGGATTCATAAAGCTTCCCAAATGGCCTTAAGGGAGACATCTTTTAGTCTATGTGGGAAACAGCAGCGTGGATCGTCAGTATTTTTCCCAGTGTGGAGTAAACTGCATCATTTTATTCATAAGGTTAAGTTAAGGTAGAGGTGTACAGTACAGTAGATACAGTACAGTAGATTTGCTGTTTACATGTAACACTATGTGATCACAGTGATTGATACCCTCAAATCTATGCTGATTCTCTCCCTGAAACAGAAGAAGCCATCTTGTTGGAAAATATGTTTTTGATCAAACTTGCAAATTTGTGGATTTCTACCGAATTTATTTAAGTCAAGAAATATTTGTGTGCACATGAGAAAGAGTCCATAGAGGAGGCTTTTTGAAAAAGACTTAAAAAATTCAATCACATTAGTCGATCAGTGTGATTATATGGTAATTCAGTTTGTAAATTAGTTACAATCATTGGGCATGAATAATAACCCAATATCTGTCGTTTAGGTGACAACCACCGGATATAAAGCACAGTTTTTTTTTTGTCATTTGCAGTCATCATTTACACATCTCTGTATGCTCAGGCTTTTTAGGAAAGAAAAGAAGTTGTTCTTGTGTGTCTGCAGAGGATTCACAGGAAAGTGAAGAGGGTTTAGGGATTTGTTTGAAGTTGCACCATCCAGCGCCTCCCTGCAGTGACACCCACACCCACAAATCTGCAAGAATTGCAATAGTCTTACTACTAGGACATGTGGTGAGGTAGCCTGGAGTGGATAGTCTCAATGTTAGTCTCAGTAAAGACACTGTATAGTATAAATAGGGATGTAAAATCTCATATGTGCATAGTAAAAATGCTAAAACTGTACATCCTCAGCAAGTGAAAGTGAATAAATAAGACGTGCAAAGGGAAAATATGCACTTAAATTGGTACTTAATGATACCATTGACAAAAAAACTGAAGAAATGGCAAAGAAAGAGAGAGACGTGACATGAGCTGTTTAACAGAAGTGTTCACTGTACATCTGTACAAACCAGGTATGACTTCTTGAATAGCATGATGATTTAGCATGCATCTCTAAATACATTGTACCTTCCCTCTAGAATGACACATAGAAGAGTTTTCTGGTGTTTTCTGTTGGAAAAATCTGTGGATGACGTGACAATGGTATGGTTAAGGTTTGGTTAGGTTTAGGCACAAAACTGACTTGGTTAAATTTAAGGAAACATCCTAGTTTGGGTCAAGATTACTACTTTGTGAAGGTTGGAGGGCTTTCGTCATCATGGTTACAATAAGACTGGGATGGCACACCAGGGTTCGTTTCCCATTTCAAACCAACCTTTAAAAAGTGGGGAAAAATTGCAATGGCTACACCATATATACACACTCAGACACCAAAGAAGAAACAATGAAATGGTAAATCAGGTTAGGAATTCCAGTAATATCTGAATGCCATGCTCTGAGTACACATGCAGGGATCAAAATATGAAATTACAGAGGTATTGTAACAATGCAGCAAAGAGTCAGAATCAGCAGCACCGCGTTGCCTCAGGCTGAGCCACTTAGCTGACACACTTCACATACTACAGTTAAACTACTGGGGGTGATGTGAGCAAGCTTCCCAGGGAGGGAATCACTGCTCCAGAGAAGCTTCTTTAATCACCCTCTTCTTCCTTGTTTCGGCTGTTGAGAGTGACGTTGGTTATAAGTGCAAAGATGCTCTGACTGTGTCTCTCATTTCTTGGCAAATACACAGTATGAGAAAAGAGAGGAGGTGATCTGAGGAGCAGTGGGAGACGGAGAGTGGCGGCGCTAATGCAAACTGACCAGAGGTGACAGGCAAACTGTGACCAGAGGGAAAACACTCCTGAAGCACACACATACACACATCCTTGTACTCTCTCTTTCAGCTTGCCTGGTGTATAAAGAAATAGCACACACTCTTTATTCAGGCTGGCAGCGAGGTGGCTTTAGAGAGGCCACTCTTCAATGGGAACACTAGGGGTGAAGCTTACACGCTGGCAGACATCCACCCTGCTTAAGTGTCCCTGAGCAAGACACTTCATCTCTGTGCTCCAGGTTAACACAGCTCACATTAACAGCTGCTGTTTATGGTTAATTATACATTTACTGCTGATCCGGCATTGCGATTGGGTGGCAAAATACCCTACAAGACCGTATAATCACAGACTAGTGATAGTACCTGACTACTTGTGCAAGGTGTCCTTGAATTTTTTGACACTTAATTAACTACCTTCCTGGCAATGGTACTTACTAAACAGCTGTCACTGAAACAAGGAAACAGCCTTAATGTATCATTTGTCTGCTGACAACATTTGCATCTGAAGCGCGTCTGGCCGAATGGTTACGGCCAGTGCCGAATGCCATGCGGCCACAATGTCATGGGTTTGATTCCAGCCAACAACCTTTATTGCATGTCTTGTGCCCTTCTCTCTAAAGGCCACAAAACTCCAAAAAGAATCCCTAAAAATAAAATAATAAAAAAGAAAAAGATTGCATTTGAATTTAGATTTTCTGGTTTCTGTCATGACAACTGATGAATGTATGAGTCTCAAACATTTTTGTTACTGGAAACACATTTATATTTAGATAAACTTGAACACATTCTGATAAGCATCCACTCTGAGCCAAAATGAATTTTGAAATTTAACAAAGGATGCTGGAAAGATGCAAAAGGATGTTGCTTGGCAACGGGAAAATATTTCTTCTTGGCTGAAGACCAAAGAAAATTTATCAAAACAAACCCAAAGCCTCGGTCTCTGCTTTTGCCCCTGTGCCTGCGGCCCCATCACAGCAGAGCTACTATCTCATGGTATAAATCGTTCTTATATTTCTATTTTCCCTAAACCATTTAAAATGTGACAATAAAGATACATGGAAATGCCCAGAAACATTGATTTGCTGGCTGGAGGGAGTGTGAGCTTTTTCCACAGTGATGCTGATTAGATTAAAATATGCTGTCTTTCAGTTTCCTCTTTGGCTATAATTGAAATATCTGAGTTTTCATGTGAATAGATACTGAAAATGAGGGCGAGTAATTTCAATAAACAATATGTGCCTACGGGGTGAAAATGTTTTATCGAGAAGTATGCTTCTGTCATTTCATTTGAATAATTTACAAAATAACTACAAAAACATGACAGGTTGGTGTTGCTCTATAACACAGTGACAGTGTGTCAACTTGAGACAAAATTAGAGTGGGTTTACAGTAACAGATATAGAATGAAATGTATTTGTGATTGTATTTATGATTTCAATCAATTTCAATCATTCCATCACTTAGTTTAAACCTGAATGCGTTTCATAATAACACTGATTTCAGACTGTATAATTTAAAGGGGATGCTCATAGTGCACAAATTATAGAGAGCAATCATTTAAGCCTGCAGCTGTATGGAACGGCTCTATCCCGAGCTCATTGTTGTATTTTTATGGCCGGGACATTTATTGTGTGGTTGAGCCTGCTGTTTCCTACAAAAACTCCAGTAAGCCCACTGTAAGCTAACTGCCCAGCACCAAACAGCTGTAAATGTGGTTGGTGAAGACACAAACAGAGCTACATAGAAAGTGGGTTAGACTTACTGCTGCCTGCAACTGAATCCCAAACATTGGTCTGTGCCCACTGGATGTGAAGGTGTTTGATATTTGTTGGTTATTTATCAGTCAACTGTTTTCTATGCAAACTAGTGGACTCCAGCTCCAGCTCATTAAAAGTGCATAAAAACAATATTTGTATGCGACCCACCCAAGTGAGTCTTACAGGCCAAAATGGGGAGAGAGAGAGACAGAGAGGAGGTGTTTGTATGCACATCTTGAATTTGCAAAATTTTAGAAAACTAAAAACATTTAATTAAGTTTAGGTGGAAAAGTTGGTAAGCAAAATGCATGCAAATTAACCATAATGGATACAGAGCATGTGACTCGAACGCCAACCAGTGGCATCGCTGGGCCTAGGCGTTTAAGGCTCCAGCCCCAAATGTTTAATGAATATCACTGGATCTCAAAAATAAAAAAAAGCTTTTGATCCGTTCATCTGTCATTCTGATCATGCATAAAGTCCTCCAAAATAATATGATACTGTTAATCAAAAAAGCAAGTGGAGAGAGAGCGAGAGAGGGCGCACCGGTTACAGGGCTTACATGACATGAAAGGGCAGAGTCACCAGCAGATAACAAAGGAGTGATGTGGAGTGGAAAGATACAGAGAAGACAAAGACCAACAGATACGATACGAAAGAGAGAGAGAGAGAGAGAGAAAGAGCAAAAAGAGCACAATACAGGAGGGGATGAAGCCGTGAAGATAGATGTTATCAGATCGAGAGAGCACAGATTACACTGCAGTAAGTAAAGATTGATGTACATCTGCTGCTCAATCCAATAGTGTTGCTGTGTGGTGTGACCGTCAGATCATATGGAATAGTGAGCACTGATGACTATAAAGCACCTTTAGGATGGAAAGGTGCATTAATGGTTTGCTTTTGTCTCATTTGACATTGGTTGGTGTGGTTAGATACTTGGATAAGTAGAAAATAAATTGATAAATAAGATGTTTCCGACCGAATCAACATCAACAAATAAAGGGCTTGGTTAGATTTTGGTCAGCATTCGCGGATTTCATTGTTTTTTTTATGACCAGGACAGGAGAGGCGAGGGGAGATCACGGGGGGGAGAGCCGAGGAGAGGAGGAGTGCGACAGACAGATGAGACACCATAAGAGCTACTGGAGAGGTGAAGAGGAGAGGTTCAGATAGACAGGTAAGACATAGAGTTACACCCTTTGTCAGACGTCAGATTTATCACGGTTCAAAAGGAGCCCGTCACACAACTGAAGCAGAAGTTGTGACGCTGGGGTTGGTCAATTTTCACTACTGAGCAAAGCATTGGCAACATACGATCTAGCATGTGACTGCTTAATCGATGTCAAGACTCTTATTTTTTCCCTTCAATAACAATAACGCTGTATATCACAAGTATCATGAGAACTCAGATTGGACTCATTTTAGTTTATTTGGATTTCATGTTGTGAAAGACAGCCTACGCACCAGAGCAAAGTGTCTCACATCTTATATTCATTTTACTCTGAAATAACTTGAAAATGGTGCAATTATTGGGTGAAAATTTGACAATTCCATTGTTTCCAAGGAGCAATGAAGAGTAAAGTAAAATCAGATGTGTGTGGAGCGACGAGGAGGCTGTAATACAAAAAAACAAACATAAATGCCATACCTCCATTATGTTTTCTATGTTGATTTACCCTTTTTGTGATTTGAATGGTGCTCTTTTAATTATGTCATCTTGTTGCAACTACTTCTTCTACAATGGATAACTGGCACTCAATTGGAAATTAGCACCACCTACTGCCTAACTATATGAACCAAGTCCTCATATTCGCATAAAAGTAGTGAATGGAGAGGCGAATAAATTAGCATTTTAATATGCCAATTTTCTGAAAATGTGGTTAAGATTTGCATTACATTTGGATGGGAATCTGGCCAGGGATAGCTCCTTTGTCACTTATATGTATCCGTATCTGTTCAGTTAATCTGCGCACCTCGAACAAGAGAAGCAGGCTTCAATCCACAGCTGCAAAACCAATGAGCGCTTATTAAAGCTTTCACCGATTGAGCTTTCCTTTTTTATTTGCACATCCCCATGAGTACAAAAGATAAAATTTCATAATATAGCACATCAGGTTAGCTCTCATTTCAGGGCTTCTCCTCCTCCTGGTCCCCTGCCAGTTCTGTGAAATAACTTAAAAGAAACAGAAATGAATAACTTACCAAAAAAAAATAAAATATTACACAATCCTACACAGAACATTTGAATGGGAGTAATCCCCTCCCAAAGCTATTTTTGAGTGCTCTCCCTCTGTTCAAAATAGTGCAATGTTTCCTGCAGATTTGCTCTTTGTATACGGCCTTCTCACCCAAAGCACCACATTTCACTCAGCTCACACATTGGCACACATATGCACTTTTGTTTTCATTTCACTGTCTGTCTGTCTGTCTGATACACACGCATCCTGTCTCTCTGTTTTCCTTTAGCAGCTCCTGACAGGTGGTCCTGCGGGACCCATCTCAGTTGGCAGTAGGCTACATCTCCCACAAAAGCCTCTCCATCTGGGTCAAGTCAGAGAATAACAGTCCTCTAAGGAAGAGGGAGACAAAAGACACACACACACACGCACACACACAGACACATAGACAAATGCAAACACAGAGGCATATCTGAAACAGTATGTGTTTGTACGCCTGAATTCTTCATGTGTCTGTATATATGTGAATGCATGTGTGAATCATCGGATGTGTGTTTAAATGCTGGTTTTATGTCCCTGGCTGCACTGTATGTCTGTTGGGCATTTGTGGGTGTTCATGTGCACTTACAGTAGAGTCTGGAGCGACAACAAAGTGTCCTCACAGCTCCCTAATTTCACAGAACGGCAGGCGGCATTTATACACCATTAAATACAAATGTGACATGAAGAAAATATCTGCTTGTGTATGTTTTAAATCAAGGAATGGGGACTATTTGTGCTTAACAGGACATAAGCAAGAAGTACTTACAGCAACATTATAATTACATACATTGCATTTCTCATTTCAGGGGATGTTTTATGAGTTGCTTTGATATCGCTGTACACCTTAACTTGCCAAAGGAATCAATGGTTTCAGGGTTGTTTGTAGGCTTGCTGGACTACTTTATTCATACCAGTCTCACGGGAGCTCCTCTTTATTCATCATGAACAATCAATTCATGGCAGATAAAAACAAACTTCAGCTCTAATATTTATCCACACGCAGGCCTTGCAGCTCTCATTTTCTCCTGTCAACGATCAAGAGGCAGTTATGATCGATGCTGCTAATCATAGTATGCTGCCTTTACTATGTTCCTTTATTTCTGGCCTGCTCGAACAGCAGCATAATGTACTCTGGTGCTCTCAAACACTGACGCAGCCATCCATACAATCAGAACAAGTCATGCAGACAGGAAGGGACACATTTAGGAGCACACACTTCAATCAACACTGCAAACACAGCAACTCTCCGTTCTCCAGCTCCCTGTTTCACCTTCTCAGCAAAAGAAAAAAACAATCCCAGGACTGCCATAACTATTTTAACTGTGCTTTATAGGAATGTGCTGTTATAGTATAGTTACCTTTGCCAAAATTACCACAATATACAAATGATAATTTCATACAAAGATGGAGTTGGAGACAAATAACTTGCAGGACTGTATTTAGTGCCCATCACACAGCACTACTGTGTTGCTCAGTCAAAGACACTTAGATCAAGGGATTGATGGATGAACGGATTTGACACTCACTCAATTCCTCCTGCATACACACAGATAAAACATCTAGTTGTGTGACAAATGTATAATAAAACGTTAGAAATCAATAATACCAAAAGCCTCTGCACATATGGAGGAGGCTGGTGTGTTGAAGGGAGCTGCAGCATCAAACAGCACTGGCACAAAAGGTATCAGCGGGGCAATGGTGAGAAGTGCCAGGTTATAATGGCCACTCTGAACACGAGCACAATTATGTTTGGATATTACTTGTTAGCCGGCAGCTGATGCTGGTCAGCTAAAGTGAGTGTGGCTTTAGTGCTCTGAATGAACTAACGCCTCACTCATTTTTATTCAGAAGTTAATGTGAAAGAGAGAGAAAGAAGCTCACACCGATGACCACTGCAGGTTATTGTGATGAAGACAGTAATTGTGATAAAGCACACCGACTGGTGATATAACATGGTTTATAAATCCACATATAGAGAAATATACTGTCCCAGCTCTATTCGTGTGCCTCCTCTGGACATCAAAGGTCACAAGTCTGTGAAAGCTGGTGTCCTGCACCCAGCTGTCATGTACCGGGTGAGTCCTCAGCAGCTATAAGCCAGGTTTCCAGCGCCGTAAAGTAGCTGCTATAGTCATGCCGCAGTATAAACTCACTCAGCTGTGAAATACGGCTGACACGATTGTGTGCAGACCACAATTACGGCGTGAGTCCCTGACAAGTGACCACGGAGCCCTAGTCAGCTGTGGAATATAAACTGGTGGACCCTGCATCTATTGCCTCGATTTGCTCCAAACACAATCACTGCAATGTCACACACAGTTCTAACAGTTTGCTGCAGAAAGAGATTGGCACCAATGTGATGGGAGGCAGAGGAGAGCCTATTTGTGCTGCTTAACAATAGCTGAAAGAGGAGCACAAGCATCATTTGGTATTGTGGTTCGAATGACTGCGGTGAATTTCTCATCAAGGATGATTTTATTATTATAGCATGCTGTCAATGTGGCATTTGAAAATCTTACAGGGTTATACTTTGGACTGACTAGTATAACAATACACTGCAAAATTTCTTTTCATCCTTTTCTTCTGCTTCATACAATAAATATGTGAAACAGTCTGTGTGAGTTTGTGCGTATAGAACAAACTGGGTGTTTTAGGAGCCCACGAGATGTTGGAGATGGCTGGAATTGGGTTCACCTACAGCAAATACAGCAGATATCAGGACAAAATATTCTGTCAGTTCATGTATTTTAATGGTTATCTTCACACCCACCTGATGTAGCGCTGCAATTGCTGGTTTCTCCAACAATACATACAGTTTTCTCGGTGGCAGATATACCTCTCCAAATTCACAGTCATTCTTTTTTAAACAATGGTCGTTAGTTTTAGACAGAAGCAGACAAAAGCAGCCTCTTATCTCCAGCTGGTGACCGTCATTGGACAGTTCTGTTTTATTGTTTGTGTCTTCAAACAGTGTGTTTCACTCTTAACAGAAGAAAAGGCTGTTATGACGTGGTGTAATGCTATGTGCTCGATGAATGTAACACGATCTTGGAGAATGAGTTTTGCTGAGGTTTGTGGAACGGAAATATCCTCAAATCCAACTAAGAGCAGGATCGATCTGCTAATATTAGCCTAAACTCTGACACACCATCCTGGACGAGCTTACACGCAGTGGGTAAATACAACATTAATGTGCTATCTGAAACAGGGCTTTTCTTTTAGCCACACGTGCAGCTCACACTACAGTACACAGATTGGTGTTAAATCCATTCCTTACATTTGTACTCTTGTATTTTTGGTTTTGGAAAGACTACTAAAAGTGTGATTGCCTGGTGTGTCCAATCACAGTTACTAATCTGGGGTAATGTTCCCACTGATGAAAATGAGCTAAAATGTTATCGTCATCATCTTTTACTCCCAAACTGATAAAAGTTTCAGGAAGCGGCAAACAGCTGACATAGATTTTTAGTATTTTCTTTAATTAAAGACAGCACGTAGATGAAATGGAAGAAGCCACAATTTCTAAACCACACGGTGCTGATTTCTGTAGCTTACTGTATGGACATGAGACTTGGTGAGCAGATATTTGTTTGAAGATGGAAAAAGCATGTACTAGTACCTGCGCATTTAATGCTCAAAAAAGAAGTAGAATAATAGAAATAGAAATACAGCTGTAAGCTCATTTTCTCTGTATATTAAGCCGTACAATGTTGCCACCCACCTCTGCGTTTATATTTACAGCACACCATGAACAACACCACTATAAATAATCCACAGTGGGATCATTATGATCAAAAGACAACCAAACCGCTGAAGACTAAAAGCTACACTTTCTCATCATTGTGCTTTTGTTTCTTATTAGCTATTCATGAATTAAAGATTTAATACTTGCCTCAGAGGGCACGGGGGTATAAACCAGAGAACAACCCTTGTTTATGTTGACAAACATCCAAGCCAGTAATTGTTTATGTACCTTGTGTCTAACTCAGACGCCAAGCATCATGTCCTACATTTTCTTTCAATGAGATTTCTAGAAGGCACGAAAAACATTAAACTGACCGTGTGCTTTCATGGAAATCAGAAAACGAGGGAAGGACATCAAAATAATTTAGGATTAAGGAGGAGTCCACCGCTGTCAGTCTGGGGCCAAAAACCAGGGGCTCAAAGCAATAAGTTAGACCACTTATAGCTTAGGCAGGCACAGAAAAAACACGCACAAAGCAATCCCTGCTGGCCAGAGAGCCAGGAACAGAGGCTGCTAATGGGCTAATTTCACTCCTAATTATGGGATTAATTTGTCCATTTAGGTCTGTATGAAAAATGCTCAACTATTGGGAGGGCAAAACTGGGTTGGACAGACCCACGGCCTCCGCCTATGATGCACAGCCATTTAATCATTTCATTAATTGAATGATAAAAACAGCACTCATAGGCTGTGACGGTTTGAGTGTTTTGTTGTTATGGTGTCTCATTATAAATCTTTATTCATCCAGTATAAAGATGTGTATTGGCTTATAGCAATCAGTAAGTGTGCCATCTCGCTCTCTCTTTCTCTCTTTCATCAGCTACAGTAATATTTATGGCCTGTCAGGGTCACAGGCCGTCACAGAGAGCACCCCATAAACCCTCTCACCGATGTCCTGCTGGCACTACTGCAGTTATGTGATCGTAATGGAAAGTCTACAGTTATGATGTGTATGCGCTCTTGGTGATTTGTGAGCATCGTTAGCTCTGTATTTGGAGATGTGGGGACCATGGGTGTGTGTGTGTGTGTATGTGTGTCTTTATTGTTAAAAGAAGAAAGAAGCCGCTGCCCTTTTGACCATGCAGTGGGCAAGAGCTGTGTGTACAGCTGTGTGTGTGTGTGTGTGTGTGCGTCTCTCTGTATGTGTGTTATGAGCAGGCAGTGCCCTGGACTCACCTTTATCCCCAAGAAATCTTTTGCCATCACTGAAACGGTGCTGTTAATCTCACACACACACTCTTTCTGTAGCTGATCTAAGGTAAGCAGGCACACAGAAATTTGTTCAACACGCTGTGGCACTGATCACACACGCCTAATATTTCTTTACAGCCAGTCAGTCGTATCCACAATCTTTCAGTGTTTCCATAATTAGCTTATAAATGTCCCTCTCTTTTTATGCGCACTCCCAAATCCTTAATACTATCTATTTGTTTCTGACACTCCCAAATTAATCATAACCTCCCTATTAAATGAAAGGGCACAACATGCGAGAGAGGTTCTTACTAAAATGTGCTGATGCTGGTGGGTGCCTGGAAAACAGGAAGCTAATTTTTAACCTCATAGGATGCTTTAAAAATAGCTAGCAAAAAAAAGCCCTCATGCACTATGCATCCAATGCTGCAACAGGCTCAGCATCAGAGGTCCAACTGACTTCTGAGGATTAGCAATATAGTCTGCAAATGGGCGACCCGATAGCCAAGTGGATAGGCTCCGTACCGCTTGGGCGCAAATGCCCTGAGCAGTGAGCAAAGACTATAAATAAGAAGTGGATGCAGCCACTGTGACATCAACCACTGGTTTGTAGACTGCTGTTCAGAAGCTGCTGTTTTAAAACCAGAAGTGACAATTATTCCGCGAAGACACCACGTCTGATCCCACCCTAAAGCGTACCCTTTACCGTCCCTTTATCATCTACTTTGCTCTAAACAAGACCATAATTAAAAAATGAATATTGAAGGAGAACTGAAAGTTAACCCTTGTATGGTGTTCGGATTTGTGGGACCCGATTTCATTCGTGTTGATGTTCTTTATCAAAAGAAAAATGATACGATTAATAATTTTTTCAAACTCAGACTCATCAATGCGAGCCAAGGCCAATGAGTCTGAGTTTGACAAAAATAATTAATTGTATCATTTTTCCCTTGATAAAAAAATGAAAATGGGTCCCACAGACCCGAACACCATACAAGGGTTAAGACAATAAACACAAAAGTGGTGACTGAGGTAATAAATCAAGTGAGACGTAAAGTTATTCCATCCAGTCAGACTTATTTTTGCAACCACTGGTGTTTGGATTGGAACAAATGCAGGTTTAGGAGCTAGGAGGAATTTTATAAGCTTGTTCTATGCAAAACATCTTCATTTGTGAGGTAACTGGTAACTAAAGCTGCCAGATAAAGGTAGTGCAGTTTAAAGTACATTTATGTTTGAAATGCAATGAACTAGAAACAACTCGAGTAAAGTAAAAGTACCTCAACGTTGTACTTTGGCACAGTACTTGGATAAATGTTACATCCACCCCTGTTTTATTCTACAGAAACGTGTTAAAAACTATCTTGTTTTCTCATTTCAAGGCTGATCACCCCATCATCTATCTCCTCATGCGTCTTTCTCAGGCTGTGAGTTTCAAGAAAGACTCAGGCACTATTTTGGGCTGCCTCGCATTTCAGTCAAGTCTGCTAGCTTGTGTGCATAACTCCTTGCCTCAGGGTTGCCTTGGCGACTGGGAGCTGTTACCTGACAGGCACTGCAGCAGTGTTTGGGCGGCAACAGAGTTCCTCGCTGAAAAGTAGCCTGGGGTTTACATACTTAGAGGAAAATTATACTTGAAATACTTCATTGGTTTAAACACTGTTGTAACATTGACTGATTCATTCTTTGATTGGTATGTCTAGAAGAAGTTAAATCTACACAGACGGAGCATCAAATCAAAAAAGTCAACTTATACTTATAATAGTTACCTACTCCGGATTCCTAAAACTTAACAAAATCTGGATTTCCAGGAACATGACATCAGTGCAGCTAAATGTGCTCCTTCTGGATACATAAACATGAGGGCACTAACACTGGTAAGTGGCGTAAGAAATATAAGGGTGACTGACCATGATGACAGCCTCTAATCTTTACAGATCAAACATGAATGATTGGCTTTATTGTCCCAGGCCTGTGTGAGCAGACAGCAGAGGGATGATCATATCCCTTGGATCAGGCTAGAAACATGCTCTGGGTCCAACCTGTCACTCTAAAGGTTAATTGATGCATCGGCGAATCGCACCACATCGAGGCGACTATCTTGGTGGAAAAGAAACATTCGCCCTCTCTGACCACAGGACGCCTCTGCGTTCAGTTCAAGGAGTGCTGATCATGGCTATTGTTTGCAATAAGTAAAGTATTCTTGAGGAGTACACTGTGTTATGAGAGCTGAAAACATGCTTGGTTTAAAGCCCTCAACGTCCAGCTCCTCATTTCCATTAAAAACAATGAGCAAAGGAGATCTCCCAGCGGAGATGAAGCTTTAATAGTCTCTGGGCATACAGTAGAGGTCGAGATAAAGATGATTAATGCATTATAGTGGAAGGCAAAAACAGCCATGAACTTGAATTCATTTTTAGTAATTCAAAGCAAAACAGAGTGTGCACAGGAAAAATGCCAAGGTTATAGTAAGTACAGGCAAGAAAATATTTATTTCTTCTGCTTGTTCCACAGGCTCAAGCCAGCTGGTATGTTGGCCTTCAGTGATTAATACAGTTTTATATATGTGATTTATATTTTACATAATATATGTATATTATATAAATCATGAATATCTGATACTCCAAAATTACAGTAATCTGATTAAGACACTACTGTGAATTACTGCGTAAAGGGAATTTTAGACGTGTGCACCTTAAACAAACAAGACTATTTGATTTTTTTTTTTTTACAGCATTCTGCAACACATCCATATTCTGTTTGCTTGGCGACACATCCTCTACCTCGAACATCAGCATGTGAACATTTTCACAAAGACAGTGGAGGAAAAGTCAAGGGATCATCAAAGCAGGTTTCATCTTCTGAGACCAAATTTCATAGTCAAATTTCAAATCCAATAGTTGCTGAAATATTTCAGTCTGGACTGAAGTGGTAGACCTGTCAGTGCCATCCATATAGCGGGGCTGATAGCCTGCCTAAAACATGCCAACATTTGCACAATGTGTAAACCACAATGTAAAGAGAAACAGTAGCAAAAGCATGTTTAATTCCTTATTGGTATTTTTTAAGTTTACTTATTCATTCCTCAATATTCCATAAGCAGGAACTCAGTCATATTGGTCACAAGAATAGCTTGATCAAGAACATAATCCCATTATGAATAAGCTCAGTCCTTGCAAACATAGTCAGTGGTGCAGGTAAGCACTGTGTGACATATCAGACTGTGGCTCAGCTACACAGCCCTGCTCCAACACCGTGCTCTGTCACTAAAGAATAACTTGTACGTCCATCCCTGTGGAAACATGAATGTAAAGTAGCTGCACATGTTGGACTGTCTGGCTGCCTGACAGCTCACCAGTTCGGTGTCCGTTTCACTTCAGGAGTGCTGTACCTCTCCATTATTCAAATCTCTGTATGCTGCACTTCAGTCCGGAGAAGTATCAGGCCAGTCAGGCCAGGTACAGTGTAAATATCACTTCTTTTTTTTTTTTTTTGAATGCAACTGCCAAACTTATCTATATTCTTAAAGGAACATTTCAACATTGTAGAAAATGTTCTTAGACAGATGTCTGTGCATGACTGGAACTAGAGCTATAATAGGTTGTGTTCAATGTCACTCCCTATGTTCTGTACAGTGTACCACATTTACTCTCTGCCATTCTAAAATCTAAATTTAAAACTCTCACAATGGGATGGAAAAGATTCTACTAGTTTCTGCTGAGAATCCCATAAAATTGCAGTCATGAAACCTCTCTGTGAACCTATCAGTGTCTAAAATGTGGATTGAACTGTACTGCTCACAAGATACAGAGTACTTGTTACACAGGGACTAGAATATATCTGTGGGACTGATTTCAGACACAACTCTAGTCTTGTGATCACTGAGAGCTTTCCAGTAGAGACTCTAGGAGGTGAATGACCCAGGCTGCTGTTCCCTAAACTGACAACTTCTTGTTTTTATAATTTTATTTTTGCTTGCGTAGTGATTGATATCATATCATAAATTAATTCAGAGGTGATGGTAAATGTATTTTTGTTTCCCCCAGTCTTAATGTTAAGATAAGCTAACTGCCTTGTGGCTCTATCTACCTTTTTTAACACACAAGTGGATTCTTCTGATTTAACTCTCGGCAAGAGACAGAAGACATTGTTAAAAAGCAGTGCAAATTAAAGATTATGTTCTGGTATGACAAAATGGTGCATTGGAATTGCACAGATTAAAATGGATTTAACTGTACATTGAGTGAGTACATAGAGGCATTGTCCTTACTGTACATACTTATACTTTAAACCATCTACTAACAACAGCAAAGCAACAGCAGTTGGGGCTTCCTGAGCCAAATACTCCATACTGCAGACGATCACCGTCTTGTTCCCCAGACAGGGCAAACAAGGATTTACTGCCCTCTAACTCCCTCTCTCTGTCTTTTTGTCTCTCTCTAAACACATAATCCATCACAGTCACAAGCAGCAGAAGACTGCAGGTAGTCTTGTCTTTCTGCTGCCTCCAAGTGATACAGAGTAAATCTGCCTTGGCATTAATGCACCAGACTTGACTGGAGAGAAACTACAATGTTTATTAGCTATTTTAGATAAGGTGAACTGGTAGGATTTTCCCTCAAACATGGACACAGTGTGCTTTCTCATTCCACTGAGTACAATATATCAGTGTATCTTTGATGTGGAGTTTACAAAGAATGTTTGGCGTAGACAGAATTTCATATTCAACGCATCTTCTCTCCCCACAATACTGGCATACAAACATTCAGTCCATCCAAACATTGCACAGCGTGTCATGCACTGACTTGACTGAATGTGCCAAAACCAAAGATGCAAGCTTTTCTCTCTATACCCTGTCTCGCCTGTTCTATTTATAACTCGTATCTGTCACCCTTTTACTTCACTATAAATACAAAGACCCCAGAAAGCTGCAAACATTTTAAAATATCTATATTGATTATTTTTGGTTGATTTGATTTGCCAGTCGTTTCTTTCTTTGATTAATCATTAAATCATATAGTCTATAAAATTAGATAAGATAATAAAATGTGACCATCACAATTTTACTAAACCATAAAGGAATAGAAAAGAGTGGAAATACATACCACATCCTCAATATTTGCTTGGTGATAATTAGATAAGAAATGTGTTAAAAATGTGTTGTGTTTACACTTCAGTGCTTTTAGGGATTAAACAAACAAGATATAAGATGTAAATTATTGAGCTTTACAGGTTTACTGGTAGGCAGATTTTGTCAGCTTTGGACAGAGCGAGGCTAACTGTTTCTCCCCGTTTCCAGTCTTCATGCAAAGCTAAGCTAACCAGCTGCTGGCGCCAGCTTCGTATTTAACGTACAGTAATGAGTGGTATCAATCTTCTCCACTAAAGCGCTCTGATATCTGTAATTTGCTTGTTTTGTCTAACCAACTGTTCAAAGGACAATCGATTAACAGCGCAATAAAATGAAAATCGAAAATCTTATCCGCACACTCAAGAAACTGGAAGCATTAAATCTCTGCCGTTTTTTGCTTAATAAATGATGAAATACTTCCCAAAAAGTTATTAAAATAGTTGCAGATTAATCCTCTGTCAACTGACTAATTGAGTGATCAGCTAATCCTTTCAGCACTAAATTGTTTAACGGAGTAAAATCCTCAACTGCCAGATGATACAATTAGCCCCTGGACCTTGTTTTAGCATATAAGAGACCAATCTCGAATAAGTCAGCGAAGAAAACCAATTCTTTAACACTCATACTTAAATGGTTTGGAGAAACTCCAGTTATCATGAATCACGATGCAGAGCATGGCCACCCACAGTTGGCAGATGGGTTGTTGCCGAGTTGCCAGGCCCGAAAGCGTCCAGCCGGTGTATTAGTCACCTGCCAGTCAGTGCTGGGTCGAGGCCAGAAATGGAAAGCTTGACTGTCAGGGCTGAACATAACATGCAACAGAAACAATAACCACACCAGATATTATCTTTTAGACCCCTCTGAAGGCAGGAAGCAGCGGCCACGGGCTGACATCTCTGTATGCTTGCAGTCCACAAAATGACTCATGCTTTTTAAGGGAAAGAGAGGTAGGGGTATTTAAACTTTTTACAATGCATAATGTGTGACCAATTTCTACTCACACCTCAGTGATTTCCTTTGATCCACAAGAGCAGACATGATTCAGATCTCTGTCTCTGCTCTAACATTACATAAAGGCAAAGAAAGGAAGGCAGTGGGAATGTGAATGGAGAAGATGTAGATATGCACAGCAGGGAGGCAAGGTGATAAAGCTAGAGGGAGCGAGACAAGTGATATGCGGTGAGAGGGGTGGAGTATGACATGATGTGGGGAAGCAGCAGAAAGGAGATGAGATTATTTATGGCATTAAGAGAGCGTGAAATAGAATTGGGCAGGAGCTTGTTGGTGCTGCATCCCAATCCTGATCTCCACTTTAAAAGACAAAAGGACTGAAAGATGTGTCGACAGAGATCATCATAATGCATCACAATTAGAATGCATCTATAAACATTTTTGGCTGGATTTTTGGCAAAGCGGAACCAGCCGTATGAATGTGATCTCACGGAGGTGAGATTGAACACGGCGGCACTCTGTTTCCAGCTGTAGGCCGCATGACTAGCCAAAACATTACATACAACAAAATACCATTGATTAAAACAAACAAACACACACACACGCACACTTCCACTCAGCACTCCCCCTAGAGGCTTGGAGCACGTCGGTTGTGTTGTGTTGGAGATACGTGGCGTTTTTCTGTTACATTTGTTTTCAGGGTTTGCGTGTTTTGGACTTTGTATAATTTCTGTATTTACAGCATGTTTGCTGTTAATGTATTTGTTTTGGTATTCTGCAGCAAACACTGATTCATTTGAAGCACGCTTCCATTATTGTATTTGTTTTGGATTTTCATGTGTTTCTGAATTGGCATCATCTCTCTTAATGGAAATGTTTTGGCCTGTTGTAGCGTGTTTGCCTTCATCAGCCACCATACTTTAGACACAATATGGAACAGTGGAGTCAAACCTTTTCTACCACAGTGACATGGACAGTGATATAAAAAGGTTTTTTATTTTGTTGTTTGCAGCCATGATAGAAAAAAGCAACCTTGATAGCACAAATGTTAATTAGAATGATTCTTTGTGTGCTTGAAATACGTAACACAGTTCAAAGATTGTTCATCTGTGCAAGCAGAGTAAAGAAAAGTGAAAACTGCTAAGACTTCTAACTGACTTTGGTCCTGTAGTTTCCAGGCCAGCGGCTATAAAAACATAAAACACCGGAGCTGCGATCGACCTGAACGGGCCCCACAGTTGAAACTGTGCTAAACCGCAAGTGTGCCAGCAACAAGGTTCAGACTTTTCAGCACTCTGTCACATTGTGTTAATAAGCTGCGATGACAGCTTGAGGACTATTTGTATTCATCTCCGATAATCGCATACAGTAGACAATCATGTCTAAAGCTTCGTCACGATTTGGATTCTCATGTAGTGTGTAAAGTAATCTACATGAGGTGAACTAACAGCAAAGACACAAAGCATCCGTTTCAGCATTTAAGTATGAGTCTCATACGTTGTCACATCGCCACCAGTCCCATTAAAAGACTCCCTCTTGGCTATTATTGCTTTGTTCAGAGTTGTCACATTAGCAGCTGAGTGTGGGCTTTCAGAGGACACTCACCACAAGAGAGAGCGGCCTCTTCCATGACACCACTCCGATCAGTCCAGAGAGCAGCACCTGGAAGAGAAAACAGATGCTGTAAGAGGTCAGTGATACTGATAAAGATGTGGAACGACAAACATATATTCATATGATGGATTAAAGAGAAATTCTGGTTTTGTATGATCTGGAGATAATTGCTCGAATCAGGGGATTGAGGTGATTTCACTAAAAAGAAGTTTGATGATTTTGTTGGTGTATGCTGCTTTGTGCTTGAATCATAGATCAACCCACTATCTAATGATGATGAATGTTTGTATTTGCCATATGTATCATATGCCCTGTTTAGTCTGCCAGTCAGTCAGTCCACCACTTTGGTCCACATCGAAATACCTCGACAACTATTGGATCAATTTCCATGAACTTTTGCATTCATGCTCCCCAGAGAATTAAGTCTTCTGACTTCGGTGATTCCCTGGCTTTTGCTCTACAACCACCGTGGGGTTAACATTTTCAGCTTTTAGTAAAATATCAACTTGACGGATCGCTATAAAATTTCATGCAGACATTCACATCCCCCCTCAGGATGAATTGTAAAAAGGGAGTTGTGATCCCTTTTTCATCCATTTTCATCTCTAGCTGTAGGCTCTTAGACTTAGACCTTTTCACCTAAACCCCCGGGTAATACACTTTTTGGAAGAATAAACAAAGGCAGAGGTTAAGATTATTACACAGTTGTCTGTTCTAAACATCCTTCACAGTTCACAACTTTAACCTACAGCACTTTCAGTAATTGAGCACATACAATGTTTTTAGTGCAATGAGTGACTGTTACCAATATTTCAGCCGCCCTCACTCTCTGTTTCACTGCCAAATTAAGTAGTTTGGACAATGTGGCGAAACTGCTGGTATGATTGTCTGACTCACAAGACTTAATCAAAGAGCTGTTGTCATGTTCCCAGATCTCAGCAATTACTTTGGTGAGTACAATATTATCAAAACCAATTAATATGATGGCTAAAACTAAGAAAATAAGACAGAATTTGTAATAAACCCAAATTATCTTCTGATACACAGTAAGAGATTTTGAATACGGGATTTATTTCTTCGGCTTCATGTGCAAATATAAATAAAGATCATCTTCTACATGATGGGCTGAGTAATACACAGATCAGGAGGGAGTAATTCTGTACCCATCTGCCATCAGATTTGTCACCCGTGTTTCAGTGTGGATGTGGATTTCTTTGTCAGCTGCTCATCATGTATTCACAGGCTCGCTCTACCACACATTATTTTTCCTTTAGCTGGGAGCAAATGAACAAAGTGATCCTGTAGTTCGAGGTGGTTACAGAAAATTGAACACTGCGAGCTTTTCTAGGACTGTAATGTGCATAAGTGCACTGCCACATTTTTTCACAGTTGGTTAAGTTTTTAAAAGCTATTCTTATTTGTTCCCCGCTTCTTCAAGTGTGATTCACTCCTTACACAACCTGAACCCCCACAGAGGAATCTATGCTTCTCATTTCATTTGACTGCTGCCAGTGACTGAAATGAAAGGCAAAGTGTGTTGAAAGTAGACTTTGTATTTGAGTTTGATCCCCATGACTTCATGCGTATTCCGTTTTTTTTTGTTGTTTGTTTTTTTCCTGACAGATGTAATTTGACTGTGATACTCAGACTACTACTTGAGCCAGTGAACAATAACATGATTTTAGGAATCACCTTCCTAATAATCAGTAATTTACAGGTCTCACTTAGATTTTTTTTTTTTTTTTTTATAAGAGACTTGAAAACAAGCTACATATACAACAGTGCATAACAGTGCAGTCACTCAAAGTATCATCTCACTCGCACACACACACACTACAATTTTGCAGGTCATTTCAGTAGTAAATTACATAGTAAAGAAAATCCAGTTCAGAGTTGGTATAAAGACGTACAACTGTACTGTGACCTGATGTCATGATTGTTTATTTCAAATTCCACCAAGAATGGTGAATATCTCTGCAGCTCGGGTAACGTGGGCTCAAATAAATGAAAACACAGGTATGCTGATGCCCCCTGGATGTCAGTGACGACCTCTGAGTTTTTCATGTCATGCCGTGAGTGTGATAGCTGTCTTGAGTGAACTGAACAGTGGTAAATGGAATCCTGTGATTTAAAGGTATTGACAGCAACGTGGCCAGTATGAAATATAGAAGTATAAAGCTTTATGTTTAATGGAGAACCAAGATCTGCAGGACGATCTTCTATCCTAAGTTCTTATACAGTAATAGTATACTGTATTGATTCGACTGTCACTGACAGCATGGATCAGAGTAGGAACATCAAAGCTGTGCGGACCTCTGAAAGCACGCATGGTAAAAGCGACGAGGAATAATGCACAGAAAGCAATGGCTGATAGTTTTGAGACAGCAGCTGTACATTATACTGAGCTTTGATCTGTTTTCTATAAGTAAATAATTCCACCCATCTACCTATTTTCTAGTCACAGAGGGTGAGAGCCTATTCCAGCACACAGTGAGCTAAAAGTATACTGTAAGAATATTAGAATATATATATATATACATATATAAATAAAATAATAGAAAACAGAGACTGTCTTCCCAATAAAAATGTAAGCGTGGTTATTCTCAGAAAATGCCTATAAACAGTCCACGAGCTTAAATGAACTACTCATTTTAACCACAAACCCACCTTAAACTTGATTCGCTTGTGTGCTCAAACCTTAATGTCACATCATAAAACAGATTGTAAAACAGATGTACTAAGTGAGTGTTGTGCCTTTTAATTTGGAGGACTTATTGAAAACGCAACAACTTGCCTTCCTACCACGGTGACTTCATCAGTGTCTCTCAGGTCTTAATGGTACTCCAGGTTTTTTCCATTACCACTGATTTGCTTTTAGATTTTGTGCTCCATCTACCTGGAACCAGTTACCCTGCAGCTTGAGGCTTTGGCTGAAATGAAACAATTAATGTTATCTGGACCCATCTAGTTGTGATGTCTGTGGTTCCCTCTAATATTCATCTCTCCTATTGATCCATCTGTTTGATTTAAGTCATTCCACCCCAAGCTGTATGTTTGTCTTTTGTTAGAATGTCACCCTAAACAGCAGATGTTTTTTTAAATGAGACGCCTGATTAAATTAAATTCAGATTTGAAAAAGCACCCATTGGTTTTCTCAGCACACTTCACGTCGGGTGTGGTGTTGCATTTTGAGAGTGCCTACTACTGTAGGTGTGAATTCGTGTATCATCGAAAATGTGTGTGAACAAAGGGTACCCGTAGCCTCCGGCGCTCAGTGCCTGCATGGTCTCTCTCTGCCTCTCGCCCTTCTTCACCCTCCATTAAACACCAACATGGTCTCCCTATTTGCCCCATCTTGCTCTCCTCCTTCCCTCTCTCCACTGGCTTTCTTGATATCTTCCCTCTCTCTCTCCCATTTTTTTCTCTTTCCAATTTATCCCTGTATCACACTCATCTCTGTATTTCTTCGCCCACACAGTCACAGTATATTTCTGCACTTACACACTCACTTTCACTACTCGCTAGCCAGCCCTCTCATTTCTATTTCCCTCTCCATCTTGTTCGACTCTCGTCAATCTTCCACCTCTTCACTCACCTTGATACCCACAGGACCTGGCCAACGGGATGTCAATATTCCATTTAAGCACGCACACGCATGCCAACACAAGCCAGATAAAGAGCAGCACAAACCTTAAAACAAACAACTGATGTTTCTCTTTTTTTTTTGGTTTGTTCTTTAATTTCCTACTTTTTAGTTAATTATCAATATATTCCATAACAAATCAAAACCCACAATAAATCTATCCAAGTGAAAAGTATTAAAGTATTGCTTTTGTAGCCTCACTGACGATGAACGCCATCATTTGCCAAAAACTACATGAAAATACATGTAAAGACATACTCGTGTAGCGTGATCATCTCAGCAATTTTCTCTCATCTGGATCACATCAATGCAACAATGTGACTTTTGGACAACAATACGGTTGGCATGGATGCACAGGATGTCAGCTGTCATATTAATATGACAAATTAACTGTTTTGATCCAAGATTTGATGATAATAAAACCCAGAATGTCCACCAGGCACAGTTATGTGGCTGTCCTGCTCTTAAGTGTATGCCAGAAGCAATCTACAGCCAATCCTGGACAATGTGCCAACATCCACTCCCTCTTTTATTATTCCATATCTTTACAAGATGGCTCTACTTTTGTCAGTGCCTAAAAGCCTTTCTGAAGTGTGAAATTACGCCTGTTAATGTAT
Source organism: Pempheris klunzingeri (assembly GCF_042242105.1). NCBI lineage: Eukaryota > Metazoa > Chordata > Actinopteri > Acropomatiformes > Pempheridae > Pempheris > Pempheris klunzingeri. The sequence continues at coordinate 13,239,554 of NC_092012.1, forward strand.
GTAAATGTCTATACTTACTGACAATTAACTTCAAATGTTGGCATTAGTTGTCCTTGCATACTTAAAGAGCTACTGTTTCTTCGTTCTTTTTGTTTCATCACTTCTCCTTCGAAGTCTGTGAAGCGCAATGCCACTGTTTTTCTTTTGTTAATATACACTATTCAGGAAATGAAGATACAGAATCAAGGTAGCATGCAGTGTAGTTAATCAAAACAAGTACACAACAGCCGCGAATTGGAAACTTTCTTTTGAAATGTCTCTGTCAGTGGTACTGAGACTAGAGACGAGAAACCTGAGAGACCTTCCAGTGGACATCAAGCTGACAGTGTCTATTTGCACGACCTCTCTCTCTGTGTACCCTGTTCATTGCTGGTAGAAACTGCATCAGGCAGCAGGAGACAGAGGCTTGTTTTCCTCCTGTGTTACTGCAGGTAACATTCACCCTTTCTATACTGGCGTCAGGCACTGCGACAAGGAGACCAGAGATGTTGTGTCACCATTACAAGCCTCTCTCTCCGCTTGGCGCTGTGCACCAAATGCACTGCACAATGCACAATCAAGGTTGAATTGAGCTCCTATCATATTGCGGTTCCTGGTAACTTATCAAACTATTTCACTCTCATCAGAGATGTCTATAATTATGCAACTTGAGGTAGCACAGCTCATGTTATTCCTTTTTAGGAATTTAGGGCAGATATTCCCAGATGACTGAAAGGGAGGGATGCATGGCATTGGATATGACATGCCACAGACTGACTCATAATATGTATGGCTTATTCTACACTATTAAATTCATAATATTATTCATGCATTTGGTCTTTACACAGCACAGCACATGAATCTGTAATGGAATAAGAGTGTAAAAAAACAGTTTAGGATCAAGTATCTCAAGAGAGGGTCTGTTTCAAGTCCTGAGTGATAATTTCTTGTCCTGCCCTATTCTACTCATAATAGTAGAAGAGGGCCAAAAAAAAGCAGGCGTAACTTCAAGGTCTGAAAAGTGAAGACAATGTGAAAGTGCCTTAAACCTGCACTCTTTCCAATGGCCAGCAGGGGGCGACTCCATCTATCCATTGTCTACACCGCTTATCCTAAAGGGTCGTGAGGGGGCAGGAGCCAATCCCAGATGACTCTTGGCGAGAGGCGGGGTACACCTTGGACTGGTCGCCAGTCAATCGCTGGGCAAATACAGAGGGACAACCACATTTGCCCATTCACACCTGCAGGCAATTTAGAGTCACCAATTAACCTAACCTGCATGTGTTTGGACTGTGGGAGGAAGCTGGAGCACCCGGAGAAAACCTGCAAACTGTACACAGAAAGGTTAAAAGGTTGAAACCACAAACCTGCCGGCCAGTGGATTCAAACCTGGAACCTTCTTGCTGCGAAAGAAGTCCAGTTGCATGGAAGTCTATGAGAAAATAACCCGACTTCTCACTTGATTTATCACCTCAATAAACACCTCGTTGTGAGTTTATGGTCTCAGTCACTGGTTTCAAGTTCTTGTCAAAACAGCTCAATGTTCATTTTGAAGATTTTGGTCCCTTTTAGAATAAAATAGTCCACAAAGCAGGACATGCTTTAGGGCGGGGCTACGTTGTGACTGACCAATCAAAGGTGGGTCACGCCCAAATTCTAACCAATCAGGGGCTGGGTTTTTGCAAAACAATCGTCACTTCTAGTTTCAAGATGGCGACGTGAGGTATTCAAAGCTTTAAAACAGCAGTCCACAAACCAATGGGTGATGTCGTAGTGGCTACGTCCACTTCTAATTTACAGTCTATGATTCTACTTCATCACATCTCACTATTATTCTATTTTTCATATAATAATTATATTATGGCATTGATATGGAAGCACAGTGAAGATCTGACATTCAAGAGCACGTTTCCTTCAGTCATATATTGTTGATATCAAAGGCGCAATCAAACACAAAACACACTGAATGACAGACTGAATGTGGGAACGCTCTTTGTGTGAAGGACTATGTATGTATCTTTGTGTGTCTCTGTGTGTGTCTGTGGTTTGAGGGGAGAAATGATGTGAGAGCAGGAACCATGTGATAGCTTTGCTGGTTGTCAGTCACTGGAGGCTTTTCCCCTTGGCTGCTCCCACAACAGGATTAACATGCAATACTTAGCAGCATTAGTCACTGAAACCTGAGCAGCACACACCCACCGACAAACTGAAAAAGTGCTGAAGCATCTTTGAATATGGGAGCACATTTCCTGGTATTCTAACACAGATCAATTAAAAATCTCAGGAAGAGCAAAGAAAAAAAGAAGCGAAGAAACAAATTACTAAATTAAAAGTTTGCACAAGTAGGACTTTTAAAAAACATAGAAAACACTGACCCTGATAATACGGTATTGGCACTTCCATAAATATTTTTGAGCCTGGACCATGAAACAGCTTTTAGTTAATAACAGCAACAGTCAAACTGCACAGTGTGAACACATCAGAAGAGTTCATTTGTATTCTAGAGAGCCCAACATCATTAAACATGGGAAAACTGAGTAGCAACAAATCTGGTGGAAAGGAAGGTTTGGCTTGTATCTAGTATATTTTTAGGCAACTTTGAAAATGTTTTATGTTAACAGTAAAAGGCTTGAAAAAAAAAGGCAGCACTGTGAGAGATTTGTTCACCAACAAAAACCAGAGTCTCAATCTTAAAGTGATAGCTGTTAGTCAGCAGATGTTTAGATCATTTAACATATCATCCTCAGTGCCACACAGCCGGTGGGAAACCGCTTAAAATGGCAGATGATTTGATAAAGTGAGCATAAAAAAACGAAATGAATTTTAAAATTGCAACTTTTACGGACTAATATGAAATTATGAGGATGTTCTCTGTGTGACACACACACACACACACACACACAAAGTGAGGCTTTAGCTTTTCACAGGACTGGATTAGAGGAGCCAGTGTCATCGCCATGAAAGAATGCATTACTCTGATACTCTGACAGAGACAACTAACACCCCACACACACACACACACACACACACACACCAGAAGTAGACAAGTTGACATGTGGTTTGAGGCCCACGACAAAACAAATATACAAGAATACAAAAACTTACAGTCTTTACAGATCAGCGACTTATTGCAAAGTCAGAGTGAAAAGGTTGAACTCAAACTGCTTTATCACAGAGAGCAGGCCTGTGAGCGCCGCTGTATCGCTGCACGGGAGGAATCCCGGTAAGCCATGAGTGTGTGTAGCTGCTGCAGCAAATTCCTGCCATACACACGACACAGAATGCACATTCACGACCCAGCACACAACTTCAGTACAACAAAACCTGCATTCTACCATGGAGAACATGGACAAGTCTTTTGATATTTGTTACAGAAACTAGTACAAAAAGTAGCATATTTAATCATGATCACAGTAGATGTTGTTATTTCAGTTAATAGTAATTTCTGTTCTAGACATACTCAAATTTGAACACAGTCCTCAAGATTAGTTTTGTTAAACTTTGCGTTAAATCAAAGTTATTTTGTGCATCTGGAGACTTTGGCGACATAACAGATATTCAGATATTTGCAGATGATGTCCCTCTGATTGTTACCTCTGCTGGTCAGTGCACCACAGTGGTTTATAGTCAACTGTGTTAGTTAAAAGGTTTAGGTATCTTGGGGTATCATAACAAATGAGTATAAGAACATAATGAGACTGAGCACTGGCTGGAGAAGTGGTGGGGAGGAGAGAGCAGAACTGTAAAGCAAATCTCTAATGTCTTGTTCAACCTTTGCACTAACCCAGAGGTTTGGGACACTGACTGATAGAATGAAATTAAAGATACAAGCAGCAGAGTCTGCATCTTACTTTATGTGACAGAGAAGGGAGCTGAGTTATCTGGAAGGACCTTGATATTGAGGCACTTAACTTTGAGAGGAGTCTGTTAAGGTGGGTAAGACACTTGCTAAGGCTGCTCACTTGACACCTCGGCTTAAAATGTTAAAATGTTCTGGGCACTACTGGCTGGGAGGAGAGCCCGTGGCACCACCAGGACAGAGTGGCAGGTTTGCATCTCCAGGCTGGACTGGGAGCTCTTAGGAAGCCCCCAGGAGGAGCTTCGTCTGACCGTCTGAGCTCTGCCCTGTTGGTAACCTGACCCTGATACTGATTAGAGAAAAGGTGACCGTCTTTTTATTTGTTGTCTCAAAGACTAAAGAGTGTTTCCAACTATATTTGGTGGAAATGTATGTCACGAACCAAGGAAAACACTCTGTAGAATTTATTTTCTCTATTTTAAACATACATTGTCTCTGTAGTTTATATTTAGGCATTTTTACAGTTCACCTATTGGCAGTAGAGTCAATCATGACCATTCGTCATGTAGTAAAGTACTTGCCAATTTTGCCTATCCAATAAAGAACTGCTCACATGTAAACCACAAGGTTTGTTATTTCCTTTGCAGTATGTATGGCAATGCAGCATTCATTTGTTTACTGCAAGAGAGAGACGAAAACAGAGTTAAAGTATTTATTTTTATCATTTCTCATATCCATCTATGTCATAGCTCATCAGCTCATGTTCCGATAGACTCAACGATCAATGGAAGAGAGACAACGGCACTATTATTATTATTACCACTCAATATTTAATTGCTGTAGTTCTATTTTGGTTACAGACAATCCTGCGCAGATGATTTTATGTGCTTAAGAACAATTTTTGAGTGCTGGCTGAGCCTCAAAGTATTTGGTGAAGAATGTAACAGTCCACTGTATCTCTAATATAAATTGGGCCCTTATGATTTAAGACAGTATAAGGGTTATGGTTGGTGTTCTCCATGAAAGTGTTTCTTTTTCTCTCTATTTGCCGGCAACACGACCAAACTGTGCACAATTGTAAAGGTGTAAGCTAAATTATTAGATCACAGAAACAAATGTCAAATTTACACATCAATAAGAAAACATAAGAATATAAGAAAATATAACCCCCTGTAGTAATCAGATACAAGAGACAAACAATATTAGAATATTAGAACTTAAATTGTTGTTTAAAGGGTGTTAAAGAGGCATTGGTTAATTTCCGCCTCTGTATATACTACATGTAAATAATGTAGACAAAATACTAGAAACGGCATTTGCTGCAATGGAATCACAAAAGTGTTACCATCACAACACACAAACAGCAAAAGTTGTACAAGTAGAAAACAAAATGTTTATTGCAGGCTTGTTGTATTGCATTGAATTACATCATTCAGGTTTTCACTCTGTGTATATACAGATAAAATCAAGTGTAATTAATTCTGATTTTGAGACCGAACTTCAGTGTGAAGTAAACTTAATCACAAATTACAAGTTTTCCTCAGGGGGCTTTGCAATTTCTACAGTATACAGGTGACAAAAACTAAAAAAAAAAAAAAACAAAAAAAAAAAACCTTAAATGACCAAAGAATATGGAAGAAACCTCAGGAAAGACAGAATAAACCAAAATATCAAATTGCAAAATGGAAAACACATAATGAGTCACGAAAAAGGTAAATTTCCACCTCTGTTGACAAAAAATGTTCCATTCCCAATCTGTTTCTCTGCTATAAGTTTTTATTTGAATCCTTTTTGTGCCATTTTGTGTCGTTTTGTCTGAAAAAGGGAGTGAATGAAATCCACAGTGAAGACGTCCATAATTAACCAAATGATGTTTTTGAGATGTTTATGACTCCATATTACTGTTTAGAAAAAAAAAAGATATACGAGTGCTAAAACTGCTATGGATTCTACCTAAATCACAGTCTTGACCTTATTCTTATTCATTTATGCATGGCGCCAATCAAAGGAGCCATTACTGAGAGCGAGGGTTTAGAAAGCAGGCCGTTTCTCAAACATCATCATTGCCAAGATGGATGGAGCCAGTGCGGTTGCCGTGGTAACCACGAACTGGCCATTTGCCAGGATCCATAATGACTTCCCATCAGCTGCTGCGCTGAGAGGAGCAGGGACCCTCGCTGGTTCAGGCAGGCTCAAGAATCCCCCACAACATCATCACACACACACAAAAACGGCAGAAACCCCGGCACACATGGTAAAACCAAAATAAACAAACCTTGCCGACACACACACACACTGATTCACACAGATAATGCACAAAGTGCTTGCAATCCCTATCAGTCAGCTCCTCAGTCTGCTGCTCTCTTTCAAGTCAAACAGCCCCTCTCATTTCCTTTCACTTTTGCATCATGTCGGTCAAGTGAAGAAGAAAGTATTTCCAGAGAGTCTCAGTCTCTCCCTGAGCTCCCCCTGCTCTGCAGCCTCTTAGCACAATCTGACACAGAATACATGTGTGAAAGTGCGTGCACAGCTTTGTGTGAGTGTGTGTGTGTGTGTGTAATTCTGCCTGTAAGTGCAGGCATGAGTAAAGCTGCAGAATAAGGCTGAGCAGAAAAAGGTTTCAGGGAAACGCGCCACTCTGCCCTTCTATGAAATGAAGAGCTGCTGATTAAATGGACGTCTATCTGTCTTGTCTTGTGCTACATGTGAGTGTGCAATGTTGCTCTTGTAATTTACCTCCTGGTCAGTCAACTTCAATTTTCTTTCCAAAAAAAAAAAAAACAGGCATCACATCAATGATTGGTGAATGCTGTGTGCACCATCGGCACCAGCTGACTCTGATGTCCTTCAGACATCAATCACGTTCATGAAGGTGATCTCAAGTAGCTGTTTCTGTTGGTTCACCACTCTGTCCTGAAATATCTCAACAGCTATTAGACGGATCGTCATGCAATGTTATACAGCCATTTATGATACCATCAGGTCAGAATTTCAACTTGTCCAATATTTTTTCTCACCACCCACCTTTCTCCTGTGCCAATCTCTCACCATATGATGCAGTGTCTTGCTTTTTGCGTATCTCATTTATCTCTGGTGTGTGTCTGTGGCCCTTCTCTTTGTAGCACGTATGGGATTTATGTTAATGCTCTCTCTGCTGAATCCTGCGCCGCTACTTAGATTCATAGAAGCACCTAAAACGGCGTATAAGTATTTATTTATGCTACAAAAGCTCCAATATCTTCATACATAAGTGCCTCTCATAGAAACTGAATAAAAGATCAGCAGTTTGTTTTGAGCAAAAAGGCATGTTTAGCTTTCCACAGATGTCCACACTGGTTTTGTGAGGCTGCATCACAGTACACAAATTTTAAATATGATGATATTCAGAAATAAAAGTTCACATATGGAAGCTCTGAATGTAGATAAGATAGAAAAGTCACCTTGTGTTTCACCTTGAAGAACATTTTTTTCTGTGCATGCATGCGTGTGTGTGTGTGTGTGTGTATGTAGATGTCCCCAAATGAAAGACAAATCAAGGTGAGAGGTAGCATCAGGGGAGCTGAACTCCTAATGCTTATGTGACAATTTCAGCTTCAAGTAACCTTCAAGTAACCTTTGCTGGCCAATGAATGAGCGGCACAAAATACCGTGGGTGTGTGTTCCAGACTGCATGTATGTGTTCACTGTATGTGTGTCTATGAACGAACATGGACGCCTGTGTCACCCAGAGCTGCATGTGTGAGTCACAGAGAGCATGTGAGTCACACTGTGGGGATCACGAGGTGTTTGATGCCTCTTTGTCTGCGGCTCCACACAGTCTCTGCCCTGCAGCCTGTCCAACTGAAGTTCATGCTGACAAAGCTAACAGACGTGTGCATTTGGCCTCCCCGTGTTCCCGCTGTTTCAACAGCAGCGGCAGTCCTTCTCCAGACCCCCCTTTTCTTCCCTAACATCCGTTTCCTACAGTACTCCCATCTCTCTCCTCCCACCACCTGCTCCTCCTTCCTAACCCCTCCCCCATCTTGTATATCATCACTTCGCTTTGGAGCTCAGCAGCACCTCGCTGTCGTTGCCACGGAAACAGTGGAACAACAGCAGGTCGGCTGCTGCTGCCGCTGCCTGGGGGTGTGGCATCTCAGCCACCCTTTGCTCCTCGCCTCTCACTCGTGGAGGTCTCTAGTACCTTCTGTTAAATCCATGAATCAAGACCGTAACGTCCATCTGAATGTGAATCAGCCTCTGAAATCACAACAGAATAACATACCAGAGGGGAGAGCTCCATTGCAACAAGACAGTAGGCCAATATGGCATTAAGTATGATAATGAGTGGTATGATAATGATTACACCCCTAACATTTACAAGGTTTCATTACATAAAGTTAAGAGCATCATGTGCAAATGCATCATTTATGTTCGGCATATAAACAGTGAGTTCTTTGTTGCTGAGAAATATACGTGTGCCTGCAGCTTTCTCCTCAAGGTGGAGTCACACATGCCCAACGCTATGAGGTATAATGTTATATATTCAGAGGAATGCATTTCAGTATCAATGCACGGTGCATACTTAAGTGGAATAACCCTGAAAGTAGGCGCTGAACATGCCAGCATCGTCATCATCATCCTCCACCACGTCTACATGGGACACATTTTGTCTGTTTTTCATTCATTCATCTCATAGAAATCTGATCTATTCTGATCAATACGGCTGTCTCCACAAGCTCCGCAACAGCGTGCATTTCCCTTTGCACTTCACATGCACCATTCTGCAGACATAACTACAGTGATTCTGTGTCAGGCTGTGTGCTCTGCCAAAAAGCAGGTGACCTACACTGTGCTACTGTGCCTGAACACATACTTCGTAGACAGTGACAGAGGACTGAAGCTGCTGCTGCACTGACGAAACGCTGCTTTTGCTGCATGGCCTGTGTAGACAGGGTGTAAAAATAAGGAGGGGTAAAGCAGGGGTAAAGCCTCTGATATGCTAATCTCTACCTCTATATGTTTATGCTGTGCAAAAATATGAAGTCCTCAAGGTAGATAATCCAGCATTGCCCAAGGATGCGTGTGGCCTGATCTGCCAGTAATGTAACAGTATATACTTTATGATCTTCCAGGTACACAGAAAGTACACAGGGTGCTTGTGAACACCACCACTCGTGTTGCAGCTGTTTGTCTATGCATACAATCCCCTGCTTGGCCAGTCGCAGTGTTTATCCAGCAAAATGGTAGTAGTGAAGTGAGTGACCGGTGAAAAACCCTTGACCTGTTTCTGTGCATCACAAGCATCACAGCAGGTCTGATTGGTTGTGAGTGAGCTGAGAGACAGAAAGAGAGACAAAAGAGGAGAGGAGAGGAGAGGAGAGGAGAGGAGAGGAGAGGAGAGGATAGGCTCCTTGGTGTCTCTCTAGCTTCTCGTCCTGACTTAGATCACCATCAGACACTCTGGATCTTGCACACAGGCCTGTCACACATGCATTAGTACACACACACACACACACACACACACACACTTACACATGGACTGCCACTTCTAATTTCACAAGAGTTTCTTTGATGCTGCAACAAATGAATATGGAGTATGAAAAAAGGAAAAAAACATCAATGCTATCCTTTCAATTATCCAGATATGTTTGCACTGTGGGACATTACTGGCTGCATCGCTGGAATGAAATTCAACTCATGACAGAATCGGTGTTACCTTCGGTTGTTAAATCCTCATGGCTGAGAAAATCAACCAGAAGACACAGCAAATGTACAGATAGTGTAGCAACGTTACAGCATTACCACAAGCTACCTTTGAATGATGGACAGATGAGAATATCTCTGTTTTTCCTCCTGGCTCAGCTGCAGAGAGAGGTTTGTAATCTGTACTTCACTTAAAGTGCTAGATACTGTAACTGACAAGCTTTGACTCACATTTGACCCCCAATGTGGTAGCCACTAACAATATCTGTCAAGGCTAAAAGTGTGTATGGTGACCATGCATAAGTGTTAGAAATGATCTGACGCGCTGCGCTGTACAGTGTGTGTGTGGATGTAAGTGCGAGAAAGAAAGACAGTTGAAGGCACTGATTCATCTGGATACGACGATGTTAGTCATCAAACAGTAAACTTCTGTGAAGTTCTGATGGGCACTTTTGGGCCTCAGTGGTCATAATTCAGGAGCAAAGGGCTGTGGCTTTCAGCAGTTTGCAGCAGTGAGCCAGCCATGCATCCATCCTGCATACAGCTGCAGTGACACCAACAGCTGAATCAGGCTTTCAGTCCTGTGCTGACAGGATAATCTCACCCTGCAGCCAACCACGTTTGAAAGGAGAGCGTGGCGGACAGAGAAAGAGAGAGAGAGAGAGAGAGAGAGAGTGCGTGTGTGTGTGTGTGTGTGTGTGTGTGTGTGTGTTAAGTTGAGGTTTGGTGGGTGTGTAAATTGTATCCTCTCATCTGCATCAGCCTGGCTCAGAATCTGACCATAATAAGCCCCAATCTTTTTATAAATATTCTAAACTATTGTTGGTGGATTTGGGGAAGTTATGCCCCTGCATGGTAGCTGCAGCTCTTTTTAAATCCATGTCTAGGCGAAGTCTGATCAAAGCTGAACTTTTATTTGCTTTAAAAACTTAGAAACGTAATTTTTGACATACATGTACATTTGGCCTATACTAAGAGAACACTGGACAATTAACACAGGGATACAGGATAAGGGCAGGAAAATCTGCTTTTTATTTCACCCCGTCTGAGGGATTTAGAAGATGACACTGACTGTGTGCTTCAAATCCTCAGGCAGGGGCAGCGAGTTAACGATTTTCACCGAAAAACAACCTTTGAATTTTTTAAAAGGAAAGGATCAATTGGATACTGATTTTCACCAGGATTTTATCTCACCCACAAGACGCTGCGTTTCTGCTGCAGGAAGACACTGTTCACTGCAGTTTACAGCAAGCACAGTTCAGAAAATGCTTCCGGTTTTAGACAAGATTTTTTTAGCACCTCATTTGCTTTTTCTCCTCATTGTTCTCTTTGTTTTCTTTACTACACACTTATAGATTTGAAAAAATATATAAATTGAAACAGAAAACAACCCTTACTGTGTTCTATAGGATCTGAAAGTTTTCCATCTGCTGCAAATTCTTTATCCCCTAATGAGTTCGCCTCATCAGACACTTTCTATTCACAGTGCTGGTGGGAAAGCTCGTTGTTCCCGCAGCCACAAAACTCTGCAAGTCATTAGAACAAACTAAGAAAAAAACACCGAACTGTCATTCACAGGGAGGCAACTGAGCGACACTTTCAAGTCAAGACGCAATTAACGCTATGAAAGGCCTCTGTGAATGATTACGGCCACTAGATTCATTCAGCGCATACTACTGCATCAGCCACACACACATACAATAGATATCCCTGAAACACAGAGATGACTTGTCTCAAGCTCATTGAATGAGGTTTACTGTCTGATTTGAAAGAAATTAATTTGGCTGACACTTAAAGGACGTCTGGTGGGCTTTCAGATGTTTCTATTTCTGGGCACAATGTTTCCACTACAGAACAAACACATCTAAACTGGGATGACTGCACTGAATTGAGGCAGCTGACATCCGCTGGTTTGTACCACCATGATTAAAGCTACAGGCTTTACTGCCACTGTGACTTTGCTTTAATCAGTTAACCAGGCCTATATGAGCACACATGTGGCGCTTTGGTTACACTTCATTACAGGAAAACCAAGTATAAACTCTGAGTGAAGCGAAAATACAATCTTCAGGTGTCACCATCAGCCTCCTAATCCAGCCTGAGAAATTCGGCTTCTGCTATCTGACCCTGCTGCTGTTTTTTTTTTTTTTTTTTTGGCGGTCTTCTTTATAAAAGAACAATTTTATGGCTGTTTAAATATTTCCAGTGAAGTCTTGTCTCCCTGCACAGACCCCATGCAAGCCAGCCACAGAGTAATGTTCTCACTTACATATCAGCCGGGGCGCTGTGGCCTGGGGTGAGAGCCATTCAGATGATACGACTTTACACAAGGTTTGAAGAGAGTGGAAGAGACAGGCGGATGCACCCACAAGGATTTTCCTGTACAACCCACTCTGCTCTCCTCTTCTCTCCAGGAGTAAAGCGAAGACCAAGTGATTTAAAGCACCACCATCTTTTAAGTATTAAACACTCACCCCCTGTAGTCTTGAAAGGTGGATGTAAAACTTTATAGTTTCCTCTTTTATGGACAACAGGCACTGCGGTCAGCTTCAATTCATGTCTGTTGCAGCATGAAAACATCCATAGAAACCTCTCAGACTAGTCTGCTGTTCACTGGATCATAAATAGACAACTACGCTGAGCCTCCATGTCTTATGTCCTCTTCACAGAGCTCCATCAGAAGCTGTATATTTAGCCATATGTTCTTTCCATGGTTGTAGGCTGTTCATTTTAAATCTGCATATGTAACAAAACATGAATGGAAATGAAAAATGAAAGGAAGAAAAACTGTTAAAATGCATGTTTGAGAGGATAAAACAGCAACAGCAACATTCATGTTCATTTTCATGTGTAATAGTAACAGATGACTGTGGGATAATGCAAAGAAGTACAACAACCATCAGGGAGAACACGGCCTTATTTAGAGTAGAGTCCTCTCTCACAACATAATTTGTCTCTGTTATTGTAACGTTATGGAGGATTTGTTGGCTTTGGTTTCACGTTTTGTCCTCTAGAGGGAAATTCCAAACCATAATCTTAAGACTCCAGATCTTAATGTGGAATTACTGTCACCTAATTTAACCTGATTTAGTTTTGAGAAGGGCAAGCACCACACGCTGTAGCCACAGAGGGGTGCAGTAATTCTGAGCTAACCACTCTTTCTGGGAAAAACCTAAGAGAAATCTGTCATTTTTATGAGCACAATAGACACGATGTAAAGGCTGGTCTATTTAACAGCGAATTTCGACCGAGGTTATGAGATGTTTGCTCAACTCAACTGCAAGAATAGGCGGGTGTGCGACGCCGCCCATGAAAAGCATGCATCACGCTAATGAACACGCTTATCTTCATGTGACACAGTCGTCCACACAGCACATTCATCATTTCATCAAGGAGCGCATAAACAAATGAGCAATGCTCACTCCCAACTCGCTGAAGATTACCAGTGAAGCCAAGAGCAATTACAACCTAGGAACACTAATTACACTTTATATATGGTTATGCAGCATTACACACAAAGAGAGAGCGATGGCAAACAAACCGAAGAGTGCAGCTGAAACCAGATGAGTGAATTCACAGTGTAGTCTCAGCGCTGCATTCTGTGACTTTGTGTGTGATCACTGCTTCTTAATTATTTCTATATTCAATCCACTGGGATGTATAGGTGTGAATGTGAGTGATGGAAGAGTATTATCACGAATGTCCTCAGAGAATAACTGGTATAAATTAAATATTACCTTGCCTAAAAGCCTCAGTTTCACATACATTCCTGCTAAATCACATTGCTTTAAGAATGCCCTGAAGGCACAATCTTTCTCCAAGAATTGTGAAAACCTTTTGGCAAACTCTCCTTTTGTACTGCAGACATTTATCCAGGTTACAGCAATAATTAAAGTGTAATTATTCAATATATATGGCGTATCAACGAAAAGCTTACCGAGTACCAACATCACACAACACAAATGAATGCAGGGAAAGACAACGTGACGTACAGGGAATAAGGGGGTAACAGTAAAAATACAGTAACTTTATTACTGGATAACAAGAATGGAGAAAAAAGGGGAAATACTAACAAGGGTAATATGATATGGCAATGAAATTAGCTATGCTATTATTTACTTTAAAGGGTGCTTATTAAATTAGTGTAGTGTACATTATTATTGTTGCTAGACAGCAAAACACTGTGTTAAGCCTTGGAGGAGGGGTGTATCTCTACAGCTGTAGTTATTGTGCCTATGTACATGTTTTAAAGGTGGTAAGCATACCGGGGAACAGTAATGTAGTTTTGAGATCCAGTGCAGGATCAAAACTGGGATCAAAGATGGACTTAGACAAGCATTTATGTCCCGTCATAGCATCAGATCATAAACAGCTATGGAGCCGATTCTGGACAACATGCGTCATGAAGAACGGTGTCACATGTCAATTTTCTTTATGTTTCGTCAACTGTGTTATGTTTCCACAAACTATAATCAAGACAAAGCATCAAAAAGTGCCTCATTAAAATGTTAATATATCTAATTTGTTTGTCTACAGGTCATAAGCACTGTCTTGTAAGCCCATGTGAGCTCCTTCAGGTGAATAACACATTCATTCATGGTAAGTCCTTGGTGGGCAGGCCGTTGAATACATTAGCCCCCTTTTCAGTGCAAGTGAAGTGTGGTTATGTGATATGCTGACTGAAAAATATTGTTGTTCGTTATTGTACCTTGTATTTATTCCCTTGTACCTGCTGGTAAATGCCCAGTAAGCATTTCATTTGTACCACGTATGTACTAAATATTTACACTGTAATTTGCAGGCTGTAATCTAAAGTGTTTACAGCTACTCCTGATGGAAAAGGATGATTCTGTGCGCCCCTCGCTCTTTCCCAGTTAGTTGGTTAGATTAGTTGTTTTGTTCGTGTTGATGCAGTGCGGAGCTTTGTGTGGACTCAGCATTTTATTCTACTGCTGCCTCTGTGCAGTTACGTTTTGTTTGCCCCCTCGTTTCTAATTTCACGGCTGTGTGATTAAATTTCAAGGGCATTTCTGCCCCAATTAATTTCCGTCCCGCCACAATGTTGTCTGCAAAAACACCTGAATAAAGCACCTCTGAATGCACAAGGTAAATGTCACATACTCTGCATTCAAGAGTATTTTAATCCCCTCATTTCTGTTAACACCTTCCTGCTAATGGACAGAAGAAGCAGTTGCAGCCACACTGATGATAAAATGTATCCCACCTACAGGAACTCTGACTGAATCACTATACAAAAAAAAGTAGTTAAAAAAAAATAAGTACAAAGAAGAGATTTTTTGAGTTCCTGCTGCTTTGAATTATGAACTGCATGTTGTTAACTGTCATTCTCTGTAACAAATGAAAGCACAAATAAGCCCCCACTTTCATAAATATTTATAGGGATTTTCACCCACACACTAATCATTAGCATATGAAAATAACTTGTTAACAGCCAAGTGTCCCCAAAGTGAGGATGTTTTTTTGGGTGGTCAAAACTTTTAGAATACAAAAACTGACAAATATGGAAAGAGATTTTTTAATATAAATGTTAGCATTTTGTTACGGGGCCCCAACAGCGTTTGTACTGTACACTGATCCATAGGCATCAATTTAAAACCCACTCACAACACATAGAGGGAGCCGAGCACTGCGCAATAGACCAACACGAAACCTAAAACCCCCTCAATTTATCAAAGTGGCCCCACAAATCAATGTGGATTACTTCTGGAGAAAGCACTGCTCGTGTGGCAGTGCATTTCCATTACCACACAACAATATTGGCCTTTTGGGAGGCTGTGGTAATTTTGTCTATTGATCAAATCACAGGCAAAGATCAGATAACCGTGTCTTAGTTTAGGTGATAACTCAAACACAGAGAAAAGGCAAAACCATCATCTCTGTGTGGATAATATATACACACCAACACACACCCCAACACGCACACACACACACACACTCTGCACTGCACAAATAGATCCTGATCACCAATCACATCATTGCAGAGGTCAGACCAGACTCAGGTAACACATTGTCAAATAATAAAGGGATTATCGCTGTAATCCAAATGGTGAACACCTCCACCACAGCAGTGGGTGTGACCTTGTCTGATGTCAGTGCAGCCGCCACTCTGCACTGATGAGAAAACTTTGCAGCTTGAAACCATCTGTGAAATTCAGATAAGCTGAGCAAGACAAACATGTACAGTTTAAGCCTTAAAGGAATAGTTTGACATTTAGAGAAATGCGCTTATTCACTTCCTGGTGGAGAGTTAGATGAAAATTGATGCCACATTCATAAGAGTCCATTCAGTACGAAGCCATCTCTCTCTTTTTTTTTTTAAACAAATGCCACATGTTAATTAGTGAGTTTAGAGGCGCTGGTATTGATTTTTTTTTTTTTTAACCTTTCAACAGAGTAATTTCCCCATTTCTAGTCTTTGTGCTAAGCTAAGCTAACCAGCTGTCCTGAATGGACAGATATGAGAGTGTGTGAATCTTCTCATTTAACTCTGCCAGAAAGCTAATAATATTTTCCAGTCAAACTACTGCTTTAACTTCATAGTTCATTGTGATGAAAGATTAAAAGGCCAGATTGGAATGTTTTTTTCCCCTTACATTTTCTTACTTTGGCCAAACAGATGAGACTATTTCTTTCTTTGCAAACCCTCAAAATTATTTTAATTTATCTCTTTTTTTTAAATCACCTTTTCTTTGTTTCTTACAAATACTGATTTTTCTCCTATAGGGGGAAACCCTGCAGTCATTTTGAGTGTGCACTACTCAGATATTCTTCACCTTGATAGTTCATTCTCTAACACAACCAACACAGACTGAAATCAGTAGGGAGCGCTTCCTCAGTGCTAAACTCGATTAAAAACGAGGAGGGCTAGTTCCTCTGAAACCACAGCGCAGCCTTGGATGAAACACAAGTCAATGCCACATGAAGACAATCGATGCATTGAGCAGCGATGTTTGAGACCTGCTGCTCCTCATTTACACCCGTCAGACTGAAATTGAAAGAAAAGAAAGAGAGAAAAGGTAGGCTTCTTGCTCACTGGAGGGCAAATTTCAAATGCTGTTGCTCAGGAGAAACAGAGCTATTAGGAATTTTAAAAACGCTGCAGTGGTGCTTGTGTGTTGATAAGAACATCAGCTGACCTTGGAAAGTGACACAGCAGGGAGCGTGAGAGTCAGACACACACTGTGAGGAGAGGATGCTCATAATGGGAGTCCTGTCAACACTTAAAATTCAGTTCCAGATTTAATGAGGAACATTTACGATGAATGTGGCAACCGTGTGTATTAAAAATGAGAATCAACAGGATGTTGCCAACTAGAAAACACTTAGCAAGTTAAAAATCTGTGTTCTAATCTGTCCTGAGGAGAGATTTGTCTCCTTTGACTTGGCAGAAAAAAATGCAGATAATTGATGAATAATTTAGGCTGAGGAGGCCCGTCATGGCATCAACCAAACTTGTCTATCAGTGTCACTTTTCTTTCCTTTCTTCAATTGCTAAAACACATTTTATAACTTTTACATTCTTAGAAAGATGGCGAGAGAAAAAAAATGACCAGTCCCAAGTACCCAACTGCCAACACAAACGTGTGACAAGTAGAACTAGTACAAAACCACAATGCAGCGATAACAAGCGGAGATCTATTGTATTTACCTGCTGGGACTGAATAGAGCTCTGGGTGTTGCTCCAGAGTAGAAATGCACAATTGCTCCTGCCACAAGCTTTGCTTTGTAATTCCTCCCATTACAGGAAGCAGGAACACTGAACACTACTGCAGGGCGGCACGAACTGAACCTAATTAAACATGCTTTGACTGCCCTCCCCCCCCCGTGTTCTGCAACAGAAGTAACATAACTCATGTATAAGTTTTTAATCTCCTCCAATAATGTAAATGAAAACGCACCAGTCAGGTAAGGGAAGGTGAGACAAGCAAACTCTAAGCTCTTATGTCACATTAGCGTCGTATTCTTCAGACCGTAATTACAAGCAGCCATGTTGGAAATATCATTCACATTGGGTGTCAATGAAACTTTAATCCAGTATTAACACTAATACAGTCAATTCATCTCATTTAAAAGGAACTGTATGGTTTGTATGTCGTTTCTCTCGTTAAAGGTTCAGTAGGTAATTTACTATGAAAGCCATGAAGATAGCTTTTTGCCATATTTGCTGAAGCTCACCGTATCCTGGCAATATGACACGGGACTGTGAAAACAAATCTGGTTCCTTTGGATCCTCCTCGTGCTCCTAATTTGCACGAATCCACCACGCCTGAACAAAAACAACCAATCAGAGCCGGGAGGAGTCTCTATTGCAGTGTCAGTCACTGCTCATGCACACGCTGCACAGCCCTCCTCCTTAAATTAAGCTCAGTATCTTTGACGTACAGCTTCAGGAGATTAGCAAACATTCATCTTACCAGGGGACCAACGTAAATAAGCGGCTCATTTACGGGCTCGCCATCTATTTTGCTGTAGTAGCTGATGTGCTAGCTAATGTTGAATAAGCAAGTTAGTATGAAACACTTTTGGAGCACACTCTCATGCACACTCCCCATATGACAAGCACACAAAAAGGGCTGGTGAGGACTTTATGATGAGCCTACTGTGACAAAGTGGGTGAGAGCGCTCATTTCTCCTCAGCACTCGTCCCTGGACATGTTCATACTACAGACTGTTTTCCCTATGTGTGTTTCGCTTTAATTTAACTAATAATACTTAACTTACTTAATTAATACTATCCCGGGTTTGTTTCTGTTATTAGGCTACAGTTTACATCTATCGCATGAAGGATTAAAGTAAAACAGTCGTCATTAATCAGTTCAGTTAAACTAACTAACTAATTAAGTTGCAGGTAAAATGTGGTCCAGTTGTTCGTTCCTTTGTTTATACTTACCTTTCTGTTTGTTCTGGCTCACCATGTAGGAGTAGGGTTTGAGAGGAGGCCGGCCCAGCACTTCCCCAGTTTATGGTGTTGGTGATGTCAGAGTGACATCATTGGGTCAGACCAAGTGGAGGGTTTTTTTTCCTTTTGACAAATGTTTCTTTGGTATTAAAACGCATAGATTCATATTGATTTCACGTGTTTAGCTTGTGGGGAAATGGTTAGAAATGCCTAGAAGTTTGTAGTGTGTACAATGATTTTATTTGCAGATTTGTTTGCATTCAGGGGTACAGACTAGGTCACCATGTTACTGAATGGTAGAGCTGAAGTGAGCCAAGGTGTGAATTGAATGTCCTATATAAGGAGTAGGTATTTGGGTGTCTGGGGGAATTGATTGACAGAGATGTGAGGGCTGTGCTGCCACAGTGTGATATTTTCTTTTTTTTTTTTTTTGGAGTTGCCACAGTTGAGTTTTGAAATTATGTTTCTTTGTAAATAACTTTTGTATTGTTTTATAATTTAAGTTTACCTTCATGGAGAAGCACTGTGAAATAAAATCACCTCTTTTGCACACAAGAAGTCTGCTGAGTCTGCCTGCCTACCACCTTCCTTGACCTTTTTGGCGGGACTACTCTACACCTACTAATGCGATGGCCCACCAGGATTTGTCCCAGGATGCCAGATGGCCGATACACCACTGATATGAAGCTCACTGTATGTTTAGAAACACTGTAACATTTAAGTTATCAAAGTTAGACTGTTTATTTTCTAGATACACGGGTAATGAAATGATGACCAATCATCTAGATAAAATATAACTAACCTAATATAATCTACTGTTATTGTAAAATATTTTATTTCTATTTATGTGGACCATAGTTCTAGTTTCATTCATACTGTTGTATATACCATTTGCATGGTTACTAGCCTGCGTGTGCATGACAGCCTCCTCTGAAGGGAGGGGGCTTTGAGGGCAGAACAGAAGCTCAGCCAAGAGGGGAAGGACCTGGAAGCTGTGCTCAAGCAAATTCCCAAGCAAAATCCACTCTCTTCTCAATCTCACCAACTGCACCTTTAATGAATAGGCATAGCACAGTGAAAACAAACTCAGTGAGGCTATTTAAATGGTTTGACTACAAGGCTAGCTGTGGGGCTATTCTGAATTGTAATAATGGGAGTTTTTCTTGTCCTTCCCATCCTTGTCTATACTATGACATTTGGATGAAAAGTCAAAAACAGTGCATCTGTAATTTTGCAATATAAAGAACATTTTACACAGATGTGACATACTAGATTCACACGTATCTTCTTTTCAAAAAGGTACGCATCTGAAACAGTTCAGCCTGGAGAAAGAAAGGTTTCAGATGTTCATTGACTGCACTGCTGCACCACTCAGCTAATTCAGAGTGCAGGGTTCAGTCCCCAACAATAGAGCGTCCAGCCTCATCAAACACAAATATTCTTGCTCACTGGTGAGAGATCAAGTCTTTGTTGCAGCACAAGTGACTTGTTCTGGTTGGTTCACACCGTCTGCTTCCGTCTACACCCTCCCCGAGACAAGAGTAGTGGGAGTTCAACAAGCACTGCACTGCAGAAGCGATCACTCCGACATGAGAGAGCAGAGATGACAATGTAAAGAAGTCACCCTGTTAATTCTCTCACTAATGATGATATCCTTGTTTATTGGCATATTCTGCAGGAAGGACACTGTATATCTCCGGTGCAGGTGACTGCACGGGCAATATGCTTTTATACTCAAAGTTTCAACTCTGCTCTGCCATTTTCTGACACTGACATTTTGATCAGATCCTCACTTGTCATGTTTCAAAGGACTGATGCCCCGCCATGTTTGAAGCCCACAGGTTCTCTGTTGTTTCATGACTCCAGCTGTTCAAAGACTCAGGCTGCGTCAACCCACATACACAGACTCATTGAACATGCTCTGAGGTCTCCTTTTATGTGCTCTGATCAGCACACTCCATCAGAATAATGTTGATTTTGGGGATTCTTCAAGACCCCAGATGAGCTTTGATGACAATATTTTTACCTACTATTAGTATTAGTAGTATTAGTAACTATTAGTAGTACTATTTAGCTATTATAACTCCTTTTTTTTTTTATTAAAGACAATTTCAGCATAGATCAAGCAGTGGCTCTCAAAATTGTTCATCAACCACTGACAACTAGAAACAAATTGGACATATTGGAATTTTATCAAAATAACAACTGGCTGTCTAAAATGTGGCCTTCAAGTTTTAAGCACAAAAGGCACAAATTGCATCTGCTACACTGCCAGTGAACCCAAGAGCACAAATTTATCACATTTTAGATTTGGCTGACATGTTTGCTCATTGAGCATCACCCTTTTTTTCTTGTCTTGCCTTGTCAAAAATCTTTTTATTTCGCAAACCTGTATACCGACCCCACTCGCGTGCCCACACCCCAGTTTGATTAGTATGGTGGCCCTGGGCGCTCAATGCACGGACAAAATCTTCGCTATTAGAATACAGCTGTACATAATGCTGCTAATTGGACAGTATTTGTCTGTGTTTTGTCAGTGTGTTGAGCTCTCAGGGCCACGGTAGATTAGAGGAAGACTGCTTATATAAAAAAAAAAAAATCAATTGTTGGTCTGAGATAGAACACAAACATGAGTCTCCGGCATGAAATCCCATTTCTTTCTCCTTGTTATTCCACCTCTAAATTAATTAAGTAGCACCACTACTTCTTGCACTGACACTCAACAATGACTTTGGCACAGCAGAATCATCCAATGTGAATGCGAGTCCTTGAAGGATGCTTTTCACGCAGTGTCTCACCTCGAACAAAATGTCTTTCAGTTTGATGGTGTTGCTGGATGAAGTCCCTCCCTAGCGTCAGTGTTGAATAAGCTGTATAGATGGAACATGAGTAGAAAGAAACAGATACAAGACTGGGGAACTGAGAAACAGAGCGAGTTATAGGAAAAAAAAAAAAAAGCAGCTGCAGAGATGGTGCAGAATACTGACATTTACACTTAAATCCTGTCCAGTCTACGTGTTGCCCAGGATGTGCAGTCAGTGCAGGAGAGGCCAGACTGCTATTGTTGCGCTGTTGCTCCGTCCACACAAACACAAATATAAACTACACTTGCGACAACACAGTTTTTGTCCTCCAGTGCCAACTAATGAGAGAGATACAGAGGCATGAGAAACGGCCAGTCTCATTACTCCACAGAACCGCGGCTGTAATTGACTTCAACCAAAACATTTCACTCTCCCTCCTCGTTCCTCTAATAGATGTCATTCTTCTCTAAACCCTTTGTTGTTCCTTTTCTTTCATATTGATTGCTCTCCCTCTCACAGCCTGTCTGTCATTTCAGCCATGACGAGCCTCTCAGCGCTCTGATCTTCATGCGCTACAAGCTCTTTCTCTTCCTTGCTTCTTCATCCCCTTAAAGCTGGTGTCAGTAGACGACAGTCAGAGAGAGAGAGAGAGACCCCCACCGACTCCCTCATCTACCTCAAATGATTCGGACTGGCAACAAGCCATGGTAACTGTCTCTGGCTGCCATAGTAACCAACCTTGACAAGGTCTCAATCAAAGTCGACACTGAATAAGAACACTGCTTCTATTTTCACAGTTATAGATCGTTTGTCATTGTATAAAGATGCCTCTGTTTCCACCCTGGATAAAAAGCTGTTTTTCTTTAGAGGACTTAGTGGTGTGTTGTGGTTTTCCTGTGGCTTTAGTGCAGTGAGTGTGGTGAGTAATAGTGAAATGATTGTATGGAGATGATGGTTCCCACAGCGTCATAATGCGACAGGTGATTTTCTAGACGTTAGTCCCCTTTTCTGTTTTCATTCTCTTGGTGATTGTCGGCGACGTTTATTTTCTGCAGCCCTAAAAATGCTCCATTATGTGATTACTATCTTCAGTTATTGTAAACGTTTCAACCTGTCTGCTAAAAATATTGTTTATTTCATTGTCAGGTGTTTCCACGACACCTACTGAAATATATTTAATATCCTGCAAGCTGGAAAGCTGCCATGACCATCTCATGTCCACAACTTATAATAATAAAGTCACACTAAACAATGTATTTCCCAGTTTTTAATCAGCGCACATCTGCACTCTGGGACATTATGTGCTTATCATGAGTCATATACTCTGTGTTTCGCAGACAAGAGCGCTCTCTTATGCTGCACTATCATACAGAAACATATTAGGACTGCAATTAATTATTCTAATTATTGTTAATCTTCTGATGATATTTTTGGAAATCATTTTATAAAGTGAATCACAATTTATCAGACAACAAGATGGCGCCTTCAAAGTGCTTATTACATCTCACAAAGAGTTCAAAACCCAAATATACTTAGTTTACAATTATGTAAAACAGAGAAAAGCAGCAAATCACCACAACAGAAGAGTTAGAACAACACATTTTTGCTTGTAAAAGGACGGTTAATCGATTATCAAAATAGTTGCTGATTAATCAGCTCTGAAACACACACACACACACACACACACACATGGTTTTCATGCAGAAGGCTCCCTGGCTCTGATCCTCCTCTACTAAGCACAGTTGGGGATATTGATCAGTGCAAAAAGCTTATATACAGCATATTTTTAGGGCACTGCAGTGCTGTGGTAGGGATGGAGACCTGTGCTGAATAAGAAGTTAATAAAGTAGAAATGGTTTGCTGAAGTTGCTTTTATAAATACTTTTGTGTTGTGGTTTTTCAACAAGATAAATTGCAACAACAAAGATGAGGCACCCAGATGTGCATGAAAAAGAAAGAAATAGAAAATCAGAAGACCTCTGGTAAGAGGAGAAATAAAATAACATGCACAAGATTTACATGTGTTTTAGTCTGAAACTTATCCTTCATGTTATCCACTGAGGCTGCCAGGGGGAAGAAAAAAAAACACATTTCAGGTTTTTATGACAGATAGGTGCACGCTCCTGAAATCTAAAAGTGCAATCCCAGAGGCACTCACACTCCTCAAGCCACAACTGAAACATGGATCCTACAGAGATGTAACCTCCAGGGACAGAAACAGGCAGCGACTCGGATCAAAAAGAATGTCGATTAAGAGAGGGGTGGGTGGGGGATGAGGCATGCTAACCAAGCTGAAGCCATGCCAAAAGAAACACTCTGAGCTGGAGAGGAAGAGGAGGGAGAGCTGAAATATCAACCAGAGGGAGGAGCCGATTTGCCCGGGGGGTGGCTGGCCTTCTTCGTGCTGAGCAAACACCCACAGATTCCCCATCATCCCGGCGCGGGATGGAAATCAGCAGTAATGTCCCTCTCACTTTGTGCTCCGCTGCTTTCATTTTTGCATTCATCTTTTTCTTTTGAAGCATAATTTAGAAAACACAACCCAAAAAAAAAGAAAAATCAACTTGTGAACTCAAGAGAGAAAAAACAGCAACTCCCACAATTCACTTCAGCCTCAGGATAGTTTAGAATAAATGAGTTTAGTGCTGCTCCCTTTAGCAAAAAACAGTGAGAAAGACACTTCAAACTACTCAAAAAAATCTGCAATGTCATTCCAGTGCACCACCTCATATGGAGATACATATAGAGGACAGTAATGCAATAACGTCGATTGTGGAGTGGTTATAAAGAAAAACTACAAATGAGGTGCGCTCAGAAAGGGCACCGACAGAGAGACTCAGCCCGAGCAGCAGAGGTGAAGTTAAGCAGCAAGACAATGTTTTTACAGATGAACCTCGACTCAGGAGGCTTTTTCTCTTATTAAACTCCCACAGAGGCTCCTCTAAAAAGGAAGATGTGTTAGACTGTCAGATCAATCAGCGCAGTACTTTGTTCTCTCCTTCTCCATCGTTCTTTCTTCCTGCCTTCTCGCACTCTTATACGTGCACGGAGAGGCATGCAAATATGCACAAAATCCTTGGAAAACAGCCAGAGATTAACTGTTGGCCTCCCTCCATGTTGCCAGTCCCATCTGTATTGATGAAACAACAGGAACAGCAGGACTCCACCGGGAAATGCATCATTCCGGCTATTATCGGTGAAAAATGACTTTAAGATTATGCTGCTGGACTCCACCAGGAGACGATTGGCGACTACATTACAGGTGACAAATGTGATCACTGCGAGAAGTTGAATGATCTGATCTGGTGTCCTTCTGTACACCATTAACTGCTGCTGAGGGTTTGACCTCTGACCTGGAGAATGTATCCTCAAGGCTCATTCATCCAAACGGACAGATTTCATCCTGGTCACCCATTTCCACCAGGAAATTGATGTATTTTTCTTAAACTGTGATATTCTCACTGTATTTCTGGTGATGTACTGACTTAGTCTCCGGGCTCGCAGTTGTTCCACCAGGTTCTCTAATTTAATGAAATGAGGAAAAGAGTTTTAAAAAGTTTACTTCCTACCTGCCATTTGACTACTCAGAAGAGGACTATATACAGTTTTACAATCTATATTCTTAGTTTGTGGATACATTTAGAAAACTACAGCTGCCATGAAATATTACCACCTTAATTGTTTTTCCCTTATCCATAACATCTGCCAGCGCTTTTCAGCTTTTTGATTCCAACTGTAATCTCTGCTGTCTAAACTGTCGGCACCATTTGTCTCTCCCCGTCCTGCTATTGTTACGACTATGCAGTCCAAATTCAGAGTTACAGTAAAATGGTGGTTTTGAGCTTGATGGAAAATTGTCTTTGTTGAAGGCTTAAAGACCACTGACATAAAACACATAGCATTTCATTCTTTGCCATCGCTGTCTAGACAGCAACATATTGTTGAGTAAAGGTTATGCTGCTTATTTTCTTTTTTTCAACAATTTGTGTTTTGACAAGAGTCAATGTGATTTTCAATGTTGATCTCTTCTTCCTTTTGGAAGAGAACCCACAAGTTCCTGTTTCTCTTTGGTTCTTTTCAAAATGTTTTTTTTTTGTGCTCAGACTAAAAGCTTCATTCTTGTAATGTTGAAAAAGCAAACAGTGTTTATGTAACACCTCTCAGATTTGTCCTTAGGCTCTTGGTTTATCTGTCTTACCACCTGATTAACCTCAGCTTTCAGCACTGTGGTTGGCTACTTTCTGAGGGAGTGGGAGATAAAAGAATAAAAAATATGACAGAAATGCTGTTACATGCTCTCTCTCTTCTCTCCCCTGCTTCCTGTATCCGCAGCCCGCGTCTCGATAAACACAAATAACCATTTTGTTGCCGAGCTGTCTGTAAGTCTCTGTGGTCTGCATTCAACAGATAAAGGAGGAGGAGGAGGCATAAAACCAACCTTTACGTCTCCATATAGACAAATAGATGCACAAATTCACATCCCCCTGACCTGCGCTCCCACATACACATATGTACACACATAAAAGCACCATGCAACACAGTTGCTAATCATAGAACAAAGGGGGGCTCCAGTCAGCAGACGCTCCCATTGATCAGCTATAGAAAGCAGCAGGGAGGGACGACAGTCAGCTTTGTTAAACCAGGAAGAAGTTAGAGCTCAATAGCAGGTAGAGGATGCAAGTCAAACACGTCAACAAAGCTCCATCTGTTTGTCTGCTATCAGACCTTCACACTGATGGCGGCCTGTTGCTACATGCCACTGAAAAGCTCTTTAGTGTCTAAGAGACGTCTTCGCTCAGGTCAACGGCAGCAGGAGGAACCAGGTGTCTGTTACTTCACTGAGGGCTATGACTCTTCATTCAGAAAAATAAAAGACGAACGTGCTGCATAAAGCTTCTCTTTCCTGTAGGATTTGACACAAACGCAGTAGCAGAATAAATGTAAATACAGGTGTTGTACAATTGCAGCACCTGCGACGCCATCATCTTACAAACCAGCAGCAGAATAACCGAATCCCATGACAGACATTTGCCTCTGGTCATCTTCTGTCTCCCTCTGCGCTCTGCTCTGCTTTCCCTCCCTCCCTCTGAGCTCACTTCAACCCCGTTGGCCTTTTCTATTCAACAGTCTGCAGGCAGACCTCCTGGCGGCCGGGTTGAGGCTGTTTGTAAAGAAGTGCAGCATCAAGCATTCTGTCAGACACGTCCCGGGCTGCGGGTCAGGCTAACACACAGGCACCCTCCAAACAAGAGCAGGCAGAGGGAAGAAAAGGAGGATTTATGAGAGAGATATGCGATGTGCGCACATACAAATAAATCATGCATTCAAAACCTAAAGCAAATTTCCCTAAACACATGACCCCGTCTATCTCTCTCTCTCTTCTGCTCTCTGTCCTCCCAAATGTATTTGCAGGGGGCAGTTCAGGTCTGAAAATGTCCAGAAAAACAGAAAACTTACAGCTTTCATCACACATCAACCAGCTTCACTCCTCAAACATCAAAACGATGCATAATGGAGGCTGTTTGCGTTTGATGTGCGTGCGTTTCAGTGTGCGCCTGCAAGTGTCTGCGAATGCAAAGGGGCGGGTACGCGGAGATGTAATGTGGGTGCACATGTGCAGTACAGATACGTGTTTGATCATTCTGCAGTGTTTAAAGATCTCCTCCAGGCACGTTTTAAGACATATAACCACACTGCTTGGAATAATAATTTGTGTCATTTAACTAGTTAAATATTCTCTAACATCTGCACCTTCTCCCTCCTTGAAAAATCCAGAGTCTAGGAAAATGCGAACGGTGTTCATTTTCAAAGTTTAACTGCTGGACACAAGACGTCTCCTCGTATTACACTGCTGGTCTCGGTGTGTTTGCACTGGAGATTTTAAGTTGTCAAATCACACGTGTACAAGCTGCAAACCCGACCACAGCTGTCACAAAAATCTCACTCACTCGTACACGTGTAAAACTCTGGCGCAGAGGAACTTTCCTCCCTCAGCAGATTAATGTGAAAACAGCCTTCTAGTGTCAACACATGTCTGTCTGCACAGTGAAGTTTCAATAAGCTAAACACATTTTTCAACTGGAGGGGGACTTGCTACTGGTAACACATGACAATTTTCTTGATTTTCTCTAATGTTCAGACTGTGACGTCGCAAAGCTCATTACACACCACAACACTGCACAGCAGCATGAGACAGGATGTTATATCATGGCAGCAATGACTTGAGCTGATAAAACGCAAAAAAAAAAACATCTGATGGGTCCGGAAAAATGGGAATTCCCCACTTTTCTTTGTCTGATATTGTAGTAAATTGAAAATTTGAGTTTTGCTCTCTTGCTGAGACAAAACAAGGCATTTGACAAACTGAGATGAACAGTATTCTGATGTTTAATAGACAAAACGGTTGATCAAGAAAAGCGTGCATAGGCAGTGTTTTAAGGCAAAAGTCCAATTTCTAGACTAAAGGAGGGAGCTGTATTATTTGACACATCCCCACCTGAACATGGCCTCGGCGAGGGGCCGTTTGTACATAACGCTGCTAAGAAAGTGGGCTTTTAGTTTGATTTGAAAGACAGTTCCCTTTGTTTCGTCTACTCAAAGAACGCACCATGAGACAGCAGTGGACACGTTTAATAGTGTCTGATCTTTTCACAGAATTACATCCCCAACACTCATCTTTTTTCTTTGCATTTCAGCGATGACTGCTTTGTCAACCAGGCGTAGCACAGTGCCAGTTTTTGAGCTTGGTAGCTTCTCTGCTTCATTAGGCAATATGTAGCAAAGGAAAGGAAAAAAAAAAAAGAGCGGACGCCATGTAACAAAGGGACTTTTAATGTGGCACACACACCAAAGCTCAGATCATCCTGTTCCCAGTGCTGAACACCGATCATGAAACGACCCAAAAATATCAGCGTATAAGTGGACAGAGGAACAAGATGAGGCAGAAAGCCTGAATGCGTCTCCAGCATGTAACAGCAAAGCGCACGACAAAGCAAATTAAGTGAAGCTGACAACTTCAAATAGTAAACCATCTCGCGTGTGCACGTGTGTGTGTGTGTGTTGAAGTGGTGGAGAGGACAAACTGTTCTCTCCACCATTATGGTGATCACTGGTAACACTGGAGAGGCAGCAGGAAGCACTGGAGGGTCCTCAGAGTAATGAGGAGCAGCAGGCTGAGAGCCTACTTACTTATTATGGAAAGGTGCAGCAGGAAAGTGAATTACAGCTGTTCAGCGACACCTCGGAATGGACCGGGCGCTGAAATTACATGACATCATCACGCCGCACGCCTGCTTTAAACCCAAGAGTGAGGTCACTGCAGAGATGTTAAGAAAAATACCAACAGGTCAAGTAAAAATGAAAGTAACCACGAGTCTGATGATTGATGGAACTCATCTAATTAACTGATCAATATGAGATTTAAGACGGGCCGTGAGTCCAGCAGTAAGTGGTCTGGTCTGGGAGCGTGTGTGCTGACCACCCGCTCCATTTAATCTAAACTGACAAGATGAGTAAAGCGGCTCAGGAGCCACGTCCTCTATTGACAGCTGGGAATAAATGGCTGCATCAAAACAACAAACAGCCCAGTGGAGCATTGTGTTGAGTCCCAGAATGATGCCTTTGTCACACGCTGTTTGCAACTGGATGGTCATCCAATCACAGGATGCTACGGCTGCTGGACAAACTTACATAATGTGACTTGAACATCTCATCGCAGACACGCTTTCTTCTTCGCCGCGTGTCACGAAAAAGGAGGATTTCCTCTGAGCGTCTTCTACAACCCTCATCTCTACTAGAATCTAGCCGTGCAGCTACTTTCTTGTTTGATTTGCCCAGGTTTTGTGGCATCTAACATTTGACGGAAGAAATAGTAATATGAACACTGTTGATAGCGTGCTGTGGATTGTCCTGACTAACCAGGACATTGTTACTGTTAAGATACATTGCTTTTGAATTTTTTACTGTCTCATTTCGATGCTGTGAGTTCAAAACCTTGGCGAATAAAACCCCAACTGTCTACATGGCTAAATATCCCTAGAGGTGCAGTAAGAGAAAGTTTTGAATGTCAAACTTTTTGACACCAAGGACCTCTAAACCGTCCCAAATTTGATGTTTTCTTGCAGAAAGTGCATCAAAGCCTTGACCAAAATAATCCTACATTCAGCAATAGTACAATGATGAAGTAGTCACATATTGAGAACCCAATAATTATTCCAAACAGGTCTGAAGTCATTGAATATTTCGTTAAAAGCAGTGTTGAATTATAAACATGGCTCACAAAAAAAAAATATATATAGCTGTTTTATATTTTTATATATTTTAACCCAGATGTGTTAAGGAAGTGCAGCACCTGTAAATAACCCATTCTGTTTATTCACATTTCAAAATGTTGTTCTTTTACCCCGCTCTCTGCATCAAAGTGAGTCAATAAGTCTTACATGAACACAGTAAAACATTCCCCAATTACTGCGCCGAAAATAAACTCCAAAGAAAAGCAAAGGAAAGCAAGGCTCCCCAAGTGACACCCAAGGGACACAGACGACTTAACTGAGCTAGAAATCAATGCGTATCTGAGCTCAGTATTACACAGATGTGCTGGATTCCAAAGACCAAACACAAACATTTGGTGGCTTTTCATGCACTAAATTACATTATTAGTATTGTTGGACCTTAAGCTATGATTCATATGGATCTTTTTGTTAAACGTATGCAAAAAAACAAAAGGTTCACATTTGCCTGACACTGGGGTAGAAAGTATTGATGTTCACTTTGAAGGCAGAGAAAGACCACTGATCGAATACAACACTACTCTGTTCACTTTGATGTTATGAGTCATGACAAAGAGACGACCACATCTGTATTTACTGAACATTCATATTCAACAAAGTCTGTTCATAAAAAGGAGGATGATCTCCAACACCTCAAGACTACACGTTGAAGTGTGGGTGTATCCGTGTACGTGTGTGTGTCTGTCTGAAGACCTGTTGCCAGGATACAACCTAAGCCTAATAAGACAGTTAATAAATGATGATTCACACTCTCCTGCTGCAGAAAAGCAGAAACAGCAGAACCTAGAAACTAAACAATCAAATCGAACATTTGTCTTCTTCTACTACCAGAACTGCTGCCCTCTATTCCTCACTAAAACCACCGAACACAAAAAATGACATTTTCCTACCACCACTGCATTATACGTGCCAAAAAATTTCCAGTAAAATCATTTCCTGCAAGAGGCCCAGAAGCACTTCACTTTAGAGGTCAACAGTTGAGCTAAACAGCATAAAACACAGCGCTCAACAAGAAAATCTGATTCTGAATCTTGGGCACACAGGCGATTTGAGCCGACAATGGTAACATGCTTTAGCAGGTGTACTGCATGGATCTAGAATAAAGAACTGAATACTCAACCTTGCTTCCAACTTGTCCCCGTGGCCACTCGCAATACTGCAATGAAAAATGTGCTGCGGCCCAAACAGCATTTTTCCGTAGATCATCTTTGTAAAAGAGATGTCTGTCAAACTGCTGACAGGACGCCTCCAGCTACAAACATGATCAAATATTATGCTTTGTATTGTCATGGGGGTTTTAATCTTTGCAAAACTTTTCCAAAGCACAGAAAAGGAATGACGTCACTGCTGTGGCACGAGGGATTCGCCAGCCCAGCTGCTGGGCCCGAGGCATGATGGGAAGAAAGCCACAACCCATATTCACGGGCTCCATAACCTCATAAGTAACATGTAAGCTCGAAACTTTGGCAAATAGGCCAGGTGAGCAATTGGCATCAGACTGAACAGGCGCCATCTTTGGTGCAGTACTCAGTTATGCTGACGATCTTGCTTTAGTGTGTTAGCATGCTAAGTACAGCAGGCAGAAAATAAACATTTACAGGGAAATATTAAAGTACAAAACTTTTCATCCAGCAGAAGTTGAGATATTCCACAGGATAAATGGAAACTTTGACCTGCGGGTGGCGCTAGCCTAAATGAAAGTAACACCGTAGTCAGGAGGGTTCATCCTCTGGGGAACATTTTTTGTCCAAAACTTTATGGTAATTCATCCAATAGAGAAGAACCAAAGTAGAGACCTGACAAAGTGACAGCTAAAAATCTTGCTGTTGCCATCTTCTCTCCACTGTGGACCTTTGTTCTCCCTCCACACACACACACAAACAAACACGCACAAAGACGCTGACAGCCTCCCAATATGCCCCGACAACCCAACCCCCCCCCCTACAAAACACTTTGGAGCATGCTGTTCAAACACACACACACACACACACACACACACAAATGCACACTCGGGAAGATTAGTGCAGAATTTGCTGACGCTTGGTGCTCGAAATGCTGCCTCACAACAAACACCAAGAATACCGTCTTAAGCTGTCTTTGTTATGGCACAGTCTGTAGATTTGGGATGTTGGAGAGTTACTTTTAGAGCAGCTGTACAGAAAATCCACATTCATCCTCTAACACACGACCAGGAGAGTGGAGGAGGAGGAAGAAAAAAAAAAAAAAAGAGGTAAATCCTTCTCTGGAGCACTGGGGGGGGGTGAAAGTGATACAGAGAGAAAGAGATAGAAAGCATCAGAATGTAATGTGAATTTGTGAAGGATGCCTGCAATAACTCCGTCTGATGGATTTACATATTCGCATATTTTGTCTGGAGTGTCTTTATCCTCTGTGACAGGAAATGGGAAAGGAAGAGAGAGGCAGTCTGTGTTTGTGTATGTGTGTTTGGACACTTGGATAAGTTCCGAGATTAATTCGTGGAGATGCGAGGTGAACGGTAATTTGTTCTGCATGTCAGCTGCTGACAGCTGCAGCGGCCCTTTGGCTCACTCGGCCACATCGCCGCGTTTAGAGGCCGATCCCTGCCAGGCGTGATTCACCGCCAACAGGTAGACCTGCTGATACACTGGCTGAACTGAGCAGAGCAGAGGAGACTGTACACCGGCCTGAGAGCCACTGAGGGTTGGAGCTCTGCGTCATCTTTTGTCTCCCAAATTACATCCCCAGGAAGTGACTGCGGCTGGCTGCTTGTCTGCTGAGCTAAGGAGTTACAGCAGGGGTGTGGGATGATTTCAAGCCTTGGGTTAGGTGTGAGAAAGAGCAAAATATTTGTGGGATTAGTCTCTGCTGGCCAGACAATTGTGTGTGGTGTGTGTGCATGTGTGTGTGTGTGTGTGGACATGTGCTTGTGAGATTACGCTGTCAAACACACAACTCAGGATCACAGAAAATCAGGATGAGGGGGACAGATCCATTGTTATGCACAACACTGAGGTGAGATGTATTTGTGTGCGTGTTTCTGCGTGTGTGTGCGCGTGTGTGTGTGTGCGTGCATGTAGGAGGAGGAGGAACAGCCAGGCTTGGCTCAGCAGTGATTGCTCTGTGTGGGAAGTAAAGATTACGCCTTCCCTCACTGTGACTGTGATGAAATCCAACAATACCATCACACAGAGATCCTTAATGACATCCCACAGGCTGAGGCCACACACACACACACCTACAGAGTATACACACACACACACACACACCCCTACAGAGTACACACACACACACACACGAGTGCAGATAGGTTGAAGATTCGTCGTCACCTTCCTCATTAGCTTCGTTCACCAATATTGCAGGAAGCTCAGCGTACAAGCTTCAGGGTTCAGGGTTCAATGCTAACTACATTCACATGCAGAGCGAATCCTCTTGTCAAGAAGCTCAGAGTTATGAGTTTAGAGACAGAGGTTCATATAAGACTATTTAACTCTTAACTTGAACATGAATACACTGCAACAAAGAAC
The DNA here is from genome assembly GCF_042242105.1 of Pempheris klunzingeri. Classification (NCBI taxonomy): domain Eukaryota; kingdom Metazoa; phylum Chordata; class Actinopteri; order Acropomatiformes; family Pempheridae; genus Pempheris; species Pempheris klunzingeri. The sequence continues at coordinate 13,272,535 of NC_092012.1, forward strand.
TTGTAGCAGATAGTCACGATAACGGCCTCTCGTCTGATTCCTCTCATGTAGCCCACCACCTTGAGGATGATTAATTGGCATACATGCACGGAGCCAGAGAGAGAGAGAGAGAGAGAGAGAGAGAGAGAGAGAGAGAGAGAGAGAGACAGAGAACACTCTCCTCCTCTAAAATTAGGAATAGATGAGCTCTACGGAGTCTTAAAGCTATGCAAGGCAAGCTTTTGCGAGCAAATACACTCATTTTATCAGACTAAATCGCAGAGCCGCAAAAGGCATCTCATCCCGCCTAATTGAGATGTTGATTTGTTTTATTTACCCAAACAAAATTCTCGATAGAGAAAGACACGGTTTTCTCATCAACTCAGCTCCTATAAGCTCTTTCCAATAACCCCAGATGCTGCATTTTCAGATATCATAAGCAGACACTTGAGACTAGATGTAAAACCTGACTCCAGGAGACAGATTTCACAATAAAAGCCTTTATTGGTAATTCTGTGATGATTTTAAACGTATTTAACAGCAGTTTAGGGTTTGCAGCTTTACACAGAGTCAGTTCCACCATCTAACTGCTTGTGGGCTGAACCACTTCCATCAACAGAGTCTCCAGATGGAGAGCTGGTCTCAACCGCATTATCTGGCTAACTGTGGCCGACGGTTCTTTATGATGGAGAGCTATCTGTTTTCAGCAGCTGCCTCGGTCCAAGTTACAGCACTGAACCTCAGCTCACCAGCATCATTTTCCCTGAGCCTCATCTTACTGTTGCCTTACTTTACAGAGTCTTTGGAGAAATTAACCAAAAGTCAAAAGATCTCTGTGTTCATAGTCAGTTTCAGGTGCATTATCGTTTGTTAAATGTGATTTAGATTGAAGATGAAGTTCATTTCATGTTTTATTGCTTGTTATATGAAAATTTAAGGGCTACACTTTCCCAGAAGGTGTAGCCCTTCTTATAATACATAATGTTACATAAAAAGAAATGTTCTTGTCTGATGAATGTTTTACTCCTGCAGCTGTATTTTTGGTGTTTCACGTCCGTGTGCGCACGACACAGACACAACAACGCAGCTACCAAAACAGACAAAAACATGCAGAGCTGAGGCTTCCCTGAGTCTGAGTATCTCAGGGCGCGAGGATGCATCAGGTTTTTCTTGAACAAAGATAACAGAAGGCGGGACGCAGCACAACAGGCCCGAAACAAGTCAAATCAGCTCAAGGCACTGATCGGGAATGTGCAGTGACCTTTGCTCTCTGACCCCTGTGGTTGCTTACTATCCCCCTGTAACTATACACTCCCACACACACACACACACATGCTCTCTCTCACCACACACACACACACACACAGATGGCCCTTGTGCCACAGACCTCCCCTCACCCCTGCACTCTGCCCTGCTGCCTCTATAATTAATGGACTCTGGTCTCTGGCAGGGAATCAGGGTAGTGTGCATTCATAAATATTTACAGAAACCACCATGAAAATTTCACATGATGAAAAACACACATCTCAACCACCAAACATGTCCGACTGTAGACGCAGGAAGGAGCACTGTGTAGTATTTAAAATATCACCCTCCACTTTGTGTGCATCAGTGTGTGTGTGTGTGTGTGTGTGTGTGTGTGTGCTATCACTGATTACCACAGAGGCTTCCTCATTACTAATGGCCTAAGATTGGATCTGTCTACCTAATTTCTTTTTTTTTTCTTGGCTATGGCACAGTTACATGGCTCTCCACCTGAGATTCAAAACCTGGATCTCTGAAACCCAGAAACACCTAAATCAAGTTGTAATATTCCTTAAATACTGAATCTACTGTGACCATGTCAACATTTTCTGGTCTCTTATACTATGATGAGACACCCATGAGGGCACTGTAGCGAAGGATGACAGGATCACTCCTAATTTATTGACGCAAAATAAATAAAACAGCCCATATTATAGACTATTCCGATCACATATCCGTGCTGTCTCAACAGTGGGACGCTTTAAGGCTACTTCATCGGTTTTCTTTAGGAGACATAAACTTGCAATCATTCCACCAGATCCAAGCAGCTCAGTGTACTCACAGAGAAACCAGCCCAGAAAGGACAGGAGTGCCGGACCCTGGGCGACGTGGTGAGAGCCAGAGCCGCGAAGCTGACGGCCAGGATGAGACTCCCCAGGACCATCTGAGAGACTCCCAGAGCCAGCATGATCCTCGTCCGGGTCCGGTACTCCCTTAGCCGGGACAGGCTGCGGGACAGCGACGCCGGGCTCAGGGACCCCGGGCCGCCGATGGCGCTGCTGCCGCCGCGGGGCAGCGCGTTCACCGGCATTGTCACTGGAGGGTACGACAAACACAGCAGCAGCACCGATGGAGCACAATAACATCCACAGAGAGCACTCTCGCCGAGTTTCAGCCCCGCAGTGCGCTGGTAGACGGTGCAAAGTCGAGGTCAGTGTCCGGTGTGGATGGTTTCCATCAATTAAGATGCTCGGAGTCGCTCCAATTAGAGACGCGCTGCGGCGGATGGGAGGAGAAAGGTGAGGAAAGAGCGGGCTGGACGAGGCACCAGAGGTTCACCATAACACACGCACAAAGTAGAGATATTTCAAGTCGAAATAAAGCCCCAGAAAATAGACCGATGGAGTTCTCGGCTCCGGCAAACAGCCCATTCCTCAAAAGTCAAAACGCAAAAAGGCAAAAAAGAAAGAAAAGAAAAAAACGCATCATCCCGCTGTCAAGCAGCCTTGCAGCATCGTCACGCTGTCATGCTCGCCCCTGCAGCCTCTCCAACAACTCAAAAGCGAGAGATGAAGCCTGGAAAAAAAAAAAAAAAAAAGAGGTGCGCTTGCACTCCTTGAAGATTAAACTGAGAAGGGGAGAAAAAATTACGTTAAATGTTTCTCTCTTTTTTTGCAGCAGCAGCGTTTCTTCTGTGTGGAGGCACCAGACGACAGCAGATCTAAGAGCCAGGACAGGAGACGCACACTGCGCATTGGAGATGTGCCACTCTGCGCGTCTACATGGCGGTCTGTTTTACTACGATAGAGCAGGAGGGGAGGTGGGCTCTTTACTATCAGGCAACATCACTAAACCTGCGCGTGATTTGTTACCGCTGCTGGTGATGCAGTGCTGGAGGAAAACGTGGAGGGACGTGATCATCAGAATAACTCGTTTAAAGGCTCATTTTTTTTATTGGGGGAGAGCGCACGTTTGTTTTGGACGCGTTTCGTGCTGCATGAAAAGGACACACGTCCACCCGCGTAATGAGGATTTTCTGGGGGGGGGGGGATCGATGCAGAAAATGTCAGGTGTAAGTTCAGGTGGCTTTCCCCTTATGGAACAAAGTGACTGGAGATTAAGCTCAGCTCTCCAGCTCCAGCCGCATTGTCATTGAACTTCATTATGTGGGCTGTACTTGAAGGCATCATTCCTGGCAGGAAGTCACTGCGACACACCTGGACAGGATTTCACCAAAAGAGCCCCAAGAAATGAGCCCGGCTGCACCTGATTAAATAATGAGTGATGAAGCGCATTCTTTGTTTTAATTAAACACTGAAACCCATTAAAAACTACACGTGGGCCTCCTTATCACAGGTTGTGGGAAGAGTTTTTCCCTCAGAGACGAATTTAAATGATATTTAGAAGTTTGATGAGGTGAATTATATTCAGTATTTAACTATATATGTTGCCAGAGTAGGCAGTGAGTGTGTAGATATTTAATTTTGAACACTACCAGCAAAACTTTAAGGTCCTCAACATGTTTTTTTTTTTTAACCACGAACAGGTCGTCATATATGCGGGCACTAATACTAGAAAACAAAAGGAAATAGAAAGATTGAAGGATTTCTCACGTTAGTCACATTAAAATCACAGCTGAAGGACTTTTGTGTTTCTGACCTTGTTCAGCAGCCTCATCCAGAGCTCAGCTGCGCCACCTAGCTGCAAACCACGAAGCAATGATATACAAACATCACATTAAGTCGTTTTTTTTATAACATAAATGCCAATATATAAAAATCACTGGCTGAAGCTCCTCAAAGGTCAGACTTTGCCATATTTCTGTCTTATGTGACAGTAAACTGAATGCCTTTTTTTTTTTTTTTCTTGTTACTGTTCTCTGATTGCTAATCAATTTAGTTATGAAGATAAAATGTCAGATTAACTGATCAGTTTTAGAAAAATGTATATGCAACAATAAAGAGCCAAGGAGAAGTCGTAATCAGCAGAGGTAAAAGAGGAAGAAAGCAGCGTCTTATTTTAGAACATGTTTCACTTTATAGGAAAAAAAAAAAACCCTTCAGTTCACATTCTCTTTATTTTAAAAATGATTTTATTTATTAATACAGTGGTATACTTAAAATTGTGTTGCAGAAGAGAAAAAAAGTCAGCCACACGTGAGGAGCTAATATCCAATTAAAGCCGTGTTATATCTAAAAATAAAATGGTACTGGTGTGCCATACGTAATATATTGTCTATTAGTACAAAAATACATTTAAGGGCACACAATACAGCATCCAGTATCACAAATCAGTGAGGGGGACACTTTGAGAGCACACCCTTTTAAGAGAACATGTTTTATATGCATTTTAGCCCAAGCACATTCCTGATCCTTAGAGAGCCATGAGAAGAGCTTTTCTGTGACCGTAACGTGGCGTGAATACACTGGTAGAAAAGGTGTGATGCATTATTGTCAGGTTACAAGTTCCAAGGCTCGAGGGTATATCCAGAATACAAAGATAACCACGTTCACTTTCTTCCACTTTTTAAAACATGTTTTCTCTAAGTTTTATACAAAAAAGAAAGACATACAAAAAGTTCATTTACAAACAAAAGAAACAAGGCAATATGCTAGCTTTATTTACAGCTGCTTCTTTTCTGTTGTTGTTTTCTTTTTTCTTTTTTTTAAAGTAATGCATAGCAGATAAAAGAAGAGCATACCTTTGTTATCCTTTATCAACTGTTGTTGTGTGCTAAACCCAAGTTCATTTATACAGTGGGTTCACAAAAAAAATGGCAAAACAAATGACATTATACCATAATTTATCATAACTTATTTTTTCTTTCTTAATGAAAAGTGAATAATCTGCAGATAAGGCATCACTGCTTATTTGTGTGTGAGTGCAAGAGTGCACAGAGAGAGAGAGAGAGAGAGAGAGAGAGAGAGAGAAAGAAAGAAGAGGAGTCAGAGAAGAGAAAGAGAGAGAGAGAGAGAGAAATAGATGCGAGGAAGAAACTGAGGAGGCTACTGGACCTGAGTAAAGAACATGCATAGATCTCCCTCAGGCTGGAAGGAGAGACGTGGTACTCGGTAAGAAATTAAGCTACAAGATACTACAGTAGGAAAAGGAAGAATAAAGGAAGGCGTGAAGGAAGAACGGTTCTAAAAAGTGTGCTGCTTGCGTTTCATATCCAGCTTGTGTTTTGCCAACTCCTTCAACAGATACTCGCCAATGTCGCCGTCACTGGTTTAGTTTTTGCTCACGTCCGTCTCAAACCTTCATTCAAATTCCCTCAATGTGGAGAAAAAATGGAAAAAAAAAAAAAAATTGTGGAATATCGAGTCACCTGAACTGAAAGATAACAAGATGTTGACAGGTATTTGAATTCATGAGTAAAATTTTAGTAAATCTTCTCTATACTACTATATATACTGTATGCATATATAGCATAAATACACCGACACAGATTTCTGAAGCACGTACGCTGCCTCAAAAGTCATCCATCCATCTATTATTCATGTAAAAATTACATTAAACATTGCCTTATATATAGTGTCGATCCTCAGTGGCATGGGGCATGCATTATTGGTTTCATTTCACATCAAAACTTCAACTTGGGAGAAAGTTTAAAGAACAGCTTGTAACGGTCATCAGTGTCTCGCCTCCGTCCTTGGGTGCAGTAAACAGCACTGACTGGGTCTTCTTCATACTCCGTTATGTGTGTGTGTGTGTGTGTGTGTGTGTGTTTGTGTATGCGGAGTGCGTCTGTCAGTGTGTGTGTAAATATGTCGTGTGTTTATGCGTGTCCATCCTCTTCATTTTTTTAAAAACCTCCATGGTTTCACATTCAGTAACATCACACTTGCTGGTCCGTCCTTAAAAGTGGTCGATGAGCACAGAAACACAGTTGGCTCCCACCAGGTAGTTGGGGTCCCCGGGGAGAGACTTGTTCTGCCAGCTTTTTGGGTCACCTGCAGACAGACAGACGGGGGGAAGGGGACAGTGAGTGATAACAGCTGTTTTTGTGTAATGTTCAAGCTGCGATGCATTTCATGAGCGCTGGTCAACCCACAAAATCTACCGCTCGTCTCGTTTCGTTTCAAAGCAGCACTCACTGCAGAATCTGGTTGCGTCTATTGCCTGAAAGCCTTGTTAAGTAACATCGCATGGTTCTGTGGCCCATATAAGAGCCCAGTGACACATGAGACTAGTAAAAGCTATTTCATATTTTTTATTGAATCACCCCCGCCTCTTGTTGACTGCACATTAAACCTCAGTCACTGTGAGGTCTGGGAGTAATTGCAATTATAAACATACAGGTCCGTGCCAAGAGGAAAGTTCCAGTAATCAATCAGAGTGAGCGGAGCCAGCTCGGCACAGGTCCATCCATACGCTGCTGACTAACTTTGCATGTGACGGTATAAATACAGCCTCCGCATCGACATCCACTGCCAGTCTTTAAACTGCCGATCATTCTCTGTTCAGATATGCAAAATAAAAGGAAGAGGGGGAGAGCCGCACACGTAACTCAGGTGCAATCCTTTATTTCAGACCCTGAAGATCGATGTCTTGTCGTGCTGCTTTAGCCGACTTTGTGCTGGCTGGTTGTGTGAGCTAACTGGCTAACTAGGTTGTGTGAACTAACTAGGGGTTTGATCCCCTGCTCCTCCTGTCCACACGCTGAAGTGTTCCTGCGCCAAAACACTGAAGCCCAAATTGCTCCCTATGGAAGCTCATTGCCTTTGGCGTGTGGGTGCTTTGGATAGAAGACATGATTGAGTCGGACTGAGGGAGCCTACACCCGTTTGCCGACTTGTGTTTCGCAAGAACTGTTTAAGCAACCAACTTCCAGCCTTGTTTCTGAAACACAAAAAAAACTTGAACAAGAACCCTCGTCGACGGACATCCTCTAGGCTCGTCTGCGGGGGCCTCAGCTCGAGCTAGACGCTGATGCTGCCTGGAGGCGAGGCCAAAACAACCCTTCAGATTCTTCCATTTAGTCATTACCATTTCCTTTCATACAAATGCTGTCTGTTTGGGAGTGAATATAACGCGCACTGACAGACTTTTATCCTACAGAAAGTAGTGTTCTGAACCGCCCATCTTTAGAACTTCAAACAAAAAAAAGAATTGCATCTGAGTTTTGACTGTGCAGCTTTCCACTCCTTTCTTTCATGTCTGCACCTTACAGGAATGGAGTGATTTCCTTCAGTTCTCCGGATAAAGAGAGCGCAGGTCACATGTCAAGCTGTCAGTGTGATAACGGGAAGCCGAAGCAGATTTTCTATTATAATTTTTTGAATATTTATGATATAATTCAGCAGGATTTCTCTCTTAATAATTGGAGTCCCGTTTTTGCTGAAAAAACAAAATTTGCATTACAAATCACAAAATGAAAGAGTCCTGGAACATGATGATAATGTTGACGTTGAAGGTGCCGTGTGGGTTTTTTTTTAACAGATGTTTACATTCAGTGTTTCTCACCAAAAAGCATTGTGTGCATCATATAATTAGTCTGCCAATTATTTTCTTGATTAATCATTATGTCTAGTGTAAGACAATAGGGAAGAAGTCCAAACCCCAAAGATATTCAGTTTACATGATATCACACAAAATCCTCACATTTGAGAAGATGAAGTCAGAGAATATTTGTCATTTTTGGTTGATAATGAAATCATTTATCAGTTGTCAAAATAGTTGTGGCTTCATTTTCTGTTCATCGTTTAATTGGTCAATTAATCTTTCAGTTCTAGTGTATCTTCAGGACCTAACAAATTATATTAAATGCAAATCCTTCTTCAAGGGTGTTTCCCAAAGAACTTTTAGCAAAAGGTCCACATCTTGTGGCCTTCATCGGCGGATAGAGTTTGCTAATGGATTTCCAAGCTCAATTTTTGAAAGCGATTTTTTAAAAATCCAAACCTGGCACTCTCAAGAAACCCTGTGTTATTTCTATCAGTTTTCTGTACATCGGGTATCAGTCTTCCGCTTTCGTTCTTTCTGGTGGTGCCCAGGTTGTTACTAGTACGGGATGATCAGTAAAATAGTGTCAAACCGTCACCAGTGGTTTATCGTGTTGCCTGCATGCTTGTACATGTGCATGCTTCTGTTCGTGCATGTAGAGCAAGAGACCCAAAGGAGGACTGTGACTAAGAGAAGTCAGTTCTTTTACAGAGCTAAACTGTATCACAGTGGATCTGATTTCAGCCTGAAGTTGAACAGTCATCTACAGAATAACACACAGCAGAGAAGCAGCACGATGCAGAGAGCTGGACAGGAGGAAAACGCAAAAGCAGAGAAGCAAAGTGGGAAGAAAAGCACAGAGGGGACAGGAGGAGGCCAGAGAGTGGCCTTGCTTTACAATAAGGGGATTACGACGCAGCCCGATAATCCTCCCACAATTCAGCAGGACAACGGAGTGAGCTCACATCTCATTCAGCCCTCCAAGTCTCATCCTTAAAATGAGGCTAATTAACAGCTAATCCTGACCGCTGCCAAAATTACCACTGTTTTTGAAGACAGGGTGTGAGAGGGACAGTATTAAGAGAACGGAAAAGAGAAATCTTCTTCAGTTTTGTTCTGTTTTTAAACTTCAGGAATTCAATTTCTATATATAATAATATATGTACAGGATATAATCTCTCAAATGCTCAAACAAGACACCAAATGGTCTCGGATTGTCTTTGATTTCCACTAATATGATTTGTGCAGCGTTTTCTTAATCACATTTCTGTCCTGTACACACTGATGATCAATTTCAGTGCTAAATATAAACATGGATTTCTTCACATTTCAACAACAGATTTTAGAATCGAGTTATCCAGATTACGGACCAAAAGTGGAGAGTAAAATATAAAGATGTATGAATCACCTCGTGCAGCTACTGAGAGCTGTGAATGGTTTCTCTGTTAGCACACTTTTACTGCCCTGCCTTTCCCAGATCCAATTTCACAACCTGACTCCTTTTAGTAAACAAACTGAGACCAGTCGGTTTCTACACTTAGGAAGGCAGAGCCTAAATTTAGGGAGATATATTTTGGTATACTTGGTAACAAGATGTCTTTGTGCAACTTTCTTTTTTTTTTTTTGCAGAATAATGATGAGCATCATTTGTTCCGACAGTGTCCCAATTTCTGGAGGATCTAAAAAAGCTGTTCTTCAGGTCAGGATTTGGGTGGCTTTGTGAGAAAAATCACTGAGCAGAGCAGCATGCATTATAATTCTACCTGATGAGATTAAGTTGTTGTACAGCCAAGCGTCTGGTGCATGAATGTTAAATGAAATTAGAGAAACTTGTTAAGGTGAAAGTGAAAACCAATAGAGAAAAACTGCTATTCAAGCATGTGAAAAACAATGTGGAGAAATTTTGATCTGAACATGAAATAAAAACAACCAGTGATACAGTGAATGAGAGATTGGGTGGGTGAGTTAATGAGTTTAAATGATAAAAATAAATCAACCAAAACCATAATTGATAAAAAGACCCCCTAGAGTGATTCTCAGACATGGTTAAGGTGATAAAATCGTTTTTTTTTTTCCTCAATTGATTTTTAAAGAAGAGAATGAAAACTAGGGGTAAAAACTGATTCAACAGTGACCCACAACCCTCAAGTTGTCACACAGCCAGCCCAAACGACCCCGAAGAACAGAGAGAGCACAGCATACCCGACGAGGAGTCGGAGGATTTTAGAGCAAAAGACCAACCATCAGGGGTCATAGACGCACAGTGAGGTAAGCGCAGCTCCACAGGCTTCAAAAACTTGAGGCCATGAGGTCCACACATCACCAGAGGGCTGAGCAGAGTCTCTCCTGTAAACACAAACACAGAAAGTGACATAGTTCAGGACGATTATAAATAAACACACACAAGAAGGTCTCAAATGCAATTTTTCCCCTCTAGTGCTGGTAGACTTGTGCTTTTATATCACTGGGAAGGTCATGTGTTAGTGGCAGAACTAAGATTTGATTCCTCTTAAACTCATCCATGCTACACGTGTACAGATTCATCTGACGCTTTGAACTAGGGCTCAACAATTGTCAATGTCCTAACATCGTTATACCGTCATTTTGTTTGCTTGCCAATAACCGATCAAAGGGTAAGAGAGGCTCACTTGTGGTCCCAGCAGTCACTGTTAGAAAAATAAGACCTGTGTGGCACTTTGCATGTATGTACTATCTCCGCGAATAGATAAGATGCAGCAAGAGAAATGGAGGCTGACTGTAATACAGCCTGTGGCTGATGGCTGGACTAAACAAATGCAAATTTTGGTTTAACAAAAAAAATCTAACTTGTCAAAGTGTGCGAAACAGGTGGCGCATCTTGTCTACACAGCAGCCGCGTGTACAGTAGGTTCTGTCCAGTGATAGTTAAGTAACAGCAGAACATAATGTAGCATTATGTATGGCAGATGTTTATTGTTTTAGATGCAGAATTGAGCATTTTAATAACACTGACTTCCCTCACAATGCACATAATGAAGGTTTTGTTAGGTTATTTTAGATCACATATGGTGTACCTCTTAACAATGATTATTAAACTGATCATCTCATAATCAGCAGGGACGTGGCTGACAGTCAATATGATTGTCAGTCAGCAAAATCCTTCTTTAGATTAACATGCATAGCATGCATATCCAATAATTTAGATGTGAATTAAGAAAACCGCCCGGCTTGTCCATCTTTGATAAGTTACCTTTCTCCTTGTCGAGCGGCGGCAGGATGCTGTTGTCTCTGCAGACCTTGAAGTAGATCTCCTGCTCCACACCTTCAGGGATGGCACCCTGAGGGATAATTATGCTGACACCTGTCTCAATGGAGCTCAGGACGCCTCCATTAGAGTTAAAGATACCTCGAGCTGTAGCAACCACTGTGTGGCCCTCATCTTCATCCTCATCATCATCCAGGGCACTGGGGCTGGGAGACAGAGACTTTTACTGTCACACTCTGCTATTCAATGGACTACCTTAGCTTTAATCATGTCTGCTCAGACGGAGTTCGTTACCTCACAGGGATGGCCTTGGGCACAGCGTTGATGTTGTTGTGCTGGTGTTTGGAGCGGTGGTCTGTAGTGCGTGTGAAAGTGTCCAGGCCACTGTCATGGTCTGTGTTCTGGGGCTGCGGGGGTATCTGAGGCTTCACTGGGCTGGAGCTTCGGCCCTGTTCCAAAGCAGTGAAGTGTCACATAGAGTATTTTTCACAATGGCCCTAAAAATCTGATTGATTGCAGGGTGCAGATTAACTTCCAGTAACTGGACATTATAACCTTACATACACTGAATGGGGTATGAATGAGGTAGACAAAAAATACATGCCAGAATAACATATATACTGCAATGTGACTGGATGTAGTAGCACATCCTAGTATTTTTGGCACACTGCATTCGGCATAGTATATAAGGAGACATGCTAAATACAGTTGTAAAATGGATATTGGAATGCAGCCACTGTTTAAATCCTGAAGCCTGAGCGCTGCATGACGCGTGTAACTGTCGTGCAGTTGGCCAGTGAAATTGATCCTAAGGACGTGACTGGATTGTTTTTCCTCAATGACCAGATGTGTGTGTCAGTAAACTGAAATTGAATTGAAAGAACTGAATCTGACGTGTGAGAACTGAACATGGAAGTATATAGTGAGGATTAAATACAGTTTCAGAGCAACTTAATTCAATTTCATAATATTACATTCAAGTTCAAGTTTATTGGAATTCTGTTCCAAACAAATACATTTCAAATTATGTGATTCAAATTCAGTTATAATATAATTATCCAAGTTAAGCACCAGCATTTATTTGAACCTCTTTTAAGGGCTGCAGTAAAATGATTGCTGCCCAAAATCTGCTTACCTTAGGAGCAATTTCCGGCTTGTCATTGGGCAGAAGGTTGTGGTTGAACTTTGGACTGTCAAACATGCGTGCAAAAGGCCTGGCAGACGTGGTGTAGGGCTTGGGCGTGTAGCGGTTGTAGCTGGATGCTGGTGGAGGCCCGGTGCTCGCAACTGTTTTTGGAGGCTGTTCACTTGTGCCATTAACTGGAGACTTCTCTGGGAAACTCTTGTGAGGCAGGAAGTTGGTCTGGACAGTGTCCTCTCGGGCAGGTGGCTTAGCTGTGGAAAAGCCATGATGGTCAGCTAAAAAGAGCTCTACATTGTGTGTCAATGAGTTGTAGTGTGCATCTCCTGTCTGCCTTGCACCCCTGAGTGTGTGTCTCATTTATGTGCATTTTGGCTTTCACAACAGGCAGTATTACTCAGTAGACAAAGTACATTGCCACACGGTGTACAGGGGCATCTTTATGTAATTACAACCTTGTACAAGATAAAATCCTTTACCTTCAGGTGCAGGCTTGGGCAGTGTGGCTGGTGGCAGAGAAGGTGTCACCTGTGGAACTGGTTCATATTTTTTCTCCACTGGACTTGGTTTCTCTACTGATTCTGACCTATAGCATAAGACCAAAAACCGTCAATTCAAAATTCACAGTAGCAATGGCAAACATAGATACAAAAAGTAAATAAATAAAAAAAAAAAAAAAACCACAAAGGATGTTAAAGATAGTATGAGAGGAAAAAGGCATTTCATAAAAACATCACCTGGGATAGTTGTGAGTTATTTGTGCTTGTGGCTGTGGCTTGTTTGGACCGGCCTGGAGCTTGTCAAAGTAAGACAGCTGTTTCCTGTAGTAGTCCTCGTCCTCATCAGGGTCATAATGGTTGGAGCGCACAATGTCATCAGCTACCTTGGATTGAGGCTTCTGAGGCCCGGGGGTTCTGGGTTTTTGAGATAAAACATACAAGCAAGTTAACATGCAAGGCAGATATGGTGAAAGCAGAACAGGAGAACAAGAGTTTACAATGGCAAATGGCCAAAATGAAGGTGCTTAAGACAACTGCTCAATGATGTGAAAATTTAAGTGACTAAAACTGAAGTGGCTAACAACACAGTTTCATTCCACTATTACTCTGACAAATCACAGAGAGTGAAGACACAGTAACAACAGAGTAGGCTTACCTAAAGGTCTTCTCTTGATCCAGGTTGCTCAGAGAATTTGCTTTTGGGATTACTCCACCTGCTTTCAAAGGTATCTCAGCTGCCTATAGGAGCAAAAACAAATTTAAACAATTTTAACTTACTAGTAAGATAAAAAGTCATGAATGCACACATCTAATGTACTAATTTCTCAAGAAGTTGAAAAGCAAATGTACAAGTACACTACTAGCTACTGTAACTGCATAACCTGCCTTAAGTAATATATCTGTAACCAGTTTACCTTGTTTCCAGATGAATCCCCCACATCTCTTGCTCTATCCACAGACACAGAGCGCTTGTTCTCAAACATCTTTACTCTTGTCAGGACTGACTGTGGCCGCATGGCTGGGTCGTCCTCCACTTTCTCAGGGACAGCCTTTGGAGCGTCCGGAGGGGAAGGTGAGGGGGCCTCTGCTTTGGGAGGTGGCGTGGGGCTGGTTTCAGAGTTCACAGGAATGGGGTCATACTGCTGAGGTTTGTAGCTTTTTTGCTGTGGTGCTGGTCCCTGGTTATAGGCAGGCCTCTGGGCAGCGGGGTCTGGGGAGCGAGCAGCTGAGGGGTACGTGCTCAGGTGAGAATCCTGGTCGTATTGCAGGTCCGGCCCTGGAGCAGGAGGCGGAGGATCATCATAACGAACCGGCCCTGGAGGTGTCGGTTTGCCGTAGCGAGGCCGTCCATCGAATCCATGCTGAGGTGGGGGCTCGTCGTAGCGGAGAGGAGGGGTGTACTGGGGGTCAGGGTCGTCGCCGTACGGCAGACGGGGATCGTAGCCCTGCGAGTTGGCAGTAGAGTGCGGCTGGTTGTATGGGTTCCACTGATGCTGGTCGTAGTGAGGCACACTATTCTCGTAGGGCGGGTTAGAGTCATAGTTACGGTACTTTGGTTCTGCGTAACCACCTCCGCTGCTGACTCCGCTGCTGCTTACATCATACCGACTGGGTGGGTGGTCATAATCTCTGTATGGCTGCTCAGGGTGATATCCCTGCTGGGGGTTGTAAGTCACAGGCTTCATGCTGTGACCAATCCTCCCTGTGTTGTCTGTGCTGTATGGATCCTTCAGAAACATCTACCAAACAAATACACAACAAAGAAGAAGGTTAACAACTGCACGGGATCCACACAGACTAATATCAAATATTATGATATGAAAAACTGGACATACAAAAATCAGTTAAAAGAAAAGGAGAATATTAAAACAAGTGTGTAAAATTAATTGCAGAAGAGGAAAAGAGAAGGGAAAGACCTGAAATAGAGAAACTGAGAGGGAGGGGTTACTGGTCAGGTAATATATTAGATTAAACAGAAATCACAGCACAGCCAAACATTCATTGCAGCTTGGAAACATCACAATGTACCACTGGAGGTCGAAATTAAACACCAAAATAAAATTAACAAATAACAAAGTTGCTAAAAAAAATACAACAAAACAATGAGATGCATTTTCCTTGTCTAGACTGACAAAATGTGAAAATGTTATATAGAAGAGTTCTTATAGAAGGCCTATCAATAATTTGACTGGTAATTTGGGATTTCTTCACACATTAGATGTGTATTCGCAAAGGAAAATGTCACCCACTGTCTTGTTGCAAAGAGAAAGGCAACTTAAACATCCACAATAATATTTAACATTACAAGCACAAACCCATTGTACAAAAAAACATATTTAAAATCCTGATATTTGAGAAGTAACCATTAATTTTCCATCCATATCTGGAGAACATTACTATTATGTCATCTTTGTTACTTCGTTTCAACATGCAGGACAAAACATAGATAAAATGGGTGGAAAATTAATGGCTGCTTTTACAAGGGAACGATCCAATCAATCTGCACTGATAAATACAGCACAAACAGATCTACTTCTAGTGGTTAACAGAGAATGAGGCAAACATGTTACAGCCATGCAAAGAGGATAAGCAACAGTGAGAGCTGCAGGACTTCCACTTCTCCTCTACATGTAGGCATGTCAGCGCAGCCATCACCTCCAAGCCCACTGTGGTTTACCAGCATTTGCTCGCACTGTTGCACGTGCACACACGATTCCGCACACACACACACACACATACAGTCTCACACACACACACACACACACACACACACACATATCTCTGTCTCTTCTGGGCAGCACTGTGGTCAGCAGACATGCAGGGCGGAAGGAGAGAGAGAGAAGCGTGGCAGCAGGAGGTAGGTAGGTAGGTAGACAGGCAGCAGCAGCAGCAGCACAGGAGGTCAGCCAGGTCAGACCAAGCTGAGCTGGGCCGGGTCACGGAGCGTCCAGTGACGGTCAGGTGGATACCTTTGGTTCTGAACTGGCTGGTCCAGACTGTAGAGGTTCTGGTGTGATGCTCTGAGGGGTTAGCTCAGGTGTGGGCCTCCTAAGTGAGCCAGCCTCTGGGCTCTGGCTTGGCTGGCTGTGGGGAGCTGCAGGAGCCTCGTCAGGGCTCAGACCCCCTACAGTTTCTACAGTAACGTCGACAGCAGGGGGCACTGTCTCAGCCAGGGGCTCAGGCTGCGGGGAGATGCTAGGGACGGCAGCGGCCTCTGCTTTCTGTGAAGTGGTTCAGAAATGTTTAATAACACGCGCTGACACACTACGCTGCAGTACTAACAAGTGCTACTACCTTTACTGCCCCTCTACAATGTTTTTTCCTGACTTGTACCTACAGATTACACGAATCACCCGACTCCACATTTAACAGTAGCTGTCGATCAACCAATGGCATGTGAGAGTTAAGAATTAGCAGCAGGACAAGTTTTCATTGTTAGAGTATACTAATTTGATTTTAATTCTACGGTTACAATACAGTTGTTTCTTTTTTCCCTTTTATGTTCATTAGCACATCATGAGACGACAAACCTTTAGATTTGGGTATCACAGCAGCCAATCAGGTTTTGGTTAATACATTTCACAGGTACACTGGATTAACACTGGTATTTCCAACATGCACATAATACTTTCTTGTGTCGTACCGTCACAGTCCCAATCACAAAAAACAGGTAGGTAGGAAGTGCACATAGGTGAGTACTGGTACAGACTTTTAGACAAACATAAGTTTCTTTTCCCAGTGACATCAGCAACAGTCACACCAATAAGACAGCTTGTGGTAATACAGAGTACAAGAGTAACAGTAAAACTTATAAAGTTTTTCTAATTTTCAAAAATAAAAAACACACGCTCACAGACATCAATCAACACATATTGGCAAATAGATAAAATAAATATAATAAATATAGATATATATATATTTAAATATTATATATAATATTTATATATTGCGATAAATACCTGACCACAAAAGGTTTCACACCCACCGATATTGTTTTGTAACAGTAGATAGACAGAATAACTGTAAAAATAAAAAAGTGCCTTCAATAGCGCCTCCAGAAAACCCTTCTAACGCACACCACGTCCTCCAGACAACAGGGAAGACGTGCAGCTCTCAGAAACGCTACCTGCTGCGGCACCGGTGCCTTGAATCCAGCTGGGTCGATGCGGTTGAGGGGGTCCGGCTGCACTGTGTGCTGGTAGGCAGCGTAGCCAGGGGGCTCCTGGATGACAGGCGGGTCCTCACGGACAGGCTCAGAAGAGCGGGTGATGGCAGGCTCCGTGGGTGGACCCACATCGTCATTCAGTGTTTCGTCCAGCTCCTGGTCGGTGTAGGCTCCACCCTCTGTGTCCGTGTCCTCATAGTCGGAGGTGTGGCGGCTGTCGGTGCTGTACATGGAGTACTCACTGCCAGGCGCTGACAGGTAGGACAGACGGTCGTCGTGGATGTCCAAGTCATCCTCAGCTGCCCCGTCAGCCTGAGAAACAAAGGGTAAAGTGAGAAAGGGAGTGAGAAATAACCAAGTTCAGTCTACACGGTCTTGTGTGCGTGCGTGTGTGTGTGCGTGTGTGTGTGTGTGTGTGTGTGTGTGTGTGTGTGTGTGTGTATGCGTGTGTGTGTGTGTCTTACCTTGCCCTCTGAAACCCACACCAGCTGGTTCTGCTGCTGCTGGATTATCTCTTTGAGTGCTCCAAACCAACCATCATTCATGTTGTTCAAGTTAATGGTGGCTAAATACACAAAGAGGGGAAGGCAGAAGAGAATAAAAAACATCTCTCCTATGAAATGACTACTAACAATTGTTATTACTGTTATTATCCAGTTAGCAAGTAAAAACATAGAAACTCTTAGACATGAACTCTAACTCTTAACTGCTCTGCTACTTTCACATTATTGGAATCATGTCTGTAAAGGATGCACACTGCAGAAAACAACAACTTGTCCCGTGTGTTGTAGGTGAGTCCTCTGTCCTATGCAGTAACTACAGCAGAACATCATTACGAGGCTTGATTTTGAGAATACATTTCAGAAATCCAGTGGACAAAGGCAAAGAGGTACAGATGAAGCTTGTTGTGTAAAAACTGTTTGGACTGAAGTTTGTCAAAAATGCACGTGTGTGCTGCAACGATTGCACATGAGGTGAGATCTCTAGGACCTCTCCAACATCTTTATCACCAACAGATGCTCCTAAAGCACGCTGAGAAATGGCCCTGAGGGTGCTCTTGTGTGACGGTCACTGCTGAGCAAGCTTTTGTAAGAAATTTGACAGAACAGGGCCAGGCACAACAAGCCTGCATACTGCAGCACTCAAATGTCAACTGCCTTTGAAATGTGTCTTGGCCCTCTGTAAAATCTCACTTTCTCACACCTTGGCCTCCTCCTCCCTCCCTCCCTCCCTCCCTCCCTCCTACCGGACTCACTGGTGAACAGGTGGTGGTTGTTCTTCCTTAATTTGAGGGCTCTTTCATAGAGCTTCCTGGCACTCTTTCTAGACTCTGGACAGAGGCGGGTTCTCATGTTCTTGACGCCCTGCTTGGTGTCTGGGTTGAGAAACACCACAATCGGATACCACTGAGCATAGTTGAGGCGGTCCACTGCATTAGGGGTGATGTCCAGCACTGCATGCTTGTCCTTCATATACAGAAAACAAATAAAAACAAAACATAAATGTGTTGTAAATGATTTTACTTCTGTATAGAAAGCATTTTGCCTCTATTGAAATTTCAGCTAAGGGCTTTTAAACATAATGTGGCCAACACCATGATTTTTGTTTACATATTGTGTGTGGCAAGTCTTGAGCCCTTGTAACGGTCAAATCACCAGTGTGGATTAGTTTCTCAAGTGAATTTGCCACAATAAAATCCACCACACTGCTGACATTCAGGCACCTAATAGCCTTAGAGTGTAGTACACCAGAGGGCAGCAGTGAGCTGCACATATAATTGCAGCTCGCCGCTATCTTCTCATCACCATAACAAATCTGTCAAAAGATGTTTATATCTCTTCCTTTTACCTGTATATTTAAATATGTGTGCATGTCTAGCTTCTCACCCGGTCAATGATCTGTTTAATGGTGTGCAGGCGAATGATGCCGGAGCTTTTCTGGTCGGTTCCAGCATCCCTGGGTTCACTCTCTGTGGAAGGCAAATGAACAGAGTTACTGCATCACATCAACACAAAAGACGGACAACAATAAACACAGGCTGTGCCTCAATTAGACATCCTTGTAGCGTGCAATTGTCGACTCCCATAAATAGAGCTGTTAAATATGGAAAAATAATCTCCGTACAGGAGAGGACAAGTGTACGTTTGTGAAAACAGCTAGACATTAAAGACGAAATGAGGACAGCAGCCAATTCATGCAATAGTCATTAGGTATTTTGGGTGGGTTTAGGGAATTTAAATTCAGTGTAAAATTACTGTGTGCATGCAACTGCATGTAACAGTATAAATTACGGTGAAGGAAATGTGTTATGTGAGAAACATTGACATGAAATATACACATACAAGAGCATGAGGGTCATTTGGGATTAATGATAATGCAGTGTCATTGTAAGCCTCAGGGATTTAAGCAAGGATGTGTAGAGAGGTTTATGATTCACATAAAGATAAGCAATGTTTTCCTGCCTTGAAACACAAGGTTCAAAAGAGGGCAGTCATCCACCCGGATGTTTAGTATTGTAATGACTTCATATCACACGTCAGAGGGTCTAATTTCTAACGTTCTAATAGGGTCTATGATCTAAAAAAAAACTCTAGACTACCCAAAAACATTTTCAAAGGGAGCAGATAAATATAGCCATGCAACAAGTCAAGATTGAAGCGTATGCAGCAATGTTCCAAATTAATATTTTACTGTCAAAATAGCAAGAAAGACCAATTTTGATAGTGATAAGGGCCATTCATTGATATTTGGGGTCTTTTATATTTCCATCAGCGCATAATGGAAAGTTAGACACACGCACACACGCTCACACACACACACACACACACACACACACACACACACAAACAAACACACTGCACACGCTGCACACGCTTTATGCTTTGTAGAATAGCATCACAGTAACTGTTTGATTCAATTCAATTTTTTCATATTCCTGTTGGGACAATGTCTGAATGCAGTGAGGTTTATTTTAGACAACAAACATAAATAGACGATTATTTATACAGCTGACTGCTACAACGTATGATTATATCTTATTTCATAAATATTATGTGCTGTATATTATTATGGGAGGTATTGTGGGCATTTTTTCATGAAAATCTGTCAGTTGCAGGGCATTTGTGACAAACCTGCTGTTGGCAGGTTAGTGCAACACTGATTTCCTGCCAATCAATTTTAGCATGTGGTATTTTATGGGCAAATAAGGAGAATTAAAGTTGGTACCAATGTTTTGAACGTAACATTCCCAGTGCATTCTGCATTATTTTCCTTGTTTCCCATGTGATTTTGTTGATAAGCAACTTCACGCATCTCAGTTTTCATGGCATACCAACTGCACAGCTCAGCATGCTGCCTTGCTGTACTCTTTCTAGATGATGCAACCTGCCATTAAGAGGGGAATACCACTGAATTTAACTACAAAATCATTACAGTATCCATTAAAGGAAGCTGTTCATTAATCAGCATCCACTAATCTCTTCGATATGCAATATCACAATGGCACAATGGCAAACAAGAATACAGTTGATAATAACAATTTATAATCACAGGCAATGTTAGTAAATGTCTTCCTTAGATGTGCAAAATGTGATCCAAACAAATGCAGCAGAACTTTTTTAAAATCTTGATTAGACATATTTTCATTGAAAATTATGTTATTTTGTTTGTCAGAGTCGAGCACAATTTCAATCAAGTGCAATATGCAGGGTAGCTTTTCTTTCCCTCAAGAAAATTACACAGTAAATAAGTCTGAAAGTTATTTTCAATTGACAACTAACTGTGTGCAAGTATGATATTGCATTTCTTAAGTGTCAGGTCTTCTGCTATGTATTTTACAAGACTGTGTATCATGCTAGTATATACTGTATAAAAAATATTGTTCTTGCCAATTGCAGTAACAGATATGGATTCCTGTATCAAGTGTTATTCCCCTATTTAAACATCTATACGTCAGCTAGCCACCAAACATCAGCTCACAGATCATCTGCCATTCACTGAATCAAATAAAACAAACAAAAGTTGATGCACTAAGTGACATACTTTCCCCTCCTTGTTGTTGCTGTGTTTCTGAAAAGAAAATACAGTTACACAAACATCACCAGAGTTACGCAAATAAACATCAAGGAATGGAATTACGTTTTAAATGGCTGTGTGCGGAGTATGTGTGCGGTTGCACTGGTATGTGTTTGTTCACATTGAGTAATTTAAAATTCAGTGCTGAGTGTTAAAATAAAAACCAGACATTAAAAGAGGCTTGCAATTTCATGAAGTAAGAGGCAGTGGATGAAAAGGAGTGTGCAGCTCTGCTTGGAGCGCAGAAGAGTGAAAGATGAACAGGGAAAATGAAGAGGGAAACTGTAAACAAACAGGAAATAACCAACATAATTTGGCAAACTTGACTAACTGACCTCCTAAAATACGTTAAGACCATCTAGTAGAATTCGTGGAAGTGTTCTTGAGTTCAGTAGAATCCCAAGTATTAAAAAAAGAAAATCAGTAGGAAAATAGTGTTTAAGGCATCTGCTTAGCATCCATTAGATAATGACTACTGCAGGGCTTCAGCCAACAGCAGTGGTCTATTTCTACAGAAAAAGACTTCACACTATACAAAAGATCAACCAAAATACAATGTTTCTAATTTCCTGTAGATTATTACTACATGAAAACAGCAGAGGTTATTGTATTTATACACCTAAGTTTTTTAATACTTTGTCATCCTCTCCTTCTGATCTGTGACCATAACATTTAACTGCCAAATTAACAAGTCCAAAGGCGTGTTAGCAGTCAGTTTGTCGCTGCTGGCGTGCGAATCCTTACAGAGGTAGGACTTATGCCTGATCAAGTCTCTTTTTACAAGTCAAGAGAGTCACTGTTAGAAATCACTAACAAATGAACTCCCAATGTTTGTTCTGAAATGAAAAACTTCCATTCAAATAGACAGGCTAAAGAAATATTTTCAAAACCTCACAGATGGAAGAACTTTACGCATCCTGAACGTGACCTTACTTGTACATTACATTGGTTCCAAAGAGTACAATAAGGTTGTTCTCAGACACGAGGAGTTTGGATTTAATAATGACCAAACAGTGAGTTAAACCGTTATTAGACACTGACTGCTACTATTAGTACTTGACAGATGTAGAGAAGATAAACACCTCTCAGCTTTAGCTTTGTGTAAATCAAGAGTGTGGTGTCTTATCGATGCAAGACACACAGAAGGACAGGATACAAAGCATGAACAGAGGGAGATGGCTACTTTATTACTTACTTGCTAGTTCAAATATGTCTGGCTCCTCCCTGGCCAATTTCTCTCTGCCCACGTCTGCTATTGGCCCAAAGATAACCACGGGCCTCAGGAACCCAGCTGCACAGGAACGGCACCAAAGACATAACCAAAGTTGAGCGTTACGTAACACTTACGTAAACACAATATTGAATCAGATCATACATTTTTACCACATTATAATACATTACAATGAGTAACTGTTAAAGTATCCGAAACATAAGAGTAGTGTACGTTCTTGTGTTTCTTTTAGCTACAATATTAAAATCTGTCCACTACATCTTGTCCAATATTTGAATATAAAGATGTGTGGGAGTCCCCACTTCATTGCTGTTACTACCATGGCCTCTGTGCTCTCACCTTCCCTCAGCACCACCCTCTCGTAGGCAGGGAACTTGGTTTGGACCGGCTGGGCCGACAGGTCCTCCCTGCTCTTCCGCAAATTCCTCTTGGAGCTTCGCAATCCTCGGAATCTCCAGAAGTCTGCTCTGTCGCCCCCTGGTGTTTTGGGAAGGGTGTACTGCACGCTGGACAACTGCTCAGCTCTGGACAGAGAGGAGTACGAGTAAGGTCAGCTGTCAGGACTTCAGTCAAAACTGCAATCAGGGCCACTTAATATTTCTGGTTTTCAGCATTCATCTTACTGCTGTTTGAAGGCACATCAATATACTGGTACTGTCACACCATTGTACAGTAAAGAGTTGTCAAACTTGCGATGACTGACTGATGAAATGCTGATGAAGAATTTTACCTGGCTTATACTCCTTTATTCTATATATAGGCTGACTGGAATGTTGTCTTGAGGGCTAGTATAATCTAATGTATAGCTCTATGAAGGGCCTAAATATTATATCACTTATTATAGGCTTACGCATTGTCCACAGTTTGATATGCGCAAACTCATTGCTATAAACATCAGTAAATTTCCAAGATTATGACACGTTACTAGGATATATTCATTTCGATGATGCCGTGACTGAGTGATAATAGAATAGAGTGAGAAAGAATAATAGAATAGAATAGATTTTGCTGTATCTGTTCCCTGAAGTTTATGAAATAGGATCACTGCTGATGGGTCAATAAAGATAAAAAATGACTGGAAAACAACAGAGTAAGATGTGCATCTACGGGGGAAGAACGTACTCTATGAATAATAATGGTCTTCCTTTGATGTATGTTTTTTTTTTTTTGTAAATATTATTGAATTGAGTTTGGTTTCATGTTTTGAAAGAAAATCCAGGGAGGCAGGTTTAGCTTGGCAAAGACTCTGAGATATATTTCACTCTGCTTTCTGTATGTGATAAAAATACATGCAGCATGTGGAAAGCTATGTCTTATCTGTCAGCAGGACAGTGAGGAATCTCTGTGTAAATACTGCCAGAGGCTGTTGAAGTAGAGACAGGCCTAGATAAAACAATGCTGTTGGCTAGATCACGATCTATGCTACACATCCTTAGACACTCACCAAGTCCTCACAAACCTCACACAGCGGATACTAATAAAACCATTTACCCGACACACGGGATGTGTTGCATGCGCCGTACTTTAAAAACAATCTACCAGTTCATAACAGAATATGACACAGAATTAAAACTTTTTTCTTACACAAAATCACAGAAACACAAATAAAAAGCAGTAAAAAGCATGGCACCATGTAAAATACAGCAGATTAAACAAAGAAGTGAATGAAAATGATCTCGTATATCCTCTCTTGTTGCTCCCAGAACCCTCAATGCTTTTATCCGCCTCCTCCCTTTCCCATTCATGAAGTGTCTGAGCAAGCTGTACAGGTATTTAAGGTGCGACCTCAAACTTCTTTTACCTGTTCTTGTTTGGGATGATGCCCCTTTCCACTTCCTGGTGGTTCTTGCCAATACGGATGGCGAGCCAGGAACCTAATTTGCCGTTGTAGAGCGTGTCTACTACACGGAACACCTCGCCCTTGTTGAAGCTCAGCCCATACGGCGATTCTTTTTCATATTCAAAGTGTGTCCGGATGTAGAAGGAGTCACCCACGTCCGATTCCACTATCCTCCGATACACTAAAGAAATAGCAGAAAATAAGAAACATGATTTCAGTTGTTTTTTTAATGTGCCGCTTTTGATGCCTGATGCGCCTTCACTTCTAATTTAGTCATTTATACTGCAACCACTCACCATCCTTCTTCTTCTGAGCCAGAATAGTAACTTCTTCTCCTCTTGGGAGATCCAGCAGAAACAACACAGCCTCCTCCCGGATGATGTTAGCAAAGTCCACATTGTTCACCTACAGATGCAGAGCAGAGGGCATAGAAGAAAGTGCACAGTCCAATTATAGGAAGTGGAATCACAAGAAAACAATTACAAACTCTTAATCTCTGTTATTGTGGGCCGACTTGATCCTAATACGTTTTCAAATCAGCATTGTTAAATCCTTAAAACTCTGGTGAAAGCTTTTGTTTTTCTTTGACAAGAAAAAATAAAGTTGAAAAAGTCAGACATTTGATTTCTCACAGAATAAGAGGAACATTGGAAAAGAAAAACTTGTTCCTCAATAGCAGGGCAGTGTATTCCCCTACAACCAAGCAGCCTCCTCCTCATCTCCTGCTGCTGTCCCAAACACAATAACTGCTGTTTATTGACTCTGCTTGAGGGGCAGCAGGGGAACCAGAAACATGTGGACTGAATCACTAAACCTCAGAAAGACACCTTTATCCTTCCCAGAAACAGGAGGGCTTGACGTCTTTATCTCCACTAGCACACCATGGCCAAAGGGAAACCATCTAAAGTTAGAAAACAATGTCCTGGAAGTTTCTAAGATGTGTTTGTACAGGGGAGAGAAAACACACAGGCGCAAAAAAGGTCTATGCTGTGTAGTGGGAGTGACACAAGACATAGTGTCCATTAAGAGAGTGAGATAAGATAACGGACAGTTTTGTCTATCACATGAATATAGTCCATAAATGTTTGAGTCATGGCGAAAAAACAACAACTATGTAGCCAAGCATTCAACCTCTTCTGCACAGTACACTAAAACACAGCTTCATAGTTTCAGCATTAAAACATAGCAGGTGTAATCCTTGGCAAACATGTCAGAATGGATCCAACACTGACATCAAGAGGGTTTCCATCATCCCATCAACAATGTTACTCTAGTGTTTAGTGGAACAGAAAGTCAACTGTTCCGAGGTCGGAGTGCAAGAACGATCTCTATTGTGTCTTCAGATTGGAAACAAGGGGAGTTTTGACATGAGGCAGAGCCCAGAATGACTCATAGACTGACAAGATACATTGTACTGTTTTCCCAAGATCTCTTCACACAGAATTAAAACTATTGTGGCCATGGGATCACATAGTTTCACCACTGACTGTCAAAATTAGTGTGGGCTGCCACTGCTTGTCTCTTTTGACAATAACACCAGATGTTCTTCCCACGTTTGTATGGAAAAAATGCTTAATACTTCTACATTTAATACTAATCACAAAACCTTAAATGAACTCTGACAGTAAACAATACCTAAGAATCATCTTATAAGCTGCATAATACTAGAACAACAGACTGCAATTATACGGCATTAAAATCATCTTCTTCAGACAAACTCAATTTAGATTTCGACATGCGACTTGGCAGTAACACAGACTACGTTTACAAAAACCAACAAGTTATTGAGAGAAATCCGGTTAATCAGATCATATTTAGACACCACTGGCTACTGTGAATCTGTACACACAGCAGATTTCTCCCCTCACACTGTCCATTTTTTTCCAACTAAGACTGGCATTTTTGAAAGATATGACAGCACAGCCTCAGGTTTTGCTTTCTTCGAGCGCTTTGACGAAGGGTGAGATGAAAGGACAAATAGGAGCACGCATGCACATCCAAACCAAAGAGGACAGGTGCTGAGCTGAGAGTGAGCAAATCATGAAATAAACAAATAAACAACTCACACACTGCAGGGCTTCACTGTCCACTTATTTATTGCACCAAGGTGACGTTTCAAGCACCACTGCTCTTCAAACACTCAATGAAAGGACAGCCTTAGTTGTAGGGAAGACAGTTTTTACAGAATTGTATAAATAGTCCACTTAAGCTGTGAAAACCAACTTGGATCTACTTCTTTCAGTTTCAGTTTCTAACCAGACTTTGGGTTTAATTATTTTGAATCCAACACAGTGCAACGACTAATGATCTTCCCTTTCAACCCACTGAACTGCTGCCTGTGTGATAATCTCTCTCTCTGAAATATTTGTCATGTACATGCACACGTCTAAAAACTGTTGAAGCATACACAGTACATGGCCAAACGACTCAGGTCTCTCCTGCAAAAACGTAGCCGTGTGAACTGAGATTCTCTTAAGCTCTCACCACTATTTTATGTTTACAAAAAAATCAGGTTACGGCAGAAAGCCAACAACAGTTGTGTTGCTTAAGTGATGGAGCACAGCATACCCTGAGAATCTGGTCTCCCTCCTCCAGCCCCTCCTTGGCCGCAGGACTGTCCTCCAAAACTCCTGCCACAAAAATTCCCACGTCGTTCCCTCCTGCTAACCGCAGACCGACACTCTCGCCCTTCTTGAACTTGACCAGCTTCATACTCGGCCTGCAGGAGAACACAGGTCGACAGGTAGAATTAAGCAAAAAGGTCAGCAAATCATGGATTTAAAAACAATCATTCTAAGGGACGTAAAACAGGGGCAGCTATTCAAGCAAGAAGAGTGTGGTGTAACAACAAAGCCAGAGCAAAAGCTCTCTCTCTCTCTCTCAAAAGAATCTCTGCAATAAGCTGAGCTTAATTTCAAGTATATGGCAGGTAAGCTATTTTTATGTAAACATTGCCTCACATTATCAAAGTGAATAATATATGCCCTTAGTATGCATAGCATTTTGTAGTTCTACACTTGATACTGTAAAGGTGCTTCAGATGAAAGCATCTAGCACATTTACCTGAGGATGCTGTCATCATGAGCGGCGCTGGGTACAGGGGCATCGGAGGGGCTGACGGGCAGATCCACATCAGGCTGACCAGGTTGTGCATAAACTGGCTTTGGTTCTGGCACAAATACCAACACAGTAAGTAAAATAAAACATTTAGTCAGAGTGGAACTTAAACACATACTATGCAGAACTCTATTAGTTTCACTGTTTTTATGTTGATATGTATTGTTGGTATTTTTTTCTGAAGACTGAGGGAAGTTTACAACAATGTGTTTATTAGATATTATCTATATTATCATATCTGACACTCTGTCTGACTTTTTGAAACTCACCGTCTTTTTAATAATTTGTCTTCAGATACAGCTCTATGGGAAAAAGTTGATCCAACTACAGCTACAGGCTAAGCCTTAGCAAACATCTCTTTGCTGTGAGATCTAACTGAAACCCGACGATTAGATGTAAAAATAAAGATGAAGACAGCCGAGATGCACTAATGCCTAGCGCTGAGGGCAGATAGAGGCAGAGGTTTCTGTACCAGGCAGCGGAGGTAACAGTTTGTCATCTCTGGAGCTGGCCTGGTCGCTGGCTTGTGACAGGACGCCATCATCGGAGCTTTTCACTGGTGTGGACATGGCCCCTGGTTTGGATACACGATCCTCATCTCGACTTCTATGGCTAAAATAGAATAGAATCATCTTAAAGGTTTTTACAGGTGACAGGTCACAGCATCAAACATATAACTTGTACAGTACTTGTAACCTGTACAGTGTTACTTTGAAACAAAAGGCAATGTTTTGAACATAAGGGAGGATACATTTCAACATTATAATATAGTAATAGTAAGGTATTATGCTGACAGCAGCCTATCATATTGCGAAAACATCAAGCTAAAGTATATTACAGCATTATTATCAGATTATTAATTAATGTCACAATGATACAATTTTTAAAACAAATATAGCACTGAAAAAAAACATTTTTTACCATTATTATCCTTTATTTTTGGCCCTTTATTATCCATTGCATAAATGTCATTGTCCAGATTTACCCATTGTTAATACCATGCTGTTACCTGTTGATTGCTTTGCTAAGTACATGGTAATTATTACCTTTTTATTATCAAACTATTAACCCATTATTAAGATGTTATTATGGAGTGCTAGCAATCAATGTTTAAAGCTAAAAGTTTGCATTAATGAATTCCTTAAATGACTGCGACATCTTTTTAGATTTCAGTGGGATTAAGAGGGACCTTGTGTGTTCTCCAAGTATTCATATAGTTTTGTCCTGTGCTGACAGACAGTAGAAAAAACCTAAAAAGGAAATAGCATGGACTAGAGCACATGGACAAAGAAGTGGATGAGCAGACAATAAGCAATTTAAAAAAGGATGTGCCTCTCTGTCAATAAGTCACTGGTGATTTGTCACTACTTCAAAAAAATGTTGTCTGTGTTTCAGTGTGTGTTTTAAATCGTGTTGTGTATGCAGTATGTCAATGGCAAACCACATTCCCAACACGAAACTGCTATTAAGTTCCCTTGGTTCACAGCGATCTCAATAAAAGCACGCAGACAGAGAAAGAAAAATTAAACCAAGGCTCCCAACATAAACTCTTGAATTGGGATAGTTTTCAGTTCAAGTTCCTGTTTAACCTGGATACAATAAACACGGGAAAACTGTGTGTGTGAGTCTGTGTGTGAGTCTAGTAGGCCGAGTCTAACGGAGGAGAAACGGCTCGGCTGCTTAAAACAATGGTTGAATTCCAATCTGGTCACATGACTGGCTGCTGGCACAGTACTTGAGCTGTATTCAGAGGCTTTTGTAGAAGAATGTGAAGGTGCCGGCTGTGCCACAAGCTCAAACTAGAAAACTTCTCTATTAAAGTATACCATGTAGGGGGAAATTTACAGTACAGTGTAGTCACCCTTATTCACACACACACACAATCAAACACAAATGAAAAACATTACATGTAAATGCATTTCCACACAATGACTGATACTCAGCATTAAACCGCATTAACTGTACAGCTGCTGAACTTATTTACAGTATTTCCCGGCACAGGATTTCTTTTTCTAGGTCCCTGAATGTGCCGCAGCTCTCGCTACAATTCAATTTTACACACGAATCTCATCCGTGCAATTTTATATGTCAGCAGAATCAGCATCAGGGAGATCTGAATGGGAATTTGTTGTAGAGGGAGATGGGTAAATAAGAGCAGCAGCCCGAGGATAAATAACAGAAGTGTAATGAGAGAGAGAGACAGAGTGTGTGTAATGGATGAATGAGAAAGAGAGTGTGAGTGAGGGGCAAAAAAAGAGAGAGAGATAAACCGAGTCATGGGAAGGTACAGAGAGAGTAAGAGGGGAGTGTGAGAGAGAGAGAGAGAGAGAGAGAGAGAGAGAGAGAGAGAGAGAGAGTGTGTTGTGGCCTAAATTTTGCTGTTCCTTGCTGCAGAATGGTGCTAAAAAAAGGCTTCATACTGACAAACACCATTTGACAGACGCCTTTGTTCAATCCCCTCGCTTACACATTCTTACAGTATGGGTACGGACTATAGAAAGAGAGCAAGTGAGTGAGAGAAAAGTGGCTGCAAAGACATCAACAAGCAATGGAAAATATAATGCTGAATATGTACACTGCATAACAGTCTATATAATTTCATATCCATACACAAGACTAGAGATACCAACATCTCTGCAAAACAATGCCCAAAAGCAAAAGTTCACTCTTGTAAACTAACTATGTGATAACTAAACCTATTAGCAAAAACAAAAAAAAGAACTGTAATACCAAACATTAATTACTCACACAAACGTATCCGCAAGTTGAACCATGATGCTTATTAAGAGAATTTTGAATTCAGCTCCTTGAAAGACTGCACAGAGCCTTTTGCACTGATGCTCCCTGAGATGATGATCTGTTGTATTAAAAAACATTGAACAGCGCTGTGCCCTCGGGAAAAAAAAATGCCTCTAAGCTGTACAGCCAATCAGGTTAAGAGTACCATCTGGCTCGGGGCAAAGCACTGTGGGAAGTATGTCAAATTCCTTCTTCCCCTCCTAAAACTAGGAGATAGTAAAAACATTCCCTTACATCACAGCCTACTGATAGTCAGACTGTTGTTTCTTAAACCACAACAGCAGGAGACGCAGGTGTAACTCCTCTTGTGACAAATTATGTGCTTACCAAATAATAATAGTTACTAGAAAAATAAAATAGCATTTGGTTTTCTTACTTCTGGACAGATGTACATTTGGTGCACAAAGATAAAAAAGGATCAGGGAAGTGAACAAACGTATTACAGTGATAAACTCTCTAAACAAACACACACTAGCCTGTTATCAGAGGGATGCATTCACTTACATTGGAAGTAATCTGTGCAACAGTGAACCTGCCCTCATCCTGCATTGAAACAAGTGGGGTTACTCCACAGTCTGACACAATGGACCATCTAGTGAATCGGAGGCACTGGAGGCTTCTAAGAAATGACTGGCAAGCGACTAGGAAGCCAGAAAGCTGAACTAGCAGTAGCAGCATACTGAGCTAACATCCTGCAACTACACCAGCTGTTTTAAATGTTTGACATGTGCAATGCAAGTAATATCTCAATAAGTTGTTCCAGTGAAATGTTTTGTCCTTTAGGAAGAGGGTTTATAAACAGCAGATCAGACCTGCATCGCATCAAGATCACAGAAGTCTGGAGACAATTTCCACTATTTTATGAGACATGAGTTTAAAAATGACTGCCTCCAGAAATAGCACCTCTGGTTAGTTTTCTATCTGGCAAACAGGTTCTCTGTAGCATTATTTTTTTTTTTGGACTAGAGTATGAAAGCCCACTATGTCTGTGACCTGAGGCTCATAAACATGATGAAGTTGGGTTACACAAAACTGACAGCTCAATCTAGAACAAGAGGTTGAAGGCAGCATGATTTCAGGCCCCCGATTCAACCAATCCGCCCCTACTTCTCAGTATCAAACGGAAACATTTACTGTGATCAGAAACCAACATATCCTCTGTCTCAGCTCATGCAGTTGATGACAGAATTAGCACAGTCTGCTCCCAAAAGTGGCAAGCCTGTTTTACTCTCCAGTGCTGTTTTATCTATAGGATTCAAGTCTGGAAGGGCTTGTCATCTTGTCCCATTCAAGCAAGCTCAGCATCTCATTCTTGTCTTATAAGCTTACAATTCTAAAGCTCCACTCTGACAGACAGAAACTATAGTCACTTGCATGTCTTTTTTTAGCTCTCGTTTGCCATCTATATGTTTGTCAGCTATAAGAAGCTACGCAACCGCTAAACTATGAGAAAGATAACTTACTGGAATCTCCAACTGGCAGTAAGAAAAGAGGAAAACAAAGAGACAGTATGGAAATTAAAATGAATTCAAAGAATAGCACATAATGTATACAGAGTGTACAGAGTAGAGACAGCAATCAAACGTCATTGCATTCATCGAATATGCATCATAAAACATTGATCCTGTTTCAAGCACTTATGTTTGGGCCACTTACAGGAGTAGTGGCAACACAAAAACATTTAAATAAACCTAGCTTTTCGTGATTTAGGAGAGTGATTCCCTAAAGCTGAAGCAACCCAATACAGTGTGAAGGTGCTTTTCTGTACAGAAAATGAGATCTAGTATACTTTCAAGGCAAGACCTTGGTCCACCAGGAGAAAATGGATCAACCCCCCCCCCCCCCCCCAGAGCAAGACATTATTGGAACACAGTGATGGCTCCAGAGGGAGTGTGATGGTTTATGCATGCAATGTCTTTATCTATTGATTTATGCATTAATAGTGCAAGGTACTTACTCAGCACTGACTAACTTGTGGGTGTGAACATGATGTATGAGGTTGGAGGGGTGGGAGTATGGATGTATGACCGCAGCATGTGTGACAGCTGTGTCCTATCACCAGATGTGCAGTCAGTGTATGTGTGTGCATGTGTACTTTGCTTACCTGCCATTGCTGATCTGCCGAGGTGAGTGACGGAGATGGTCCGATGGTTCAGGCCTGTCAGGCGAACGTGATCGACTGCCTCGTCCGTGGGATCGATTGGAATGGTCTGATGTCAGTGAATGTATCTCTGAAATGTCTGTGAGATTTAAATTAAACATTAGCATTTAATCAATGAGGTAAATCAAAATAGAGTTAAAATAACTAAGTAAGATTTTTAATTCAACTTCAAATTCCTTCTCATTGCTTTTAGCTTTCGTAAAAACACAGCTTGTACAGTCAAATATCAGCTGCGTCCAACAAGGCAATGCAACATGTCTGTTGTCTCACCGTCTCTGTCGGAGTTATTGGCAGATGGGATGCTGTCATCAAGGTCAGGAATGTTGAGCAGGGTGGCTCGCTCATCTCTCTGCACCACCATCTTCAATTTGCCCTTTGACCTCTCAATCAGCTTCTTGGCATCTATCAGTGATAAGTTCTCTGTGACCGTGCCATTGATCTGCCAGAGGAAGAGGGGTGGGTCAGCACAAGAACAGAATAGACAAGTTATCTTCATTTGCACATATTGCACAATCTTTCTGTAGCCTGCAATGTGCTTTTGAAAACCATGGGATCATCACAAGGCAAAGATTAATTGCGACTGGCTCAGCTTGCCCTCACATTAACAATAACATAAATAAGGAAACGTAGAGGAGGCTAGAAGCAAGTTTAAAATGTATAATATAAGAAGGCTTACAATGCATTTAGTGCACATTTAGACAAACAAAGAGTCTAAAGAAGTCGTACTGCATTATGTACTTTTTATTAAGCAAAACTGTATTATTAAAGTGGTAGTGCAGCAAAAACTGTAACACCAAAAGTCAATCATCAAAACTGGGAGGTGGGTTGGGACTTCCACCCACTGCTCAGGCACACTGTGACAAGCCTTGAACTCAAGGTCACGTTTTCGCAATAGTCCAGAGAAAGACTAGGACTAGAGTCATAATTCTTTCATCATTCTACAGTCATCTGCTTCTTCGCTTCATTGGTGCTCTGCTTAAAAATGCCAAACTGCTATTTTCTCAAAATCCTATTTTTGCCATCTTATCAGAAACCGCTTGGATGCAGATCATTTCAGCTTGTGTCTAGTAGTCTTTGTGCTGCAATCGCATTTCAACTAGAAAAATGCCTCTGCCTCTCTTCAGAACAACTGATACACTAAATTGGATTTTGAATGCACCTCTTTACGGTGAAGGAGGAATTTTCCCTCCACAGAGATTGAGTGGATAAAAATTCAAAGGAATAATGGAATGCGTGGTATTCCTGCCAGTGAGCCTGCATACTAATGAACTGTGACCTCACTCTGCCAGAAACTTTCAGCAACTCAGAGATTACCACGGCAGACAAGTGAAAGTAAAAGTTCAGTAAAAAGAACACTCCCTTCTGTTCAGACAAGTATTTCAACCTATTTCCTTTCACATTCTTCTTTTATCTTAATCTAATAATCTGTTCATTAGTTCATTTCCCATTACCGTGTTTTAGCCACTTTAAAAAACCTGTCTTGAACAAAAGCTCAGTTATGCAAACACTCTGCTCATTTCTCTCACCTTAAGTACAACATCTCCCTCCTGGATGTTTCCATCTCTGGCAGCAAGGCTCTCAGGTGAGATGTCCTTCACAAATATATGGCTGGCCAACCGCAGTCCATATTCTACTTTCAGAGTTGAGAAGCATAACAAAGTAATATTAATATTGCATATTAGTTTAACCATCACTTGCCTCTCTGCAAAATAGACTATTAGTATGAGTACCAGTAAAGTTTACAAATTGGAGCATTCGTCGTTTTATGTGTACAAATGTTTTTCAATAATTTGTTTCAGTATTTTTCTTATATGTTTTAGTTTGATGCACATTGGACGTACAGTGGTCCCTCATTTATTGCGGGGGTTACGTTCTAAAACTAACCCGCAATAGGCGAAACCCGCAAAGTAGTCAGCTTTATTTTCTACAATTATTCTATATATTTTAAGGCTGTAAAACCCCTCACCATACAGTTTATACACTTTTCTCAGACAGGCATTAACATTTTCTCACATTTCTCTCTTGTTTGACTTGTTTGTTTGTCTTGCAAACAGGCAGCACTTAAAAGTCACACTGCTAGCGATTGAACATTTATGTAAATTTGGCAAGCCGAAAGCATTCTGTACTGTACAGAGACACGGCACGGAGGAGATTGATTGACATTGGTCTACAGTCCCTTAGCCAATCAGGATGCAGAACACAATGCACGTTCATACACTGTAAAAAAAAAAAAAAAAGCATGCAAAATTGCACTAAAAAAATCCGCGAAACAGCGAGGCCGCGAAAGGTGAACCGCGTTATAGCGAGGGACTACTGTATTCACAAAATGAATAGTCATCTTTTCAGGTGCTTGGACATTGTGTTGCCCACCTTCATTTTTGCGGGACTTGACAAGAGTGACCTTGGCAGGCCTGGGTGGAGCAGAGGAGGCTTGTGATCGGCGATCAGAGCGTGGTGAGACGCTCCTCTCCCGCGAGGCACTGTGATCCCGCCTGCTGCTGCTGCTACGCTCGCGTTCGTGACGCCTGCCACTGCCCGTGCCTCCGCTTGCTCCTTCATAGGCACTTGGGCCACCACGACCACCGCTGTGGTGCTCATAGCCATCATCCTCATCGCTGTCATCTTCCTCGTGCTCCGACATTGTCTCCCTGTCCCCGTGCCGAGAAACAGGGATCTGCACTTTCCTTTTCCGACGGATAGTCTTGGAATTGACAAGAATGTGTTTTGAGTGTTACTATGGACTCCCTCACATCAGAGGTGAACATGGCAGTGTCATTAATGTTGCACAAATCATTCTATCAAACAGCAATGACAAGTGTGTGGACTCAAATCCTTAAATCATGTCATTCACACAAATTCTGGTTTGATAAACATCTTTAGTGTCAAACTTACTATCTTTGCATTTTTGCCACTCTTCCGGAGCTGCTGCACAGCGTAGGCATGCTCTACGTTGTCCATAGAGACTGCATTGACCATCACCACTCTATCATTTTCTCTGTAACAAAAAAAAAAAGTTAACCAAGTCTAAATTGTATAGATTTAAGAATCTACATCTACAACCCTTTTATGTGGAAATATTAAGAAACAGCAAAAATCCAGGATTATTATAAACCAAGTTTTGATGGTGACAGTCAAATACTTACTGTAGCAGTCCTTCTGCAGGACCTCCTTTCAGCACATCAGATATCACAATGGACGTCTCCCCACTCTGGAAATGCGGGTTGTCTCGTCCACCTGAGATGGCAATACCAAACCCAAAACCTGGAGCCTACACACAGACATACACACAACACTGATATTTCTGTAGTGAACCAGTTATTTATGTAAAATAATGTAATGTGTTATTTTGTTATTATTAAAGAAGGCTTTCGTGCAGGTTTTGAGGACTGCTGTGTTTTATGCAAAAGCGGGCAACAAGGGAGCACGCCATGTGATGTAAAATGGCTAATCTTACAACCACAACAACACAGAAGACCCGCAAGGCTGAGAACCGCAGGCCACACTGGGCCGCTCCTTCAGCCTCAATAAAGCCGCTACTAATTAGATTACAGCAAGCAGGCCAGTCTAGACAGGTGCTCTACACAATCCCACAGCACAACTGCATCAGCTAATGAGAGTTCACTGTCTCAAAGCAAAGTACATTCAGAAATTCATCATACAAGACAATGAGTACACTCATTTATCAGCCATCTCTGGCGGACTATGGTTTGGAAATGTTTGACAGCTGACCTGATGATGATGATTGTGCCAGAGGGAGTAATTAACTCTAAGTGCAGTACAAACCTTAGCTACTGAGGATAGGAGGCACAATTAATCTTAATTACATGTGACTTTATACAAGACAAAAAACACATGAAGTAAAACAATCATCCCCTTCTTTTCCTGGAATTGCGTTAAGGAGAAGAGTATGTTGCCAACAGGAAGGAAGTGAAATGAAGTAGTAAGGAAGTGGATGCTGATTTCTGTCTTCCTTTGCTTTGTTTCCTGCCATCTGGGTTCCTTGACTATTGTTTCAGAACCACACATCCTGCTGCTACAGCTGGCCCTCTCAGTGCGGGGACAGAAAAGAGATGGATGGGCAGAAGACAGATATGAACGGGGAGGAAAAAGTGAAGAACACACAAGACATACTGCTGGATTAGGATGCCAGAGAGAGGCAGAGAGGGAAAAAGACAAAATGGAAGAAAGGCTAGTGTGGATTAAAGAGTTAAACACTTACCCTGTGAAGGGTCACTGTGTGCTGTTCCCATATGACCGTTTCCTCCATCGCTGCACTCTGCAACACAAGACACAAGAGGGAATCAGTATTGTGAGGGAACTTATTTGGTACAATAACTTTGTAAATCCAAGTGCAATCTTTTACAATAATCCTGCGCCAAATGCTGTCTCCATGAAGGTTACAATGTTCTGTTTTTGTAGACTTAGAGCCTGTGTGGGTTTTTTTTCTGCTCCTATAAAGAAACGGAGCACTAACTCAACAAGGGCACATTCACCCCCCATGGAAGACCTACCTACTCAGAATTTTACATGTTGCTGACTCATGAAATTCTGCAAACCAAACATAGTTATGTATATGTAGCTTCAAATTAGAGTAACATACTAAAAACTAGAAAAAGCCTACCCTCAGTGCTTCCATATCCTGTTCGGGTTCAGTATACAGATGTGTTGTTTGCCTACCAGCAAGGTAGACTCCATTGCTTATTTGCACAACTAAGTCCTGGAGTCCTAAAAGTCTACATGTGAAAAGATTATGAATGACAGCAGCATGAGTAAACAGCCGGCAGAGACCTAGCGAGGTTCAGAAGACTGAGTGAACATTCCTATATTATTCCTGGCTGGGTCATCCGAGAGAGCTGAAGCAAAGAAGATATTTAGCTGCTCCTCTGACCTGCCACACTGGATTAAACTGATGCTAGGCGAGCATCTTTTTCCTTTAACTCATTCTCTACGTTACATCACATAAGTTTCGCCTTATGCAGGATTCATCTTTTGATATAGGATTTCTTGTATTTTATTTGCGTCTTCCACTCTTTCGCTTTGATTCTTTGATTACTCCACATGAAGCAATGTTGCTACTATTAGGCCAAATTGACATCACTTTGTGTCTCAAGGTACTATTTCTCTTTTTTTTTTGTTTGACCCAGAGTGCCAAGTCCCCAACTTTAAATTACAGTTTTACTCGGCTTCCCTCCAGCTGATGAAGCAACACTGCTGTCCTGTCTGTCTGTCTACAGGGAGTGATGGTACAGCCGTCTGTGGCAAAGTGCTGAGCACAGTCCAATGTGGCAGGAGAAGGGAAAGACATAAACACCACCACACGTGGCAGGGTGCTCATTTACTACAACTTCTATAATCAGCTTTTTAAAATAACACACCATGTCATCTGTCCACCCTATCATCATGATAATCTCACTCCCTCACCCCTTAATCACCACCTAATCCTCAAACCATCCCACCAATCATCTTCAATATCATCATGATCATTACTGTCATCACCTTCCTTTAACCTAAATATACAGTTCACAGGAGGTTCACGCCGCAAAGCTGCCAACTGCATTTGAGGTGGACACAGACCAAGAGCTCACCGATGACACACAGAAGCACAATACTGTAGTTTTGTTGGGATGCAGGTCTGTAGGCACAACTCAACACAAAGAAGAGAACTTCCAATTTCACATTCCAAAGCCAGTTTCCTACATACTCAAATTTGTCTAAATGGGATTTAAAAAAAAAAAAAACTTATGTCATTGTCACTTCAACAAGAAGTTAACAAGAAACTTTTGAAACAGTTGCACAGTATGAATGTGTCA
Organism: Pempheris klunzingeri; assembly: GCF_042242105.1. Lineage (NCBI taxonomy): Eukaryota > Metazoa > Chordata > Actinopteri > Acropomatiformes > Pempheridae > Pempheris > Pempheris klunzingeri. The sequence continues at coordinate 13,310,285 of NC_092012.1, forward strand.
TCTTGGTCTCTTGGATCTTGTTTTGGACATTTCTCTGCTATTTTATGACAGATTCATCAATAATGAAAACAATCTTTAGTTGCAGCCCTAAACTGGATTACTTTGAATAACCACATTTAAGATGACAGTCATTTGAGCCTTTAATATAGGTCCTCAATAACCTTTCCTTACAGTATTTATCTATCAGGGTAACATCCAGAGCGATGTGTAGGAAGGGAAGGGAAGATGACCACGCATACAGCCACTTTGCATGATTTTATTATACTGATGTTTCAACGCAAGATGTGAAAAAGGGAGTCAGTCCATTGATGCAATGAGGTGCAGGTGGCTCCAGCAAAACAGCGCAGACATTCAGCAAAAACGTTGCTCTCTTGCTTCAACAAGGCGTCATCTAGAAAGGCACTACGTTGGCCAATCACATACGTACAAGCACACATTCCGCGTGGATAACCATATAATGTGATGTCATCGTAATTGTCTTTACGAAAGATAAAATAACTGCCATACTGATAACTCTCCAGGGTTATATACTGCTGTCAGAGAGTATTGCAAACATCTTTTGGCATCTGATAAGCCTTTAAATGCATCGATCTGTTACTCCAACTGTACTTCCTGGATCACATTTCATTCAACAGCACACTGTCACAAAACGCAGGCCCTGTGCACTGTTTTAACACAGGTCACTTCGGTCTGGATCTGGATCATACTATAGGCCATATAGGCCTCTGGCCATGTGGGCATTAACCTATGCTGAACTTACTGTAATCTGCATTTGTGCTTCAAATTTTTCCTTTCACTCCGTTCAATTGAGTTGGCCTGAACCTCGAGAATACACAGTTAACCCTTTGACCCTAATTTCCAGGGCAGCTCTCTGTGGATGTTATTTATGTCCATAATTGGCGGAGAGCGCTTGGGTGTCCCCCCCCTCCCACCCCCAGTCCCCTCCTCGGTCCTTTCCTCACCCCCCTCCCCTGTCTGTCCCTACGACTCCCACAGTAATGCCACTATTGTATAAAGGGACCTGACCCATTTAACCACGGCTCCCCCCGACATTCCCAAACACATCCATTCCTCTAAAGTGTTTTGTGATATATTCATCCATCCGTTCATCCATTCATTCATCCAACAGTCCAGGCAGACAGAGGGGGGCTACGCCATGAGAAACAACAGCGTGCTGGATCATGTGACCATGCGGTCAGGCAGGTGGCCTTGTCCTTGAACTGCAGGTTGCACTGATAGGCAGGGAGAGGAAGGAGGAGGAGAAGGAGGAGGAGGATGAGAGCAAGGCTGTGGGCTGCTTATACAACATACATATACATTACCAATGGACAGGGTACATAAACCTAATGATGACATGTTCAACAACATGTTCCTTTTAATCTCTGCTCGCTTGTCTCTTTCCATCTCTCACACATGCATAAATTAATGCTAACCTTCAAACTAAATCCCTATCCAAAGGTAAGTTAAGGCAATGACAAGGATTTGCAAACCTTTTATGGAAAACACATTTGCTCCTGAAAACACTGAAGTCTTACACACCCACACCGCAGGGTGTGGGTGTGTCTGCATGAGTAAGAGGCCACAGGTCAGGTTTATTAGTCATTAGAGAGACAAGAGACTTTGCCCGTCTTGAATTCTATTTAACATTAGAGTGGACACTGTATCATAGAAAGAGCGATTTCCTTTACTGTATATTGCAGAATAGCTGCAGAATGGCAGAGAGCGCTGAAAATGATGTATCTAGTTGCTCCCTTTTAAAAGAGGACATATTGTGCAAAATGCAAATTTTAAAGTCTTTTCAACCTAATGTGTCCACAGTGTGTCAAAAGACCCTGAAACTATGAAAATCTTTTTGTGAAAACTGGAATCCACCTTGTTGTCCAACATTGTTGTTATCTAATGCTAATGCTAGCTCCAGTAAGACTAAGATGTCCGAAATTATGATCAAAGCATGCAAATTGTTTGCGCTGTTTGGGATATGAAGGCCCGGCAGATTTACTTCATTTTGGATGGACTAATAGCAATAATGTCCCCACAGTGGCTGGAAAACTGGAATGTCTGTATGTGTAACGTTGATTTATACCTGATCGATTGATCGACACCTGTCTGTGACCCGACTTCACACTGACTGACCAATCAGCTGACCAATCAGCAGATTGGGCCTTAAAGAGACAAGAACTAAAACGGAGCATTCAAAAAGAGGATGAAAGGTATGCAGCGCACAAAGTATGAGAACAAGAACTGTGCGTTATTTGAACATTACAGCATGTAACAATATTCTAGTAGGATGCCCAAATAAAAGTATGAACCTGAAAATAAGCATAATATGTCTCCTTTAATAAACTAAATGGATTATGACAATATCACACACAAACTGGGAATGGTGCAAAGGACTTTGTGTGGTTATGTTGAGCTTGTGAGGGGTACAACTCCTGCCCCTGACAGACATACATCAGATATAAGATGCTCCAAGAGATAGTTTGTTTAGGACTGAGGTCAGATATTATGGTTCTATACTGATGAATACATCTAATAACCTGCTGACAGCCAAGATGGTGAAAGACAGAGAACCTGTCTGTCTATCTCTGACGCTGAATATTTTCTCCCCTGGGATCACAGCTCTGTCTCTCAGATGAGATTACATTAATTAGATACAGTAATTAATCACTGCAATGTGAAGTGATGATTAACAGGCTGGCTGATTGAGTGTGAAGTATAAGCAGGGTAGAAAGCAGACAGTAACAGAGCACAAGTCAGGTGTCAGCTTAGTTTTACTGAGATATGAGAAGAAAACAAACAATTTGCTTCATACGAGTCAATTCCAACAGCTAATTAAAATGTGATGTGATGAAGGTCAGCGTGGTCTCATCTTTGATAAAAAAAAAAAAAAAATCCACAAAGGAATTTTCTGTATGAAAAATCGGTCAAGTGGTAATTTGGTTATCTCCTCTATTTTGTTACAGGAATGTTTTAGATCAGGCAAAAGCAGAGATCACAGAGCACATGGGGCCAAAACAAACATGAACATTAAGTCTCGTTTTCAAGAGTAAAAAAAAAATGCAAATACTGACGAGAACAAAGGATGAGGTTTATCTCTGAAGTCACAGAGTTGTGTGAAACAATGGCGCGCTTGATGTTGCAGAAACTGACGGCAGCCTAGTGTATTTATACATCCATATTAGTCAGGCTTGAGCTCTGGCCAGCAAGGCCTAGGGCTGGGAAACAAAGAGCAGCCACCAATCACACATATGTGTACTTGTCCGTCCGTCCATGCACACACACACACAGACACACAGACACACAGACACACACACACACGCCATGATCCAACACTACAGGGCCTCTTTGTTCAGGCTACAGCCAGCGTGGCTTGGCCCTGCCTGGCCCACCATAACACACAGTCCAGTACAGAAGATAACAGCTCGCTCAGGCTCTTCAAAGGCAGAGACTAATCCAGTTCTTTGGGGCATACTGATGAACTGCATGGAAAAATGAGTGATGAAATGGACAATAATAACCTGCTGCAGAAAGCTCTGACTGTGAGCCCATCCATTCTGCAACCAAATAAGAAGTCAGCTGATGAGCATCACTGAACCTTTGGGAAATAAAAGCTTTCAGCCTGACACAGCCACAAACATGTGGATCTGTGTCACATAACCAAGTCTGGGGCATTGAGTACACAATAATAATTAAACACAGTTAAACACACTCCTCTAGTTTTTCTTAATGAATTAACTATAAACTTAAAAAGGATACGGACAAAACAGCAAGTGACAGTGATGTCATCTTATGAGTAAACTCATGAGCTGAGAGGTTTAGAAGGCGCACAATACAAGTTCTTTATCTGTGCCTCACCAATGAAACTGTTGTCCATTACTCACCACCTTCCTTCATCTAACTTCCCTTCATCTGAACCACAAGAATGCTTCATACAGTGGGCGTATCAAAAACGCCCCATCAAAAAAAAAGTCTGAGATGGAGTTTTTGACAAAAACACACTGAATGAAAATGTGGGACAAGTAAAAGGATTAAAGAATAGGTGAGGACTGACATTTCTGCCATTGAGAAAGAACAATCCATTATTCACAATACATTGTTCTAAGGTACAGAGAGAAATACTGAGCAATGGGGGAAGCAGCAGCGGGTGTCTAGATGACGACAAGTGTGAGCTAAAATCCCGACAAAGCTGTAGGTCAGTGTGCCTGCTCTTCTCTGATAGCCTGAGGCAGGATGTAAGCAAGAGCAGCCACAGCACCCACAGGAAAACACTCCACTTCCTGTTTGCAGGAAATAGCTTCAGCTTCCAGTGAAATCCCTGTGCACACTATTGAAAATTCATCCTAGTATAGCTCACCTCGTCTTACGACCTGCAACCTAAAGAATGTCTTACGTCAGACGTAGAGGGCAAGTTGTTGATTTATCTCATTGTGTTTTTATTCAAATGCACCAAGGTCACACTCTCATTCCTAGTTGGTCCTTCTTTTTTTCCCTCATGGCTATCAGGCACTGCTGTGAGCACACATCCGTAAAAAGGTAGATATTCAGCCCTTTGTTGTTCAAATAAGTACAGTTAACATGTTATTCTGGTGTACTGCAGAGAGGTCAAAACACAACAACAAAACGTGGTTACACCTATTAGGTTAAAGGAGAGGAGAAAAGAGAAGTCTGGCATTTTAGGATCAATATTTAGACTGGCAACTCCGACAGAACCACAACCCTGTACCAGCAGCTCTCCCGTCACTGGGGCGATTTTATCCATGGTAACCGTATCTAACCTCTTACCAGACCCAAAGGAAAGAGTGGGGCAGCAGGGCACAACACATAATTAGAGACACACGCACATGCTCTTTCTGCAGGGCAAAGCACTCAACAGCAAACACATGCAAATGCATGAAAGCCACTAATGTAAGCTTTTACATTCTGTCTTTCAGATTAGTGTGCACTGTGCGGTCCTGTCAAGTGCACATGGAACAACAAATCCAACAAAATATCTGCCGTCACCTTCAGTATTATACAGATCCTTTTTTAGCCATTTTTAGGGCAGGTTGTGACCGTGATGGGAGGAGAGAGGGTTGCAAGTGTGTGCACACACATGGGTGTGCAGATGAGGGCAAGTAGCCAATAGGCAGATGACGATGATGATGATGTTGCAGAGCCTCAGTCAGCTATGATGTACTGTTGTGCTGACATGCTCAAATATGCTTGAGTTAATTAGTCTCAAACAGCAGCTCCACTCCGTCACACAGCTCCCTGAAAACCCTTCCATCAAGGCTCTCTTGAACATAACATAAAGGACACACACACACACACACACACACACTCACACACACACACACACACAAATCTGACTGAAAACTATCTGACACAGAGTCAATGCTAGAATAGTGAGGGTAGGAATAAAATACAAAACCTATAATCCAGGCTTTTGGATTAAAACGTTAATCTGAGCCATGCTTCGCGCTGAAGTCGCGCTGCTGTCTCATGAAAGCAGACAGAGTGAAATGGATAGAGGGATGGATGGACGGACAGACGGATGGATGGCAGGATACAGAACTGAGAGCACTGTCATGAACATACCTCTAAACACAGCTAAATGAAACTGTGGTTATGATTGTGGTCAAATCTGCCACTGACGGCTCCAGGTATGTATTGCAATTTTCTTGCTTAATTTTCTATTTATCACCTTTGTGTCATATTGATGCAAAATAATTCCCAGTTCCTCTGTCTCACACCCACTTAAGATGAAACACACCAATTATCTCAGGGGTATATAACTCCACAATACTCTTGTGAGACCAGATGAAGGCTGGGGCACATGGTGTGAACACTTCCATACGTCCAATTAGATAAGATTAGTACAGCTGAGAGTAAGACTTTGTAAGGAAGTTAGTGCCTGTGCATAAAACTGGCTGCATCAATCAATTAATCCAAACAAAGTCTCCTTTAAGGAATTACTGAGCCAAATCAGTACATTTTTAATGTACAGAGAGCAGTGGTATTGGTTTGGCACTCACTCACTCGCTCAGCACCCCGAGTGTAGATGTCGGTAAAAAGAGGGATCGGTCCTTTTTGGTAGTTGTTTATAGGGAGATTAATTAGATAAAACTACTTTATATATTATGCTCTGTGTTCATAAAAGCTGGTTTAATATATGATGGCCAATTAGGGTGCACACAGCATTTTACTTGATTGTACTGTTAATTGTATTTACTTCACCATATTTACCAATTTACCATAAAGGTAATGTATTTCTACTCAAATACAGTGGGAGCTTCATTGGAGCCTTAGGGTCAGGTGCAGGCTCTGGTTATTTTCACTGAAGACAGTGAAGCTCCGCAGAGCTGATGTGCAGCGGCCTGTTCACTGCTATCCACTGACCCAGACACGCAGCTAGGCTAGGCTAGCATCTCATGTGCAGCTTATCCAGCAGCAAAGTCATCCGAGCTCCACCACACAAACTGTTCTCTGCCTGGAGAGACAAGCAGCGCTGAGGTCACAGAGGGGAGAGTGGTAACTTCTGGTGGGATTCTGATTCTGACTTTCCACTTTTCCCACAATCCTTCCCGTTGGTTTAGTTCAAGCTGTGGGTTTTTTCACGAACTTCAAAGTTTCAAATCCTTTCACACGGCCGATCTCATTCTTTGGAATTGAGGGCCCCCTCTCACTAGAGTGATACCTGTATTTTAAAGGGTTGGCAGATGTTTTGGTGAAGGAATAGTTGTTTTTTTTTTCTCCTTTGGGGTGTGCAGGTGGAGGTGGGGGTGTCAATAACCTATCTCATTTCTGAATTTCTCTGCTGGTCACCTTGTGAAACCATCATTATTTTCCTCCCTCTTGTAGTAATTAAATCAAGTTCAATAAACTAAAAAGGAGTAACATTTGGTTTATGCCTTGGCTGACTTGACCCTGACCTTTATCAGCATTTATTGAGGTTATTTTCTAATCAATGGTATCACATTGGTATCAGTACATATATGGGCAAACATGAAGGGGTGAGGTGAGTGGGTGGACTGAAAACTATGAGGACACAAAGGTGATACACCTTTGTCATTTTATTGTTGTTTCTGGTGTACTGTATCTAGACATAGAACATACACAAACACACACACACCCACTACACTTGTGCTTTGTTTTTGTGTCTGTGGAAACTAGTTGTAAGCCAAGGCATTGAGAATGATAATGAGAACCAGCACTGGAAGCTTTGGATTCAGCCAATCACCGTGTAGTCAACTATCAGTATTCCCACCCTACCCCTCCCATCACACACATACACACTCTCCCCACAGGAATGTGCAGATAAGGAGAAAAGGCTCAAGTCTGTCTCACTCTGCCTGTTTCTCATTCCAAACGGTTTCCCTCACCTTTTCCTCGCCTCACTCTCTAGAGAGATTTTGTCTCCTTTTCCCTTCTTCTGTGTCCCAGACAATGAGCACAAAATGAAAGCAATGCCAGAGACCAACGAAACAATAATGTGATAATATAAAGGTGCCTGGGACTGGGTCAGTTTAATATCATAGAACCAATTTTGTCACAAGAGATGAGTTTTATTAAGTAAAGTAAGTCAGAGTCTGCAGTACAAGCTACCCAGACATCGTCAAACCAATTAACAAATGTGAATTAGTCTGGAACCCCTCAGTTAATTTTCAGTTTCCAAAGGGTGGTATCAATGAGCACAGACCAATATGTCTCTGGATGCAACCGAACAGACCTAAAACCTCTAGGATGATATCCTAACATATTAGACTTAGACTTAGACTTCTTTATTTTATATATCATGGCAGACATTCAAAGCCTCATTTGACCTGATCTTAATAATATCCATCTTTATATGGTTGGCTTCAAATTGTTGATGTGTGTCTTTTCTTGGCATTTAATTAACAATAAATTCTCAATAACAGCAACTATCAGCATGGAAATCCACTTTTCATGGCAACATGCTGCACCAGGTGAGCGTAACAGGTTGTTAAAAGGACAAAAGACAAGAAGCACCGAGTTCAAAGGGTTATAGGAGTGTCTGTGTTGTACTGTCAAAATTGAGAAACCAAAAGACTTGTGTTTTTGGAGTTTGACAAAGATGCTTTGCTCTAAGGCTGGGTTTGACAGTGGTGAAACTCACTGTCCCACATGGGCAAGCAGGCATGTACACATGTACGCACATACACACATTCACATACATGTTAAACAAAGGGCTGATTCAGCTAGGGGTCTTTCAGTCTGCTCATGTTTGCCTTCCTCCACGGTACACACAGGATGACCAGAATTGGCTACTACCAGCAAGGACAACTGAAGAGAGTCTCGTCAGCCACAATGCAACAGCAAAGACTGTACATGACTACGGTGATAAGAGCAGCAGCATTTGAATGTTCAAATGTACACTTGGAGCAGGCAGTTGGAATATTTGACACAGGAGTAAAAACATAATGCTTTTAAAATGTTGCACAACGTCTTTCAAACTACACAACTCTGAACCACGACACATAGTCTGTGGAGTCACATGGTGCCATAAAACAAGAGGCCAAGCCCACTCAATGGAATTCCCAAGCCTTCTGAGGACTTTGCCACAATAGGCATGTTGTGGGGCAGAATCTATAGTGAATTAATGAGTTACTGTTGGAGCGGCCATTTTCCCAGCACTTAACTGGCAACATAATTACCATTCCCCTGAAGAGATGAGATATGGGGGGGGGGTGTATGCATTCTTTAACGAGATGCACAAGCACAGAAAGATATTACATAAATGACTTCTACTGAAATCTAAAAAAAGACTCCTAAGCACCCTTTCTACAGAGGAAGCTTATGCTCTCAGATGCACCTAATGAACTTACAAAGAATGAGTGTTTCACATTTGTGATTAAGCCTTGTCTTGTTATTCGGTGGTGTACCTGTTTTGCTGGGTTTTTTTTTTCTTACGGCTGCCAACTGTAGGCTACAGGAACGGGGAAAACACATCTATGCAGTCCTGATCCAAGTCCTTAAATTTAGATTATCTGCAGATACCCAGCCAGACTTTGTTTATGACTACAACTGCATAGTGCACAGTTATCATCAAGTAGGCCCACATAAATCAGTTGAAGTCTCATTGCCAGCCGAACAGGTCTGCATTTAAAAAAATATATAACCTACATCGAAGCCTTTTTTTCCAGTGACACTTGAGAGGTGTGGAGCATCAGCATGTTATACCATTCACTGAAACTGAAAGCTGCTGTTTGTCTTTTTACTTCCCTAATCCCTACTTTTAACAGGGGAGGACAATTCAAAGTAGTGATAGTATTTATCTTTGAGTATGTTTTCTTATCACTTCACCCATGTTGCTATAGGCCCTCTGAAAAAGACATGTTTTATCATGGTACACACGTACACATGTATGTATATGCATGTATGTTATCCTGTGCTTTCTTCATTAGCGACAAGCCACTAGCGAAACGCTGAATAAAAATCAGTGTACGATGTAGTGTTGCCTAAGGTTATCATGTTTCATGCTGCAGAGAGATAGATAAGGATAACCAGTTGTTTATAGAAAACACAATCAAATGCTGTGCTGTTATATCTATGGTGATGAGAGACAGATTTAGATATGCATGTGGACTAGATTTATATTTAGCAGGAAAAACATTTCTATTATAAGACAAGTTAATAGTTCATGAATTAAAAGCCAATTTCATTTCAAAAAGGTTTCAGAGAGAAGAGAGAAGCTGGGAAATTTACTCACACACACACACACACACACACACACATAATGCTTGTGATGATTATGCCTTATATCATCTAAGGAGGCAGACAATGTGTCCCACAGGATGATTACTCTGTTTCCCAGACAGCAAAGACAGTGTTACACTCAACACTGTGAAAGATAAGCAAATGAACACACAGCAGTATGCGTGTGTGTGTGTGTGTGTGTGTGTGTGTGTGTGTGTGTGTGTGTGTGTGTGTGTGTGTGTGTGTGTGTGTGTGTGTGTGTGTGTGTGTGTGTGTGTGTGTAAAGGCATGTAGGGCAACAAGCCTTGGGATGAATCTGTTCCAGCCTCTTTCTCTCTTCCCTAACCAGCTGAGCCACGGCTGCCACATGCACTCTCTCTTGTCCCTTCCCGCTTCCCCTCTCTCTCTCTCACCGTCCCTCTCTCGTGCTCTCTGTGTCTCACACACACAAAACACCCTGTGTCAAATCCCCTGTGCCTGCAGTGGGAATGATAAATCCCTGCAGAGACCTGCCCTGCCCTGCCAGAAAGGATGCAGGGCTTTGCTAGGCTGGCTGTTTGATAAGGACCAAGGGACTAACCAAGACTCAGGGTTATATGACATCTCCATCCATCTCAATCGAGAACATCAGCAGGTGAGTTAAAGGTAGACCACTTTATTCCAGCAGCCCACATGTTTCTGCAAAGAGAAGTGCAGGTAACACTTGCAATGAAGGGCACATCCCTGTCTGGTCTTCCTGAAGGAGCTCTCTGATGTAACATTCAGACTCTGTCAGGTCACAAGTTAAGCCACTCACACTGCAAAAAGAAGGTGTTATGGATTTTTGGATGAAAGCATAAATGTCTGACTCACAAAACTTTCTAAATTTGCTGACAACTACTAAAAGATTACTGATGATGATGGTTATCTGACTACATGGCCAATGTCTTGTGTCATGTTTTTTTTCTTCAGAAACCAGTTTTGGTGAAAAGTTGAGAAACTTAATTCAGAACCACACCCATGTTATTCCAGAAAATGTGTAGGAGGCAGCCCTCTCGTGTTGATGTCTCAGTGCAGTATCAATCATCTATTGTACATCCTACTTTGAATAACATCCCCCTTAAGGTATGTTATGCATAGCATTGCCAAACCTCAATGAGCAAAATAAAATTTGTGGATTGTTTTGCAAGGCTACTGCTGGCCACGAAGGTCTTTGAGCCACACTGGGCAAGGAAGTTACTCCACCCTGTTCAGCTGATACATTTGCATTTAATAGAAATAGATATTAATGTGCTTTATAACATGCTTTATAACCTGAAAAAGCCCAAGAGCTATAATGCTGTGATTATAGGAGAGAGAGAGAGGCAACCTTTTTAAGATCTGCCATGTGACTGAGATTATAGCCAGTACATCTCTCCCTCCCACTCCTTCCTTTCTCCATTTCACCCCTCCAATAACCCCTCCTCACATCACCTCCTCCCTCAGAAGGCATCTTCTGTTTTCCTTCTTTTTCGCTCTCTGCTATCCACCTGCCTCCTGCTGTGTGTATCTGCCCTGGATTTCCCTCCAGGGATGAAAGGATAAGCAGGTCAGATGTCCTTGATAACTGCCGCACTCCAGAGTCCCCTGGCATTGAAACAACACAAACAGCTGCTTTCTCTCAATGTTTTTATCTGGACTCTGACAGAAGGTGATACTTAAGTAAAAGGGAGCTCACTTTGATTATCACAGTCCACTGTCCTCCGTTTTTCAAAACCTCTCAACAATAAAAACTGGACTCCTCCCTTTATGGGTCGAGCATACTGAATCTGGGCACGTGACCATAATAATAATGCTTAAATTAAGCTTACTCCGTTATGCGAGTTACATCTCATGTTCCATGGACCTATGCCTAAACATTGGTGTTTGACTAATTCAAATGAACACATATTCGTGTTCAGATCCAGATAGGTCACAGCCGCGGACAAACTGGCCCAAAAAAAATGAAACCCAGCTGAACCAACAGGCCTCAGGCTGCTGTCTTCAATATGGGTGACTGGCAGCTCTTATCTTATACCCAGAGACAGCCTACACCTGCTCTCCTTGACAATCAAAGACTCGCCTGTTAGTGTGCGCACAAATAAGTGACAGTCTGTGTGCCGTATGTAGTATCAGTAAGTGGGATTTGCATCTCATATTCTTTTTACACTGAAGCTGGAACTGGACACTGTTGGTGTACTTGTTTTTGGCTCATTCTCCTCCATAAAGCTGGGCAGTAGCTGCTGTTTACAGTCAGCCAGACTGCACTGATTGCCCTTTGCCATGTGCTGCTCTCAAAATGATCTTGATTGTGCCCGGGAGCGTTGTGTGACATCTCTGACCCGGCTTCCCGTGACATGATCGACCACAGCTTTTATTTTCTTTTATTAGTCATTCTTTTTCCATTTAATACCAGTAACCCTTCTTACACTGCCCATTGCACTTCCAGCCATCTTATAAAAAGAATTTCTCTCTTGCCCTGTGTGTGCTTTCTGAATCTGCATGGCAGCAAGCTGTGTGGGAGGGTTTGTGCTGATTTACAAGTTTTAAAATGTGGGTATGTGAAGCCCTTTGGGAAGTTTATCAACAGAAGATTTGATTGATGAGTTATAAACTGATGGTAAAACTCCTCATCAGACGCCAGACACTAACTGTCCCATGCTCTGTTTATCACTTGCTACCTCAGTCCAGCTTCTCCAAAGAGGAAGAGGAGCCTAAGACACAAAACAAAAACACTCTTTTCCTCTCCCGAGCGCTTGGCCCTCTAATTACATTTCCCTCCTTCATTGACGTAAATGGAGATGTGTAATCATCAAAGCAAAATAGAGGCTGTTCTTGGCCTAGTGTGCAACTCTAATTAATACAGCCTCCTCCATCCAAAATGCATTTTCCACTTATTTCCCTCTGTCTTCTTGAAACAAACTCGAAAGGCTGGAGGGACTGCTGATGCGCCAAATTACATTTCTTTTTTGTGTGTTGCATTCACAAAAGTAAGCAGGAATGGCTGAGGGCCAAAACACAAACAATGAGGCCAGCATTTATGGTGGTGCAAAGGAGTTAATGTCGAATCATTGGTGGATTAATGTGGTTTCCAACTAGTCTGATCAGTTAGGTGATTGATACAATTAAAAAAAACAATGTATAAAGTGATAAATCAAGTTCAAATCTAGTTCATATTATTGTTCAATGGTCATTTCCATTGCTTAATAAGTCAGTTTAATTATGCTACAGTTAAATGATTTAAATTTTACTTTACTTAAGTTTACCATCTGACACAGCTTTGTAAAATGACTTGGTTATTTCTTTGACTCAGGACAAAGCCATTCATGATAGTGATGCCAAAGCCTTCTTGAATGACTTAACAGCGTTTCCTTTCCCATCTTCATAGAAACACATCCTCCTCTACACAACAATTATCATCAACAATTACTTTGTATCATCGGCCTGTCATGACAAACTGAAAGGCAGACTCATCACCACCAAGAGTAGATTGGACAAAGAGCCTTCATTGTGTTCACTCTAATTATTTTTGCCAATGTTGTCACCATTGGGTGAATACTAAACGCTTAATGAAACATACTTGACTCTTAATGACAGACTTTAAGTAAACACTATTGCCAAATAATAGCATTACTGACCTCTGAGACTTGGAGTCAACACACCCACAGATGTTACTCTATTCCTGAAAGACAGTACTGCGACGCTTTATTACGGTTTATCATTAACTGTGACTTTGCTTGGCGTGTGACTAATACTGGTGTTATGGCAGTTCATCACAGCTCATCAGGTGGGAGTTAACATACGGTTATTGAGCCATGAACCGCAAAGAAGGCTAACACAGTGGAAAGCAAGTCGTAATGGTTTCACAGATTATTTTGCGATGATGCATGATGGAATCTGTTGCCACAAAATTTAGTTTTCTGTCTCACTGGGAGCGGCTTTGGATGCTTAATGTGTCTGCTGTCTTTGCACTCTTGGCTAATCAGTGGAGGGACCCCTGAATCCTTGTGTTTTAAAGGAGACAGAGCTTTACTTGGCTTTGTGGTTGGACAGGGTGGAAAAATAAAATATTAAAAACCTTGAAGACCTACTCGTGTTACTGAAATAATTCAGGATATTTGTTTATGTAAGAACATCCCAATGAAAACCTCATGAACACTGTAGCTGTTGAATGCTAATGAAAAACCCACTGATATTTCTTGTTTAAATACCATAATCGTAGTAATTTTATAGTTTGTTGGGTATAATCACAGTTTTGTAAAGTTTGGTCACAAAAATTATTTCTGCAACAATATTTTGTAAAACAATAACATTATAAACATGTTATTAACATGTTATGATCCCAATGTCTGACCTTAAATGATAACCCTGAATTATTACCCAGCCCTAATAATAATAGTTTATGCTTAGAATATGAATATGATTCCGTTTCTGTTTTTCAGATGAAAGAAACCATCAACAAAAACACACCCTGAGTGAGTGTAACAAGGTTTAACTGGAAAAGAGGAAGGGACTTCTGTTTTTTTTTGTATAGAAAGTTGGTTAAAACTGACATCAATCCTTGCTATCACCAGAGAACCCCGAGTTATATTTAAGAGACATCAATTAATCACCTGAAGAGCACTATGACAAACACTTATTAAGAGAAGCTGCCACTGCTGCCCATCAGCAATCATCAATGCAACATGATTTCTTCCACTCCTACTTTCCTAGTTTCACTTTAACCAACCATTTTATTTGTGTTGTCACTAAAGCCGTTGTTAACCTACTATTAATGCAAGCATTTTGCTGCTAATTCAAAATTCCTGACAAACACAATGAAGGAAAGCTTTTATTCTGAAGCAGCGGCAGGAAATGTAGTGTTATATACTAAGGACAGTGGCCATGCCAACTCATTGCTTGACAAAAGGCGGTCTATATCATGATCCTGACATTAAGCACTCTTTTGACTGTTCAGGCTCTGATTAGCACTGTTTATGTTACTGCAGAGCATTACTGAAAACAATGTTGCCCCAAGGAAATGAATTGCCAACTCTGTCATCCAGCAAACAACAACGTTCAAAGTCCTACCTGTTGTAACAAAAACTATTTAACACAAACCTCCAGTTCAATACAGAATAATTCAAAATTGAAGCAGAAACACTGGGATCATTGATGAGCACATGAGACACTTTTGGCTCATTACCAACTGCAAGCATACTGTAGTAGTAAGTCTTATATCAAGGTGTGACCACAACCATCATAATGTCACCGGCATGATGGAGTTGGTTTCGTCTAACTGGAACAACCGACCAAACCTGAATATCACCACCTCTATTAGACAAACACAGCACATTCTCCACTTCTGGAAGTGAAACACAACATAAATTCCTACTATGAAAAGAGATGTGTGGAGTGTGGAGACATATAAGTCTAATTTTAGGCTTGACCCACTTTCTTCTATTACTACATTCATGTATTTTTTTTTTTTTTAAAAGACATCACAATTACACGGTACATGTGTGGAAACGTAGAGGTCACCTTCTGATAGAAGCCTGATAAAAGAATATGCTAAAGACTGTACTGCCTCAACACCTGACTTGACCCAGTTTTCAACAAATTCCGTAGGACTGCTTCAGTGATGACTTCAAATCCTGAATACATTATATAAAACAAGAAAATATGCCAGGTTTGTTATTCATCCAGCTGTTGACTGATAGACTGATGAATGGGCAGCAATTCCACATGAATGGCACAGCGCTGCAGGTGGAAAACAACACAAAAAAAAAGCTAGTGTTTCTCCAAAACTGGCTTCAGGTACTTCAACAAGGACCGGCAAGTGAAGGGGTGCCAAACAATAATGAATAGTACGTGTTAATTTACCTAAAGTCTGTACAATATGTTTGTTTGACAAGATCACACTTTGGGTTACAGGTGGCTCTTTCTCCATAAAGGATATCACCACTTTCCTCACTATAATGTTGGTTTCACAAGTGTCCAATAAAAAACAATCTACAAGGAACATAACCTGAAACAAAATCCCTCTCAAAATAGACATGATCACATGTAGTTTGTGGTTTGCTGGCCTATATTTTGGGATCTCTGTCATGGTATAAGGGGATCCCCTGGCAGAATTACTGCCTCAGATGGTCATTTAGTTTTCAGATCTGCTGGGATTTCCTGCCACTGTTTTAATAAACTATTAAGACTCTCGATATCAACAGGTAGCTTAGCTGAGCTGAGACCTACTATGAACACAGCTGGGTGATTTATCAGTGACGGCTTATCAACAGGAACAGCCAGTATAAGTCAGATTATATTGAACCTAGCACTGTAGGGACAGCATGGCTGGTTGTAGGCTTTGAATCGGTGGGTGTAGATTTCAGAATAAGTCCCAAGACAAACACACTCACAACACAAACACCACCACCATTAGGCATACTGTATCACTAGTCCACAAAGTTAAACAGCCTCCTATTTTAGCCGATGCTAGCTCCTCAGGAGATCATACACATTACATAAGCCAGCGGGAACAGTGTTGTTGTAACAAAACGCCTCACATTTGAATTTTATCCGGCCAGGTACCCACCTTATTTGAAGCTTTGGAGGACATTTTACACTCCTATTCCGCTTCAAAAGTGGGAGGTTAAAAGTTGTCGGTGTCTTTGTTTTGATAATCACTTAGGTGAGTGCGCTATTTTCCTTCCAGATGAATTTTCGCCCAGCTGCCGCCACGCCGGGCTACGTTGTTATTTTATTTTATCCGGGACGACGGGAAACATGTCACGAAAAGCCGTGTGGAAAGTCCAAAGTTCATTATCTTATCTCCGTCGCCTGAAACGCTAACGTTAGTCCGCTCAGGTACCGAGTCATGGAAGAAACTCTGGTTGAAAAAAAAGGGGGGCAAATAAGACCGCCTTGCTTTGAATGTTTGGTCGCTAGCCCCTGGATGAAAAGTTGGGAAGAGTAGGCATCACTCGGACGGTGCACTGCAATGGCAGGCTGGGTAAACCTCTCCCTGCTCTCAGCTCTGCGAGCAGCGGCCGTGTCACGTCTGAGCGGACCGCACCACTGCACCCATGCAGGGGGTGTAAGCGTCTGGAAAAACGGGGGCATTGAAAATGTGTCCAATAAAACCCACTCCTTTTAACGATTTTCTGTTAAGTGTGTTTCTATTTTATATTACTACTATATCGTTTTGTTAAACTCGCGTTTCTATGTTATGTTAATGGAAGCTAAAAAAAAGAGCCCCCCCTGTTATCCCGTGGAATAAACAGTCCGGGATACAATAAGGAGAAGCGACGCCGCTGTCCCTGCTGATGCTGAATGCTCACTTTCACTGGGCGATGATAGTGAATGTTGTGTTGGTGTGTTACACAAGGACTACAGTAGACTTTGAAATCTCAAGTTTGTGGGAACAAACTATATTCTGCTAAAAAAAAAAAAAAATCTGTAATGCTTCTTTGTCAAATTAAGTGCAAATTGGTGTAAAATAGTCCACACGAAGCCCACTCTGCACAAGGCAGCAGGATATTTGAGCAGAATATTTAAAAAGTTAGTTGCATGAATAATGTTGTGTCCAATCTCGCTTTTTCGTTTTGAAGTGGGGCGTCTGGTAGCGTACAAAATGAGTCTGAACTAAACAGAGAGTGCTTATTTGAAAACGTTTCTCGGCAGAGAGAAATTGGCAGTGCGTGTGGTTGATAAGTCACCTCACAGGAAACCACAAAAGCCATTCAGTTAAGTTCCTATGACTTCCTAAACCAGACCCCACCCACAGGATGCAACAATCTCAGCTTGTATTGTTTCACAGTTTACGTCTGTTTCTAGCAAACAATATATGCACTATCAAAGCAAAATGATACAGCAGCGTGATATTATGAAATCTTAAGCGATCAGGAGCATAGGAACCCAGAGACGCGCCCTATCTTTTCTAAACAAACTGAGCAATCACATTCCCTCAATCTAGCCCCTCTAACGATCACTTCCTCTGTGTGTGTAAGAGGGCTTGGCGGCAGCGTAGGTGGTCTAAGGGGTTAATTCCCACCAGACATAATCCTGCAAGGCTAAAATACCGCCGGTCAGGAGTAGCAGACACGTCTTGAGGGCTGCACGTAGAGGATGACCTCCAGAAAGGCCAGGTCACTCCGAGAAGAGGATCAAGAGAGATGAAGAACTCTAAAATCTGCAGCCAACACTTGATTTCTAAAGTACGTTTGGGGCAGACATTAACTGGGACATACAGCTTTCACCACAAGGGTTCACCAAAAAAATGCCTGGTAAAATCATATACAAAACAGACACAGCAATGGTAAACACAAATACATACTAGTATTGATGCAAGTCGCTCGCTCCTTCTGAAGCTCCTCAAACGCCTGTCAGGATCGATCAGTGCAGACAGCAGGATGTTTAACATGATCACTCGGGTGTCAACTAACAAAAAAATGCAATGAAAATAACTTGAGCTAGAAAATAATGCTAATCACCTTAAAAAGTGACAATAAACAGAGAAGCTGTTCCCTGTGCTGCTTGTCTCTCACTCTCATCCACACCTGTGATGGTACCTCAGATGTTCTGACAGAGAGGAGCAAGACATTAGTGACACTCCACTGTGATCAAAGCTGTCTTTGTCCTCTGTGCTTGCATCCCTGCTCCCTCCACTCTCTCTTTTTCTCTCTGTCTTTCACAGACGCACACACATACACAGGCACAGAGAGACAGCTCTTACGGGCAACGGGCAGCTTCAAAGCTCAGGTGCGCTCATGGAAGAGCAGGCACATGGAAAACAAAGGCGAACATGCAGGCCCACATTTGGATGGAGCGCATCACAAGGTTCACTCAACCCAGCTCCTCCTGCAGCGAAAAGACTAATGTAGAGTGAAACAGCATAATGTGCACATCCTGAAAATGTAAAGCCTGGCCGTTGATGCGCAGAGAGGCGTTCACGTAAGCAAACACACAATTACACGATGATGAATAAAGAGGAATGCGAGGTTTGTGGTAAACCATTTGTTTTGCATTGGTGAGAGTTCTTAAGCAGATGTTGTTCCCCTGTTTTCATCTGGCCTGAGTTAGGTGTGTGTGAGAGGTGTGCGATCCCTCCTGTGCCCTGTTGACTCAGGGCTGACCTGCAGGTCCAGCAGAGGCCCTTTGTTTCTAAATGATAATAAAAACCTTCTGGAGACATGAGACCAACTGAGGATCTCTATCAATCCCTGTCACATTATTGTAGACCTGGAGGTATCATATTTTTTAGTATGCAAACATTGGTCAGCAATTATTTATGTAGACTTGTTTGTATAGTGGAATAATAACCAGTTTAGATGATAAGGCATGGTGTTATTCAACTTCTTTCTTATTGCCAAAAAAATCCCATGAAAAGACCAAAACTGTCTATGACTTAGTCCATCTCAATAGTTCCTGATTTACCTTTCTCTACCTATTTTTTTCGTACTGTAGAGATTTTTTATTTTTCAAAGATGTAGTTCTTTATCAGAATAGGAGTAAATCATCATTTTCAGTTGTACATTAAGAAATATTTAGTGCACTAGTGAGTTTTTGTGTCAGCAGAACAGAGTCTAAGTTCACGATAATGAGGGATGTGAACAATGAGCTTGTGTTTGGGTAACCATGTAGCTCCATGGCACAGAGGATGAAGCTATATCAGGCTAGACAAGAATAGAATAGAATTGAATAGAATAGAGCATCACCAGCCTTATGCTTTTACCTCACTTTCACTTTGAGAAACTTTCACTTACTGATTATTAATCTGCTCAGTAAAAGCCACACAGGGAAGGGTTGTCATGTAACCCGCTAATGATCAGTATACAGATGTCACATCTCTACTTAAGAGGCCAACTGTTTGTGACCAGATTAGTATCATATGACAGGATTAGCAGGCATCTCTCAAATTCAACCCCCACTTTCCATGTCAATACTGTTCAGGTTTTTGTGGGGACTTTAACAGTGAAGACAAATCTGGTTTCAGGATTTCAAGAAACATGGACTTTACATCTGATAAGCCTCACACACGGGAAAAGGTTCAAGGTTAGATTTATTCATCCATAAAATCAGGGAAATAACAGTGTTCCTATCCTGATTACTGATGGAAATAAATGTAAAATTAAAAAAACATGAATCAAAAACATAATAAAAAATTGAATATTAAAAAGAGACTCCAAAAATCATTTCAGCGATTTAACCTACATCCTTTCTTCCCCATATCTGTTTAAAACCCAACTGTACAAACTCACTTCACCATACAGTCAGCACACCGGCCTCCAGAAGCACTGTGCAGGTCAGCTGCTGAGCAGTCTGTGCCTAAACTGAACAGTAGCATGGTCAATGTATTGATGGATAAAAAAAAAACTGCAGACTGCAGTGCTTTGAGCTACATGATAACAACAGCATGCTCACACGCTCACAATTATGATTTTGACATGCTGATGCTGAGCAGGTATCATGTCGGCCATGCTCACCGTCTTAGTTTACCATGTTAGCATGCTAACATGTGTAGCATTAAACATAAACCACCTAAGCATGAACCTGTGAACCACACATCATG
Source organism: Pempheris klunzingeri (assembly GCF_042242105.1). Taxonomy (NCBI): domain Eukaryota; kingdom Metazoa; phylum Chordata; class Actinopteri; order Acropomatiformes; family Pempheridae; genus Pempheris; species Pempheris klunzingeri. The sequence goes on from NC_092012.1 coordinate 13,330,521, forward strand.
GGACTCCATCACTCAAAGCCACAAATGTGAACCTCATGTTGGGACTCGAGGTCAGGCCAGAGATCACCACTGTTGGAGGGATTCTTTGTCTGGGAGACGTGAATATATAAATAATTTCATGGCAACCCATCGATCAGTTGTTCAGATATTTCAATGTGGATCAATGTAAAGCCATTAGCGATCAGATTGGCTATTAGCAACCATTTTGAGTCTATGGTGCTGTCTTACTCCTGTCTTTCCTTCATCATGTTTCACATAATCCACACACACTCTTTGGCATGCTTTCATGATGTAAAAAGATCAATGGCAGTTGATATTTCTGCTATCATGAATCAGCTGCAATTTTTAGTAAATCAGAGGATGTGTAGTTATGAGGAGCTCTCCAACAATGGCAATAAGAAAACAGTTGCATGAAAATATAAAGATTTTTCCACAGTTAACAGTATTTTTATTCACTGGAGTTGACAATCCTGATATTGTCAGTTTTGTTCTCCCCTAGTTCATCCACGACCACGGAAGTAACATTTCCTTGTGTAAGAATAGTCTGAAGTGCTGTTATTTATAGACACACTCAGTTCCGCTTAGTTCTCCTGATGAAGAAAAAAGCTTTTGGGGTGTTTATTCTATTTATTTATTCATTTTCATTTGCGCACACATACGACTGCATAAAATCTGGATAATGAAAAAATAAGAGATGTGTCAGGAGAAGCCAGGAAGCCACAGGTTTATACAACATGCCCCTCAGCTATAATAATAAGAAACAATATAACAATAAAAAAAAACTGAATTTCACCCTCACAATTGCATGCCTCTGCCAACCAGTCAAGTTTCAGTTTACCTGCATGTCTGTCCAGACTCAAGATTAGTGTCACCAATTCAGTGTTCAACCAAATGTGACATATGGTCCCAATGTCCTCCTCTGTCTCTGATTTTTGGTTTTAAGTTAAACATTGGTCAGAAAAGTGTTTTTGCAGAAGGTTATCATGTCACAGTGAAGTTGACCTTTGACCTATTGGATATAAAATGTCATCGCTTCATCCTTTTTCTCCTATTAGATATTTGTACGAAATGTTGTCATAATCAGTGGATGAATTCCCGAGCTTTGGTCAAAAACATGTTTTGTGAGGACCTTGGCCTTTGACTACCAAAATCTATCCTTGAGTCCAAGTGGACAGTTCTGCCAAATTTGAAGAGAATCCCTCAAAGCATTCTTGAGATATTGCATTCGTGAGAATTGGACAGACAGACTAACCTAAAACATAATGAGACATAAAAAACTAAGCTAGCATAATTAAGGAAAAACCGCATCCGTAGCAACGGTCTGTTGTGCGGAAATAACAAACCATAGATTCCCATAATTGACTCAATCAGAATCAAATATTCAACAAAGCTGTGTAATAGGCAACCGCTATATATATACAGACCCCTTCACTTTTTCCACATTTTGTTATGTTACAGCCTTATTCCAAAATGGATTAAATTCTTTTTTTTCCTCATCAATCTACACACAATACCCCATAGTTTTTTAGAATTTTTTGCAAATGTATTAAAAATAAAAAACTGAAATATCACATGTACATAAGTATTCACACCCTTTGCTATGCTAGGTGCTAGGTGCATCCTGTTTCCACTGATCATCCTTGAGATGTTTCTACAACTTGACTTGAATTTACCACCTGTGGTAAATTCCCCAAATTCAATTGATTGGACTTGATTTGGAAAGGCACACACCTGTCTATATAAGGTCCCACAGCTGACAGTGCATGTCAGAGCAGAAACCAAGCCATGAAGTCAAAGGAATTGTCTGTAGACCTCCGAGACAGGATTGTATCGAGGCACAGATCTGGGGAAGGGTACAGAAAAATTTCTGCAGCATTGAAGGTCCCGAAGAGCACAGTGGCCTCCATCATTCGTAAATGGAAGAAGTTCAGAACCACCAGGACTCTTCCTAGAGCTGGCCGCCCGTCCAAACTGAGCAATCGGGGAAGAAGGGCCTTGGTCAGGGAGGTGACCAAGAACCCGATGGTCACTCTGACAGAGCTCCAGCGTTACTCTGAGGAAATGGGAGAACCTTCCAGAAGGACAACCATCTCTGCAGCACTCCACCAATCAGGCCTTTATGGTAGAGTGGCCAGACGGAAACCTCTCCTCAGTAAAAGGCACATGACAGCCCGCTTGGAGTTTGCCAAAAGGCACCTAAACAACTCTCAGACCATAAGAAACAAGATTCTCTGGTCTGATGAAACCAAGATAGAACTATTTGGCCTGAATGCCAAGCGTCACGTCTGGAGGAAACCAGGCACTGCTCATCACCTGGCAAATACCATCCCTACGGTGAAGCATGGTGGTGGCAGCATCATGCTGTGGGGATGTTTTTCAGCGGCAGGAACTGGGAGACTAGTCAGGATAGAGGGAAAGATGAATGCAGCAAAGTACAGAGACATCCTGGATGGAGAGACAACCTGCTCTAGAGCGCTCAGGATCTCAGACTGGGGCGACGGTTCACCTTCCAACAGGACAACAACCTGAAGCACACAGCCAAGATAACGAAGGAGTGGCTTCGGGAGTCTGTGAATGTCCTTGAGTGGCCCAGCCAGAGCCCAGACTTGAACCCCATTGAACATCTCTAGAAAGACCTGAAAATAGCTGTGCAGCGACGCTCCCCATCTAACCTGACAGAGCTTGAGAGGATCTGCAGAGAAGAATGGGGGAAAAACACCCCAAATGCAGGTGTGCCAAGCTTGTAGCATCATACCCAAGAAGACTTGAGGCTGTAACATAACAAAATGTGGAAAAAGTGAAGGGGTCTGAATACTTTCCGTACTCACTGTATATATGCCTGGATGTATTTGCAATACTACAAGAATTAAAAAAGTTTTGTTGTATGTTAAGTAGCACCACATCATTCACCACACTGATGTTACAATTTTTTCTACAGCACCATACAGGTAGAATCATAGTTTATTGATGCTCTTGATGTTATTCTCATTTAAATGTGTTGAAATTATAGTGCAGCTTTGTCCGCATATTTTGAAAAGCAAAGTAAAATAGATACAGGGTCATACGGTTTATACAGTTTCCTGGACCACCAAGTTATGTGGATTTTAAAAAAAGGTATAATTTTAACTTTTTTTAAGCTCTTTGGGAACAATACCAGTTTCCATGGATGGGCCTAAAATATGTGTGAGAGGTTAAAGTTAGATTTTTTACTAATGAACCACAATTTTCATCATGGCAAGGAGAAGTTTTTTGTCTAGACTTTTAATGCTATCTCTTACTTTAGGCTAAAATTGTGGCTAAAATTGTAATTTATTTAGATTTTCTGAGCAATGTAAAGGACTACCTGAAGTATTATCAGTTTTACTAGAGAGAGAAGCACCCACATTTGCAAAAAAAATACATATAATCATGGCAGTTAAGTTACTGAGAGTGAGCCAGGGTACTTTTGATCTCCTGAAGCTTTTTACTCCAAGAGGAAGAATTCCTGTGATCAACCAACCAAAAAAAAAAAAAAAAAAAAAACCTCTCCTTTTCCTCTTTCTCAGCCTCTCTCTTGCTTTTTCTTTTCTCAACAGACAAGATTGCTGAACCATTTACAACCACTGAGCAGAGACTCTGCTGTAGTGCACCTTTCTGGGCTCCACTCTGCTTTTCAGACGTTTCTCAAGTAGCTTAAAAAAGAAACATCCCAAGTTGAAGAACACAATATGCAGGTCTACTTCTAATCCAACCGCTTTCCTAAATCCGACTGAAAACAGACTGTTGCTTCCTGTGTACCAAGTTGAGTATTAAATGTTGAATCTCTACTTTTTTGTGTAGTGTGTGACCTCCGCCCATTAACGGTCAATATACTGTATAAAACTGGTGAACAAAAAATAGCCATTACGTCATTCTTTCCATCCACGTGACGACCCCATTGTTTGCTGCAGAGTGAGGCTGTAAATTAAAAATATTGCAAATCCCAAGGTACAATCCACAAGGCACTAAGCTCAATCTAGTGTGTGTGTGTGTATTTTGCCAGTAAATACTTAATGGAAAACAATTCAACCTTTTCCCTTCATTGTTGCGATAAGGTAGCATACAATGCAAATGTTACTTTAAGCAGCATTTTGTTACTGCACATTCTTATTCGTTTCAAAAGATGAATGTATTACAGTGTGTCAGTGCTGTGCCACGATGTCGTCCATCTCACGACAAAGACAGAAAGTACAGACTCTCATAATTATGTTTTTTATCCACTGATCATGGTCCACTCTCAAAGACTGATGACAAAATCCAGCAACCTTACAAAAGCCAAAAGAAAAAAAATATCATTACACAAAACATTTTAGGAAACTCATATAAAATAACAGATACGAAAGGATTTTCAGCTGTGAGGATGAGGAAGAAAAATGTGTTGTTGTAGCAGAGACGTGTTAAAAAACTTGCACCCAGGCTGCACTTACATGTGACTTTTTCTCATCCAATTACACCAATGCACACTTACATGACAGGTGGGTGCATGGAAATATTTTGCTGACATGCTACAGGATTTCTCACCGTGCTGAGTTGCCTTACTGCACATGTAAGCAGTCCAGCAATACGAGAAAAGAGTGAGAATAGTTGAGGTATAATGAATTTAAAGGAAAATATGAATACATTTTTATCTTTGTCATTTCAGCGCTGCTTTTGAAAAAGCTAGAATGATGGTTAGCGTGTAATCTAGCAGGACAATGGATCGGTGTTCTTTTAAAACAGTGACAGCAAGTTTAGAAAATTCAGCCTTAATTAGTAAGTATTAGTATTAGTAAGTACTGAGTATAAACAATGTTGCTATAGCGTTGCTGATTGGACACAGTTATTTGTTGTTTCCCCATAATCAAATCAGCAATATTCAGTTGTTTTTTGTTTTTTTTACCATGGGTGTGTGGTGAATATAGTGACCAAATCCAAGAAAGAGATGGGACGCTGCTTCTGATCATGTATTATAGTGGAGCTGTGAGGAAAAGGTGCAAGAAAGGGGGGAAAGATGGCCATAAACTGACAACAGCCCAGTCGTACACGCCTTCTCATATTATCAGATGTAGACAATCACATATCAAATGACATTCAATGATATTTTTACTTTATCTTGCACACTCTGAGGTATTGGACACATTTTTTGGTAGTTTAGTGTAGCAATGCAGCACATGATGCACATTTTACTGTCTCACATACAGGTACAATATGTGTGCTTAAAAGAAAAGAGCACTGGAGCGGCATTGTTGCAGATATGTCTGGAAAACTTTGAAACAGTCTGTATAAACTGGGCGACGGCATCTGAAATATGAATGATGTATCCCTGCGCTCCAGTTCAACAAGAGAGTTTTTTAAAAAGCACGGGTCATAATATTTTCCAATATTTTGCTTGGTCAATCCATCTAATCTGTCAGTGTCGAATTTCATTAAAATGCATAATTTGCAGGCATAACTGAAAGGGATAATGCAAAAGCATCTCAGCCAGATCACAGTTCTTGCAGTAACCATGTAGCCCTTGTACTGTTGTTACATTTTTGAACGCATGTACATGTCAGCTGTTCTCTAACTGCATAGCTCACCTCATGTAGACAAATCAGCCTTAAGGCTTTATAACTCTGTCTCTCAATCTCAAAACAAAACAACAGAACGCTGACACACATTACCAGTCACATATTAGCCAGCCGCATGGAAATATACAGCAATTATACTGTACTGTTACTTCTCACAGGTGTCACCTCAGACAGAGTAAGAAAGGGTGTGCTAAAAGTGGCAGTTAAGCTGTCTGGCAGCACTTAAAGTAAATGTCCAACTGAGGCTGTAATAACAGTGCAGATACACAATCTATTCTCTATTCTTAATCTAAACATTAAAGTTCAGCTTCCAAATCAGCCTGAATCACAACTTGGCTCTGTAATCCATAGTTATGGACAATTAAAGCTCCTTCACAAAGCATTTGGACGATGAGATGTTTTTGATTGTTTCAGCACATAAAATTTGAAATGAAACAAAGACAGTTTGTCTTCAGTTTTGGGAGTGTTCACATCCACATCAGACGAACAAGAAGAATTTTCGGCCTTTTTTTCACATTTTCCACATCCATTAATTTTAGGCAAATTAACTAAAATAATCATATTTAACACTTGGTCGCAGTGTGCAGCCAATTGGAATCATCAGACATTTGGTAATTTCTCTGGTGACCCTCCGCAAGGCCTCTACTGAGGCCATCTTCATTTCTAGTGTGTTTGTCTTCAGCATTCCTCCTGATCCATCTGCCAAAATTGGGAAACAGTGTGTCTAAAAAGGGCTGCTCAGCCAATGTGAATGCTATTACTCTTAAAGCTAAAAGCTACCTCTTTAACTTTATATTTATTTTTTCATTTCAGATCCAATGTGCTAAGTATAGCCAAAACAATGTAAAACATATGACTGCCCTAATTCCTCCTAAATGTGCTGTATGCTAAAGAGGTCAGATTAAACCAGCAAGGGATTATAGACACACTTATTCTCTAAAGGCCATCAACTTCGTGCAAGTGCAAGTGCTATGTCTATGTGTGTCTGGCCAACACGTGTGAAGCATGGTGTGAATCGACAGCTTAATGAATAGGCAATAGACACAGGGGCCCAAAGCTGCCCCACTTAAATTGAGAGACAGAATTATGTCCCCTTAAGTCCAACAGCTGCAGCTAAAAGTTACAGCGTCGACAGCAAGCAGCAGGCACTAAAATGCCATTTGACACATACTGTAAGTGGCATGTAATTGATTTTCAAGGAAGAGTAAAGATTTACAAGTCTAATACAGGGAGCAACTGCAGATTCCAGGCAGCCATGCTCTGGGAGCACAATTAGCTTCCATCTTCATGGGGATTTATTTGCAGCTGTCCAGCAGTTTCAAGCAGGTTTCTGTTTAATTTGCTTTTTTTGGATTGACTTTAAAAGCTCTCTGTCCAGACAGAAAATGTTTAGTTGAAGAGTTACTTAACACTATTCTAAACAGCAGTGAAGCCCCTTTCTGATTTTACCTCTGGTGCAAGCGCTTAAGCACCCATTGAGTGTGCTTTTTTGGTACACTTCACTAATATAACATCGATGATGCATTTATTACTTTATATAAAATTACAGGTCAGATAATATCAAAACCTACATTTGCATGAGCTTTTTTTTAAGCTTTAAAGGAATTTGCATGTTCATGTAATAAAAGTATGTGTACATGTTTTCAAAGATGGAGGACCAACTGCCAACTGTCACAATGAGGACAATGTCACAGTGATAAACAAGAACATTCCCCCCTCACTGCACCGCAGCACCTGCTACCTGAGGAATCAGTATGTGAGTGTACATGTGTGTTCAGGCATGTTGGAAACCTCAACAGCCATTTCATGCTGTGCTCCTGCAAGCGCCAGTGATAAACCTTTGTGTGGTGTTGATCAACGCGTGTTCACTCATTCACACTAACTGTTTAACATGAGCTGCATTAACTTTTCATGAGGTGTCCAAAAGAAAAGTGATCCTATAAAGTTACGCCACGTGATCTCCGCTGTTTCCAGTGTAAACACTGGAGTGACAACAACCCTGTTGTCTGCTATGTTCGTGTGGTACAGCAGTGATGTCTGTGTGTAACTATGCAAGGATGAGCGGAGCGTTGCTGGCTTCATCTATCTGTTTAAGTGATGGCTTTTTGGCATTCAGACAAAGTAAAGAGCTACAACACATGATATTTGGCACCTGGTGCACAAGAGGGAGCGGGGGAGCAGAGAGAGAGACAGTCAGAGGGAGGCACAGAGAAATAAAGTGAGAGAGCGAGAGAGAGAGACAGAGAAAGAGAGAAAGAGCGAGTGCTGTGGTGAGTTTTATATGTTGTGGCAACAGGGAAGAGGACTGTTTTCTCTCAAAGACTGCATTGGATAGATTTAAAATCTTACTTTTCATATTTATCCACATTGACCCACGGTCTGGTATGACTGTGGGTGGAATGCTTGTTCAATGTCTTCCAATAAAAGCAGGGTAAATCAATTAAACACACCAGCAAAGTTGAATCACAGAGATGTTGAAGTTGTAACTTGGTAGAAGTAGCCGAATCTATCATTTCTCATTGACTCTTTGTAGAGCAGTTTGGAATTCAGATGACTGATGACGTCTTACAGATACAATAAAATGATCACATGTGAGAGTGCACAATATAATTGAATATAACATAGTCTCAAACCTCCATTAATAACTCCTGCACAGTGTTAAACAGTGTTCCATATTTTGCAGAATGATGTGTTCAGGAGCAGGTCTTAAAACCAGAGGCTGCAGATGTAAAACTCAGAATAACAACAAAATAACAGTGGAGAGGTCAGCAGCCTACACCCTCTACATCACAATGCTGTTAAATTGATGAAGGGATGTGGTGAAGAGAGCAAAGGAGAAGATAAAAGAAAGTAAAGGAGAGAACGGGGGAAGATTAGAGTGGATAAAAAAACAGGAAGAGGAGAGCAGCGCAGGGACAAAGTGAGGAGAGAAGATGAGATGAAGAGATTACAACATAAAGAAAGGAGAGGAGAGAAGGAGAAAAGAGGAAGAATAGAGTAATTTAGCATGTAGGGGATGAGAAGAAGACAGGAAAGGAGAAAGTTAAGGATAAGGTGATGAAAAGGAAAGAAAACAAAGGTGAATATGAAAAGAAAGATGATGAAAGAGGTCGGAAAAGAGAGGAGAACAGATGAGAGAATGGGAAGAGGGAATGAGCTAAACCACAGTATATTGTATCACACGTTGTGACCAATGAGGGAATGTTCCAAGTCCAGTGAACTCAGCGTTAGCCCGAATAAAGGACATGCATCTCACCCCCACATCCCCCTCTTTCCATGGTACTGCCTGTTACTGCTGAATTCCAACAGTATGAAGCTGCTCTGACTGGGAAAAGGAATGGAAACAGCAGGAGCTTCCAGGGAAACGGGCACTCTGAGCCCCCGGAGAGGCTGAACCGTTCAGCCTGAGAAGTGCTTGTCAGACAAAAGCAGCTGCAATTCAGTAAAAATCAATCAATTCAATTAACTCCACAATCAAAGCAGTGGTTAGTTGCTGTGCAGTAAATGCGATTTAATGGCTCGGCGAATATGAGGGAAATTTGATTGCTGGAAACTGTCGTACTTATTGGCAGATAATATTGGAGATAAAATCAGAGAAGGGTCAATCAGTGAAAACATTTTTTTTTTTCAATGCTGAAAGTGATACAGGAGGTTGAGAAGATAAGAAGTGAACTGAACTTGCTGTGCGTCCGGTCCCTTAATCAAACCATGCTGCTGGACTTGTGTTGAAAATATCTGAATGACGCGTGTGTTTGATGTATTCAAAGTATCCTGGTCTGTAATAACTGAAACAGTGAATCTAAACTATTCCACACACATTATCTCACTCCGTCTGTGTTACAATAATAGACATATAAGAAAAACAACTCCGCTGAATCGGGCCCCTCCATGGGAACGTAACCCAGTCTATGACATCATATGCTCCTCCCATGAAAACAAGAGCCTACAAGAGGAGACGATGTTGAGTGCTTGGTAGAACGGCGGAAGGAGAAGCGGTGGAGGATGGGAACTAGAGCCAGCCAGCCAGCCAGAGAAGCGGATGGAGACACGGCAGCCACAGGGGCCGCTTCAAGCCTGGTGGTGATGAGATGCGATGGGACCCGACCCTGCAGAAGCCCCAGCCAGTGTGTTAGCTGACTAATCCTCTAGCCGTCCAGTGCCAGGATCCAGACTCATCAGCTTTGGTGTTCTCTTGTCAGACTCATTTTTATAACGTCCCACTGGTCAATTCTAACCACTAATGCCCAACACAACGGCCCCTAATGCCAAGTGATTACGGAGTGCTGTTTTAGCACATTTGTCGCCTGAAAAGAAAGAAAGGGCCACAAGGCAGTGGGCTGGCTCCCTGCTCAAAGGACCAGCCTGATGAACTCAGCAGAAAGGGAGCAGACCTAAAAGCCAGTCTAAGCCACCCCTCTCAGGGTGGGCACTGTGAGGCCTGAGCTGGGTCAGGACTGAGCGGTGGGCAGGGATTTAAAGTGCCCTATTCTGCAGCATATAGACAGTTCCTGTGAGCTCATACGTGAGGAGAGACTGAATGTGCACATCCGGACCTTTTCCTGCATGCCGGGCAGAGAGACGCAAGGGTGTGGGTTTGATTTTAAAGTTGGTGGGGACTCAAGGGTGAATGAGGATATTTCAATAAAATCTATCTAAAAATCCAAGGTTATGATAAGGTTTGTAAACAGTGTAGATTTGCTTGTTGTCAACCTCCACCAACAGGGCTAAAAAGGAGGGGAAAGTTGAGCAACATATGTAGAAAAGTATTTTGTAAAGTAAGTAAGTATTACTTTGTTACTGATTAATCTGACAATTATTTTCGTAATTAATTGATTGTTTGTCTCTAAAATCTCAGGAATCCACATAATTACAAATTCCTAAACCATATTAAGACAAAGAAAAGAAGAAGTTGGAACCACATATTGTAGTTATTGGTGTTTGGTCTTGAAAATTCAGTACAGTTATCCACCGTTAGCACAGAGACATTTGTAATAAAATAAGATAATGCAAATAAACAGGATGGATATAATCTTAACTACTTTAACAAAGACTGTAACTACAGTATCACAGCCTGACCAATACTGGACTTTTGAGGTTGATATCAACAATAAACTACCTCAAATATATATGTTTGGTATTTCCTAACTGCAGCTTTTTTATTTCTTAGTACTTTCTCAGTACTTCTCTGTACCTGATACTAATATAACTGCAATGAGGTCAATATATCTGTCAGTATATCTCCCAACCAGATTTATTGGTCTACTTTAGCTCTATTAACTGTATCAATATGACTCGATTCTAACCTCTTACTCTGCTCCATAATTGCTTCGATTTGCTAGTTACTGTAGATAGAGAACAGAAATAGAAATAGAGAAATAAAAAACTGAAGTTACAACAAGGATGAGCGATAAGGTGTTCATCAGCGTCATGAGCCGTGAGCTTGCCCCACAGACACTAACAAACTTAAAGACCAGAGAGATGTATCCCTGTCATCAAAAATTTAATCTACACACCTATGTAAAGATGTGATGGAACTATATATTGATCTCAATCCACGCAAAAAAAAACTATAAGCTGTACAACAAACCAACCAGAGAAGGGATAAAAGTGATACAATAGGTGAACTACAGTTGCTCCTTTTGTTAAATGACGCCCTCTTTCACTGCTGGTTTTACCATATAATGGCTGCATCACCAAATAATGCCAACAGGATGTCCTGGTGCCTCAGTTGGCTGAGGCACAAACCATGAGACTCGGACATCCTGGGGTCAGATTCGGCAGTAATGTTAGCTATGTTATCTGCCGCTCTCAACAACAACCAACAAAAATGGAGAAAAAATTCGAATGCACAGCTGCTATGTTGTATTTGCTTTTGCTGCACCACCAATAGGGATCAGGGCTCTGCGTAGAGATGTTATCTGTCCCTGCTTGCCTACAGCTAGTATCACCTGAGGCCCCCTCAGCTGAACTGGTATCACTGGCCTAACCATGTGACACGTACAGCAAACAGCATATGGAAACAACACTGCTGGGACAACAACGCCAGGGGACACAGAGTGAGAAAACACTTTAGCACTGCTCAACTGTTCTACTGACGTTTACAGCAATGCAGTTACGCTCTGCTATCGTGTATATATACGTTTTATGCACTGCTAAGCCGAGCCACACAGGGCAAAGCTGAAGACACCTGGCTTATTCAGATATGATTAAAGGTGTCTTAGCGATATTAAAAACCACAGAGGAACTTAGCTGCGAGGAATGTAGGGAGAAATGTATGCAAAATATTTGTGTCAGGTGAAAATAACCTCTAAATAGTTGAGTTTCATGTTTAAATAGAGAATAATGAATCAGACGACCTACATTTAGGTACTGCTGTTGTCCAGTTGCCTTTAATTTAGTACATCATGATTTCCTTTGATCTATGTGCCTGACAACCTTCACCTATGAAGATCAAACAATTAAAAGTAAAGTATGCTTAGTTATTATTCTCTCACATTAAATTAGGTTAAACTTTTCTAAAAAATAAGAACAAAATATGAACATGCACCATAACCTTTCAACTGTGATTCCGAAACTGATTTTTGTTTTTATTGAGACAGAAACAGATGTTAAGTTATAGAATATGAGCCCTAAATAAGCATATAGACACATTGATGTCCATCCCCGTGTGTGCAACTAATGGAACATGCATATCTTTAATTACAGAGTGTAACAGAGGGAACATTATGCAGACCACAGCTACAAGGCTGTGATTAGTTCTGTTGTCATGCTGTTAGTCAGTGTGTAATGTGCAAGAGCAGCAGTCCCACGGGAAGGTCAGACAGTATGACACACTGAGACTCAGCAGGACAAGAGCGTTTTATACCAGAATGTATCTGAATCACAGCATTTAACCCTGGAGTCAGAGGTATAAACCTGAATATATATATATATATATATATATATATATATATATATATATATATATATATATATATGTATCATTTCTATTAAAAAAAAAACAACTTCAATACGGTAGCTGTTTGAATGTTACTTCAATCATTACTACACTACCTACACGTTGTTTCGTCATACGTTAAGCAACATTTACAATGTATAGTAATCCATTTTGCTAAAAGAATGATTGCTGCAGATAATATTCAGGTGTCGTAACAATACTTGCCATGCTATGCGGTAAGCCTTGTCTCAAATCTACAACAGGAATGGAAGGGATGAAAATAATCCCCTTTGTGTTTATATATAGGCTACACGACATTACGCATAGACAAGATTAAATGGATTTCACACGGAAATCCCTTCATTGGAAGTTCACACACTGAAACCCTGAAATGTAGACATCATATAGCACTGAGCTGCCTGTGAGAAAAAACTGTTTGTCTTGCATTATATCTATGCAACCCAGTGGTAAAATTATTATTATTAGTAATAGTAGTAGTAGTTGTAGTAGTAGTAGTAGGGAAACAGCACCGTATAGAACAGGTAATACCTAACATCTATGTCTTTGGGGTGGAAGGAATGCAATGCAACCCATGCAAACATGCAAGAACTAAACACAAACACAAACACAGAGAAGTGTTTCATCTTCTTGCTGCAAGTCAACTTTGCTAACCGACCACTGAGTCACGCTGAAACCTCCTCACTTCCACTGGCCGGAAGAAATTTTAAAATTACATCTGTAAATTCCTGTAAATACTTCTGCATTTTAACGAGACAGTAAATTTAAGAATGTCCTCTTTGTATTGCCTTTTTTTTTTACCAGCCACTTAGGAAGAAATTTGGTTTTCTCTCACCAGTGTGGAATTTTTGTCTTCACTTCCATTGGATTCATTAGTGTTAATAAGCTCTACACTTCTGCACCTCCACATGAGCTCTACACCCCACAAAAAAGACACCATGTAAGATCAATCAGCACAAAATACTAACTTAACATCAACACACTGAGCTATAGAGATACAAAACACTGACAGTTGCCATTTTGTAATACTGTTATCAACAATCAATAATCAACAAAAAAATATCCTCTTGCAATAAACATCTGCCCTCAAACAGCATCTCTTTCCTCTCTCTCTAGAAGACCGAACATTTACACATTTAGACATGAATTAAACATATTACCATTAAGCACTAACAAATAATATCAAGCTGGCAAAATAAAACCACTCTGCTAAACTATAACCTTTCAAGAAATGGCATTTGATCAGCTCTGTGCTCATCATACACAATCAAACCGTCTCTCACGTTCACTCACCACACATGCGTGCATATGTCTGCACACCGTCTGACTCCGGAGGGATGCTTTTGCCCGTGAATGTGTCCCTCCGCATGCACGAGCAGTGTGCAACTCAGTGCGTTTGCCTGTGTGCTTGAATACGGGGTGATCCTCAGCAGCGCACACTCTGGACTGAGAGCAGAGCCAACCTGGTGTGACATCTGTGAAGGCCGTGAGATAATCTACATGACACTGCCACTGATAGGAGTGAAGATATTGATTTAAAAAGCGGCAGCTCTAAAATTAGATTCCTATGGGTTTTGATTGGGCCAGTGGCATGCACCTCTGTGGTAATATAAGCTCTGGGCAGAGCTCTATGTAGTGATCAAAGATTTGATGATGGAACCTCCTACAACTCCAGAAGTCCTGACCAAAGTCATCCTTACAATGCCGGGGCTCTCATGGCCTGACCTCCTGTTCCCTTCCTCCCTCCGTCCTCTCTCCCTGTGATAACAGAGACATTCCTGAGTTCGTTCCCTGCCTTGCCGCAGGCCTCTCCCTTAATTCCAGTGGAGTGTGTGGAATGTTGGACTGGAGAGCCAAGCAGCCAGGCGGCTAGAGGCGAACAGACGAGAGGAAATGAACAACATTAATAAATCCAGGTCTGTTATGACTCCTGGTGCTTAAAGCACCTGGATGCCCACAGCAGGATGGCCTGGCATATACACGCATGCATACAGGCGCACACACTATCAGACACACACACAAGTGGGGAAGAACATCTGCCATACAATGTGCAAATCTGGAGCAAGCCTATCCATATGTAGCTGTGTAGCTGGATTAACTATGTAAGTGAAACAGAGAGCTGGATTACAGGCAATGATGGGATCTTTTGAACATGCAGCTCAGAAACAATCAGATCAATGTATTGCTTAGGATCTCAGCAATAAAATGTCAATCAACAGACAACACAGAGAAAAAAGATGTTTTACTTAGCAGTTTGAAATGATGTACAGCACTACTCTAGCTGCACAATTGGAAGTGTGAAGCTCTACTCTAGGCTCAGAGACTACTGTGATCTGTGGCCTAAGCTGCTCAAACAGAAAATCAGCAAAATTAGCAAATTCCAGACAGTCAGACGCTGGTCTGTTGGAGTCTGGTCAATTTCCTTGGACAACTACAAGGTGTATGTGAGAGAAAGAGAGAGACAGACAGACACAGAGCAGAGAGAAAAATAAAACTACGGGCCAGGTGAGTGGAGCACATGGGTGAATAAAATGAGAAGATAAACCATGAAAAGATCAAAGGGAAAAGAAAGTTATTTGGCAAATGCTATAATCTCAAATAGAGAGGGGAACACTCTGTTCTGGACGTTACAGTCAGGTGTAGAGTGATGGGCTGGCAAAAAAAAAAAAAAAAAAAAAAGATGAAGGGCAAAACATCAGAAAGAGTGATATACGGCACTGCAGCAGAGTCCGACTCGGAGCATAAATCTCCACCACTCCTCCGTGCTTCTGGAAATCAATTCTTTCCATTGGTTGCTGCTTTATTTATGGGTCACCATTAGGGATAAACCATCAGCAGCTATGATGACTGAGTTGCTGTTACAGAGAGGTGGAGCTTGGTGGGGCACGAGGGGTGTCAGCAATACATCCAGCTGCCTCCCTTGTGAATAAAATAAGTAACGACATTTAATGTTGCACAGTTTAATTTAAACTGCTGCCTGCAGGCGGGATATTAATCACCAACCTTTGAATTATTAGATCAAAATGTCTCCATGGTTTAAAAGTTTCGCTCTCATATCATTATCACTTTCATTTTTAAGCTTTTGATTTGGTGTCGAGGGAGTCAGAAGCAGGTGATGTTTCCTCCTCCGACTAGTTTTGCTCCTGACAAAGCCAATGACTGCCGGTGTGTGTTTGTGCCCACACGCATCAGTGTGCGTCTGGCTGCCAGTCTCACTGACAAGAATGTTGCTCCTCACGCAGAGAGGAGACGATCAAAAGCGACAACGTCACAGAGTTGTCACGTTCGCTGTGACTGTGCCAAACAGCGATGTGTTAGCGGTGCTGCGACCTCTCCCTCGACCTTCTCCAGCACCCTATCGGCACGTCTCCCTCTCCTGCCCAGTTCGTCTCTACCTGTTATTGCTGCCCACCTACTTGGCCCCTCGTCTGCCTGTCCGTCTGCCAGTCGGCTTCAGGACTGAGGAGGCCAGCCAGCTTTATTAAAAGAAAACAAGCAGAAGAAATAACCCGGGATGCAGGGATATGAGGACAGTTAATCTGCTGGCAACGTCACTGAGGCTCCCAGGGAGGCTTCCACTGAAAACAAGCCAGAAACATATATTGTCTTACTGAGCAGGACCCCTCTACAATGGTCACTGGTGAAAGCTGGGCGTGGACTCACCATAAAACACCACCTTTATTCTTTGCCGCCTGACTGACCTGCCTTCTTAACACGGGTGGCACCGGGCAGACTACATTCACTTTGTTTAAAGGAGGCAACAGAAAGGCAGAGAGAGGCCACGATCTATGGGCAGTAGAATAAAATAAAACAGGATAAAAGGAGTAGAGCATTGTTTTTGTCTGTCTTAGAGCTTTCTGGCAGGCTCCAAGGAAAGGCGCTGACCCATGGATGACAAAATCCCTATCACCTGACTGAGCAGTCATCCCCCGCTGCTCTCCTCTCTGCCCCCTCTCTTATTTTTAATGAAATATCTCCAGCTAAGCCTCGACACCACCTCATAAATACAAGCAGGCATGCTGGGGAGTTCATATCTTTCTTTCTGTGTCATCAACAGGAACAAGCACAAAACATCAGAACATTTTGTACCCATTGTCCACCGCTGTCTTCTTCACTTGCTCCCTGCACAAACCTCTCTTACGCTTTCATTTCAACGGGCCATGCTGATGTTTGGCTCCGACAAAAACATTCAGAATTAAACCAACCGTTTTGTTTATTTTAATGCTAAAAGCGGACTCATCCCCATCAGCTAGTAGATAAGACACAATGTTGAAATTGTAAGCAAGTATTTGGAACACTAACACTAAAGTGGAGATGAATCTGTGCCCATCTCTCTCTCTCTCTCTCTCTCTCTCTCTCTCTTTTTCACTCTGTCTCTCTGGTGCTACACAGATCTACCACTCTGCTCGACCATGAGATCCCCAGTGGGCCTTTCTGGAATGTCGATTTCAGTTAATTAAAATTTCTGGCATTGCCCACGAAGTCACAGAGGGAGCCACATTAGTACAGGCATCTGCAGAAGATCTGTTACAAGCTTTACTGTAAGTGAAAATACTTATTTGAATGAAGGGACAGCGGTAATGGACATAGATTAAAAGGTACATGGCTGAATTTTCAGTATATATCCAAAATACAGTGCACTGCAATCCAAGCTGCTTGTTTGACCAGCGGGACCAATTTGAGGTTTAGTGTCTTGCCCAAGGATTAGGGGACCTGCTTTGGCCCCTGAGCCATCACCACCCTCAGTTACACATGTGCAGGTGCAAGAAAAGGTTTCAAACATTAATAAGATGTATGTAAAAAGACACAAAGGCTGATGTGCAATCTAAAATATATCCACTTATTTTGAAGAGCAAAAGCATCATCTCCCACTCAGTTAAAATGGAGACCAGCGACGAGGAGGTCAGTGGTCTGCACATCTGCAGCTCTGAGCTCTTTAGTGGTGAAACTCTGCCCTCTGCAGGAAAAAAGCTCTCACTGACCAGGCAGGGTGAGTGGAGAGCAGCTTCAGTGCTCCTCCATTCCTTTTACTGTAGCACAAGTGCCATCAGCGGCCGCACAGGTGTACTGCATGTTAGAGAAAAAATACTGTAGCGGTTGTGTTGCATCTTGTACATAGTGGCTACAAAGTCAAAGATCAGGGCTAGCAGACAGACACTGAGGACAAAACTCCAGGTGTTAAAAAGCACAAAATTTACCTTTATCTTACCTTCATGATGGAAGAGTTCTACAGAGCCCCTACAAATATAAACATGAATAATCTGAAGCAACGACCCATGTCCGCTTAAACACATGTATTATAAATGTGCATCTAATTTACAGCTGGGTGTGACCTTTGACCCCAAAGGACCCAGAGGTCACTTGAAGTCCCCGTGCTGTGGAAGTCGATCAGCAAAGAATGCTGACTCATTTTCCTCAGAGAAACACATACACACACACACACACACACACACACACACACAGAGTCCTGACCTCACATACGCTCATTTAAATTCTGTGTGAGGCACTAGTTGCTGACTTAAAGTCTTATGAGGTCTTTGAAAAGGATATCTGAAATCGCCAGCAAAATGATGGATAGTTTACTTTCTGTAATCTCACTATTAGCATTAGCACAAGGGAATGTAGCTTCATCCTGTGTTTTTATTGCATAGCTACACTGTAGACAAAAGGTCGTACCTAAGGACAGACATCTCAGCTGACTCAGTCTTTGGGACAAAACTGTATCAAATGTATGTCAGTGTTGTAATCAGACCTGTTGTAATACACTGGTAAAGTTCAGATATGAATCCCAAACTGCAATCATTCATATAAATGTAGCCATTAATATCATGAACATATAAATATCTGAGCAAAAATAAGTGGTCAGTTTCTAGAAAATAGGTCCCAGTTACTCAGCAGCAACACAGGCCATCTCTGCCTCTGTTTAATGGACTTGGGCGGAGGGGCCATCAAAACTGTGAGCTGAGTACATCTCTCAGCAGGTAGCATCCTGAAATAGCAACCTTGATCCTAATGGTGCACAGCACAGCCCCTGGCTTCTGACGAATCCATCCTGAGAGCCCCCCTGTCCCCGAGCAAGCAGTCCTCCTGAGGCACGCACACACACAGACAGACACAGACACACGCATGCAATGACAGACAGAAAGACACACACACATATCCCCATGCACCCGTCGGCTCTGATTAACCCATTTCCTCTTTTTTTTTTCCCGCTCAGTTTTTCACTTGCTTTACTCCTCTCTGCAGACAGACACCACAAAGGCAGGTTGCAGGTTGGCATCATGACTTCCCCCGGGGGCGTCTCTCTTTACAAAGTTTCACGTTTCTGGTGGTCAATTTAGTTGAGAGGGAAAATAAAAGTCAAATGTGAAATGAGAGCCCCGGGAGGTGCCCGCATGGAGGGAAAGGTGCAGGAGAGAGATCTCTCTGTGCACCAGTAGCACTGAGGAGTCAGACGTTGTTGACAGAGAGCAACATGCACGGGCGATAAAATGAAGCACAGGGACGGAGGTGACATTATAGTCCTGCACTACCACTGGTGTGACGAAGACATTGAATGAGCAGGAGGTATATTCTGTTTGGAGTTGGTCATATTTCAAGATATTTTGAATACCTACTTTTTTCACTTTCATTATTTTTTGTTTGTTTTATTGCCTTTTTAAAAAAAAAAAAAAATCTGTCATGTTTTTTCACTTCTTTGTCCATACAAAAGTTTTTTTTTTATCAGTCTTAATTGTTTGGTCCTTATTTAGCTATGGGACATGCAGCCAGTTCACGTTTGAAAGGCAACATAAGTCGAAACAATTTAATTTATATCCTTGACCATATCGGACAGCAGCTTTATTCATCATAAAAAACTACAGAGCTGTAAATATTTTACTCTTTGTTAAATCTCATATCTTATATCAAACACTGAAGTGGAATCTTAAAAGCTGCTTCATGAGCTGCTGAGGATGAAGACTTTGAAATATGGTAACTATAATGTTTCATCAGACGATGGGAAGTGATTAGAACAGTGGAGCTACTGAAATGCACTTGATTAATGTGCTTGTCTAATGGGCGATAAAAATTTGGTAATATTTCTCAACAACGGGAGTTCAAGGAGTGGAGGGGGACGGGAAGATATAATAGCAATTTGTCTGAGTATCCCATATAAACTGGAATTTTCATGTCTTTCCCTAGCAGGGATTTCTATTTCCGTGTTTCCATGTTTGTATTCTAGGGACCATAAGATTCGTTGCTTATGTCACTGAAGGTGTATATTTTTATCAGCTAATGAAGGTATAATTGACACAGATGTTTGCCGTTCTGCTCCTTTAATGATCGTCAATTACAGCCTGGGGCTTGGGTATAAAGGTGCTGTGTTTTCATACTGTGAATTTAATGATTGTAAAGACAGATGTGCAACATAACCCCCCTCACTCCCAATATAAATGCTGAACTTTTTTTGTTCTTCAATAGTGAGTGATTAAAAGAACAGAATGTAGCTTAATAGTAATTTGTGACCATAATACTGTGGTTAAATGGTATGATGGTGAGTATTAAATAATAAGAATCGTGGGAAAAGCACAATATAAGCGCTCTTCTCGACTTCTCACCAGCAGATTCACTGAAATAAGAAATAAAAGCAGCCCTTTGACACGATCACACACTACAACCTGTTTTCTCTCCGTGTCCTCTCAACACAAAGAACCGCCCATTCACATTACTTTAACCTATGTGCATTATCACCCTAACCTCCCACACCCGGGGTAAAGTGATTGTGTTGCCATGGAAACAGAAGACGGAGGGCCTAAATTCTGAGCTGCTGGGAATCCATCCCATCTCGTTAGATGAGGCTGCTGCTACTGCTGCCACGTGGTACAAGATGAACGCTGAATTCATAAATTAAGTCTCCTCTTTCATAACCCAACACATCGTATGCATGAGAAGGGGTTTCCGTGACACACAGCACACAGCCAAAAATAAAATAAAAATAAAAAACACAAAAAGCCTGTGCTGTTGTACCGTGTGGGATGATTACAATGCCATTTAGCCTACCTCCAGACTACAAGGTGTTTGTAATTGCTTTTAAGTGCAATAAATTATTCACAGCAAAACATTTCAACACCGAGATGTGTGCTAGAAATGGAGCTGGGACCAAAACAGGGATGGATGTGAAAGCAAAGCTAAAGTTACATCAAAACACCAGAGCTACTGAAGGTCACTGAGGACACACTGCCAGTCACTGAGGCTGAAAATGACTGAATGTTTAATAAGAGAATTACATGTTATAAATAAAAGCTTATTTGGCATAAACACCTTTGGTAGCGTGCTGAGCAGAAGAGGAGCATTTGTATTTCTCTCTACAGTGCGTGCCACTGACAGCGCCGTCGGGTCAGCTGGTCTGATTTGATCAATAAAATTAATTCCACTGCTCCATTAAGTAAACATTGCAGGGCAAGTACAGTGCTTAATGTTATTTATTCAATATTGA
Organism: Pempheris klunzingeri; assembly: GCF_042242105.1. NCBI lineage: Eukaryota > Metazoa > Chordata > Actinopteri > Acropomatiformes > Pempheridae > Pempheris > Pempheris klunzingeri. The sequence continues at coordinate 13,351,519 of NC_092012.1, forward strand.
CAGTCAGGTACGTGTTGGTGAGCAAAATTAGTATTAATATACTGCAAACAAAGAACATGAAGGCGAGAACAATAGGTCATCTTTAACCAGCTGTAGCACATTAAATCAATTCCACAGGGCAGGATCGGGGAGGGGCTCGCGGCCACGGGAGCAAAACAACACCGACACTGCTACTTTTCTTCAATCAATCTTTTCATCATACTGCTCTCTTTTAATTTTCCGCCCCTCCATCCACCCCCTTGTTGATCCCATTCTTTCTTTTCTTATCCTATCTGCTCTTGGCCTCCAGTAATTCCTCCATGCCTCCTCCATCCTGCTCCTCCTCTGTCCCCGTTTGAGAAATGCTGACCTGCAGACTCCCTAATGCGACCAATCAATATCACACAGAGGACAGCAGACCGCCGGACATACTAATATGAAGACACACTTCCTGCAATGTATGCAGCCAGGCATCCCTGCAGCCAATATCTTTCTATCTCACCCACACACACACACACACAGCATGCACGCACACACCCTATAAACCAAGAGTGATTGATTAATTTAATCTAATTTCATGTGAACTGTTCCATATGACCCTCTGTAAAATAGGGCCTTCTCACTTACAGGCTGCTGCTGCTGTGGATGTCATAGATCATTGCTTCATCTATCTATAGAACCAACATTGATCCTGCCTGCCCTTCCTGCCTGACATTACAGATGCATAGGACCGGGGGATGAGCTAGTATGAGGGGCAGGGAGCTTGTCATTATGCAGAGGGCTTCGTGTCTTTAAACAGCTAATGAATCACTGCGATCAAAATCAAAGCCAAAGGGAACCTGAAAGTTATAGCCTATAGATTTGCTGCTGGTTAATGGAAGCCATTAATAAGGGGCTTCACCGACTGAAGTCCCAGAAAAGTGATCATAAGCTGAAAAAGTACCAGACAAGTACACAGAGGAATGTCAACCATGGCCTTTAGTTCATCCTGTGACTGCCACACTTCTATGTAACTTTGTAAATTTGCCTCTCCACTTACCATCATCATCATCATCATTATCAGTAGAATAGACAGTAATTGAAGAAATATCAAGGTTGTTTATCTAAGTAAAAGTATAACAATGCAAAAACGTTAACAGCAAATTCTGCCTTAAGTATCAAAAGTAAAGGTGTAGCAGAATGACTACTGTCAGCTTTATATAATTATATATTATATCATTAGACAGTTTTAATGATGATTTACTGCAAATACTGCTACAGTTAAACGTGTAAAAATGCATCATATTTCTATAAACTGATCATACACTATGACTATAACAAAGTAAACAGTAACTACTGCTGTCCGATAAATGTAATGGAATAAAAAGTACCATATTTCCCTCTGAAATGTAGTGAAGAAATATACAATATATAAATGGGACTACTCAAGTAAGGACCAAGTCCTGCAGGCGCATTGCCTGAGTGAACGCACTCAATTACTTTCCACCAATAGTAAAAGCAGGAGCAGCAGCATCGCTAGTTGTAGTAGTGGATAGAGTTTATTTAAAATGTATTATAACTAGAAGTCTGACATGAGGTTTTGTTTTGCAGCAAAACTGTAACTGAAAATATAACAATACACAGCAATGAATCTACTAATCTGCTAATATTTATTATGATAAAGATGGTGGAAACAGAATTTCTTTAATATTATCTAATTATCTTATAAAATCTAATGTTGTTTCATATACTCTACATAACTTATACATGCACCTCCCAGTGTACTAACAATATTTCTTTCATATGTTGCACATTCCTATGATTTATCGTGCTGACAAATGAAAAGGACTCCATTATAATTTAATAGATATTCTATATGCAGATATGCAACCCCACAATGCCCTCACGCACACCTACCATCACACACATCTCTCTCACTGACAGTCTGCTCTTTTTTTTTTTTTTTTACTTTGATGTGGGATTGTTTTTTCCTCACTGGAACTGCTGTGATTATTAAATCAATAGTGAAAACATACATATAGATCATACAAAACATGCCTGTCTTTTGATCTGTGCAACACTGTTTGATATAGGGTAAATGCAGGAGTGCTTACGCTCGAGGCAGGTAAAGCTGTGGTCTCAGCATGAAGTCAGGTGTTGCCTGCCGACTTTGTGTGCAGTTTTCTCTTCATTGCATCATATACCTACAGATGTTATATCCACAGCCTCACTGTGAGTGCGTGTGTGTGTGTGTGTGTGTGCAAATGTGTGTGTTTATCTGTGTGTGCATGAACATTAATAACATCCTACAACCAAGACACCTGACTGCTTTAGAAGTTCAGCCTCACACGACACACACACACACACACACACACACACACAGATGCAGGTGTATTCATACTCTCTATTTAATGGGGTAACATGACTGAAATGGGATCAAACAGAGGAACTAACTTCTGCTCATGGCCGGTGTCTGGTGTTAATTTCCCACACTGAGATGAGTATGATCATCCTAGAAGTTTAACCACTGTTGCTGCTGATACACCACATCCGATCCAACACACACGTACACGTAGTGCAGGCGCAGGCGAAATCAGGTGAAATAAATGACTTGTATGTGGAATGCAATTTTGTCCTGTTGTGCCTCGAGAACAAGGTATGTGTGTGAGTGAGTTATAAGGTGTCTGCGAAGCCTCCCGTCTATCCAGGGAAAATATATTCATCTAATCTGAGCATCCTGCACCCTGCTGTCAAGCCATTCTCTCATCTCTCATACAACCGATCCATGTCATAACCTCCGCTCCTCCCTAACATTCATCACTCCATTTCGTAATCTCTCTTTTCCACTCTCTCTGTCAGTTAGCGTTTGAGTGTTTGCCCTCTCCGCTCTGCACCCATCAGCCCAGCAGAGAACTGAGAGGTCTGCCTGTTCAGTGTCCACCGGCAATGTCTGCTGGAGGACCACAATACACTCAAAAAGTCTGGAAGCTGGGTGCGGAAATAGGTACAGCAAATGTGACTCAGCTCAGAAATAACATTACGTTGCTTTTCTGAAACAGATTTTTGGTAGTTTGTTATTTACAAGAAGGTTTCATGAGTAGAAATGATTTAAATGGACACCTGCCATTCAATTACATGGATCTATGTGTTTCAAAGTCCATAAGGTTGAGCTCTACATATGGTGCTGGCTATTTGCTGTTATGCTTAAATTTCTCTATCTTCAGAGTGTAATCATATTTCAAACACACACACATAAAGAATGATGAATTTCTACACCAAATTCATTCACAAATTGATGTTTTAAAACAAAGTGATGTTTTAAAAAAGTGAATATATATATGTGTGTGTGTGTGTGTGTTTTTAATAAAAATGGATATTTGAATCTGTATACAATGCATTGATTCTACTTACTTAAGTAAAATGTATAACAAATATGTATAAATATGCATTTTCTATGTATGCCTGTGTGTGCACGCACATATATGTACTGTATGTGCATATACCAATAGCATGTTTGTGTATATGTGAGTGAGAGAGGATATGAACATGCAGAGGACTCTGTGTGTGTGTGTGTGTGTGTGTGTGTGTGTGTGTGTGTGTTTGTGTGTGTGTGTATGATGATCCTATCATGTCCCTACAAGGTTCCTGTACTCATCAGCTGTTCTACTGTCTAGTGTTTCCTCATCATCGTCATCACTACTCCTCAATTTCTGAAGTATCTCCAGAAAACATTATGCATGTGTGTGTGCATGTGTGTGTGAGGCTGTGTGCAAGTGAAAAAATGTACTACGGATTTTTCCTACGGAGACACTGTACACATAGACACAATACATAGATGTACAGTACATGTGTGTGAATACATGCATAGATTAGTAGTGATGCTGTGGTGCAGGCATGTATAAATCTATCTGTGAATAAATCTGTGTATCCTGAAATATACACATACCTGTATATCATGTTTATTTTTATTACTTTCCAGCCCATAGATAGGGGTGGTGGGGTAAGTGGGAGGGTTTTATAGATTGGGTTGATTGGTGGGATGGGTTGGGAAAATAGGAAAGAGAAATATTCGTGGGATAATATGGGAAGTATGCCAAATCAGCATCCAAGATGGGTGGTCTATATGTATATGACCTGACCGAGCCAAGCCAAGCAATTCTTGCACTGATTCAGATTCAGACTTTTAGTTTGTGATCACAGTAATGCCCGAAGAGTAAAAATAGAGAGTAGCATCAGCTCCCTGTTGAAACAGTTTTAAATAACTTCCCATTGGATCGCTTTTTAGCAGTTCACTAAAGTTCATTAAACAATGCTAGTTTAGTGAAATAATCTTGGCCTAACTAACATACTTTTCTGAACCCAAACTTAATTGTGTAGTTTTGGTGCCTAAACCTAACCAACCAGCCACCACTTCACAACATTAATCATGTGTTTATTATTGTTACCATGACAGCAAAGGTATGTCGCTGGCACTCTCCATTGGTCATTTAAGACATAAAATTTTTTAGCGGTTTCCATGGTGCTGGCATATAATTTTAACACAATATGTGCTGCTGCCACCATGTAATTTAGTTTCAGAGGTTTTGGTCATTTCATGTTTCTCTGTTAGTTCCTTCAAGACTCAACAATCTAGTGCGGTTTTATATAATGGGTGGGGTTTGCAAGCCACAACTGATTGGATGATGATATGCCTAAAAGTAGTCCATTTAATAAAAACTACAATTACCAAGAAGTGGAGAGTCGACCACTAGGGGGCACACTGATGTGCCGCATGCTGCCAAGCATTGAAATGCTATTATTTATTTCTACCTGCCTGTCCATTGCTGCTTCATGTATGTTCTGAAAAAGGTTTGATAGATCAAAGGCGCAGAAATAAAGTAATAGATCCAAGTGTGCGGAAACCTCCTTTATTAGGTAACTACAAATACAGCACTTCTTTCTGTAAAACTGTGTAAAACCCTCACTTGAAACCCTTTTTATTCTCCTCTTATTTGGACAGATGGTGAGATCAATTGGAAATCAAACCAGACCTGAGCAATCAGACGCAGAGCTGTGCCACATAGATCTCACCAAAACAGTGTGTACTTTCAGCTCAAGGACTTCAAATATCAGATCACACTTCACTCTTCACAGCAACACACATGCACACACAAGAACGCGCACAAGCTCGCACAAACGCGCACACACACACACACATCTGTCCGGTGACATTGTTGAACGGAATCAATCCTTTGCTCCACAGTGAAGTGCACATTGGCAGCTACTTTGCATCAGAAGACAAATAGAGGAGCCATCGGTCTGTACTGAATAAATAATAGCTCAAATCCCAGGTGAGTTCATTCACTTTCGCCCCACACTTTACAGATTCTCTTCGACAGAGCCTTTACTCAGTTGTTTTTAATCACATAAAAATAGCTGCCAGAGAAAGGCAGAAAACACTGCATCATAAAGCAGATCATTTCTTCCATCTAATATTCATGCTTCAGACTTTCACTCATGGGCGCCCTGTGATGGTCCACAGCAGAGCAAGAGAATGGGAGCTAATGTATTTGTGTAACATGCTCTGAGCATCCGATACTGTGGCATGAAAGTGAGAGCTCACCGAGATGAAATGGACACCGAGGCCTTTTTTAGTCTGAGTCTTCGATATTCTTGGCGGAAAAGGGGAGGCGTAGCGGAGAATCAATGTTTGCGAGAATGCAAACTTTGAACTTAGATGAATATTGTATAGGAGAAAATAGGCTGTACATGGACAGTATTGAAAGCACTTTAGCTGTATCATGTTCGAGAGAGAGAGAGAGAGAGAAAGGATGACAAGATTGTAAATGGGGAGGTGTACTTCAGAAGCAACTCACAGGTTCTTTTAAGGCTGTGTTTGAAGACTACCCTTGCTGATGGATGGTCTTTAAAGATAAAACTGTGAAGCATCACCACGGCTCTGACTCTTTGTCCGACTCTGGCTTGTCTACAGTGATGCCTGAAATAGTAGTCACATCAGTGTGTGATCTGCTCGCTGGCAGATTAGAAAAAGTAAGGCTTGTTCTGGAGGAGATAACAAATACAGACGCGATGGCATACACATGTCCATGATTATTCAAGTCTGAAAGGACAAAATCATGTTTCATTTTTACTAATAGCGACACAAATTACTGTTTTGAATGTTAAAAAATGCAAACAACTGATGTTTTATTTATAACTTACATCCTCAACAGTATTTGAGAAACTTCAGGGGCTGACAGCTTCAGTTGCCGACTGTTTCACCAGCGACAATGATAATTGTTGTTTGACATTTTAACTTGTCATAGTAAAACAAAGATAGTACTAATAATGTTGACAAAGGTGCTGTTCAAGTGTCCCAGAAAACAACAATGTGACAGTGAGCCAGCAGGCTCAACATCAGGAAATTCAGACGTTATTGTTATCATTTACACCCGTGCTTTTCCTGCTGTAACATGTTAAAATGAAACATGAAATTAGTTATTTTCCCTAATCCTAAACAAGTCGAAGCAAAGTAAGTTAGCGTTTATGCCTCAGACATAAACATCTTAAAAGCCCCATAAAATTTCTCTCAGCTCTTCAGCAATTCTCTATGACGTTAAATATTCTCAAGTAAATAAGCAAAAATTGAAGTTACATTTGCGAAACAGAAACCCCGTTGTCATTCATCAGGACTGTGTGGTCTGATCAGATGGGCTGACAAGGCCGGTAACATAAGCTAACGAATGTCTTTATTTTTTTATTTTGATTTGGCCTTTTCCCCACTGAGCCCTGCCCACTTCAAACCAGTGAGAGGGGCCCAGACAAAAAGAGTACAAACAGGAATCTCTCATGTGAATTAACCAGAAGTGTTCTAACTTTGAGTGATCATGTACAGCACCATCACATAGAAAAAAAAGCTGACTGACAAAATGTGTTTTACAACACTTAGACCACATCTGCAGACCTGGATTTTGATTTATAGAAAATACTAACATTTGAAAATCACAATATTGGTCATAACAAATCACAACAAGATGTTTTCCTCAAAGCATTCAGCCATATTTTTACCCCAGCAACAGGGTTGCTATAGTTGGACAACGCATCTCCCTCTCGACCCAAAGTGCATCATGACTGCTACAAGTTTTTGTAGATGACATAACAACAAAGTCACATCTAACTTTCATTCACCATCTGCTCCTTCAGATCCAGTACAACCCACCTCTGCTCTTACTTCAATCAAGTCTACAAAGGTAGCAAAAAGAAAACCCTCTCTGATTTAGGTCAGACGGATCACTGCCAAGTATTATGCAGCAGAGCACTCAAGGTTGCTTTAAAAAATCTATGAGATATTTTCGCCTCTGTCTCAAAATTAGAACCTGACAGGAAACTTCATGCCAGCAGTCAATCAAACTGACAAACTCGGTCAAACAGGCGTCTATGTGTGTGTGTGTGTGTGTGTGTGTGTGTTGCATCATTCAGGTTGGCCATGCTGTGCTGTGTCATCCCTGAGCACGTCCCTCACCTCCACCCGCCGACTTCCTCTGCTCACCTTCAACCCTCCTTTGAATCAATAATGGATTCACTTGTGTGAACTCCAAATGCTGCCTCTCTTAAACGTAATTATAAGGAGTCCCGCTCCTGCTCCGACGACTGCGGAGGGGAAGAGTAATGACTCTTTAGACGGGCACGCCAGGCAGCTCCCAATTAAGGCCATCTAAAATACTGAACACCCAATGAGCACGCACACAAACACACACACACACACACACACATTTAAACACGCATACACACTGCAGACTGTCAACATGGAGAGGAAGGACGGGGGCAGACGAGGAAACATCACACTGTGAACATTTATTAAAGCAGACATCTACAGCGGGTGAAGACATAAAGAAAGTAGTAGGAGGGAGAGGGAGATATTCAGTAATGCTGTGCAGGAGGGAGATTTATCTGTATCTGTGTGTCCACTCTGGGCTCATGCCACAAAAAAAAAAAACAGCCTTACCAAGCATGCATTAGTAGCAGGTTGGCATGCTTTTACATTATAAACCTTTGGTCGGTTTCCCAAAAGCCACATCGCTCATGAACACGCACACACAGGTACGCACACAAGCACACACGCGCAAGTACGCGCGAGTTGACCGGTGGAGGGAGTGGGCCAAACGCAGTTCTCAGCTCAATGGACAATCCCAGAGTTAGGAAGGGTTTTTAGGTCCAAGCAGCTTACTCAATCATTTATCAGATTAATACTTTTCATGAGAATAAACCAGTCACAGAGAGAGACATATGGAATGTGTTAAACTGTGCTCATCTGAAAATCAAAGGAATATTGCATAACCAAAGGCTATCCTGTGTGTGGTTGTCTGTGTGTGTGTGTGTGTGTGTGTGTGCATATTAGTGCTGTAGCATGTGATAATGCTAAATCTGAATGAAACCATTAGGAGAAAAAAATGTGTTTGGACTTCTCGGACATTTATTCTCCCTTGAAATCACAGTAACTGTAATTTGGTGAATCTAATCACAGCTTATATTTAATGCAGGACTACAAAATATTATCGCTGAAGGAATACAAAAAAAAAAAAACCCAATGCTATTTGCCTTGGATCGGGGGAATATATAAGGATGTTTTTCCACTATTTTTGGACATGTTGTAGGCAAAATGATTATTAAATTGAGAAAATAATCATGACGATGATAGTACTTAGTTGCAGCCTTAGTATCTAGCACTCAGTTCTGTGTGTGGACTTCTTAAGCTGCTGTGATCAAGTGGTGAGTGAGCCTTACATTGGAGTCGAGCAAGTCGATGCTGTCCAGGCTCTTGCTGCGGTGAATGCGGCCTTTGATGCGACGCAGAGAGGGTTTACCCTGGCTCATGGGCAACGAGAGGGTGGAGGTGGCAGGCATTGCCATAGCACCAGCGCCACCGGTAGCACCTATAGGCCCATCTGAACACCCGGGAGCACCTGAGGGGGATGTTTCTCCATCTGGCGGGGTCACCCTGCAACAGAAAAGACAGAGGAACAAAGATGTGTATTAGAAATGATGTGGGCGCAAAACTTTTGGTCGGCAAAGCAGAACAATACATGATGATCTCAGTGATGGCAACATTAAACACCTTTGATTTCTTCTTTTTTTCTTTCATTCTTTGCCACAGCCATACTTTCCCTGTCTGAAGCCACTCACATGCACTCTTGATAACTGTTAATGACATGACAGTAATGACCGATCGTAGAAACATATCCAACACTTCCGGATAAGTCTCAAACTCTCTGAATGTTTCTGATGCTGTATAGCTTGTGGGCTCAACAAGTTGACGTAACCACATCCATTAAATACCACATGATTCACAACGACCATGTTTTCTCTGAAGAGCAATCTACACTGCACACACTGCTAGCAGGCACTGCTGCATATCTGAGGAAAAACATAAAGATGCCTGGAGGATTAAAGTGACATAACTTTCCTCTTGCCATCTTTACTTTTTAAAGGACATTCTCTCCTGTTGGCTGTAGTGGCATTCAAGCAAGTGTGAATAATTGGGCTGAATGTCAGCGGGTAGCCTGCAGATGGAGACTAGGTATGGAGCATCCACTTGTCTTCTATTATTAAGCCACAATGAAGCTGCTTTGCTTCTTACCGTATATGTGCGGCTGCAAAGGGAGGGAATTTCTAAGGTAACATGAGATAAAATACTAGGAAAAATTATCACAATTTGTAATTCTGACAATTTTCAACCTTGCCTAGCTAATAAAATACAATAAATGGGCCAAAGTTATTTCAAAGTTATACAACAAGGGGAGTTACAAGGGGATACATACTACAACATACAACAGACACTGTATGATGAGTGTGCGCATAATTGTCTTCAACAACAGACTTTTCAAGCAAGAATTCCAAACATTTGCAGGTGTCAGCTTCTTAAATGTGAGGATTTTATGTTTTTTTCACTTTTACATTGTTATAAATTGAATATCATCTAATTCCTAACATTTAATGGAGGAAAATGATTAATAAATTAAAATAATCTTCAGATTAATCATTAATGACAATTATCATTGGTAGCCAGCTAAGCTCTGCAAAGCGTTCATACTTACATATACACAGCGCGAAGCCTTCGAAAGAGAAGATGGATAGACTATATTTTGTATTTGAGATGTATCATGATGACAAGTCATCAGTCAGTTCAAAGGCTTGTACAGAAGTATTAGACAGTGTTAGAGTTGACGGCACACGACAGTCTTCAGCAAAAAAGATAAACCTCCTGACAGCCCGTCAGTCTCCCTGGGCACGGACAGGGCTGGAACATATTCACAGGTTTGAAAGATCTCAGACATTTTCATTCAAAGACGTTTAACTCAACATTGACCATAAAAACCCAGAGTTTAAAAACGATGGATCTGCCGTATTCAACATGTGGCTCCATCACAAAAACAATCAGAAAACGTCACTAGCTGCTGTGATAGGCATGACTGACTGCAGAGTGGCTCCTCTCAAATGCAGGGCTCAAATTTCCAAAACATATTCAGAACGTGCTCATTTTCATGCTGTTTATTTGCGACATGCTGTATATCAAAAGACCTTAATGCTCATAATTTTGTTTCATGTGGTTCCAAACAAGGGTGTTCTGAAGCTAATTGAGTGCTACTCAACCAGAAGATTTTTTTTTGTGTGTGTTAAAAAAAACAGTGAAAGTCTTTGATAACCTCTTGAGCAACAGTCAGGCTCTAAACAATAGTTCAAAATATTTTATACATGTACCTATAAAAGTATAAATAGATGCAGGCTCTTAGTTACAGTCCAACAGTACTTAATAATTTAATACCAAATTAATGCCTTTCAATCTTCTCTTCGATCTTCTGCTGTGACCAGTGCACAATGCCCTCACGTGTTTTTTTACAAACAATCAGGACACAAACAGAGAATCTGTGGCTGTAATCCCAGTGTTCCCAGAAGCAGCAGCTTATCAACCTCTTTGGCTTTTAACAACACATGGACAGTATCTTTGTGGCTTAAAGGAGGCACTTTGCAACCTGTAGGCCACTCACTGATAATCCTATACTAATAGCTACCATCACTGAAGAGAAATGAGAGAAACAAAAACTATTTGGCTGCAGAACTTTATACATCAGTGCTTCATTTACACTGTATTTAAAGTTAAAATGAAAACAAGGCTTATTTACCTTTGGTATAAGTCCATAATACAATTTTTACATGTCGTTTCAAGACAAAAAAGACTTGTTGTGATGGCACTTTTACATTCACTGCTATTTGTCCTGCTCACTTTTTTAATTGTACTAGATGCCACACAGAGTTGCAAAAAAAAAAGTAGAAAGACAGAAACACAGAGGTTTGTTGATTTAAAGTCTGGTGTAAACATCAAAGTACAAATAATAAAACTATACACAGACACCAGAAGGAGCAGAAGCATGACTGCTCACTTGCTGCTGGGCTATGAATGATTTATCATCAGTGATGCTGCAGGATTTTAGGAAGATATATTGAGCCAAGCAAGCCAGTGGATTAGCCACGGCCTGGCTGTCTGTGTAGACAGACGCTAGTTTCACTTTTCACTGCCTCTGGAGAAATATGGAGAAACTCACAAACAGGCCGGAGTGCACTCACAATGCATACCCAAAGTGACCCCTTCAGTGCAAACAACAGACAATGCCGGCATCGTACAGCACAAAAATAAAGAAATAACAAGATACATTAGGCACTGACTGCAACGAGAGGTGAAGTTTATGAATATTACATGAGACTTCAGCCCAAAATAGAGAATCTCCCTCTTGCCCTGGATTTATGAGGTCAATGGCAAAGCTTTACAAATTACCTCATCCCAGAATCCCAGCAATGTGTAAATGTTATTGATAGATAGCCTAATTGATGTTGTGATAATGTGATGAAGTATGTTGTTCAATTATAATATGGTTGCATATAAAAGCACAATTAAATCAAAGTATATAACCTTAATGCATTTATTAAAAAACATCTAAGAAATTTTCAAAAAATAAAAAAAATGCATTTGTCGCAACACATTAGATCACATTAGGAGAGCATCGTTAAAATATTATGAATGATGATTTTTAACCTTCGAACCAACATTGGCAAAACAATCTCAGCACAACATCCATTTAGTCGCTGATCTGGAAGTTTCAACCATATAACATGCACTTAATCAGCAGTTGGACTTTGCCCAGTTGTCACTGAGGTGGAAATATTTAAATTTCCATTTTTTTGTCAGAGGGCTCTCCAAACTAAGGTTCAAAAGATGAAGATTGTGTGATGTGATCAAAACAGCTAGCAAATTAGTGTTAAGTTGATACTGAACCTCCGTAATTCCATGGCAACTGAGCAAACTCCGTCTGACGATGAAGATCATGTTATGTGATTGAAAGCTCCACAACAGCCACTACATGGAAATTGTTTTCCCATCATTAAAGGTGGTTTCAGACAGCGAGCGGGTTCATGATGTTTCAACTTTTTCCAACTTCTCACCACAGCTTGTTGAGTCACCATGACAACCACAGCAATCAGTGAGTTGTTCCCTGAGTTGCCACTTCAGACAGATCAATGAAGAGAAACACAAGTGGAACAGCATCAGCCTCAAAGTCTGAGAGTCTGGTCTGGGACGATTAACATTTATGATGGTAGTTAGCAAAACCTGCTATATTGCATGTGTCATATTGCCAACCATTTCCTCTATCTAGCTGCGTGACATGATTGTACCAGGCCTACATGGACAGCAGCAGTCTGGGGGGAACAGGCTGGTAGGATCAGAGGGAGCCATGGTTGTGCCCTGCTGTTGCTGATTCAAAATACAGAACAATGATGTTAGTGGCGCAGCCACAGTGGCAACTGATTACTATCTGAAAACACAATAAACACATGAAAAGAATACAGGATGTGCAGTATATGGTCAGTATTCTGCAGCTATGGTTCATCAAACAATAACAGAAATATCTAAGAATGTTATATTAGTCTCATATTAGGGTGTAAAATTATAATCCTACTTCCACGTAGAATTATTTTGTCTTCAAAGTCAAAAATTAACCTTCATGCTCATATTTCCCATCCTATACTCTAATGTGTATATACTATTACACCCAAGCAGGTTTAAATATCATTAGTCACCTACAGAATGGGTTATATTCAATATTTGATAACATGCGTTTAAATCGAAATCTGTAAAATACTTTTTGTATATCTGTCAGACACCAGTTTCACTAGTCTGTTTTCAAGAGGCTGTGGGTTTTGGGGGGTGGGTGGGGGGCAACATCCTCCTGTTGCCTCAGAGGTATTATGTTATGACAGATCTTCACATGGAGGGCACACTTGGAACAATTGGTTCCGCTTGGAGAGGACCACAGGGACAAAAGCAGGTGTGTTTTATCCCTATCCTGACACTTCTTGCCATGCAGCAAGGCTCCCAGTCACACACACACACACACACACACACACACACACACACACACACATATATATATATATATATATATATATATATATATATATATACACCAGACAGACATGATCTCGCCTGTGCTCCTCTGCTCAGGTGGCTCCAGCTAGAGAAAAAGACCTTACTATGATGTTTCTTCAACTGCTTTTATATCATGTCTAATCACAACAGACAATGTTAAACAGAGTTCTGATGGGACGCCTTTCGATCCTGGGATTTGCCTGTGTGTATACCTTCCAGTTCATCGGACGACAGTGGTGCATCCAAAATAGCTTCACTGACTCTTCTTCTTTCCATTTATATTCTCAGACCTTTTCAAAGAAGCTTTTACCCAGCCAGCATGTTAGTCATTTGTTTTACCTTCCGTGTGTGCTCACTCACTAAGCAGGACCACTGCTGCACAGGTGGGGCAAAAGAAAAGTTAGAGCGAAGAGAGAAAGAAGCAGAAACTAAGAGACAGGTGAACAAAGCATGAAGGAGTGTGGGGCTGCGAGGCAGAGTTGAAAGACAAGGGGCCGAAGGACAAAAGGCGAAAGACCATAATGCAAAGGGACAAAGGACAGAGGGACGTTGTCAGCGTATGGCTCAGAGGTCACCCTGACTGCTTCGTAATGCCTGACTGTTCAGCTGGAAGTGATGCCAGCCGATGAACATGCATCATTCTGCTCATGGCTCCCCTCCTATTTTAGGGGACAAGTGGTGACAAGAGGTGTATGACACATCCTACTTGATCTAGACCTCAATGACACTCCCTAACCGAAGAATAAAACAAATGATGGATATGGAAATGTTGGCTGGCTAAAAAAATCCTTGAAAACATTAGAGGAGAAAGAAAAAAAAACAAGGAAGGGAACATTGGAGGAACACTGAAGCTTTTCATCTACTAGCTGGAGTCTGTAAGCCCTTTGAAAAGCCACCTGGGCAGACGAGGATGCGACTGAAAATCTGTGGCGAGATCAAGAATCTGATTAGGCCAGACAGGCCTGACAGATGGACGGACCAGATTAGGCATATAGACATGTATCAAACAAGGCGGGACAACGCTCATGTCCGAGTGCTGTCTGACCCCTGTGGAGAGGAGGGTGACGGGCAGGTCAACGGCTGGTTTCAAACAGCAAGGCTGCTCCCATGTGCATAACAGACATCAACACAAACTCAACTTCGGGGCACATTAAAATTCACTGTACGAGCAGAGATCTGAGGACGAGTTGGGCTAAAGCAAAAGTGGACAGTGGCCTGAAAGGCTGCCCTACCAACCTCATGCACCATCCCACCAACCATACGCATGTTTTCCACATTCCGCTTGTGGATTTGCACAAATTACTGACAGGGGCAAGTCCTAAAAGATAATAATAATATATAAGCAAACACAGAAAGAAGTGTCAGTAGTTATGATCTTCGGTAGCTTAGCTGTTAGTGTGACTCCATGTATTTCTTGAAAATGCCCACTTATGTTAACTGTACAGACGAAGCATGTAGTTATACCAAATGAACTGAATAAGAATGATCAAAGACTAGTTCACTAGTGAGGTGGGGGCCATCTGAGGTCATAATGGTCCTTGTAAAATATTCTCCCAGGGAAATATAGATCAGGTTATGATTAATAAAGTAAATACAGCAAAATATGAATTATTTACAAATGTTTTTCCTTTGTATGAATAGTTCTAGCATTAGCCAACAACACTATCTGTTGGGTTTAGTAGATCGATGAAAGCAAAGTTGCTTGAGATGGAAGGTTAAATATTAACATGGAGAATTCCTGTAAGCTAATTTCTTTAAATACAACAAGGTTTAACTTAAAACTGCTCTTCTTTCAACTTATGCAATACAACCTGAATATAAAGGCTCTAAAATGCGCTCAAGAAGCAACAACCAATTAATTTTATGTTCAAAAACACCCATATTTAGGGGAAGGAGATGTTTCGTTGTTTTTTTTGGGTTTGATTTTCAACAACATGGTAAAGCTTTTGATGACAGATCTTACACAGAAGATGGAAAACCAGTCAAATGGAATATTACATAATGGCCAACAGTAATATGTGATTTGTAGTTAATAGGCTTAAGCTTTTAGGTCTTGTAATATATCCCAGTGTGGTCATGTTTGCAACATCGTTTAGTCATAAATCATTTAATTAGTTAGTCTGTTTACGTCCTATTGG
Organism: Pempheris klunzingeri; assembly: GCF_042242105.1. NCBI lineage: Eukaryota > Metazoa > Chordata > Actinopteri > Acropomatiformes > Pempheridae > Pempheris > Pempheris klunzingeri. The sequence continues at coordinate 13,367,074 of NC_092012.1, forward strand.
AACAGAGGACATAATGAAAGAGGGATAATCACTAAGGGCCACTTTTTAATTTTCAGACATTCTCAAACTATACTACAGTGTAGTGTTGTTACATCATATTATGAAAAATGAAATGCCTCAATTATATAACATTAGAAAATATTGATGTTGACAGACAGACATAAATCTACCAAGCGGAGGGAAAGAAAGAAAAGAATAAATTGGGATCTCTGTCAGACAAAAGTGGATCCCCTCTGCTGTGTCCTTCTCTATTTGTGGGACGGCAGTGATGGATTCCATCTTGTCAGCCCCCTGTGAGCCATCGTGACAGTCGAGAGTCACCAGAGGCCGAGAACGTGTGACTCACAGATTCTAAAAGTCATTGCTGCTCCGTCTCTGACTCTGACTGGAGACGATGAGTCTCTGATAGGCCTCTGTTACCATCACTGCCGCCAACTGGCTCTTTAAGCAGCCATTACCAGACCCTTAGTTAGGCTCGCCATTACGTGACTCCAGACCTGCGCTGTGCAACATCTGGAGTCAGACTCAAGGAGGATGCAGCCAATTATGGCTCCATATCATTCCAAATATTTCATTACCGACACTACTACAATATAATTTTATAGTTGAAGTTTTTGTAAAAATGCCAAACTTCTTTCCTTTTTTTACCACACTCTGAGCTATATAAACATGCCTGAAAAAATATAATGTAAACTAATTTTCTTATTATGAAATATCTCCTCACATAATAAGCAAATAACTAAACATCTTATAAATGATTTCTGCCAACTTTGATACTTGACAGGTGTCAGTACTACAACACATTTGGTCATTAACCAACCCCTCTCTACAGTGGTTATGAGTCTGATACAGTGTAATTACGATTGTCAGTGTGAGACAATGACTTGACATTTGTCCCCCAAAAATGTTCAGCATTCTGTGTTTGGCAAGTTTTCTATCGTTGTTTTCCGTCTCCCCAATCATGCTAGCCGAGCCACTGTAGTGTCTAAAATACACTCGTATATCATTTGTACACATCACATGTAGATTTCTCAGTAAATTATAGCAACACTGAACCAAGTGTACTGGACAGAAATTGATTTAATTGATTCAATTTAATTGAAGTTGGATGCTAACTATTTCATGACATCATGCACCAAACTTGTGTGCAGCATTTAGTAAATAAACCCGAGCAATACTGACATACTGACCCCTGTTTTCTTACAGATTACTCACTAACTACACGTTTTTAAACTAAAGTTTGATATAGATAACTTACTGGGCGATGGGATAAATATGGCACTCAAACTTAAATCACCAATGTCATTTACTCTATATATACCTGCCTCTTTAGCATTCAATATGTCAAACTCAAAGCTTACGCAAGCCTGACAAATATTACAACACAGACATACGTGTTACTAAATGAAACCAGCAGAACTATTGACTGTTATTAGCCAGTAGCTTCTGTGCTATGTTGTTATTGCACTGAAGAATAATTATGTTGTTTGCACTTAACATGCTGTAATCTTAGTCTGAGTTGTACAGGACAACAATTTCTACATGCAAATTGTTTTAGCATGAAACAGCGGCAAATCAACAAAACAAATATTACTGAAAAAGTTAATTTTGTATTAAAATTGGAGCATAAAAGTTATCACTAAAGGCTCTAACCCATAGATAAACAAACACACAGGCAATCTCACACTGGCACAGACACCCACACAAACAAACACAACACATAAACACACACCCACGGGATGCTCAGAGAGCGGGTGGGGGTAAGGGGGTGAGCCACGAGTCAATAAACCCTGTGTAATCTGTTCCCTTTAGTGGCATAAACCATCTGAGAGGAGATTACAACCGTTCTGCCAAAGTAAGAACATGCGAGTTCCTAATGGACAGAAACACTGAACACACACACACAAACACACACACACACACTCAAACACACAAAAGCAAGTGTGTGTCCCTTTGCATATACTCTATAAAGGAACTGCGGAGAGTAGGAGTAGCACGCTCCAAGACTGCCATGAAGTCATGACTCGTGTTTTTAAGATCAGGCTTCATGACTTTAATGCATAAAGGCTTTTTTTGACTTAAGGGAGAACGAGACAGAGAGATACTGAGAGTTAGGAAGAAAAAAGAGAGTATTTCGGCATGTTTTTCAGAAAAGTACTGATTATCATGACAGGCCCACCCTGGACCTGGGCTCCTGCTGAGGTAACTAATGCGTGGCATTGTCAGTTTGTGTGAGATTACGCATCATGGCCTCCATGAGTGGAACTGGAAGAGTGGAGGGGGGTAGGACAGGAGTTATTGGATGTGTGTGCTCCTCTCAAGAGCTGGGAGGGAGGACGTGTGGACAGGCAAATCAGAGGGCAGGGGGGCTGCTGCATGTATATGTGTGTGTGTATGTGTGTGTGTGTGTGTGTGTGTGTGTGTGTGTGTGTTGGGGGGAAGAAGGGACGCTGACTTTATGCATCATTAAGCAGGTGGACTGAGAACACCAGGCAGAGCTGCCAGTGTTAAGGGGAGCAGAGTAGACATCTGGCACACAATACAGGACGATACACCCACGTTAGGAAGAGCTGTGACCGGTTTAAACACACGTCATCAGGCTAATTATTGTTTATGGATCATCCCTAACTAATTACAGTGCAGTGGCTTTTACAGGTCACTTAGTATTTTGTATGTATGTGTTTTTCTGGTTCTACACAGTGAATGGAGTCATATTTCATACAGCCTTCTGTTTGTTCTTCAGTTTTTTTTGATGTCATGTTTTTTATTCAGTGCTTTTATCTGAACTCTATTAAATTGATTATACCCGTAGCAAGACTGTAGCAACACTCAGAAATTACACATAAACTTAACCAAACAATTCAACTATAAGGTTGTAATCGGATACGACACAACTCGATAAACAACGCTGGATTATGTTGACGGTACACCGGAAACAAAGCAGAATTTGGTGACTTCTTGCTGAAAATGTGGTGTATTTACGATAAGCAAAAAAACAACACACTAGGCACTGATCACCACAGTCTGCTCAGACCTCCAGAATTTGTTGTAATTATTGTCTATGTCACTGCTCTCCCGGATGCACTACTCCCTACAAATGGCTGACAAAACCTCTTGCGCCCTTAGGATGCACGTTTTCAGTTTCAGTTTTCATTTGACAAAGAGATGAATAAATACCAGGTGACTTAGTAGGAAAGAAAGCCGCTGAGCACGCTCACTAAATACACAAGGGTCTGCCACGATTGTTGTTGTTGTTTTCCACATTATCTAAATTTCATTCTCATTGCCTTGGGAACATTGTAGCAGTGCATGTAGTAATTGTTACAGTGAAAGGACAGTGAAATGCATGTGCTGACTAATTGCTTATTTTTTAGGAAAGGCAGACACATTTCAGCATTATTGATCTTAGATCATGGAAGAGGTGACTAATTATCACTGGGCGTGCGTCATCACCCATATGTAAAATACAACATACATAAACATGTAGCATTTCAAACGCATTTTTCATGCAACAAACTAAATGACACTAGGTTAATAATTTTATGATTATTTATCGCATTGTCGATGCAATGACCTCCTTTCAAACGTGATGGATGGGTGGGAGTAGATTTTTAATCGAGGGGGCTGAGTGATCATGAAACCATCTGGCGCACAACCACCCCCTCATCGATAGTCCTCACCTGCTGCTAGAGGAAAGTAATGTCTCCATCCTGTCTCCTTGTTCGGTTCAAGGAACAAATACACCCTCTCTCGTGTTTTTAGTCGCTATAAAAGCGTTACCTAAGTGTACCCAAACTACCTCACCTTGCTTCTGCAATGTTTTCTGTAACTCTTACCACAGCCAAAGCTTGTGCCCTGTTCTTGAATTTCACCATCAGCATTTGTTTCTGTGTCATATGCTTCATCACGCCTCTCAGCTAAACCTTAAAGCACTGCTAGAAGACAGGGGGTTGCAGAGAGTATGTTGGAATTTACACTCGATTCAATTCAACACCTTTTGAGAATAAGACAGGTTTGATTTGGAACATGGTATATTCACTTATTCTACAATCTCTAAAATAACGTTGTCATTTTATCTCATTATGTACGAAGGTATAAACTGCTCAGTTGGGTCTCTTGATTTTTAATCCTGTGCATAAGCCACTAAGGTCAAAGAGTAAACCTGATGCAAAGCAGTGAATGAGAAAGACAATTTGCATGTTTAGCAATTCAGCAAAATTGTTTTCCTGAGCTGACAGGGAAATGTTATTATGTCACAACTGAGAAACTTAACTACTAAAGGTAGGCTAACCCATAGTTGGCTAAAAGTAGATGATAAATGGGTGGATGAATGGTTAAAGCTAATATCACGAATACCACAATTGATCTACTAGATTCCTCCTGCCATTAGCTAAAAGGTTACCACAGGTCTGGATACAAACTTCACTATCAAACAACTCGTGTAAAGTTGGGTTATCAGTCAAGGCATCCAATGTAAAATTTTGTAAAAGCCTTAAATTATTAAGTATAACCTCAATGTGGGTAATCACAGTAACTCAGCATGCACACATTTACTTGTGTGCATGCAAGCCTACTGGTGCTGGGCTCCGACTTCACAGCGAATAATGACAAACACGGCATGCGAGTGAATGCAAGGGGTGACTCCATGAAACACACACTGCAGGCACACACTGGCTCAGCTTCCCTTCGTTAAAGTGGCTGTCGAAGGAGATACAGTAATCCTGTTTTAATGGCCGTGCCCCTTCCCCCACCATGAAGTGATGGCCCCAGACATACCGCCGCGCCTCTCTTAAGGGAGAAGTGTCAAAACCAAGTCACCGCTGTGTTCTTTTGCTACACATTTGACAGCAGTCACGAGCTAAGAGGAGAAAACCTCTCCTCCCCTGTGTGATATCCTCTGATTTGGTCAGGTGTGTTACCACAGGCACCATTTGCACTTATATATATATATATTGTATATATGGTGGACTCCTCAGGAACCAGGTTGGACATTCATCACAATAAACCAGTGTTTGTCCTCTGACTGAAGTAATGCCAATCTGAGAGGATTATACATCGTGCTTAATGTTATCTATGTGGATTACAGAGGAAGAAGAACCGAATGTGCCCATTGTACGAATAATGAGAGCCTATAATTAGACTGAAAACTACACTGCTGTGTAATGTTTTTTGATTTTCCTTTCTTTTTAATTAATGAGCCTCCTAATATAAATGAGTAGAAGGAAGAGAATCATAGTTTAGCTTAATATGATCTACAGTATAACCATAGCACAGGAAATCTGTCATAACAGCATCTGTCATGGTGTCAAAAGCCATATAAGGTTACAGCCATTAATGTCAACCTCTTGTTCCCTGATATTAACCAACTAATTTACAAAATGCACAAAACGACTGGTCAATTAGTTAGTCAACTTAGATAAAATGAATTAATTGAAATGATATGAGGTATGACTAATCTTTGAAGAGATTTACAATGCAATATTGCCAAGTACTTTGTGTTTCCAGCTTCTCAAATGTCAGGATTTCCTGCTTTCCTCTGTTTGATATCAGCAAGGGGCATCAAGTGACGATTCTTTCCATTACTGATTATTCTGACAATTATTTCTTTATCGTTTAATCAGTTCAGCTGATTGTTTGGTCCATAAACTGTGCTTTTCGAGCAAAAATACTTTCAAATAGTCACCGTGACGATTATTCCAGCACTGTTTTTATCCATTATCAGTGATTATTTTCACCTTTATTGCTGAAAAATTTATTACCTATGGCTGAGTTATACATTTGAGCTGTGTGTTTGGATTAAAGCAAACCCAAATCGCTGCCCACAACATCTTCTGACTGCCCACCCCGACCACCTGGAACAAGCCCCCCAGGGAGAGAGACAAGGGGTCGTCATAAGAGCTACGCTAACCCAGCTAGTACCTAAGGCTGTTCCTGGCTAATGTTTGGTCGCCAGATGATCGAGTGGATGAAATGGGACCCAAGCTGCCAAAGCATCTTTAAAGAGACCTCACTTCATCTCAACACCCTGTATCGAGCAACTGTTGCCAATGCTCCCCACAGGCTTACTACCAGGCGCCAGTAAAAACAAAGAAAAATCTGTTTTTGAAAAAAGACAATAGTAGCATCAACTATTAGATTTTTTTTATAATTCAATGGCATTCAAATAATCAAAAACCTTGACAATGGTTGCAAAATAGTGAAAAATGTCCATCGCAAGTCTCTAAAAACCACTGGGACATCTTCAGATGCCAACTTTTTCAGTCGAACCCCCAAAATATTCTGTTTACTGTAAGACAAAGAAACACAGAAAATCCTCACATTGGAAAAACTAATATTCTCAAACGATTCATCGACTATCAAAATACCTGCCAATTCAGTTTATATCTTTGGATTTTATTCTAATAGTTGGACAAAACAAACCTTTTATAGATGTCACCTCAGTTTCTAGGAATTTTTGATGGCTGTTTTTTAAAGTATTTTGGGACACTTAATGCTTTATTACACAGTCAGCAATAGAGAGATGACAGGAAATGTGGAAAGAGAGGTATGACGTGCAACAACAGTCTTTGGGCGGACTCAAACTGGAGACATTGCGGTTCATGATCGGCACCTTAAACCCCAAGCGGAGAGCTTGCCAGCTTGAGACTAATTGACAGTTTAACTAATACTGAAAATAATTCTTGGTTGTTGCCCTAAACCACAGTACAGAAAAAGAAAACAGATGTTTCCAAAAGCTAAGAAAATTAAATAAGGGAGGCAGCCAATATTTCCAGTGGAGAGTGGGTGAGTTTGGTGGGTGCAGCTGGGTGGGTGGGTGGTGAAAAATGTGCAATAACAGATTTTGATATGAATCAAACTAGCTGGAAACACTCATATGAAAACACACAGACACATGAGCAGCCAATGACAGCCAACCACTTAGCATCACTCCTACACATTGTGATGTGAATACAGGCGGCATGAAGCTACTGAATAAGTGATGAGAGTGGGGGAATCAGCCGACATTTTTTTTTTTTACTACATCAGATTACTGAAATAGATCTGAGATCAGATCCCTGCTGAGGAAATACAAATCAGCAAAATCACACGCTTCAAATGAGGGGTCGCTAGAAGGCTCGAGGAAGGAAAACAGGGAGCGCGTGCAGGTGCCATAGACATCATTTCAAAGCGGACAGTGCCGGCGCTCAGCGCTGTTTCATACTGTTGTTGTGAATACACCTGCTCTGTATTGTCCGCTTCCCCCACCGCTGCATGTGAAACTCACCCTCAGCCAACTGATCACAACAAACAGACTCCACCAAGCGCATTAACGCACAGGGACGGCGCGCACGCATACGCATACGCACGCACGCAAACGCACGCACGGGGCACAGAAAGCCACCGTCCAGCCCGCTTCTCCCCGGCTGGACGCCCGCTGTGTGCGTGGCTGTCCCCGGCGTGAATATGTAACAGTTGTTGGAGGCAAAGAGAGATGGAGGCAGCCGACTTCCGCCAACAGCTGCTCAGCTTCAACTTCGCACGAGACCCGGGTAAAGGCGAATGGGGGTGGGGGGGTGGAAGGTTTTCATGACAGCAAAGCTGAGGGGGCTAATTTTAAGGCTGTTTTTCTTCACATGAAAAGCAACCCGCAACCTTTTGCCACTCTTTCCACGCACGCACCGACACACGCTCCCATCCACAGGCGCACCTCCTCCTCTCTACTCACCACAGCTGTCTCTTAGTGGGGAGGCAGTCTTTGTTGGAGGCTGTCACTCCCATGGCCATCTGCATCACCGTGATATATTTCTGGTACTTCATGTTGTCCTCCTGTGCTGCTGTCACCGCTGCTGCTGCTGCTGCTACTTCTTCTTCCACTTACTACTTCTACTTCTAGGAATCCGCGCGCCACAAAAGCGGCACAGGTGAGCGTGCATTCAAGTGTCTGTTATTGTTCCCCGGCACCCGCGGCATCTTCACTGTCAAAAACGCCATTTCCACGCGTGGAGGAGTGCTGACGGGGGAAATGATCCCCGAGGAGCTCAACGAAAGGTACCACGCCGCCGCGACCCATGTCTCTAATCTCATTAGAGCTCAGAATAGATTGGCTAATCCATTCAATTTTAGTCAGGACCGGGTCATTGTTGTGGTTCGCCCCGTAGCGGCCACTTTTCTCCCTCTCTCTCTCTCTCTCTTCCTCTCTCTCTCTTTGTCTTTGTTTTTCTACCTCGGTTCGTCTCTGTGGAGGTAAAGAGTCAAGAGGAAGACAAACAGAGTCAGAGGTAGGATGCAGCGGCGGTGGCACCCAAACGTCTGCGAGGGAGGAAGCAGAGCGCGCGTGTGTCCAACGAGAGGGGGAGAGAGAGCAGGGGAGTGACACAGGAGGAGGGGAGGAGGAGGAGGAGGAGGAAGAGGAGAGGAGAGGAGAGGAGAGAGGCAGCGATGTAATGGCTTAAGAGGGGGGAACCTACTACTGCTGAGTAATATCTCGGTGTTGTAAAATTGGAGGCACATGCGTCCTTTTAGGGTGTTATTTTCTTAGGGTTGATCCACGAGGCGCAAAGACAGCAGCAGGGTTTGGGGCGTGAGGGAAACACTTTTCCCGTGTGGAGTTCAGGGAGGATGGAGGAGGGGGTGGGGGGTGGGGGGGGCAAAGCAGCAGTGACACCACAGCAGCCTTAAACAGAACAGGTCAATACCAATTCTAAGGTTTAGACGAACTTGGTAACCCAAGGAAGACTAAATTTACCACCAGGCTGCAAATGGAAACAACCAAACAACATATTACACAGAATATATCCTCCTATTCCCGCTAATTAACTAATTATTCCTGCTGCACTTGTGTGTTCACCTCTTTATACTATACCTTTTCTATACTTTATTATACTACTACTGTATATTTATGTGTTTATATTTGTAACATGTGTACCATTAATACAGATGCACCTTTCTGTGCTTTCTTTGCACCTATATTTCAGTTTTTTAACTTTATTTTAGTATGTCTGCATAATTAATCTTAACATGTATGTATATTTATAGTTACATCAATAAATTGGTTAACCAGGCATGTGTGAGCTGATTTAATGTCTCCATTCAGCTCGTCCACCAGAGAGCACTGACAAGTTTGTTTTTCAACTGCAAATTGTCCCGATGAGTATTTATCTTGGTCACAATTACTTAAAAATAAAATTTAATGGGCCCTTGTTTATGTTGTATGTTTTTGAAAAAATATATCTATCAACATATAGTTGTACTCTTTCTGATCTGTGTTAGCATTAGTCTCAAATATCTAACATTTATTTCACTGTGTGGATCATAAATATCTTTTGGGGTGAATAAAGGTTTATCTTATCTTACATTGTTACATTACGAGAGGCTTGTTTTCGTCTCACATAACTACTGACCTTGTTGCTCAAACCTCAATCTCCTTAAGCAGCAGACAGTCCCGCTCTGCAGGTGTGACTGAACGAGGAGGCGAGTCGACATGATCTCCTTGGCGGCTCAGAGAAAGTGAGCTAAGCAAAGCTAATTAAGAAACAGGGATAAAAGAAAGTGAAAACAATCAAATTCATTTATCTTTTCTTGTTTGTTTTATTCATTATATTATACTTAATATTTATGCACAATATAAATAGTCCACGTAAAATGTTTGCTAGCTTTCGGTATTTATTTCGAGATTTAACAATATTATGTATACTTGAGGATTTTAAAAATTAGCAAACGTCCTGATCCCTCTATTGTTATTCTGTTGTATTCAAGAAAATATGTAGATTTTTTTTTCTCTCATGTACGTTATCTCTTACTGCAAACTCGCAGAGTAGTGCGCGGCTCAGATTACTTTTACCGATCCTTTGGGGGCTGACAGTTCACAGTCTCTGAAGATGCTAATCAATTCAGTGATTGATTCGGTGTCATATTTAAACATGAGTCCTCAAGGACATCAGAGGGGGACATCAGAAGAGTCCATGTGCAAGTTGAAGTGACTCCCTCTGTGCTGGTATGTTTGTGTCTGTCAAAGAGGCAAAATAGCGTTCTTTAGGACGGGCGTGTGATCAGGAGGACTGTGACGTAACCATAAAGACTCATGCAAACTCCTTCTGTATAAACCCCCTGGGCAGGATCTTTAACCTTTAGACATGTTTGCAGTGACGCTGGAGAGCATCACGTTTTTTTCAGAACGGAGCTGCAAGATGAGGTGAGACAACACACATTTCTGCCACCGTGTTTACATATTTTTTCAGCCTAATAAACAGAAAGGAGGAAGGGAGAACTGCAGTGTATAAACCATAGTCGTCTTGAGATGGCCCATACACCGGGAAAAGTAAATCTAGATATAAACTCTATCAGGAATGAATAACACCATGATAAAAATGCCAAGGAGGAAAGTCAGACAGCCAGTGCAAAGGCAGGTAACTCCTGTTGGATGGGGCAAGCTGGTGAGCAGCTGGTGGGGAAGGTCAATGGGAAACTGCTGTTATCAGCACTGCTTGATATTGGCAGCTATGAAAACAACAGAAAATTCACCAAAAAAAAAAAAGCCAACCAATGCCCACCTCGCCTTTACTCCAACTCCTCTGATGTTTGTTTACAGTTCTTGGAGTTGGAAAGAGGATTAAGTAAACACACACATACACACACACACACACACACAGAGGCACACCAGTGGCCTGAAGGAGACCGAGGATGGTGAGGTCACCACAGCAGTGATATGGTCGTTAGCCAGAAGGACAGTGGAGACTGTGAATGACGCACAGCCCTCAGCAGACTGGCAATATTCTCCCTGTTAATATAAAATGTATTGCTTTTTGGTGACACTGACTTGCAAATGGACTCCATCAGCCCAAATACTTGCTGGCCTCAAGCAGAAGAATTCAATTATTTGTTCAATTATGTCACAGTCAGACATTCGCTTGATGGTTATAAGAAAATGTCCTCTGAGTGCATCTTTAAGCGTCACACATCTGCTTGATAAAACTACAGCAGGAGTCCATTTCATCATCTTTATAGTCACGGATATAAATGGCCAACTTGCCTAAAACCCAGCTGTCATCGTTCTGATATTACGGTGGGTTAGGGAGAGATGGAGAAGAATACTGGATTGGTTTAAGAGTGAGATTTCCCTCAGGAGCAGCAACCATCCAAATGTGTTGATCCCCCCCCTCACCATAAATTACACTATCCCCTGGCCCCTGGCCACGATTAATCACATGACCACAGCAGCCAGATTAAATCTGTAGCCTTGGACTGTTCTCCTGTCTCACTCTCTCTCTGCCTCTCTTTCATGCACGAGGCATACAAATAATCAACAAGCACACAGCACGAGCAAACACAGCATCAGCTGAGCAGATACACATATAAACATTTCAACTGTGAGTGTGTCATCATGGAAATTAGTCGCTGTGCGTCATCATACACCTGTTATCTGCTACTACCTGCACAGTTATCAACCCCATTCTGAATTATGTCTGTGGGCGACAGCACTCGGTCTCAGCGCGATGTGGGTGCTGTGAGCATCCTGAAACTCAACACTTCGCTGCAGAGCTTTAATTTCTCCCTGCCAGACCTGCATCGCCACGGCAACACTGGCTCTGGGCTTGGCTAAGGTTGCCCTGACACAGGATATGCTTTCATATTCAAAAGCAAAATGATGTAAGTTGCACAGGTATGACAAGAAGAGCACTTTTGTTTTCAAATAGAGCTGAAACTATTATTGTCAACTAGAGCTAGGCAACTAACAATTATTTTCATTATTGTTTAATCTGACCATAATTTTCTTGATCAGTTTTCCGTTTATAAAATGTCTGTCTCAGTCTCCCAGGGCTCAAGGTGGCGTCTCCAAATCTCTTGTTTTGTTCGAGCAACAGTCCAAAACTCAAAGATATTCAAAAGCAGCAAATCCTCACATTTAAGGAGCTGGAACCTGTTATCCAGTTTTCAAGTTGCAGTTTTAATTGTCTGTTGACTGATTTATCAATTAGGCGACTAATCGGTTCAGCTTCATTGGCAACCATACTGATAATTTATTTATCATATAAGTCTTTTTACCAGTATTAAACTGTTTCTGGTCTTCCATGATACTTAACTAAATATCTCTGGGTTTTGGAAAAAAAAAAGGAAATTACTGAAATGTTCCACTATTTTCTGACGTCTTATGGAACATAAATTAATTGATTGATGAAGAGAGAAATCCCTATATAATATCATATGAATAACTTGGAGAAAAATTATTTAAATGTAGGATTCTCAATTCAAATAAAAACCCTTGGTTCATTTGTCCTCACCACTAACACTGCTGCACCTGCCACTGAAAGCAAAACTTTGAGGATTAATGCAATGTAATGAAATGCATGGTGGTGTTTACAAAGTGCTTATTAGGTTAAATGTGTTTCTTTGTGTCAAGCTAGCCTTTAATTTTGACCAGCTTGGAAAGGTGCAGAATTATTAAATGTGCATGGAAAATGTTGTTAATATGGAACACTGAATAAGATAATATAAGCAGTGGCAGAATGTCACTATGGACAACATTTTAATTTGGATTGTAAATGGTGGGCTAAAATTAGATCTAAGATGGCACTGGGTCCGTCTTCAACCTGATTTGGGATGCAAGTCCATCTAATGATGGCACAATGCTGTAGCGTTATGATGCTGTACTGTAATAAAGAGGTTACTGTAGTAGGATGCTACAGACTAAAATGGTTAGCTGAAGAAAAGCAACAGCTGTAATGTACATAGGGGGTTTAGCTTATGTTAATTTGCGGCGACTGTCCCTGGTTTGTATGTAGGATAAGAGAAATTTAAAGAAAAATTGCTGATGCTAGAACTAACAGCGTAGTCTGCACGATAAAAACCCGCCTGTGACGTGTGTGAGACTTGCCAGAGAGCAGTGATGTGATAAGAAGGCACACATGGACCGCCAGACATGGAAGCTGCAGAGGATGCATAAAGCATATGAATCCAACCAAGGGTAATGCAATATGTAAATGAAACAGTTGTTGAAGTGAATGTGCCTGCTGTTGTTTCAAAATTGCATGTGAAATACACGGGGCCCGGACTCAGAGCAAACACATGTGCACGCTATGCTGTTTTTCCCTCAGTCTGCTTCTGAGCGCCTGCCTGGGCTCTACCTCAGGTCAAAGCTACCTATCTATCTGTTTCTAAATAATAGGTTGAAACAGACTTTAAAAGTGCTCAGCATCATGCAGTTTTACTGTAGAGCATGGAAGTCGAGAGGTGTTGGTGGTTGAGCGGAAGACATACAGAAAGAAAGACTGGGAATGAATGCCAGCAGCCCTGGATACTAAATGACTGCTGTTGCTGCTTGGACAGTGATTTATGGTTCAGCTTCGGGGGTGTAGGTGGTGCGAGGAAGGAAAACAAGGATGGTTCCACATGAGGAGGAATACACATGTAAACAGATATTCTGCCTGACAGTTGCAGAGACAAATTTTCACGGTAACTTTGCGTGCAAGTCCATATACCAGTGTGTGTTTACACACAGCAGTCGTATTACTTGACAGTCAAGTGGGGCTTTGTGCTCCCGTGCCTCCAGTCAGCAGGGGTTGACACCAGCAGCTACGTCCCCTCCTGCCCTCCCACTGTCACCTTTATTAACAGTCTGCCAGGTGGAGACTTTCTCTCCGAGGTGTTCCAGCCTCAGATTTGCTGAGGTAAGTGACGAACAGAGGCACAAAGAGCCTGTGGGAGGGAGCAGCTCTCCCTTCTGTTAAAAAGCACTGTTTACAGGTAACACACAACAGCAACACAGAGCATCTAAGTGTCGGGTGCTCGGCTCTGTTGCTGGCGTATGTAACTGTGATGATGCATACACCATGGCTGCCTTTTAGTCTGCCATCCGAGGGCTGGACACAATAAATGCATAACTGTGGGTTGCTGGGTTTACGCTTAACGCTTCAGAAGATTGTATAAAGATATCCCATGTATTGCATTATATAAACACACCTGATGTACAAACAGCCATCACATGGTGTCACAGAATCCACCAAAACAGAAATCTTGATTTACACCTTAAACAACTTAGGTTCAGTGTGTAGGAATTTGGGGGATCTATTGGCAAAGATGGAATATAGTATTCATAACTGTGTTTTCAACACCCAGCAAAGAATAAAGGAAATGGTCCCATAAAATGTATTTTTAGCACAGATTAAACAATTAAAACATGGGTTAATTACTGAGCTTTAGAGGTGTTGGTCGATGGGTTTTGTGATCTTTGGACTGAGCCAGGCCAGATATTTCCTCCTGCCTCCAGTCTTTATGCCAAGCTAAAATGATCAACACCTAGCTCCATATTTAAGCGACAGATAATGTTGATCTTCTCAACCTCTCTAACACTCAACAGTAATGTGATTAGGCATATTTCCCAAAATCCTGAATTATTTTGTTAAAGTTTCCATTGTTCACCCTACTTTTGCATCATGTTGTGTGCCTTTATAAAACATTCAGTATGTGTATGGGCATTACGCACATTAAGTTTAGCTCATGCCATTTAACAACTGCTGTTAAAGACACAGTGCATTAGAAGTCACAATATGAAGTCATAAGAGCTCCTTACTGACAAATCAATGCGCTGCTCATGGGAGGTACAGAAGATCTCTACAGCATGGGAAAGGACAAGGAATATAAAATAAATAATAAACGAGTTAAGGAATAAGCCCTCTGGTGTTTAGTCAAAACCCCACTGGATCAACCTTCAAATTACACTCCTGAGGTATCAAACATCTGCTGAATGGCCTGGCATAAGAGCTGTTACAATCCATGGATTATATTACTTAGTGAAGGTTGACAGAGCACACTTGCTGCCCTGCTTGACATTCCCGCACTAGCACACATACACACCAAGGAACTGCTCAGTACAACCACAGTCTTCAGATAGAGTGAAGTATTTAAGTTTTTAAATGATGAACGAGATATATCAGTTTGACTCTGCCTTCCATCAGCAGTGTTTTATCCACTTTGTATTTTCTTTGGAGCACAGTTGTAAATTTATAATAAAATTGTCTATACTTATCATGCACGTAGTTGGACGCCTTGTATACAGTTCAGTGCTGTAGGTGCTGCCAAGCAGCCTTACTGTACGTGTGTGCAGTGTAGGCTGTCGCTGTGGATCTTATCACAGCAATCTTAGCAAAGAAAATAGGAATATTACACCATCTGTGTATGCGTGCATTTATGTAAGCGAGACATATAGAGTGACAATCGGCTGCTGTAGCTGTGCTACTGTATAAGCAAGTATAAGCAACTATTTCAACTGTAAATAGACCGATATCTTATCCTTGTTGTAGTTCTCACTACTTACTTTTTGGGGAAATAATGTAAAAAGCCAACCTTATGTGGTTGCGAAATAAATAGAATGATGGAGTAAAGAGATTTACACCCCTGTTAGTTTGCTGCTTAAGAGTATGAGTGAAGGTATGAATAAAAAGGTGTGGTACAAACAAAGATCAGTCCAAAAGTAGTAATTAAAATGAGTGAAGCTTACATTACAACGCTGATGTTATGGGTATGTGTTGTAAGAAGCAACGGCTAAAACACAGGCTTAGCAATATCACTGCACATCTGTGCTAAAGGAAGCTTTCTACTGTCAAAACATTTACGTCTGTGTTGTCTGTTTATGCACACCCACAAGATAACTGTTTGTTGCCGGGTCATAGTCACGGCCAACTGCATTATTCATACCATGAAGTGACTATTATCTGGATGCTTTAAATACAGCTTTACTGTAGCAGAATAAATAGTGGGATATTGGCTTTGAGTTAATGCATAAATATTGATGTGACATTTTGATCTCTGTAGGCCTCTCTGTTCATAATGTGTCTCTTCTGGTCAGTGATTAGCTGTATCACCTACAACATGAATGCATAAGGGTGCGTATATCTTGTGCCCTCCTGTAGTGACCTTTGTTGTAACAGTTCCCCATATAAAACTGTCGTGTAAAGCAAAATAACTGGGCTAACAGATAAAAACATTAGCGCTACTTGTTTTTTTCTTTAAAGCACAAGTTGTGCCTGATATTCCCAAGTGATGACGGCCTAGGGTTTGGTAGCCAATTAACAGAGTGAGCAGGCAAACTGAGCCACAGCGAGACCAGTCAGTTTGCATGTCAAAAATGGAGAGATCAGACAGTCGTGTGAGTCTCCACTGGACAGCAGTGTGCAAGACTTGGTGCCTGCGTGTCTCCACTCTATGTGCATAAATCATAGAGTCCTTTACCTTTCATTGCTTTGGCTGAACTGTGTGTTGCATTTCTTACATAACACATAAACTTCAAAACCCACTCCTCAAGACACACAGCTGATGAACACACTCCTGCAGGAGCAGTCTCATCAGGCCATTACGTGCAACAACGTAATGCGCATACCAATGTACACTAAAAGGCCTGTTACATCAGCAGCTAGGATGACTGAAGGTGGATAGTGATGGATATAGAGTGTTGGGCAACTGCATCTTGTTCTAGAGATAAGAAATGAAATGAAATGAGTCTGCCCCATGATCCAGCCACGGTATGATTTCTCATACTGTGCTAGTTTTGATGCTAGACACCAGTGGTGTCCAAACTATTGCATACAAGTTTCAAATTACAAGTATCCACATTTTGATTATTTATTCTAAGATCTGCACAAAGTCTCTGTACGTCAGAATTGAGCTTGCATACGGTACCAGTATTTCAGCATTTGAACCAATTTGCTATAGTTTCTCCACATGATTCACTGTTGCATCTTTGATAACTGTTGACTCTGTTAGCTCCATGTATAAATCAATTTTTCATTTTACACTACTGTGTGGATTCTATTTTGAATTCTATTCTTATTGTAGTTCCATATAGTTCTAATTATTTATGTCTTTTACTTTCTATACTGTTCTGTTAGCATTTCTGTTTATGTGCTGATGCAACAACCGAATTTCTCTGCTGGGGATAGATACGTTTATCTTACCATATAATTGCATCACTTTGGGGTCTGTTCTTACATTAACAGTAAGAACAGACGCAATATATATAATATAATACGTCTATACAGCGGTGGGTGAGTGGGTGGAGTACATATATGTGAGAGAGAGTGTGAGAGAGAGGGAAAGATTCTGCTGCACTGAGCAGATTTGCAGGGCCAAGGTCAAGGTCACAGCAGGCTTACTTCCCGCCAGAGGCAAAGGTAACCTGAACCAACAACTGCAACAAAAGAGAGCCCTTACAATCTCCAGCCTGGGTGTGAAATAAAAAAAGGCTTGCCCTTGTGTTGGTGTGAATGGTGAAAACATTATGCAGGTTTCATGCATGCAAGGGAAATTCTGAACGGAATATTGTCTTCAAACATCCACAGATTGGGTTTTATTGTAGGTGATGCTTTTCTTTTTTCAGTCTGAGATGGCTGTCCTCCTGCAGACTTGCAGTCTTAACACACAGTGAGGTTGTTATCAGTAGCTGACCCTGGGCAAAGTGTTCAATCATAATCAATCCATATGTCACACATTAAATAATCATGATTAAACCTATATATATAGCACCCTTTTACCATTCGGCCCACAAAGAAGTAATCCAGTTGAACAACTTTGAGTTCCTCATCTGCATACAAAGTAGTATCACCACTGACAGTGATGTATCATACTCGGTGAAACATTAATGTGCTCTACATGCAAAGCTGCTACTAAATAGTTCCTTCATGTGCTTCGATCTAGGGCATAAGCATTTTACTTTAATAGGCTGGTTCTAGTAAGTACTTTGAGTGGAGTAAAAAGACACAATGAAGAAACAGAAGGGTGATTAAGTGTATGAAATCAGAGATAAAGCATTTTGGAATTTAGCATCAGCTCAGAAAGGACAGTCATGGAGTGTCTGTTTCAAACTGTAACCTGCATCTCAAGCAAGGCACATTTGAATTTCAGCAATTATGCTTGCTCCATGCTTCGTTGATATGATGAACCAGCTGGTAAATGTAGTTTAGAGAGTCGTCTATTCAACCAGCTTCCCAGGATTTAAACCCAAGATGCTGCAGTTAGCCTGAGGCTAGAGAGGCACCAAAACACATCACAGCTTGGTTGAAGTCAGCACAAACGGGTCTGACAATATTTCTGTTTCCACATTTAATTTGTTATCCGCACATCTGTCTATCTATGTATGTAGATGTATCTCATCCTAGAGACAGTGCCAGCTCTTTCTGGGGGATCTTATGTGCTCCCAGGAAAGCTGGAGGATATTTCCACTCAATCGAAGGATCTCTAGTGGCCGAGCCTTTTTTCCTCTCAAGAAGAAGAGCATCTGCACCACAACAAAGAACCCCTGAACACCAACTCTGTCAGACCCATCCTCCTTCTGAGGAGCACCAGATGATCCACAAATCCTCAAGAGGAGAAGAACACACAAGACCTCTAACTAGAGAAAATAAAAGCCAAACAATGTCAAATGTGTAAAATACTAACATTCCCTTGAACATCAGATTTTTGGATGACATGAGGTAACCAGCGATAGTTTGGTTTTCAGGCACTTTTGTGTTATTAAGCATCAAACTGGATAGACTATATCAGGGTTTGAGTCTGAGCGCTGTACTTTTAATTATGACCTAAATGTTGGAAACTGGTAATTACGATAACTCTGATTTGACATGAATGCAGCATATGTCCAAACCAAAAGAAGACAACATTGTATAACTACAGTATAGGACGCGAGACAGTGACACCACCTGCTTATATAGAGTTCAGCTGAGAGGTCTGCCAGCACAGGTGACTTCCTGACAGCTTCAGCACACAGGACCGGCCTTCACTGATGGGCTGTCACAACTCTTTTTCTCACTCATGTTTAAGCTCCTGAGATACCCGGAAATTCTCTTCTCACGGTAGCTGCTGAATAAGGTCACTTTTTTTGTAAGGACCACGGCCTCAGACTTGGAGGTGCCATTTCTCATCCTGACAGCATCACACTCAGCTGCAAGCAAGCCCACTCCAAACTGGAGATTACAGTAAAGCCGGCACTGAGAAACCCAAACAACATCATACACAAATAGCAGAGATGCCGCCGTAATGTCACTTATCTCCAGACGTCAATTGAGCCCTCTTGTCAAGACTCTCCTGCCTATCTTGGACGTGTTTGACTTCATGCTAAGAAAGCAGACATAGCTTTCATTCTGCGTGAACAGATATGGAATGACGTGAGAACTCTGCAGTATCTCCCACAAGCTGCCTTGGAAAACAGCTTTGTAAGTACTCTCTAAATCCATAAAACACATGTAGACTAGATTAGAAAATTCCTGAACGCATCACTGCTTCAGTCTACTACAAATAGCAAAGAAACCACACTAGGTTAAAAACACTCCTCAATCTCATTTATTACTGAAACAATCAGCTGATGAAATGATTAGTCAATCTATAGAAAATTAACTTGATTATGAGAATTGTTTGATGATCTATAAGGCGAAAATAGCAGCTGGTTCCAGCTTCTCAAATGTAATGATTTGCCTCTTTGTTGTTATATAGCACTGGAATATTTTTGGGTTTTGCACTGTTGGTCGAACAAAAGCAATGAAGATGTCACTTTGGTGTGATCGGCACATTTCACCAACTCCTCCACTACACAATGAATTGATTCAAGGAATAGTTTGAAATTTTGGGAACTATGGTCATTGCCTTGAGTTGGATGACAAGAACAATACCAGTTTCATACCCAATAACGTCCCTTTGTTTTTCAACTAAGAGAACATCACTTAAAGCTGAGCGAGAGAAAGGGATAAATGACATATATATAACAACATATTTCTGCTTACCTTAAAACAACCAGTAGCCAATTAGTTTAGTTTAGCATAAAGACTGTAAACAGAAGGAAACAGCTAGCCTCGCTCTGTTCAAAAGAAATAAAATCTGCCTCCAGTGCCTCACAGGAATTAAAACATTATATGTAGTTTGTTTAATCCATACAAAAACCAAAGCATTAAAACAAAACAACCCCACTTGTGCTGCAAACATCTAGAACACTAACATGTGTGCTTTGTTGCTTCTGAGATATCCAAACTACATCCATATAACTTCCACATCCACTTTCTTCACTGGTAGCTGAAAACAAGGCTTTGCAGTAGGAAATAGACAGGTACTTTGACATGAAAGCCAAAAACTGCAGACCAACTGGTTTGTCGTGTTTATTTCTGCTATGTGACCGGCTGCTAGATCTTTCCATAACAAGTGAAAAATGGCCAAACTTTATCGTTATCGACATAAATTCTTTTCACAATCACGTACCAAGGCTGTTATATCCACCAGCCCTAGGTTAACCCACAATGTAAATAACCGTTTGTTGCTGCCCTACCATCAATTACTGGTAAAAGAGTAAAATGCCAACAGAGAGCTGACCTTACTGGAGGGTACTACATTCTTTATCATCACTGTGGTCATCAGCAAAAAGTTGAAGTTTTGGAGTGACGGGTTACTGATGAAATCATAAATGTGACCCCAGGTGAATTAGCGGGCCATTTCAGTCGGGGATTTTGACCATGGAGTGACTCAAGTTTTATGTTCCTTCCCTACGGACACACGCAGAGCAACAGTCAGAAACACTTTAACCAAATCCTCTGCGTAAACCTCAGCCTCAGTCAGCCTGTCCCCTGCTCCCGTTACCTCTTAGGGGAGATCTACAACAGTAACAAAAGCTGGCAGATTAGTCTTAACAGTTTAGAATTTGCCACAATAATGAGAGCCTCAGCTTTCCTGCTATTTGGTCTTGGCAAGCAAGAGAAAACTCGTAAAATATGCAACTTTATACAAATTGGAGCATATTCTTAAACTATTCATATTAACTACTTTAATGTCAGCTCTGGACATCCCTTTTACATAATTCTATTAGGAGTTATCTATTGCTATTTACTGTAGCTGGTGTTGTAAATTATCTTGTCTTATCCCAGTAAATGTTTGTACCAGTTTCACAGTGTACTGAACATGGTGGAGGCTGGTTACTGAGGAGATACGGTTTACATTTGTTCTTTTTTTTTTCTGTGACAGCAGGTTACAGAGAACAGAGATTTAACTTTGAGGGACATTGCCAAACACTGGGGTTGTGTGAGTGAGTGTTATAATAAGAGGATGGGGCCTGTGTTTAGACAGGGGCATCCTGTGCCGGTAAAACAAGAAGGAACAGGTCTCGAGATCACAGCGTCTCAGAAAACAGGAGACAAGCCAGATGTCCAGTAATATTCCTTAAGTTGTCGACATCTGTTTACATCTTCGCATGATAAATGGAAAAATCCGACACCGCAGTTAGTTTCTGTTTCAGTGATTTTGTATGTAAACTTTGTTAACAGAAGAAGAACAACATTTAAGTGGCGATTAATCATTAGTCAGAGTTGTACGCTTCATGCTAATATCCCAACAGATGCAATTATTGTTTCATCAGAGAAACCACAGTGACGTTACTTTGATGTAAAAGCATTTTGATGTGGACACTGCAGATATAAGATATATACTTTGACTTCTCTATCTACAATTTCCATTTTACCAATGCCACTTTTAATTCTACCTCACTAAATTGCAGAACATACTGTGCCAGTTACTCTACTATGATTATTTGACATTCATTGCTCATTATTTTACAAAATCAGTTTTTTTTAAAAATATATAAAATATGAAGATTATTGTTATACAATAAACAACCTAGCAATATATGAAATAGTAAACAAAAGTTACGTCTAATTTGAGCGCTAACATTAAAATATTGTGTGGAGGTTAATTCATCAGTAATAATAATATAATATTGTATTACTCAAATTATTACCAATTACCTCAAATTACTAAAATATCGATATTTTAATATGAGAATCGATTCTAGAACATAAATATCTGGTATCGGAGGTATCGATATTTCAGTATCGATCCGCACACCACTGCTTCCTGCTTCTTCCTCCTATGAGAAATACCTTCCTCTCCACAATATTGACAGTATATAACAACGCGCATCCTCTTCCAATTTTGAAGGCTTTATCCTTTCACACTTAAAGTATATTTTGCTGCCATACTTACAATTAGGTACTAGTCTTGCATTTCATTATAACTGGGGGACTCATTGACAGGTGAAAGGTAATGCACCAATACATGCTGCAACGCCTCAACGAAAGCAGGTAAGAAGAAGATTGATAGCCAGTCAACACACATGCAAACAAAACAGGTTTCAAAATGTTCCAACAAAATGTTCCCAAATGTTTTTTGGGGAGGGAAATTACTTTAACACAATAGACTTCAACGATACACACAAAGCATTTTGCTGAGAAACACTGAATGCAAGCATAACTTGTTTGTTTACAAGAAATCTCCACAAGGAGATTGGATTAAATGTAGGTTCATAAACTCAAATGGCAAAGTTAGAGAAGATGATTGGAGTGAAAAAAAGAACAGGAAGTCAGGTCATTAATCTAGATGGCTGCTGCTCAGCGGGGTGCTAACCCCAGGGAGCGGCCATTTCTTAGTGATGCCATCCTCCAAACTCTAAAAGATGACTCATCGTGGACCCAAGTAACTAAGAGGGAAAATAGCATTCACACATGGTCTGTTAAAGCAGCACGACAGTCCTTGGTGAGACATAAACTTGGCCACAGTCAGTCAAAACTTTGATTCTGTTGGCAGTTTCTGTCTCGCAGGTGTCCTCTGTTCAAATACATCTTTCACTCTGTGTGTTGCCTAACCGATACCTCTGTGCAGCCTTGCGAATGTATAAACACGTGCATGCATGTGCACGTGAACGTGATGCATGTATGAGTCTACAGTATATGCTCGCCTGAGAGTGAGTCTGTTCCCCTAAAGGTGAGCCTGTGGAGCCTGCGACGTTTCCTCTCACCCTCCTGTCAGGCGCTGCTCAGCTGTTGCCTACATGGCTTCTTAACGGTCTGGGGAGCAATGTACCCTCCTGTCCCTCCTCAGCACACCAACACACCCCAGTGACCCAGCCAGGGTTAAAGGTCATCATAGCGCCCACAGCTAACACCACAGCGGTCACTCTGCGAAAGTTTCTTTGTCTCCTCAGCTTCACTCTCACTGCGAAACAAGTGAGAGTTCACAGAACTGTGAAAACATATTTACCTGGAATATGTTGACATTTTCACATTCAATTTGGTTTTAACCATATGTGTGAATAAGTAGATTAGGTAGGTGATAATTGGATGAATGTACAGTTTTACCACAATGTGTGTTGACATTCTCTTTAAAGACTTTTGTTCTAAGTATTTTGGGCTTCAACTGAATTTGAAAGCTGTTTCAAATTCAAAGGGAGGTTTCGTGGCAAGACTTTTTAGTGTGGAAATCTGAATGTGCCTTTTTTAAGAGCTGTGACCTAATTGTGTATATCACACTCTCTCTGCAGGTCCAACAAACAGACAGAGAAGAAAACAAAGAACCACTAACACTTTTCTGTTGCTAACACTATGCGGCAGCTGCCCTCCTACATCTTACTTTCTGTTTAAACGCAACATAAAGAGGAAAACAGCATCATTACATTAATCATCACATCATTGTTAGCTGATTCATTTAGTAGTGTGCATTCAAATCAGCCCATGCCTGGATATAAATCACAGTGACAAGCTAAAAAAGAAGCAGCAGGATTTGCTCAAGTTGTGATTCTGTCACTACATAGTCAAATAGAGAAGTATAAAGAGATTACGGGTACCGTGACCAAAAATATTCATCCATGAATGTCGCAGAATATATTTCGGCAATGTGGATACAATTCTGTATCACGGAATATGTAATTTTATATCACAATCCTTACAAACAATACTATACATTATGAACAATTTTGTATAAAATCAATTGAGACAAGACCTGTTTTTGACCAAATCAAAGCACACTGATGCAAAATGTTAAAAGTCTACAGCGATGCTAGCAGTTTTGTGAGGCTTCAATTACAGGCACAACTATGCTTTGAGCAACATGTCAACATGCTCATAACAACTATGGCTACACGCTGATATTTAGCAGGTATTATGTTTATCTTAAATTGGCTTATCAGCATGCTAAATCCAGCTGAGGCTTATGTGAATGGCATTAGTTTTGAATTGATGTGGTTAAAATTATTGAGAGGGAGACGTGGATGTCTGTACCAAACATTATAGCAATCCACGCAATAGCTGCCGAGAGATATTACTCACTACCACAAATGACTACCTACATGTAGCACTGCAGGAAAAATAAGGGGATCACCAAGGTCAGGGGGATTCATCCTCTGGGCACCATGAATGTTTGCACAAAATTCAATGGTAGTCCATCCAACAGTTATTGACACGATTCAATCTGGACCGTAGACTGTAGATAAGGATGGATGGATGACAGCTCATCTGGAGTGAGGTCAAAACATCTTGATCGCCCCCTGGTGGTTGGCCCCAGTACAGGTCATAAACCCCGACCCCTCGAAGTTAGTAGATGGGTCATACTAAAAAAAAATCACGTGCTAATACATGCTAAATACATTTTCCCCAAAGATGGTTTCTGGATGGTGTTTAGGTAGTTCTTAGTCAGTCATCAGTTATCTGATGCTATTCAAAAGGAGGTGTGACATTATGATTGACAGCTGCTCTGAGTGAAGGAGTTGCAGAAGCACTTGAGGTCTGCTTTTCGGGAACTGTGCACAGAGTAGGAAGGCCAAGAAGTTGTCCATTCCAAACTAATAAAATGAGTCGTTCTGCGTGTATGTGTGGGACCCATGACTCCAGCCCCAATTACTGCTGCACAAACTCCGGCTCCAAATGACGTCACAGGCATAAGATAACAGCGCCCTTATCTAAAAGATTTTCAGTTTTCTATAGTGGGAGAAAGTGGAGATGCATTATCTATTTTTATGTGCAGTCTCCACTGGTATACAGTATACCACCATATCTGCCCTAGTCCCATTCTCCCACTGTCAGATGCTATCCTTACTTGTGCAGCTTCTGACATTAATCACTTGAGGACATGTTTATCAGTTCCTCAGTGCAGCTTCTTTGAACTGAGCCCACTTAATGTAGCTGTGTGAGAATGACGACACTCCATGTTTTCAGTTTTGCAATGGACACCAAACCATGTTGCAGGTTAGAGACACAAGTGAGTGAAAGAGACACTACATCAAAGATGAGGCTGAGAATAAAACCCCATCCTGCGGTGGCCTTAATCCTTCAACACCTGCGATTTGAAGCACACTCCTTTGATGTTGTTGGTTCAGCTGGAGAGAGAGGGAGACTTGATAGGGAGACAGATAAAGAGAGAGTGAGAGAGCGAAATGAGGAGATAATAGACTGCTCATTTAACACAGAGCTAAACGCAAGTTGACAGACTGGCCAATCAACTCTTCTATAAGTCCTCAGTGATATCTCTCTAGGAAGGTTTACTGCTCCATCTCACTGACAAAGCACTGTAGGAGAATGCTGACTGGCTATCTGGTGATGTCTGGAAGCAGTAAATATATAAAATTCAAAGCCAGCAACAATTTATAAAGACACTGCTTGTCATTGTGCTTGTCTGGACATTACTTTATAGCCCAGAGCTCCCAGCCCCCCACAACTTACAAATATCTCCACAGTCTTCACATGATTGGGAGATTGCTGAATTGTTTTCTGCTTTTGTGCTATTTTTTTTTTCTGTTTAATGTTTAATTATGCTGCCCATTATTTATGCTTTCTGGCGAATGTGTTTCATTTAAGATTGCTTACACGAGTCGGTGTACCCGCTTGAATTCCCCCGTGAATGTTGCCTTCGCTTGACCAAAGCCGCCCAGTTGAAACATATGTAGCACAGTTCCTCTTACTATATCAAACATAGGTAAAGCAGGGGTGTAGCAAACATTAAAGACAGTCCAAGACGCACCAAAACAAGGCCAAACCGAGCTTACAGGAAGACCCAAACCACATCTCTGTATCAGAGTCACAGCTGACTCAAAAAACAAATCTATGTGATGACATTACGGGTTTCAGCCACTCAAATACTGTTCTATGATACAAAATTGAATGCCTTTGGGTTTGGGATTGTTGCTTGGACAAAGCTAAGAGTATAAAAGTGCTACTGTGGGGAAAAATGTGACTTATTTCCTGACATTTTGTAGACAAAATGATCAATCTGTTAATCTGTAAAATTATCGTCAGTTGAATCAAAAACAAAAATATTGGTTAGTTGCAGCCCTTCGACTGCCACCAACAGCAATAATACAACAACAATGGCAATACAATAATCCAGGCTTCCACACAATGGCACAATATCACAGGGGACAGAGGGGAGATGGATGAGCCCGGAGCAGCCAGCTCTGCCACCGCAGACCATTCACTCTGTCCAGCAGGAGGGAAACTGAAAGGACAAAATCAGCACAACAGAAAACAAAGGGGAGGAAAAGGACAGATCCTGTAATTTTTACATAATTCAGATTATATGAATTATTCCTGGACATCAGAGGACATACAAAAAAGCCAGAGCCAAAGAAAAGAGTAAGAGGCATTTAAAATGTAACAGTTGGAGCATGAATGAACTATGATAACACATCCCCAGTTGCAACACGACAATTCAATTAGGGCAGCTAACAAAAGTAACAATTATTTTCTTTATAGAAATCTGATTTTTTTCTGTCAAAATGCCAGGAAGGAAGGGTAAAAAAAAATGCCGATCACAGATTAACAGAGCCTTCACAGAGTCGTCAAATGGCTTGTCTTGTCCAACCAAACATCCAAACCCAAATTTATTTTATCTATTATCTCTATAGACAAAGGCCAGAGTAAAACATTGGAGTCTTTTCCTGTCAGTCTACTAATTAATCCACTTGTTGTTTCAGGTGTCCATTTATTTTGGGTTGCAACAAACAACACATTATTTTAATTATAGATTATTATGATAACTAAATGATGCCCGTTCATATTTCCCAATGCAACATTTTCATAATCCTCACATTTTCCTACCGATAGTCGACAACCCAAAGATGTGAAATTTACAATGATATAAAACAGAGAAAAGCATTAAATCTTCACAACTGAGAAGCTGGATGCAGAGGATGAGAAAGTCGTTTTTGCTTGATAGATGACCGTATCTCATTTATGCTTTGGTTACTATTAGCTAATAGCTATAACTATATTATACTCTTGCTGTGGATAATCAATAACAACTTTGGTGTATTATCATAATAATATGCTATTATAATAATTATTATACTAACATATTATTATAATAACAAAGGTGTTGCCAACTGCTAATGTCAACCAACAGATAGATGTTAATTGTTGCCTTCTGCCCCTCTGCTCATGTTAAACCTCTGAGCATGTACCACCAACCAGCCCTTCGTTTGCTTTGTTCTGAACGGAGCATGTTGGGGGGTTGGGTATAAGAAACAGGGTGTGGCTTCACTGTTGTCATGGCAACAGAGATATCCCTGTTTTGAACCCCCTCAACCGCTCCACTGTATGGAGTAGAGGAACGGCAGCATGTACATGCAAGCCAACCGAAATATTACCAACAGGAGCGCAGTAATCATCTCACCCTGTCACACCGACCGAAATTCACAGAGCTGAGCGCCTGCAAATAGACAGGCAGTAGGTGGGCTCACTTGTTTTCCAAGTAATTCACAAGAGCTTTAATAGCTTGAGATACAGCCTATACCAATTCTCTTTTGTGACAGAGTGATAGGCTCTCTGGTTTCCCAGAGTTCAAACAGGCGTAGCCCATCAGTTATACTGGCAATCCTGCTGCACAGCAATATCTTCCCTAATAGGCTGCCGCTGTTATAAAACACAAGGTTACATGACATTATTGAGCTTCGTAAACAGGAGTCAACGGGTTCTGTGTGTGTCTGTGTGATAGCAATGAGCTCCTGACCTGCAGACAACCCCACAGAGGAGGTTATTGAACATAAGGAAGACGCGCTGATGTCTACATGCTGCCACACACTGCTGTCCAACCCAGATGTTGTTGTGAACAAGTGAGATTTGATAACATAACAGCTAGAATTAAATGCTTTATCAGCTTCTTATCTGCACCAGACTAAATGTACCTCCGAAAACGTTTCTGGTTGCTGAACACAGTATAACAGTAGCACCAGAGTGCTTACTAGTATTAACAAAATAATTCACCAGGTATGGTTGAATTAAAAACCAGGGCACATCGCCACTGTAAACCTGTCGTGCAATCTCATCAACTGAAAGCTGCATCATTGTTCATTCACCAGCTCAATATCGCAGCCAACATGGCTTTGCTTTCCAAAGGTATCTGCATTAAGAAGATAGTGGCAATGCACTTCCAGTACAGACTCAAAGTTACTCAAATCAGCTGCATTAATGAAATTAAAAAAGAAAAAAAAAGGCATAACGGTCCGATCAATAAAGTATTTTACTTTGCATAAATTGTTAGGCTGTTATGAGCCATAAAAAGTGGACCTCTGATCACCTCTTACAAAATATTACCATCTGGTGGTGAAATGCAGTACTGGAAAACACTGTTGCGGCTTCATGTGGATGACAAAGGCAAAACCTCAGTAAATAAGCAGAGGAACATAACAAAGGCAAATGTTTCCACATTGGTCAAGTGGGGACAATAAATGGCTTGATTAGAATGAAAACGGCCAAAGTGTTAAACTGCACTCCAAACCATCATCAAAACACTAAAAGAGGAAGTGTCTTTTGGATGATGGTATGCAATGGTATTTCCATGATTATCCCACAAGTTTTCACCATAGTCACACCATGATGAGCAGTGTGCTCCTAAAAGGATCCCATTAATCCATGTCCTAGCAGCTGTAAACACTGGGATTTAACCTTTGAGAAGTAAACATGCCTTACCTTTCATGTGATAATTCAGAAACCTGTGTGTTTGTGCATCTGACGGTTCAGGAGCAGGATACTCATCTACAGAGGCCATGTCTGGGAAGGCCACATTAAAGAAATATATTGACCAAAACAATGAATATTTTTCACACATAAAGTAAGACAGAAACTGTAATAACGTAACCTTAAATAAGACAGTAAGAAAGTTTACATACCCACAATTTGCGACCCAGTTTGACTTTCAACAACAACCAAGGATAAATAAAGAAATCTTTCAGATTAACGTGGCTAACTAGCGCTAAATAACTGCCATTTGGAAAAACTAGCAAAGCAAAGGCAGGATATTCTCACTTTAGGTGGCTGTGATTTTAAGCAGGTATGCTGTTCTTTTATAATGACATAAAACGAAACATTAAACAATACAAAGTACAAACACAGCCATAAATAAAGTCTGGAGCTCCTGAGGGTCGGCCATTAGCTAGCCTCAGTCCTAGCTTTTGTCTTTAGCATCTCATATGCAACATTTCCTACATTTTTCGACAGCACTTAAACGCGTCGGAGCCGTTAACACGCCAAATGACAGACTTAGCCAGAGTTAGCTAGATATGCTAATTAATGACACAGAAATATAGAAAGATATCAAGATAAGAGGCTAGGAGAGTTATTACCGTGATATTAAGTGTCATACCTACATACAAGGTCAAGCTAGCTAACAAGGCTAACAAACTGAAGTTATGTTCAGGAATAAGTCTGCTTGGCTTTCAAGCAGTGTGTCACAGGCTTGTCACGGCTTTTGGAGTAAGTAACCCTTTTACAAGGTCAAAGTTCAGAAGTTTCTTTGGGTTAAACTACTCGTTAAATCACCTGCTAAATAATGTGAGCTGTAATTTAGCCAGCTAGCCAGTTACTACTTAATACTGTGTGAGATGCTGCCTCTAACATAACGTTGGGTGAAGGTTATAACCGAGCAAAGACTTGTATTGTCTTTAAAAAGAGAGTAAACATCCTGCCACAAATTCAATTCAATTTATTTGTATAGCCCAATATCACAACAGAGTGTCTCACAGTGCTTTACAAAGTTCACTGAAATAAACAAGTGTAAGCGAACAAACAATGGATCAGTCCGGTGGATCAGTCCGAGGCATCACCTGCCCTTTATGACCCTCCTTCTTTGGGAAGGAAAAACTCAAAAAACCCAGTGGGGAAAAGAGAAACCAAATCTTTTGGTGTCTGTGAGAAGTTGGACCCTCATGTAGATACACTTATTTTGGTGGGTTGAGCTGGCTTATTGTTGTATCACATGTTTTTCTCGTAGTACTGGAAGGTGGGACCGTCACAGGTTGGAGAACAGCAGATTACCTTTTCAGTGAAGATGCTACATGTCCTGATACTCTGAGGTGAGAAGGAGGGACAAGCTGCACATGTTAAATCTAGCAGATCATCAGTAATTCATTCATCTATAGCTCCCTTAAAGCTCTTCATTTTTAAGTTCTGCTTCTTTTTCCCAGGATATTTGAGAGCAAAGATTACCTTTGGAACAAGGTGGTGGTTTTTCACAGCTTGTTTCTGACCGTCTGTGAGAAGCGGCAGAGTGTAAAGTCTGTGTGCATTGGTCATTACGTGCTGCCTCCAGTCTCAGTGCAGGATGGTGAGGACTCCTGTATGTTTATTGATTTGTTGATATATGACATATTGATTTGTTGATGTATTCAGTGGTGCCTAACTTTGGGATTAGAGACCAGCTATAAGATAAGATGAGATAAGAGAGACTTTATTATCCCACACCCACCGGGAAAATTCACTTATTACAGCAGCAGAGAGTCAAGAGACAGAAAAGGTACAGAAACAAAGTGTGAGTTACAGAGGTAGTGACAGAGGTACATAGGTAGGTAAATTCTATGAATTAAAAATCATACGGTGAACCTTCGCTTATCATTTAAGATGTGAGAAACGTGGTTGGGAGGTTGATTTGGGAGTGTGAAGATGAGCGGTCAGTAGCACAGGTAAGCACTCTCGGATATCAAATTTACATAAAGGCAGATAATGGAAATGACTGTAATCACCTTGGTTGGATTTTTGCCTAGGAATCTCTCAGGAGTCTCAGCTGCCGGACAGAAGATGAGTTCAGTGAAGTCAGCAGACGCGAGTATGTTAAATCTCCACTGTAAGTACTTAGAAGTGGAAATCAATAAAATGTAAACTATCCAGCAAATTAATCAATTACTTGTTGCTTTTTTGGCAGCTGTAAACCATCTGACACAGACTCAATAGATGAAGCCCCTCTATGTGGTCATTTGCAGGATTATCCAAGTAACGAAATGGTTACAGGTGAAACATTTATCATCATTTACTGTATGTCCTTTGACATAATGTCTGTGTTTGTTTCTAATAATTTAATAACAGATCATTCACTTGTATTGAAGGTCTAATGCCTGTTGACTTAATCACCACAGGGTACATCAGCGTGGACAACCTGCAGAAATATTCAGGTGATCTGTGTGATGTCCACCTCGGGTGTTTCAGATGCTCCGACTGTAAAGCCCACAGCTGCTTCCTGCAGACATAAGCAAACGTACACAAAGAGAAAAGCATGTTACAGATGACCAAGTAGTAGTTGTGCTTTTAACAGTCACAAGCTGTGGATAAATGTACCTCCAAATTGGCTGTTTCGTTTGTATTCCCTGCCCCCACTCGTGTATGTAGTGTAGATGTATACACTGACATGAAATAAATCAGTGTGAAATGGCTAATGCTGATCTCATTTTGAAGTTTTCTCCTCATTATTTCTTCCTATCTGCTTTATTTCCTTGTTACAACCCTCTAACTTCCTATTTTTTCATGTTGCCCAATGAAATGAACCATCTATGAAAAAGGCAAATGGAACAAATGTCTTCAAACTTGTATGCTCAAAGAAGATACCTAGTCATACCTAACCATGCTTTCCAACCGGTGAGGCACTAAATGTTAAGTGGAACTTGTTATGCAATGTAAAAGCCACCAAAAGAGGGAAAGCTTGAGAACTACATAAATATATTGCCGTATAATATGTTGCCATAGCTTAACAAATATCTTATTCTAATCACATTACTAATCATAATACTGCATATTTCATACAAAAATACTGTGAGACAAATTTAAGCAGTCTCAACATAATGGAGGCTGTTTTCTATTGGTCAACCTGATCGTTGTGCTTAAGTTAAAAGGTTTCCGTGACAATTACATGACGGCACAACAGTCATACAGGCTCCATAGCCACTTATAATAAAAAAAAAACAGCGTGTTATAAACCTTTACCAACGTAATACAGACCTATAGGAGGAGTAACATGTAATTTGAGTGGAGTTAAATGTCTTTGCGTGGTCGCGGTCACCCCCACACAGTGGACTGTTCCGCGGGGCTCTGGCCAATCAGGTGCTTTGTTTTGGTACCGGCCCCGCTATCCGGAAAAAGGACAACTATCTTTCTGTACTTTGACACCGACAGAAACAGAAGGCAGGTCTGTCTTTGAACTCAGACTCTGTTTGTCTGGTTCGTGTTCACCCTGTTGTCAGCTCACTGTTCACACATCTGTCATGGCGCAGGAGAACCTGTCCGTGGTGCTGCACTGCCCGGGAGACCTCAGGCTGGTACGAGACCGACCGCAACCTCGTGCCATGTTTACGGGACGGCTGTGTTATAAACTGTGTGATTATAACTGTTTGCGTTTTGCTCATTTCTTCACAGGAAAATCGCCCCGTCCCGGAGCCAGGACCTAATGGTATGATAGTTAATAAACAACTTCAATAAGGTTGTTAAAGTATGTGCAAAATGTGAATTAGTTGTTGTGCTCCTCATTTAAAGACATCAGTAAAGTTTGTTGTATCTGTTTGGTTAACTTTGGACAAACTGTTTAAAAGCTACTGCATGTCAAAATGCATTACATCTGCCCGCCTATTTTGTTTCACCTCCATCAATTTTCCTTTATCAATCAATTTTAAGAACCTAGCCATCGCTTTTGTACTTTTGGGCATTTTTTAAATCAAAATTAATTATGAAAAATCTTACTTGCCAGTCAACTTTCAATGGACATCTTTAAAAAAAAATATATATATCTTTAACAGATTCGCTTTTCATTCAGTAGATAATTACCCTTGATCATTGTCTGAATTTTGCTGTTTTGTTGCACTTCATGCATTAATATTTGAATTGCAGATCACATTGAAATGTTTCATAGGTCTTGGAATTAAGCAAGGGTGTGGTGTCTTTTTGTGACGTGGTGAAAAGATACATTTGAGTTCTGGGCCTCCTCACTGTGTTCCTGTTTTTATTGTCGTGTTTTTGTTCCCAGAGGTTTTGCTCCAGATGCACTCTGTTGGAATCTGTGGATCAGATGTTCACTACTGGCAGCACGGCCGGATCGGGGACTTTGTGGTCACGAAACCAATGGTGTTGGGGCACGAGGCGTCGGGGCGGGTGGTGAAGGTCGGATCAGGAGTCAAGCACCTTAAAGTGGGTGAGTTGTGTGTGTGTGTGTGTGTGTGTGTGTGTGTGTGTGTCTAGTAGTGAAATACCAAAGGCAGAACTTGCCTGAACACTGCAAAACATCAATATTTGTGTTACATTTTATTTAAATGTGTATTACTTATATATTATGTTACATTACTTATCTCAAACTCATCCAGTGCTGTAAACTGCACTTTGTACCTTGTAGGTGACAGAGTGGCCATTGAGCCCGGTGTGCCCCGCGAGATGGACGAATTCTTCAAAAATGGACGATATAACTTGTCTCCCACCATCTTCTTCTGCGCCACACCTCCTGACGATGGAAATCTGTGCCGATACTACAAGCACAGTGCCAACTTCTGTTACAAGTACTAATTTGTTGAGGATTGCTTGGCTTTGCATCAGAGGCTTTGCATCAGAGATTACCAAACACCTGCCTGGTCTCAGACTGTCAACTGTCTCTCTTGCCTAACTGTTGCATATATCCTTTTCTGTCTTTCTCCCTCTTTTCTCTCATTCTGTCTTCTTTATTTTTTTTAACTTTCCAGGTTGCCTGATAATGTGACATTTGAGGAGGGAGCTCTAATTGAACCTCTGTCTGTGGGGATACACGCCTGTCGCAGAGCCGGCGTAACCCTCGGCAGCACCGTGCTCATCTGTGGTGCAGGTAAACGCGAGCCAAAGCTATTAAACTCACACAAGATGTTTATGGGGATATTCCACCTGCATGATACTGCAAATTAATATGAAAGACATGATTGACCCGGATTTGAGTAACATGCCCCTGCAAATAAAGAATTTGATTCAACCTTCAGTGGGCGTAGTCACAAAAGAGAGAATCATGCTGACTCAACAAAACCTTAGTGAAAAACTACTGATCCTTAACATGCCTTGTAAGAGACTTAATATTTAACAAATCCCTTGTGTTGTGAAAACAAGTTAATGAACATTTAAGACACCTATGTTAAGCAATATAACATGAGCTAGTTGATTGTTTAAAGTTACACACTACAGGTTTGACATGAATGCTGACATTGACTTTTTCAAGCTTTAAAATGTGTTCATAATCACCTTTAAGTGTCTCAAAGACATTTAATACATTCTCTACAGTAGCCATGTTGTTTATTTCCTCCATCTCCACAGGACCTATTGGGTTGGTGTGTTTGCTCGTGGCGAAGGCAATGGGGGCCTCTCAGGTCGTCATCACCGGTAACGCACAGTTTGTAAGACTAATGACACGACACACAAATTCTGGTAGCATCTTCTGTTCAGTCCTTCGCCTCTAATCCACATTTGCTGCGTTCAGATCTGTTCTCAGAGCGTCTGACGATGGCCAAAGAGTTAGGAGCAGATTTCCAGCTCACAGTGAAGAGAGAAGATGCACCCCAGCAGCTGGCCAAGTCTGCGGAGGACATGCTGGGCGCACAGCCTCACATTACTATTGAATGCACTGGTGCTGAGAGCAGCATCCAAACGGCCATCTATGTATGTTACTAAGGAACATTTAAAGCTGTATTCAGAATTATGAAGTTGCTCTGTGCAAACTATAGAAAATAGTACATTTACTCAGAATACTGTACTTACAATTTTTGGGAAACTCCATTACACGTATCTGTAGCTACTTGTTACTTTCCACAACAAGATTTTAAAATTCATTGCGTTGTTGTTGATTAAACTACCCAAGTGTCTAAAATAGTTAAAATTAGCTCCACCTCCACCAACTACAACAGCAAACAGCTACTTAAATGGTAATACATCTGCAAGAATATTGTAATATTTAAAAATATACTCACAGTAGCCTTATTGAGTACTCTTAGTTCTGATACTTCATATACATTTTGCCAGTATTACTTCTGTACATTTTGAATTTGAGACTTTTACTTGTAATGGAGTATTTTTAGTGTGGTGTTGCTGTTTTTACTTACGAGCCTGAATACTTGTTATTTACCCTGTCCTTGGTTCACTGTGAGTTTCGTCATCTGCAGACTCGAAACATATTCCGAGTCATGATTTCTTTCCCGACAGGCGACACGTTCAGGAGGTGTGGTGGTGCTCGTGGGTCTTGGCTCCGAGATGGCAACTATTCCTCTGATCAACGCTGCCGTAAGAGAAGTGGACATCAGAGGGGTTTTCCGCTACTGCAATACGTGAGATAATATCCATTAGTTGCTTCTTGTTCTATAAGCAGGGGTTTAAAGCAAAGTTGGAGGCTTTTCCAGTTATCTCAATAATGTGATTATAATACCATGTACAGTACCATTATATATATAAGGTATCACAGAGACTGAGCTCTTGAGTGAAATGTTTGTCTTGTGTTGCAGCTGGCCGATGGCCATCGCCATGTTGGCGTCAGGTAAAGTGAACGTGAAGCCCCTCGTGACCCACCGGTTTCCTCTGGAGCAGGCAGTCCAGGCATTTGAGACCACGCGTCAGGGTCTTGGAATAAAGGTCATGTTAAAGTGTGACCAGAATGACCAGAAGCCATGATCTGACCCGCCACAGGGAAACAAACCTGGCCGACTGAGAGCGGCTCGGCACGACCGGCAGACATCCGCAAACTGGACGTTGACCTGAGGAAAGATAACAGCTAGTTCAGAGAGACAACAGCACTGTGATAGACAAGCGACCGCTCTACTGCCTGCAGGTCAGAGGTGTCATTGGCATCAAATGGTACGAGATATTCTTTTACGATGCTTAACTTTGTTTTATTACCAACATTGTAATTGTTTTGTGGTTGTATATAATTTGCTACATTTTAAATGTATAGTACCTTTACATGTGGCTACTGTAATAAAAGAAAATTGTTAAATAATAACTAAAATAACAAAATGTTTTTATTTTTTCCATTTCATCTTCACAGAACCTGCACTACCTAAGTGCAGGCATTAGGGGGAACTAGTGTGTTAAACAGGAAACTATGACAGTGTGTTAGTCCTACATACTAATAGTAAATAACGATCATTACAACAATATGTACAATATATCAACATCAACAGTACACTTTTTGTGCAGTTAGTATACAGTAAATCAATGTACAATGTGTCCTAGGAATGTAACTGGCAATTTAACATTACAGGAACAAAGCAAAATGCACTTCCATAGCTTTAATGACTTCTTTCTCGATCTTTTTTTACCATGTGACATTAATTCATTTATTGATTTACATTGCAGCTGTGAACACTGGAACAATACTAGGACGGACCATGTTCCAAACCTGCTGAGAATTATTATGTAGTTTGGAAATGTTTGTCCCACTTCCATTGTGTGCTGATAGTACACAGTATGTGCAATGTAATAATTGTCGTGCTGTTTTTGCAGCTAGTATACAAGAAATCAATGTACTTGATAGTTTGTAGTAACAGGAAATAATGCATTATTTAAACTACTTTAGTTTGCCTGTGGCACTTTGGAGTGGAGGTTAACCTGTAATTTATTTAATTTCTGCATCTGTGGGTCACTCCTCTATTTGCCTGTATTGAAAACCTGCTTGGGATTGGCACGTAGTGTGACATTTACAAACATCTAGTGACTCCTATAATGAAATAATGAGACTGAATCTGAATTTTACTGTAAATGAAAGACTTACTGAGGAAAAATTATAAGAGAAAAGTAAAATTTTGTAACTGACTTTGTCTTGTGATAGTTTGGACAAGACGAGACAGCCTCCCGTCAGTGTTACACTTTCATACGGCAAATTCAACCTTTTATACAATCAGTTTTCAGTTTGACCCAGTCCAACAAAACCAGCCAGGTTTAGCTCAGATTTTATTATCTTGCCACAATGACATGATACTACTATACGAGGCATGCACACAGATAATGCTCATATGGTTAAAATTTACTACAATGCGATGTAAAACCATTACTCGGCGGTAAGGCTTGTTTCTGTCACAGTGTGTGATTCACAGTTCTCTCTTTCCCTCTCAAGACTGAAAGCCAACATACAGGCGGGAAGATGTTTGCAGTGAATAAACCTGTGTGTTTTGTTTGGATTTTTTTTCAACATGAGCACAATACTAGACAAGTTTCTCTTTATGTACAGACATTCTAATACTTCTTATGGCAATGGGACAGCTCACACAACACAGTTACATTCACAATCCACTCATAGTATGCATGAGTTTCAGTCAGGAACACTAAAGATGAACATACAGTAGAGTAGCACACAAAAGAAACTTTTTCATACGTGTGACTTTGATATCAAAAGCATAATTAACGCATGTTAATAGTATTACTCAGTTGCTTGTTATTTAAATGTGTGAGTGTTTGTACATGAGATTTAGAAAAGGCTTGCCATTCAGAGGTTGAACTTGTGTATTGCCATAAAATGAAGAAAATCAAAAGGATATGGCGTTTCTCCCTTAAACCCCTGCTGCAAGCATTGGTTCGATCCACATGTACATTATATCAACTAAGCATATTTAAACCCAACATTTCAAACACTTAACTCATTCCCCTTTTCACTGGCAACTACTTTGATATCCGGCAATTAATTGTGTCTTTGCCATCATCACGAACTGCTTTCAATTCAGCAAGATTCAATAAATATTTACAATGCAGCTGTGGCCCCTCCCTCCCAACTGCCTTCAATTGCAATATTAGCAAAATATGTATTTACACGAGAAATAAATAAACAAAGAATAAAATGAAACTATACAAGAAGTATAGTAGAAGTATCATATTGAATTACATGAATATAAAAAAATAAATTGTGACGCATTCACTCGATAAGTCCGTCCACACAGTCTTACTGAAGTGACACAGAGAAGCACAGACAGGACAAATAAATAACAAACAGCACACGCACACACACGCACACACACACACACACACACACACACACACACACACACAAAAACTGCCTCTTCAGCTGGTCAGATGGAAAAAACATCTCATGTCAATAAAATGGCCGCTGCACAGACATGGGAGAGATGATGAAGAACTGAAGTCATCAGCTCAAAAGAAAAAAAAAAAAAAAGAGAAATGAAGTGACAGGGAAAAGCAATCCTCCCCTCAGTCACTGGTCAACTTGGTTTGCCCCATAAGATAACCAATCGCAGCTGACAGCCTGTCCTGTGGAGCGGCCCCTGGCCATTGTTTATATGTACATAGGTGTCTCCTGTCCTGTTAGGAGTCTGAACATGGCTGCCGGCATCGTCTTCATGTGAATCTAGCAGAGAGAGAGAAAAAAAAAAGCAACACAATCTCAGTTAAAAAAAGGCAAAACATTAACTTTGCATTTATCAGTATTTTCTTTACTGTAGGGGTTAATGTGTGTGTGTGTGTGTGTGTGTGTGTGTGTGTGTGTGTGTGTGTGTGTACGTAAGCTCATATATCTTATATATCATGTCCGTCAGTATATTTTTGCCAACCCTCAAAGACCAAAAAGTGATTTTCAAATCCAACTCAGGTACTCTGGGGGTCCCTTTTCTCTTCTCATTCCCAAAAACCTTTAACCTTCACGGTTTAGAAAAATTAGTCCAACATCCAAAACTTCTGAGAAACTGAAGTTATTGAAACGATGTCTGGATGTTTACGTGTCGACGTTCAGCCCTGTGACGCCATCTACCTAACTGATGCTGGAAAGCACACCTGGCATTCATTAGCTGTTACTTCCTGACTCCTCTATCTGCTCCAGAAGATAGTTTTAAAGTAAAACCAAAAGCAAGTATCTGCAACAATTCCTCTAAAAAAATAATAATCCTCTTAAAATATCTGTTGATCTCCTGGTTTTTATTCAGCAGACTTAAATTATTATTCTACAATGAAACACAAAAAGTAGTGCAAAATCGATGATCATTAGACAAGATATATATACCATCATGCAGTGCACAGACAGTTAAAAGAGGTAAATTTAGATTACATCTAATCCACTTTATAGTCCCCTTCACAGAGTTCCTTGTATAGTGAATAGTAAGTGAGTACATCATTTTGAACACAGCCTCGGACTCTCGTGCTCCTCACAGAAAATAATTTGACAAATCCACTGATCTTGCATTGCACTTGTAGGACTAGCCAGAGACAGAATAAAAAATGTTCAAGCTCAAAGCAGCACAGGCTGTGATGTCCTGACTTTTAGTGTCCAAACTGCGTCCTACATTTCCCATAATCCTACTAAATTGTATCTTTTATTATACTTCTCCTGACTGGTAAATGCCTACGTCTTTCCACCTCAATGCCCCCAGTCCATAATGCAGGAGGCACAATCTGCAATAACCCACATAACAAATATAAGACATCACAACAACAGGTTAGGTAAAATGCGGAGTGCGCCATAATGAAATATGGAACGCGTATTCACTCCTTTTCTATACAGTGTAATTTACTGACTAAGCGAAAGGTGCTACATTTTTGTAAATGTGTACATTTGGACACCCTTGGCCTCGTGTGTGCGGGTTTTGTGTGTTTTTGTGTGCATCAGTTTAACCTCGCCAACAGAGTTCGAGAGGGCCTGGACAATCTTCTCGTGTGCTGTGGCCACTACACTCTGCCCATTGATCTCTATGATCCTGTGACCAACACGGACGCCACCTCGCTCGGCAATGCCTCCTCGCATCAGGCTGCATATCTGGCGGGCAAAACACAGGAACACACACAAAAGGAAAAGTCCTCCTGTTATATGAAAGAATAGAGTGATATGCATTTGAAATTGAGGCTGTAAGGCTACGGGAGATGGTTAACATTTATAAGACAATGATAACTGATAACTGATTGCTAGAGATAATGTGATTTTTTTTTTTTTTTTTTAGCAGGGACTGTATCATGTTTATAAATATTCAATTTATCACAACGTTGCAAGTGACACACTGTTTCCAATGCATAGCAGATAATATAATGAGCGGATTCATCTAAAATGAGACAGGAATATGAAAAATGCACAAGCTGTAAGGTATCGATACAAAATATACCAAACTAAAAATTAGAGTCATCAATTTATCCATGGGGGACAAAAAAAAACACAACAAAGCAGCACATTTCAATAATATTTGATATTACTAATATCAACCTAAGCAACCTACATGCTGCCGGTTGACAGAAACAAGGTCAGATTGCACTTACAATGCCGTTCTGGACACTAAAGCCCAGCTGATACTTTAAATCTGGTCTCTTGATGAGAACAGTGGTAACAGGAGGGCAGCTGACAATGTTCATCTTCACCTGAACCTGGTTCTTCAAGCCCTTTAAAACACAGAAAACCACAAAAGCGTGTTCAGTTGCTATGAAATTATTCAGAAATGATGGGGTTTATTGTTTCAGACCAATGTTTAATTATTGCAGTAATTATTTCATAGCTTGGACTGCCTTTTTTCAGCCACACTGTTGCGTACGCCAGTGTCTCTGTACCTTAATGATTCCCTGACAGGTGGCGAGTGGCAGCCCCACGAGGCTTGTGTTATTGATGGACATGATCTGGTCTCCGATGCTGAGCTTGCCAGAGCGAGCCGCTGGCCCGCCGTTCATCATGTTGGCTAAGATAACTGTGGGCAGAATGGAGCCCCAGCCAGACTCCACAATCACCACACCCAGGATCTCCCCTTTACTCTTCTCCAGCTGCAGCTGTGGAGAGGACGGCAGGTGGGAGGCGGAGAGAGAGGAGGAGATGTTTCATCATGTACAGAAACTGACCTGCCATAACTGAAACAATATGACTGGAGAACACTGATTGTTTATGTAGTGCAAAGGCACTAACATTTCAATACCACTTTTTTAGTTTTTGCACTCTGCTAAAGATTCAGTAGTCTAAAAAATGTTAGTCTGCTTGCATCACTGTGCTTCACTCTTTTTTCCCACAACAATTTGATGTAGTTGACAGCAATAAATTGCTGAAGAATACATAGAGAATTTGTGGTCCCTTAAGGTAATATGATTCCTTTTTAATACCTGTCAGAAAATTCACTTTTTGTAGTCCCTTTCTATAAACTAGAGCAGGAATCAGTGGTACACAGCAGCTCATTGGGTAGGGATAGGAAATATCATGATATATGTATCTGTAGATCCATGATACCACTGTAAACCGCCAGAGATTTTACCATACTGTTTATATCGAGGTATCTAATCTCCTTAATATCTCTGGTTGTATTAGACTATTGCAGACACTCTTGCAAATCAATGAGCAGCACTGCTTTACTACTGTGATATGGGATTTACAGAAATTTGCATCAATGTGAAGAGAAAACTCGGTCTCTTAAAAACAGACATAAGATCTGTATATTTTATCTATGAATTAATGTGCCACAGAATGTCCTATATCACAATATAAAATGACATATCCATCATCATCCACGTTGCCCCTCCATACCATCCGCTCAATGATGTTTTTTTTATTGACCAAGTTAATATCGTTTAATTTTACCTGAAATGTATGACAACTATTTGTGAGGTTGTGTCTTTTGCTGCAGCTTCAAGGAGAGCATCAACAACACAACATATTGTATATAGTAAGTGTACAGTAGGTAGATGTGTAGATTAGTATATAGTACTTGAACACCCGCATTAGGAAATATGTTGTAAAGCATTTTGACTACTGTTTAGAAAAGTGCTGTATGAATAATATTAATATCATACAATATATAAGACGGTAACAGCATCACAGTGTCTTAATTAACAGTTTTGAATCTGCATCTCAAACCGCCACCAGCTGTTATCTCAGTGAATAATGTGACAGCGTTAACCACATCACCACTGTGACGTTTCTAAATCACAGTTGAGGTTGAATATGTTATTTATCGTAGACTTAAAAACTAAAAGATTGCCAGTGACTTGCCATTACAGATCCAAAGAATGTGCATATGTCAGCCATTTTCCTGCTCCAGTTCTTTCGTCCTTTCTTTTTCACCAACAGATGTGACTAATGTACGCATGAAGCCTTGAGAAATGGACTTATTCTCAGCACAGTTGGTTAGGAAGCTTTAGTACTTCAAGAAAGCCCAATTTCCCCATCACTAAAAATTACTTATGTGCCTCTGAAATAGCAGCTGTGTGGTACCCATGCAGCCTCTCTGCTCACATAGCAGAAACTGTTTCATGGCTTCTAATTCTCCAGAAGCCTCCAGTAATGCTTTCAGGGCACCGTGTTAGCTAAAGAGGAAATGCTACAGCGAAAAAAAGCAAGAGCTGACATGCTCTGAGTAGATTTTACTGTACCATCTGCCTCTTAATCTGTCTAATTAGTTAACAGCTACTGTATACTTGTGTATTTCTCTAATGGCCCTGCAGCATGAATGCGATTCGTGCCACACATGTTAAGTCTTAGGTCTCATAGTGACTGTGTTTTGTTATTTCCTGCACCAACAACAACCGCAAAACATCTGCAGAAAAGTTGCAAGAAATGTATGCGTGTATTGCACACTTAATATAGACAAACCTCTTTGCAATTTTCAGAGTTGGAGAAGTGAATGAGGTCGTCATTGTACATCTCCTGGGTGTTGATGATGTCACTGTACTCCTTCTGGCTCAGGTCCTCAGGGTTGATGCCATTGGCTCTCAGGAACTCCTGGTAAGCTACGCTGAATGCCTGGCCAATGGACTGGGCAATAAGCTGGGCCTGCAGTCAGAAACAGCAGGAATCCCGGCATACACATTAATTAATTCGACCTTTAATCACAAGGGCATGCCGTCATTTCTAATGATGTCAAGAGTATAATTAAAACAGAATGAATTCACACAAAAATAATTAATGAGGAAACAAACAAACGGCAGAACACGGTTAAAAATAGTTACATTCAAGAACAAAGTAGTTTGTAATTATGGTTTTAAACTGGCCTATAAATACAATTGTGTTAAGTTTTAATGTGCACTGTAAAATGTTCTGAGTGTGTGCAGCATAAGAACTAAATGCAGTTTTCCCAAATTTAGTGTTTACGTACAGGACTTCAGGTATCATCAGCCTTTTCATACAACATGCAATAGTAGAATAAGTGTCACCAGTAATAAAGAGCAGAATAATAAACTGAATCTAGTGGTTCAAGGGTGGAGGCAGAGGTTTGTCTAAAGATACTGTCACCATAATCCACAATAGACAAGAAGATGGCATCAATTAATCTTTTCCCTTTGAGCACACAGAAATTAGCTCTGTTTCTGTGCAAATATCCATTTTTTGTTGTTGTTTCAATGTGCAATCTGAATGTAACTTTTTGATCCTGTCAGATACCAAGACATATATACTGTGAGACCCTTTCAATACTTTGCCCATTTAGGGTGGTAACATTTAAACTACTGTCAACTAAAAGTGCAGCTTACAGTTTATTAAAGGATTTTTGTGGGATTTCAGTAGCTGAGTGTGCAGTGTCCGCAAAGTAACGCAAAATTGTACCATCTGCATAAACATGGGCATTTGTTTATACAACTGCAATTGTTAATATAAATATTTTCAATAAAAAATTATGAACAAGACAGGGCCCAGTATTGAACCTTGTGGAACTCCCTCTGACAATGGTAATAATATATAAAGATCATTTCCCAATGTTACACACTGCT
Source organism: Pempheris klunzingeri (assembly GCF_042242105.1). NCBI lineage: Eukaryota > Metazoa > Chordata > Actinopteri > Acropomatiformes > Pempheridae > Pempheris > Pempheris klunzingeri. The sequence goes on from NC_092012.1 coordinate 13,410,747, forward strand.
GTCTATGAGACAGATAGTACTGAAACCATTTACAGGACTTATGGTGGCAAAGCTTTAGTGAGACAGGACAGTTTGGAAATTCACAAACAGTTATTAAGGTCATTTTTATCACCACACTTGTGCAATGGCACTACATGTGCTAATTTCCTGACTTGAGGAATAACTCTAGATGAGATGGAGAAATTAAAAAGATACATCGACAATGAATGAGGCATAGAGATTAGAAAATAAATGTCCAGTTCATCCTGCCCACTTGCTTTCCGGCCATTGATAGCTTGAAGTGAGGGCATGTACGGTGAACTGAGAGGTGCGGTTTAAGGAGGGCACATGAGCCAAAGGCTAACTGTTAAGACCAGATGTTGAGTACACCATATCAAATTGATTCTCTGCAGCAGTAAAATGTGTGTTGAAAGCATGGTAGGTCTCTGCTGTCCTGTTTATTAAGCAGTCATTAAATCTAACATGAGAAGAAATAGATATAAAGTAGAGGATTTTTTTATTTACACTTACTGCTCTCCATAATTTTCATGTGAAAGAGCTGGAGATTTATTTCTTAGTTGTCCAAATGTCAGCCAATGTGCCGTTTCACCAGTACGCCTTGCTAGAACCCAGGTTTTGTTCTTTGTTTCTAACATCACTGATAATTCTGTGGAGAACCAGGGGATTGATCTTGATCTAAAATGTGCATGTTTATCAGTGATAATGAGTAATGAATTTGTAAAATATTATACAGTTTACATCAGGTATTTCAGAGATGTGATGTATGTTACTGTGAGCAAGCTCATTAAGAACAGCCTGTTCATTAAAATTTTTTTAAATTTCTTTTGATAACAAACCTAGAGCTCGATCAAGCATTTTTAACACAGGCCATAGGACAGTTAATGTTGATGTTGAAGGATCCTCTAAATTAGGTCTGGTCGGCTCGTTAATCAACGGTGACAAACTCAGATTGCCACACATCTTCTTTAGACTATTTGAATCATTTGTGAACCAATTTAGGTCAACATCACCTCGAACCAGCCTCTTTGAGTTACTGTACTCAGCAAGTAAGTCTGCTAATTTATTTATCATACAAGAGACAGCCCAGGGTGGTCTGCATCCACCCACCACATTAATTGAATTATTACTAGATAAGTTCACTTTCAGAGCAATAAATTCAAGAGAATGTGGCACAGTGACAGGGTTTACAATGGTAACAGATGAACACGACTTCACATATACAGTCACACCTCCATTCTGTATGAGTTGAGAAACCTCAGTTTTGTATACTCTATATCTGGGTCAGTCTGTGATACAACAGTTTTCAGGTGATCTAATTCAAATTCATTACAGAGACATCTGAGGTTGATCCACATTTAAATAGATCAACCTCAGGCCATTTCTGGATTTAAAAGCATGTGGGTTTAACATGAGTTTGCGATCTTAGTGTTAAATCCACGGAAGCTAATCTTCACTGAGTTATATAGAAATAACGATACACTACAGGGGAAAAGGCACTTGGTTGCATCAAACAATAGCAGCATTAAGTGTGCCAAGAATATGTTAAGGTGTAATATAAATTGATTTTCAGTGTGAAAAGCTATTTTGGTTCCCATTGTGAGAGGGAGGATGAAAAAGTACAGCTACACTTTCCTGCTCTAGTTTCAATGGGGAACAAAGGTGAAAGACATCAATGGGAAGAAGAAGAAAATTTACAAAAAGCTAATTGTCTGTCTTCTCGACAGAGATGGAGTGAGGTACAATTCCAGCTCATGAAATGTCATCCATAAATGATGAAGGCACTTTAAAGCAGTTATTCCCAACCAGGAGTGCTTGTGCCCCAAGTTGGTAAAAACAAACATAGAAAATGTCATTCTGTAAAAACTATTCATTCACATATGTATTTAGAGGGAAAATAAACATAGAAATAGGATTAAAATCATGTAGGGTTGATCTTAGCTACTCTAGCTACTATCATAATAACCTATAAACTACCAGCTGCAACAGGCTGACTGCACAGGACACACCTGAACACCCCATGAGCTGTGACTGAGAATGTGCAAAACTAGTTATAGAGCCAGCAGAAATAGATCACTGAAAATAATTAATGGTTAACTGTGCAGCCTCAGTCAAAAGTGGTAGCCATACTGCAGGAAAAGAAACCTGCCCAAACAAAAAAGAGAGCTACCTATCAGTATGTCTTGAATCCTCTTATCCTCTTTTGTATAATTAACAGTGTTGAAAAAAACATCCACTTCAAAATCAGTTCAAATAAAAACTTTTTGACAAGTGCTGTTGATGAAGGACTACTTGAGCTCATGATTTAGGGCTGCTGGGGTTGAGTACAAAAGAAATTGTCAACTACCACATTCAAGCACCTCCTGACACAATTGACATTTGCTACCAAAGAAGGAAAATGTTTGGAAAAAGTGAAATAAGTAAAACTTTGATTTTTAAAAAAACTAAAACCTGATGACTTGTCTTGGCTGTGTGAGATAACACAGATCAAGAGAGTAAAGAGTACGTATCATTTTGCGAGCCATACTTTGCCTGTCATCCTATTTAATTGAACCTTAATTTACCCTGACACTCTATAGTTGCATATAAATCTCCTGCACACATTAATGGTCCAAACTCTCAAAATCGATAAACTGTGAATTAACTCTGCAGAATTTATGCAAAAGCCAAAAGTAGGCAAACACTGCATACAGCTAAGAGAGTCACAGTAACAGAAACAGTTTATAAGTTGATGGATGAGCGGCTGAATGGTTCCATTATAACTCTGGGCGGCCTTTAAAACCTGGCAGCAAAATTAGATGAAGAGGGGACAGATTGGAGTCCAGCCTTTATACTGAATGCTGGCTCCTCTGGGCAACATTGTTCATGTTGCCAAGTCTTGCTGAATCTGCTTCAACAAGACTAGCAGCAGCTCTCTGGTCTTTTTTTTTTTTTTCCAGATATTCTATACATTGGTAACAACAACAATAATGTGGCACAAGCATGACAAAAACTAAATTGAGTATAAATAAATTAAATAATGTCTTGGAGCCAAATAGAGGAAACACATTAACATTGGTGATAACAAGGAAGCTGAAATAATATCTAACAATTAAATAACACTTACAAAGCAATAACGAGTGTCACCTCTTTTCTATCTTAAGATGTTGGAGACTTCATCTACCAAACGAGTCTTCTTCTTCAGTGACAAACTAATAACGTGACTTCCTTTGGTAACTGTCATCTGTGTAACCTCTCAGCTGCTCTCAGCCATTTAGAATAAACATTTTCTCTTATAAATGCATTAACAGACACAGCAGCCGTGTGAACTCGAAAAACACACAAAGCACTTACATCTTCAGACTCAAAGACATGGCATATCATCTTGTATTGCTTCTTTGCCTCCGGTGCCCCGGGCGTAGTTTCAATGCAGTCCTGTGAGGCTGTGCGTGGCATCCGGCGTCTTGCCATCAGGACCACGATGTTCCCGATATCAGCTATGTAGGATATAGTGCGGAGTGCGTTGTCCATCATGGTCTCCTGTAAGCACGTCAACCAAAATCACACATGTCAACCTTTAAACATCAACGCTATTGTTTTAATAATACTCTACAGCTAAGGACAGTTTTAATTTATGCCTTTTAAGGTCAAAAGTAGAAAAAACTGCAGCGATGTTAATTTTACTGCGATAGGAAGACATTTTTGATTCATAGCTGTGAGCCCTGAAATCAAGTAAAATCCCACTGGACCTGATATCCGAAACATAAAATATGAGCACAGAGACGTGTAATAATTCAGTTTTTATTCACTGATTTCACTAAGTTAATGGAAACAACTGTAAATAAATAATGTAAGTGCTGACTTCATGGCAACAACGTCATGTAAATCTTACATAATGATTCATTGTTTTTAACAACAAAACAAAACCACAAGAAGTAAACTAGAACTGGACCATGACTGACATGTCTAATGAAAGAAGAAATTTGCTATAATTATCCCTGGAGAGTCCATTCTGGGGTGAATAAATACACATAATACTAAATCCAAATGACACGTTTTAACTGACAAAATGATATAATACTAGAACACATATTTCACCATAGTGAGCTTTCTATTTGTGTTTCTCTGATGCTATCATAGCTTTGAGAAATGTTTTGTAACCGGTAATTATCCCGTTTCTGACAGTTGGTTTCCTTTGATCAGTAATTTTTGACAATTAAAGTCTGCAGCATTTCTTGTTTACTTTCTCTGTTAAAGCCGCATCATCCATTTGGGGCAGAGACTGAGATGAAAGTATTGTTGATACAAAACGCACAAGCCTGCTTTTGATTGAATTCAAAACTAGTGTATAATCTGATTATGGCCCAATAATGCACCAATAAATGAGATCTTGAGCACATGTTCATCTGAAAATAATGAACAGGTGCACAGAAAAACACACAGAAGAGGTTTGGGTATCAGAGTGTTTGTGTTGATGAAACAAAGTGATTTGAATGGTGTAATCATGTTTGCTCACTCAGCCAAATAATTGTCTTGTATTATGATGTAGATTTTATGAGGCACTATTTCTGAACTGCAATTTAAAACAGATATGAACTTTGAATCTGTGGGTTTGCTGAGAGAAACGTATATTTGTTCATATTTTATGATATTGCGCTAACTTTCGTCTCAGTTTAGTTAACGTCACATCATTAACTGTGGCTGGTGGTATTCTGTTCATTCTGTTATATCTTGTTCCGGCCCATCTTTGGAGTTGTTCTTGATATGAATGAATGTCACAAAAACCCCCATGCAAGCTGCATCAAGCGTTTTTTAATTGCCAAACGAAGGCTTTTTACTCAGAATCTCTCTCTTAAGAGTGCCATGACCAGTGGCAACCAGATGGAAAAGGGAGGAAGATAGACACTGCATTGCAGCACATTCGTTTCTGCCAGGTGGCGGCCTACACACACACACACACACACACACACACACACACACACACACACAAACACACAGTCTGACATTCTGCTCAGACGGCCAGACAGCAGCTTAGACTGACTTACTGCAAATGAATCATCTATCACATATACATTTAACTGTCACTGTGAGCACAAAGCTCTATTCATGATCCAAAGAACTGCAAAGCTTTCAGCAGAACTTTTGCTTCTATTAAAGACTCCACCTCCTGTGAAGACTTGTACTGCTGCTTCTTCAACAGCTGCGTGTTGTAAAGCTGGGAGGCAAGAAAACTTTGACAAAGCCTCAGCGAGTTTAAAAAGAACTGGAGTAAGAGAAAATCTGACAGATAAATGTGATTTTTCATTCACAAAGACCTTTAGAAAGTCAAACTTCAAGCTGAATTTTGACTTTTTTACTGTAAAAAAAAAAAAAGAAATGTCTGTAAAATAAATGAAGAAAAATTCATTTAGTCCCAATTCGAACTTTCACAGCCTTTAAACTCAACTCCAATGACTAATTCAGTACAGATGTGGTCATTATTTTAATATTAATGCTAATGCTTAAATATGATATAATACTAAAAACAAGAAGTGCAGATTGTGATTGCTCAGTGCATGCTCTCTAAGTCACCTTCCATGCACAGATGTTTGTGCAGCTTTTTTTGGCTTTGCAGAGTTTATTCTTGTCCTTAGTCAAAGAGAATTCTGACATCATGAGATTAAATAAATACATAACAATCAGTGGTGGGATTTCATAGGAAGCCATCTGTGTTGACTGTTAAGCTGCAGTTACGTCAGCTATTACACAACAACAGTCCCACGATGTGTAGCCTTATGGAGCTTTTTATTCTCACGGGTGAGAAAAGACATTGTCAACACAAACATAGCGTACGTGTGCTTGACGAAACTCACCTGTGAGTCTGCATTGAGGACTTTGATCCTCTGGGTGGAGATGAACAGATCAACCTCGGTGAGGGTTTGAGCATCTCCGTCTGCGCTCTGCGGCAAGAAAAAAAACAACAGAAGAGATGGTTAGATCGTCTCCTTTGACTTTGATTGTTTGTAGATCTTTGTACCAAACTTGACTGTTCATGGTAAACAGTTATTCACTAGTGCTTGAATGGTGTCTGTGTTAGATGTAGGAAAGTATTAGTTTAGATATCCGAAATGCATGCATGTAAAGCTTAGGGTCCGGCTGGGGGAATGCTTGTTAGATGGACAGGCTGTTGAGTCTAAAGGTGAGGTGGAAAAGGCAGAAAAACAAAGTGTTTGGCAGTGGTCTTACTTTGCATCAATTGTCCTGGCATGAGGATGACAAGTTGGCACGGAAACAAGAAACAGCTTAACACTAAACCCTTACCAGCTGGCTGTTTTGCCAGTGAAAGCAATGCAGCTTCAGCGCAGAACAAGCCTGCACACATTTCCCCACTAATCACTGTGTAGTGCAGGCTAATAAAATTATATTTGATTTTGTTTAATTAAAATTGCCTGATGCATTTCAGAATAAAACAATAAAGCTAAAGGTATTAATAAAACACATATAGCTGTAATTAAATATTTCATGAAATAAATGGTGAACCATTTATAGGAGACTGAGGCTTGTAACATCCAATAGCACTTTCGTTTTATCTTTGCCACGTGCCTGAAAAAAATGCACAGAAGCTAATCAAACATCAGAAAAAATGATGAAGTACACGTTTGCAGAATTCCTTTTGCCTGTTTCAATCAGATTAGCATACATGCATGGACATAGCTAGCTAATTTGTGAACACTGGTGAGCATCTATGATAGCAACCACACAGTATTTCAAAGTCGGACTTGTCTTGTGGATTGAATGTGTAATGGTCTGCAGAGGCTGTTACAGGGGAAATGAAAATCAGCCTCTTCTCTGACAGACTTCTGCCTGTGTGATTGATAATGACAGTTCTAGGGATTGTGAAAGCTGATCTAAAACCTAATGTTTACCGCTGAAATGTTTGATTAAAGCTAAATTGTGATTCTGTGATGTCAAGTTACACAAAGACAAAAAAAAGGAAGAAAGAAAAGGAATAAACATACACACACACACACACACACACACACACACACACACACACACACACACACACACAGCAAGATGGGGCCAGAAACGTAAGTAACCATTTCTTCAAACAGTGTTGAATTGTTATACGGTTAGTCTTTTAAGCGCTAATTATTCAGAGCTTTAAGCGTAACGCGCATGCAGTCATAGCTGAGGTTGTTTACAGATGATCCCTCTCTCCACTGTATATCAGGATCACCAGTGTGTAAAGAAGCAAGATATCAACTGAGAATTATAGCAAGAATTATTTTCTGCTTTAGCTGGCGTGTTAATCACACAAAGCGTGCATTGAATTACAGTCTCCCAAATACAGAACATAAATACAAAATACAAAAAAAGTACTCATTGAACCTAGTATTTGCTGTTCTTGTAGCTAAAACTAATTGTTTGTCTTTGGCCCTGATGGAAAAGGTTATCATATTCAGTATGTTGTGCAGAGACCTAAACTAGAGTATTTCAATTTCTGTTATTGTTTCCAGTATACTAATAATAATATGGGAAAACTGTGAAAAGTGACTCTGTACAACTTATTCCTGCCCTTTTTAGAGAATAAAAAAAGCAGGAATCTTTAATGCCTTAATATGTTTTGTACTTTCACTATGTTATTACACTTTTAAACATCCATACATGATCTCATGATACAATTACACAATGCTGTGACCTTGTGGTCGCATATAAATTCATGTAAATGTGGTGTTATTAAATTAGGCTTGAGAGATTCTCTTGTGTCTCACAACACACCTTGAACTTTGAATGATTCTACCAGTTTCAGGTTTATGAAAGACTCTAGCCGTCCACATAAAACAAATCATGTTTGTATTAGTTCTGGAAAACCTAGCAAAGATTTGTTTGACTACATTAATGAACATGCAAACTGTGACAAAGACACAGATGGGAGAGGATACACAGAGACAGACAGGCACAAATGAAATGAAAAAGAAAAAGGTGGAGTGGAGGGAAAGTGGCCAAAGGGTCTTCCTTTTGCTCTGTTTATTACACACCGCCTTTTTCTTGATTTTGGCAGCCTTCTGTACCCTCTGGCAGGCGGGCAGGCAGGCGTTGGGACGGGACAAGGTCAGCGGATACGGAGGCACAAAAAAAACAGGAGGAAGAGGAGGAGGAAATAAAGAAGGTAAATAAAAGAAGGTAAGACAGTAAAGCTCCAAACCAAACGGCAGGTGTGCTATCTATCGCTGCTCTCAGAAACAGAGAGAGAGAGAGAGAGAGAGAGAGAGAGAAAGGGGAAGTGTGTGTGACTGTAAATGTGTGTGTGTGTGTGCGTGTGTGTGTGTGTTTGCGGAGATAGCGTTCACACAGCCGTGTTGGTTATCAGATACAAATCAAAACAGCAATTACAGAGGGTAATAATTGCTTTTTCTCCTTTAAACACAGCAGGCAGACATGAACTGACACGGTTCCTGCACTCTTGACATCTATATAAAGCTCTATTAGGAGGGTCTTTTTTTTTTGGATGTTGTTTATTTCGTTTTATCATGTCCGGTGTCTGTTTTGTGGTCAGAACATTTACCAAAAGAAAGACAGATGGTAAGCCCGCCCCCCATTTCTAAAAGCATTACAGCAAAAACAAAGACAACAAAGTCTATAATTCATGTTGTGTGTATGGGCACTGTTCTTGCTACCTTCCGTGTTCATGTCACAGTCTAAATGCTATTACCAGCAAAGACAATCAACACTCACAGATGCAGGGGAGGGAATAAAGCCTCCAGCAAGGATTTAAAACTGTGCGCTTGGGGTTTGTTCTCTGGGCTGCATATAAAAAAAAAGTCGAGACACTATGCTTGGAATTAAACAGCTTAGATCAACATGGAGGCAGATTTTCACAGCTAATGTGTTTGATTAGTTCATCAGTAATTCTAGTCTTGGCGTGGGCCCTTCAGTTGTTGAACTTAAGACTGGTGATCTTTTGGAGTACTTTGTAAGCTTTTAAAATCAACCCTTCTGTATAAAGATCAAGCTGAGTCACCTCCCCTCCCTCAATCTGCCATTGACCAGAGGAAATGATCTTGACCCTCACTGAATTTAATATATAGTGTTAGAATGGATGTTTGCCCGAGCTACTGAGCTGTAAAAGCCGAGCCAGTGTTAGTTAAAAAAAGACTAGAGAAAAAAGCCCAAAGGGAAGAGTCTTTTTCTGGTTTTCGTTTCTTAAAGTTTCCTCCTCCATGATAGGTTCTCACGCAAGACAGATATCTGAGGCTTTCAGCAACATCTATTGCTCTGCTGAAGAGGAGCAGAGCAGGGAGGGGATAGACAGCAGGAAAGAGTGAGTGGGGGGAGATGAAGCAGCATAAATATTACATCAAACAGAGTGAACATCATGCCAAAAAGATCTGCGTAAATAACCTATACAGCCTTGCTACTATTTACCTGCCCTTTTTTGCTCAATTCAGTGCTACGGGGTTTAAGTGCATTCCTGTGCTTGGATATACTACATGTGTGCTTCTTCAGTTTGATCTGGAGAAAATACACATGTATGGCTGCACGTTGCCACCTGTGTGGTCGGGTTTGCGTGCAGTCGACTGCGTCCATTTCAGCGTCCAAGATTAAATGTCGTTTGCTGTACAGCTACTCGTTTGTCCGCGAGGGACAAATCAAGGGGATAATGGACGACTTCTTGTTCAATGGACCTGCTCCGAGCAGGGGGAAGCTCTAAGGGGTGATAGCTAACTGTTGCCATGGTTTCATCCTGACAAGACTTTTTGCAGGGAAGGCAAATTGGGCATGACAGCGGGGTGAGTGAGTGAGAAGGACCAAACGCAGATTGGATAGATGTGAAATGATGCCAGTAGACATCTGCTTTTAAAGTAAAACCAGCCAACGGGCCAAAAGGCTTTCAGATCCTGCTCCGTCCCTCTCTCTGTCACCCTTTTCTTTGTTTCACACCCTTCAGAGTGCATATATTAGGAGTCTGTGCTTGAATATTTAACTACAGAATGGGATCCCACCTGTTTAAGTCACCAGCAGTGGATTAAAAAAAACTTCTTCATTCCACATTTATGTTCCCAATGCTGATACTGTGCCTAATATTTATGGTTTAATATAAAAACTTTTTGCTATAGACTGAAAAGTTTCTGTAGGATCTTTAATCAATCTTTAATCAGATGTTCACTGACTATATTATATTCAAGAAACATTTCAAAAAGTCTGACGTCTTTGTTATAAAACTAATGTTGTGGAAATACATATGTATATCCCTCCAATCAAGGAATCAAGGAACGCTGTTGACCTCTTGTACTCTCAAGATAATTTTTTCACACCTGCTATCACAGTATTCTATTCTATTCTATATATGTGTATCATATTTTCTCCCTGTGTATTAATTTTGCACTATGTATGTCATGTCTTAGATTCTCTTTTTTACTTTCACTTGCGTGTCGAGCATTGTTGGAGACAGCCTGATATTCAAGATTTTCATTGCCATTCACTGTAATTGTTGTGCTTGACCTTGAACAAAACAAGTATTGTTTTGGTGTTGATACCAACATTCTGGTGTTGTATTGGTCGAGACAATCAAACCTATTAAAGTCATCATCATCATTATCCAAAATATTTTACATTTTAGGCAAAATTATGTAAATACTCCAAGGCATCAGTAACTATTTCTAGCCCTTTTCAACCACGGTTTGATACACATTAAGACCACTAAGCCTAGCAGAAGTGGGACAGATTGCTCTACACTGAAGCATGTAAAATGGAAGGATAGGGCTGAGTGGTATGACTAGTGAAGTATTAGGACAGGGCTTTAAGATCTGGGTCCGTCCCTTAATTAAAGGACCAAACTATCTCTTTATTTACTTACCGTTAATGTTACACAAGGACCAGCAAGATGATGCTAAAATAGAGATGATGCAATCCATTTTAGAGATCAATACAGATCTCTTCATTTGCACAGACTTGGGTTCATTGAAAGTATTTACTATTTTGCTGATTTAATGCATCTGGAACCTGAAATATTTCAAATTTAAGACACAAACAGCACAGTTATGCTTGTTTGTATCTCTTTCTCTACTCATGTAGTTCCTGACTTATGCCACTGGACAACCAGACTCACATGTATCCATCTCATCAGTTGTCTCACTACAACGTTCAACTTTCTAAAAGTAGACTGCTCATCGGGAGGTCATTTAATATTTAGAAATACAGCCAAGCTTGTGCTCACATGAGAGGGAGATAAAAGAAACTGGTGCCTTAACAACCGTGCGCCAAAACATCAGTGCTGCATTATGTCATCACATCATGAAACAATGTTCTTTGATCACACAAATCATCAGGCAGAGGGACTGAGAAGTGTAAGAAATATAAAAAAAGCTGAGGGTCCACCTTTTCCTGAAAGAGAGAAATTCCGAGCAGCTGTTTCTGTTAGCATGTCGGGCAGAGTAACAAGTGATGAACGGAGCAATTAAGCTAATCTAAAAATAATATGAGTCAAGCACGTCTATGTTGCACTGGTACCATCCACAGTATTTCTCTGAAAATGCACTGGAATATCATCACAACAACATTAGTGAACAGCAGGGAGCGAGTGTCAACAAGGGAAATATAAAGTTCACATGCCAGCAGTCCCATTATCCAGCCAGCTGTGTCAAACACATGCCCTGCAGCCCGGTCTGGCCAAGTTCTTTAGCTGCCCTAAAAGACCACTCAAGCCTAATATATGACTCTAATGCTTTGCGCCAGACGCAAACAGCCCTGACGTCCATGTAAATTTCATTAGGAGCAAAATGGACCAGACTTAAAACTAAAAATACCTCGTGATTACAACTAAGGACAAATGCTAAAACATTTAAACAACATGCTGAAATAGCGGGGTTCCACTTGTTAGCTTGAGTCTGAGGAAATACATCTATTGTCAATTCCAGATATGCACAGAAATATGAGACATTAATTCAGATACCATGTGAAAAATACAATCCTGCATGCAGCATCGGTAGTCTCCTTGGGTGTGAACAAACACGTCTCGACCACATCACGAAAAGAGTAAGTTATAGGGGAAGAGGCTCTCAAATAGTCTCAGAAGGAAGTTTCTAGGTACTCAGGAAGCACATTCTACATTTATTTTTTTCCCCAAAAAAAGTCCCGTCTCTTGTGGAAGTGGATGCAGCATCTGGGTCTGAAAAGTGACGCCAACGCCAAACTGCGGTTGTATGGAAGTCTATGAGAAAATGACCGTACTTTTCACTTGATATATTACTTCAGTAAACAGTTTATGACCTCAGTCACAAGTTTCAAGTCTTCCTCAAAACAACATAATGTTCATTTGGTAAATTATGGTCCCATTTAGAGTGAAATAGGTGATAAAGAAGACTATGATTTGAGACAGGACAGCCCTGTGAATGACCAATCAGAGGCAAGTCATGTCTTAGCCTAACCAATCAGAAGCAGGGGAGAAAAGTCACCCCTGGCTCCAAAACCAAGATGGCGACAGCAGTTAAACCTAGATGGCGATGATGAAAATGCTGAGCTCGCGGCTTCAAAATGGCAGTTCACAAACCAACGGGTGACGTCGCGGTGGCTACGTCCACTTCTTATATACAAGTCTATGGCGGTCGGCCTTTCCAGTGACTCAGGACCTTCAGAGTGAGTGTAACTGATTGGTCAATTGGCTGCAATAACTTGTGAAAACCATTATTTTTATACATTAATATTAATAATAATAATAGTAACATTAATATTGAGATGAAAGATTTGCACTTGCAAAATCTAATTGAACATCAAAGTTGTGGAAGTGCAAATTACAAGACTGATGATAAAACTGTGGAAACACAACTTTCACACAAAGAAACATCATGTTGTGCTTTGATGTTTTGGTTTGGTCTTAATACATTAATTCAAATGACACTAAAAAATCTCCAAAGGTGCTGAGCCTTTCATGATTTTTTTTCCACTTTAGAACATAAACGCCATGAAACAATTAGCAAATTTGTTTTGTCTTTCTTGCTCTCTTTCTTGTTCACTCACGGCCGCTTCCTCCCTCTCATGTTTTCAATAGCTCTCTCTACCACGGCTCTTTCTCTCTCTCTCTCTCTCTCTGTCTCTCTCTCTCTCTTGTTCTGGCTCCTTTTTTTTTCTTTTTTGTATTACAACAACATAATCCTGTTTTTAATGTTAACAAAACAACAAGAGATTCACACCCCTCGTCCTAATATTACTACTAATGGTGCCCGGTACTTCCTTAATTTGTGAATGACGCTGTGCACAGATTGAAGCAGCTGCAGTGTCTGTGTCTGGTTCCATGGGAAAGTTCCTGCTGCAGAAACTGCCTATTAGTGCCTGATTAGTTTCTGGGATTTTTCAGTTATAAAGGATCCTCATTAAAATCTGTGCAACCCCTCCTGAGGAAAACAACAGCATATCTGAAAAAACATCGCCCGCTGGCTGAGGAGATGCATGGCTATGGATATCTTCAGGACCAAAATTAAACACAATGCGTTTGTCTTTTGCATGTCTGAGTCAGAGTGGCTGGGCGTGAGTGGGTGTGTTTTTGAGTACCTTGACCCTGCTGACTGCTTCTTGGGCCTGCATCATGCGAATGTTCTTGGAGGGGTTCCTCTCAGACAGCAGCTGAGTGGAGCCCAGGTAGTTAGCAGCGAAGATAATCCCATCAATCAGGTCTTCTGGTTCGCAGGGTCCTGGGACTGGGCCAGGGAGAAGCAGAGAGGATAGTGTCAACATGGGGAGACACAGGGAAGGGCTGAGTGTGGCAAGACCGAAAGAGTTCGGGTGTGCGGTGGAGAGGGTATTGTAATCACTGCAGTCAACATGCTCCCTGGAGGAGGAGAGTCAAACACTGTTGCTCTGGAGATGGAGAGATGGAGCAGTGAGATGGCCACTGGCTGTGAGCTGATGGCGGTGCAGAGCTGGTGGGAGGCTGGGCTGAGATTAATCCGCGTCTGTGATATGTAGATGTGGACTCTAAGACACCCACTCGGGGACACAATGTACTGTCATGATCTGAAGGAGCAGAGAGGCAGCTAAGACCCTCACAAATTATGGGGCCTAGCATCTGCCCAGAGTCAGGGAAGGAGCCCTGGAAGAGTTATATCAGGCCCGTGATACGACAGACTGAATGCAAAGTAATACTTGGAAAGGTTCCATGCAATTATAATATTTTGATTTCATCACCAAACAGGTGTGCAGACAGATTAACTTACCATCGACAAAGCTGGGGAATGATGCAACCTTCTTTGTCAGCTGGAAGACAAAAACAGGATATGACAGATAGGAATGAATGAATAGGTTTACGGTGAATTAAGCATATCTCCAATGTTAAATAAACCGATTGAATTCTTTACATTTCATTCTATTTGTGAATTTTGTTCGGTGTCACACTTTAACAGTATGTGTCAATACAGGTAGTTTCATTTTCTGTTTATTTACTGCATGGTTAATATTACAAAACCTCGATGAGGACAGAATGGAAACATCCCAGTCTGTAAAACCTTTTCTGTCTTAATAATGCGAGACATGATGCCTGACTTGATGCCCTTCTGCTTTTTCGGCTAGTGGTTGGTTTTCACAAACTGCTCTGTGTGAACATGTTGGGGTGTCTTGACATGTTTTGAAAGCAAAAAGATGCCCTGCTACTACAATAACTGTTTTGTTTTCCTGACTTTTATATTACTGGGGGTTGTTAGCACTGTTTCCTCACAGCAGGAGGGTTCCAGGTTCAAATCCGCTAGTCTTTCTGTGTGGAGTTTGCATGTTCTCTCCATGCTGCCGTGGGTTTTCTCCGTGTACTCCGGCTTCCTCTCACAGTCCAAAGACATGCAGGTTAATTGGTGACTCTAATTTGCCCGTAGGTGTGAGCGTGAGCGTGAGTGGTTGTCTGTCTCTATGTGTCGGCCCTGTGATTGACTGGCGACCAGTCCAGGGTGTACCCCGTCTCTCGCGCAATGACAGCTGGGATTGAATCCAGCCTCCTCGTAACCCTTAAGGATAAGCGGTACAGACAACTGATGGATATATTACTGGGGTCAACATTGCTTTCCTCAGCAGGTAAAATGTGGTTCTACCTGAGAGTCAAGATGCAAAACAAAACCCCTTACCTGGTTAAAAAAATGAATGGCATTTGACATTTACAAAATTTCATCACGTATAAACACAAGAACGGTTTAATGTGTAAAGGTGTACATTTGAGAAAAAAGCTGAATCGACTACAAGCAAGGCAGGAACCTCATCTGAAATTAACTTTATATACTGCCCCACCCTAAATTCTTTTTTTCTCTTTGCCTGTTTGTTTTTAACCTTCTTTTGAGGTCTCAACATTTCATGTCTGCCTCCTTCTATTTTATGTAGGTCTAGTTGTACTTAAAGGTCCCATATTATGCTCATTTTAAAGTTCATAGTTGGAGGTCCAACAAGAACAGTTTTACATGGTTTAATGTTAAAAAAAAACATAGTTTTTCTCATAGCAGATATGGCTGTTGCAGCTGTTTTCAGCCTTCTTGCTCCATTTTAGTAGAACAGAACGATCTGCTATTTTGCTCTCGCTGTTGACATCTTTGTGTTACGGGGGGGGGCTGATGTTAGTGAGGAGAAAAATAATGGCGGACAGCAAGGTGGATTCAGGAGTTTTTCAGTGGGCCACATGTACATATACGTTTTCACATACATTTACTTAAAGATAAAGCAAGAAAAACAGAAAGAGGATGGTCTTTTCTCACAGTTTGGAGGTCTATGGGCACACCAGAGACACATATTTATGTTGAGAAAGCATTGAAAAGTGCATTTAGCATAATGTGGGACCTTTTGAGATTTTATTGCACTTGTACTAAAACTGGATAGATGTCAAGACAGCTGGAAACTTTGTAGTGACAATGATGGAAAGTGAAATGATGTCAAAATTATACTGCATGTATGGAATGTAAGTAAAAATAAAACATAAGTTCAGAAAAAAAAGAAATTAATAATTATGACTGACGCTCTTGATCCTTGTAGAGGAATCCCCCTCAGTGCTTTAACTTAGAATAGGCATCATAAATATTCAGACATTTCTGTTATTTTCCAGCAATCCCCTGCCCAACATTCACACTGCCACGTGCATTTACACCTTGGCACTTTTACTGCTGCAGAAACTGAGTACATGCACCTTGCTCAAGGGTACTGCAAAATTGGGTGTGGATGCAAATTGTTGCAAAGTCTCAGCTTCACATGCTGACGCTGCTGTGGGAGGTGTAGGAGCGGATGTAACCCTAACCCTACAAACAAGAGATGTCCACAGCAAGTGTGAACTTCATGAGATTCAGACACTCAGCTCCTGGATCTACTGGATTCTCTAACCCGCTCACTACGCATTCAGAAGGTTTACCCCACCCGAGGAAAGGGAGGTGCTGGTGGAGCCCCTACAAGGAGCACCCGCTGCAGACATCTCGGTGAAAAATAGCTCTCATAAAACCGCAAGCACACATGCTGCTCAATTACCGGGGTGCTATCATGCCGTAAGCAGAGGACATGATCTGGGGTTGTAATTACACAATTACTAATTTATTCAGACACACACAGGCACACACACACATCAACAAACAATATCCCCATCAGTTAAAGTGTAAATGACCTTGCATCAGATCTAAAGGATGATGAAGGAAGCACTGCGACAGATCGTGCAGCGACATCTTACCTCTGGTACATTGTTGTTCTCCAGGGGAACGTTGAGGTCGGAGCGCTGCTGCTTTCTGGGTTGCTCTGCACCGTTGCTCACCTGGCAGGTCAACAGAAGAGCAGGTGCAAGCACAGAAGCATTAGAACGGGATAAAACTTTACTGCAAGAGGATCATATTGTATAAGTCGTACGCATGGACAACATTTCCTTTCTGTTTCTGTTGCCGGCTGGAATGGGCCACAGAGGTTCAGGTTAGAGAGACGGTCATGCGAGAGAGGTTCTGACTACGGAGGCAGGCCTGCGATAAACAACGTGTGTGTGGGAGTACAGCACTGTCAAAACACTCTGGACTAATAATGACAAACATTAAGTTAACCTCCAAATAAAATGAACAAAATCAACTTAATGGCAATATTTTGAAGGTGATATTTTGGAAATATTTTGAAGGATACAAGTAATCTGGGTTCAGCCTCTAAACTGGCACATGATCCTGTATTTCATTAGTAGTCCAGGCTGCTCTTTGTTTTGTCTCGTTTCTCATCACATACATGAAGATATATAGCACACCCAGCATATAATGACACAGAGGGAGGATTTCATTTATTCCCCTGGATATCTATCTTGCAGTCTACAACTGCTCATTAACATACAGTCGCATTACTAGCTGAAATGAAATCCTCATGCCAATAAAACCTCCTCCTCCTTGATGTGGCAGTGAAAAAGTGAAATTCAGAGAACAGCCCATGCTGTCGTGCATCTGGAATTGAAATTAATTACCACTAACATGACATTAGTGGCCTCCTTTGCAAAAAGCGAGCTAAACATAAAGTCCTGATCAGTATTCATCATGCTGCCCAACTCGGTTGAGCAAACAACCAATAAATTAATGAGATTCATGTTGTTGTTTAGTGGGACGGCATGCTAAACTGCGATGTTCTACAAAGCTACGCTCATGTACAGAATCCCAAGCGAATGCGGTCAAACCTTGTACGCGCCGTCATCTGTAATAAGTCAGAAAGAGACTACACGTAGAACTTCATCACCATAAATCAACACCATCAATTGTAAGTGAACAGCATAATTAATATCTACAAGACTACCACAGAGAGGACTGGCAGCTCCTGCCAATGCATACATGTGTCTGCTATTGCACTCCTGTAGCTACTTATCAAATCAGCCTCCAGTCAAAACTAAAATCATGTCATGTTTGCTACTTTTCCATACAGCATCTTCAGCTAAAGGTTACACAGAGGCCACCCAGCATAGCAATCTGTTGTCTGACAGATGAGCTCAATATGCAATACTTAGGACTTCCTTGGCAAATACAATATTTTCATTACGCTGTGTGGAATACTCAACAGATTAGCTACTTGAAATACATGACAAAATACCAATAAAATTGCAAATGAGACGCCTATTCAAGAGGGAATTTTCACTCCGATTTACTGCAGCTGACAACTCAATTCATGTCACTATTAGAAAAGGGATAAAAGGTTTTTTTCATCGTTTAAGTTTAAGATATGATCGCTATATTCTTACGGACATACAGGCTTTGAACACAGAAGACATTTTTAATATGGACTACATGTACTGTAGCACAGTCTGTTAACAGTGATGAACAAAAGTGGACTTATTTAAGATTTGATTAGGTTTTGGACTGGTGTAATCACACTGGAGCTGCTAGTGCTGCAGACATTATAAATATTAAAACGGTTGCTTTTAGTGGACTAACACGTTCTGTCTTTGAAGAAAAAGTCCCTAGAAATGTGCTGAATTCATTTGTGGTAGAAAAGAACATTTCATTATAGCACAAAACTTACTTAAAACAAGTAAAAAGTAAAGTATTTGACTGAAAAATCTGGATATTATGGAGTCTTAATGTTTATTCTGCAGAAGCACTTGGCCATTGTCTCTGGTGATCATATCAACATGTCACAAACAATTTAACAGTGACACGCTGATGGTTAAAACATGGAATCACTTGAGATTTGCCAACATATTTCCATTAAAAAATGTTAAGTTGACGCACAAATGATGATGTACAAGTTTCAAATGAAAGGGCACAAATACAAAACTAGGTTTGCAGATAAAAAATTCCAGATTTACAGATACAAATCACTCTGCATTCATTTGTGTATCTTGTTTTACATGCTGCAATACTTATGAGACTGTTTTAACTCCATTCAACATTCACAATAAGATTACAACACTGTGTAATATACTTTGCTTTCCTCAAATACATCACATCAACAGAATGAGTGTGTGTGTAGATGACCTCGCTCTCCTTTGTAACTCTTCTTTCAACATAATCTTTTGGCTCCACACTGTGCAGCAAAGCTCTTATCAAATTCATTGTCCTGGTTCATTGAGGGGTCATGTTGAAGTGGTTTACAGAGAACATTTCATTTGATAACGGGAGACAAAACGACCAAATCGTCACAGTGAGTCTGGGAGTCATCTGAAACCGCAGACTACTGTACATTCTTCCGATTTAATCTAGTTATACTGTCTGACCCAGTTCTGTGCTACAAATGAGCTACACTGTGAATGTACAAGCACATGTGCGCACTGTGGAGCAGGTGTGTATCAGCATGCTGCCCACAGGAGACTATCTCTGTTCTCCTTTTGCCATCTGACTTTCAGAAGATGGGGGAGCTCTGCATGTGTTTGGTTCTAGCGTTCTTGCGTCTGTACAGTGTGTGCATTCATCCAGGTCTGCGAGAGGGAGTGATAGATGGGGAAGGGGACATCTCAAGGTAACATGGGGGAGGGGAACGGCTCTAGCTATTCTCTGGAAAGCGATGAGCAGCATGTCACCTGTAACTCATCTCCAGCGCCTCATCTCAAAGCTCTCTTAATCACATACAGTGGCGAGAGTCTCTCCCACAGAGCATTAAAATAGCCTACATGGTGTGTTTTCTGCCAAGGCTTTAACCAGATTAGCATTGCTATGTTGATACTGTTGTTGGTATGTTCTTTCTTTCATTTGTGTGCCTTTCTGTGTTTATGCAGCATTGATTCAACACAGAATCATTCAGTTGAATAGGAAATTCATTTTTCGCTGGTATTTCACTGCTTAGGCCTTTTTTAGATCGGACATTCCGGTGTCACAGTATGAGAAGCAAAGATGTGAATGACAAAATGAATGGTGGCTATTTTACTTTCAGGGTTCTTGTATTCTGCCTATTGGCTTACTGGCACGGTGTCATGGGACTTGCTATAATGACAAGTTAAAAATGTCGAAACGTAGCGCAATAATTATTTCTGGATCAAAATTCTTAAATTGCAATGGCTGCTATTTCATTCAGGCTTTAACACAAATAATCCAATGCCTTAACAAGAGTTAAAATGTGGAAATTGTCCATTTCCAGTTTTGCTGGCTGTCATCTTACTGCGAAATAAAACTCTAGGGGTTTTTATTTTTGTCTAGGGGGATTGTTTTTGAAACTTAACATTTTGAAACGAAAACCTTGATGATTTAAATAATGTTACATGAAAGGTTGAGCTTTTATGATAAAAGACTCAAAATGATACTGTGTGCACCTATTCATCTACATACGATGGCCAAAATGAGTCATGATAGACTTTTACTCCATTGCATTCTATCATAGTTTCCAAAAATCACACTATTCTCACTCGCCTCCTCCAACTCACCTGTTCCTGCCCTTTGTCCAGCTTCCTTCAGTCCCTCTCTGTCCTCTGAGCCCACGAGAGTCAACATGAGATTGTTTAGTAAAAATACTGCTTGTGGTTCATATTCGATCATATTTGAACAGCATGGGTCTACATGACTACCAGACAGACAGCTGTAGGTGCATGTAGGCTGTTGCTCTCTAAAGGCTTTAAGTTGATCCTCTCTTATTTAGCATCATGAATCCTCTCCTGCCATCTATCTCTTCTCATTTGTCATTTCCTTTTTCCTGATTACAGCAAAGAGGACATGCCACAAAGACCAGCATTTAGTTAATACAGAAAACTTCCACAGAGATACAGCTGTGGAACCAGCTCACCCTCTTTTGTGGTTTTCCAGAGAAAATCCTGATGTTAAAGTACCTTTTCATGATTGCTGTTGTGTCAAATGGCTACGCAGGATACTAGTTTTGTTGAGACTGCAAAATAGACGATAGTTTAGTTAAGTTAGGAAGTTAGTTACAGTGTAGACCCCACTCAGCCGAGTGCACTTCGCTGTTCAGCTTTTACATATCACACAAACACAAGGCAATGGATGGTGTAACCTATGCTTCAAAGTATCCGGTCTAGTCATAACATGAACCAGCTGTTTTCTCTTCTTTCAACCCAGATTTGGACTGTGAACGGCTTCTCGTTAAATGTCATCTAGGTTCACTGCTAGAAATCAATGTCTTATGAACAATAAAACAGCCAAAAAATATTCTAAAGCAACACATCCCACACCTCTCTGAATAATGGGGGGTGCATTTTCTGCCAAAGTGTATTGTGAGTATGTCCCTCTGTAAGCAGGTAAATGTGGACACAGTGGGAAAATAACAATATGACATAAAGCTTACCTGCTCCTGTGACCATCTCTGCCTGTCTTCGGGGGAGCGTGGATGTGCCTTGATGCCCCTCTGGAGGTCGGGGTTGTTGTGGTGCATGGAGGGCAGGTTCAGGGACTTGGGCCTGCTGTCATGGCGATGGTGGGCGGGTGGGTAGGAAGCAGTGTCAGATTTGGGGTGAGGGTAATCACTTGGTGCAGGGTCCTGAGCCAGCTCCTCTGGGCTTTGGTCAGTGCCACTACTTAGACTCCCCATGCTCATACTCATCTTGATCTCCGCAACTATTTGGTCAATGTCCTCCTCCGCCTCCTCCCCCGTCTCTCCCTCTACTACCAGCACCTTACGGCTACGGTATGGAGAGACGTGCACTGAGTTCCCATTGTCCTCTGGGGCATAGTAGTCTCCAGTGTAGGCTCTTCCGTGTCTCTCGTCCTCATCGCCTTCCTCATCTTCTTCCTCATTAGGGCAGTACTCCTCACTCTCTGCCTCCTCCTCTTCCTCTCGGGTGTGCAGGGTGTCTTGCAGGGAGGATTGGTGGTGCAGATGATGATGATGGTGGTGGTCCAGAATGGGTTCTGGTCTTCCATTGTATATCTGTTCATCCGGGTCTTGCTCCACCACTTCACAGCGAACCTCCCCCTCTCCCTCACCCCACTCCTCCACCCTGTGCCTCTCTCGTCCCACCCACTGCTCCTGCCTGACCTGGCCCTCCTCTCTCCACTCCTCCCTCGCTTCCTCATCTCCCTCTCTCCACTCTTCCTGCACCTCTTCCTCCTCTTCTCTCCACTCTTCCGTCACTGCGCCATCTCCTTCCTCATCTTCCACCCATTCTTCCTCCCTCACCTGCCCTTC
Source organism: Pempheris klunzingeri (assembly GCF_042242105.1). Taxonomy (NCBI): domain Eukaryota; kingdom Metazoa; phylum Chordata; class Actinopteri; order Acropomatiformes; family Pempheridae; genus Pempheris; species Pempheris klunzingeri. The sequence continues at coordinate 13,432,728 of NC_092012.1, forward strand.
TCCCTCTCCCTCTCCCTCCTCGACCCACCCTTCCACAGCCTCCTGGCATTCATCGGTGTGGGCTCCGCCTGGCTGTGCGGTGCCGGCACAGTCCCCTTGGCTGTGGCTGTGGCTGTGGTTGCAGTCTCCCTGGCTGCTGCAGTCCATACCTTCCAGGTAGCTGTCGTCCTCTGGGCAGTAGCGGATGTAATAAGTCACACCTTCATCCTCCTCCGCCAGTCCTGCAGGAATTTATGATCAAAAAGAGTCACGTTTCTTAATACCTCTAATACCTCTTTCTTAAAATCACAATAAGCACTCACAAGTACTTTTTAGAGATGGGAATCAATAATCAGAATCAGAATCCTGAGATCCATTTAAATTATGTTTGTTGTTAAACTCACTGATGTTTCAATTACACACACATACTTAAGACTGGGGCACAATGTTTCAAAGTTTATTTTCATGTAAAATTTCAGTCATGCTGCAAAGGAAATGATGTTTCAACTAGTGGGGATATTGTTAAAGTACATTGCTTGCTTGATTTCACGAAATAATTTAAACCGAAAAAGCATGATTTCAAGTACGAATGACAAACAATGAAAAATTACAACTTCACATGATGCTGCAGTCTTTTTTTTCTCTTTTTATAGCCTTTAACACTTTATTAAACAGAAATGAATTCAGAATCAATAATGGAATAATGAATAATAGAGGGGCAAGGAGGGGCAAAAATCTTTATTCAGGATAATAATCAAATATTTATCTACATCGTACTCACCGTCATCATAGTCTTCCTCGTCATCAGAAGTGTTGTTAATGTAGTCAGAGCTAGAGTCATCATCCAGACTGTCAGCTCCACCGTGGAAGTCTGCCCGGTCATGGTCATGCTGCTCATGTTCATGTTCTGGTGTGGAGGGTGTCGCCGGCCGCTGGTCCTCCACTTCTGCATTTACTTGGTTGCTGTACAGCTTCACTTCCACCTCTGCATCTACATCTACCTCTGGATGGTTGTGACTCACGTCTTGAGGCTTGGGAGAGGAATATTGTGCCTTACAGGACCGGGGGAGGGGTTTCGGATCATGTGATTGTTTGGGGTAGCGGACTGGGCGTTGCCGAGGAGGGATGGCTTTCAGATCACATGACTCTGTAGAATGAGGGCTGGCACAGGAGGCGGGGCCTGGAGCAGCCATACTGTTTCCTCCGCTGGTCCCCGGCCTCTTCCTATGAGCCATGATTGGCTGCTTACTGGCCATGCATTGTTATTGGTTTGATCCTAGGGGACAGATAAAGACACATAGGCACAGAGTTAGAGCTACATCAAATACAACTGTTAAGCCACCTGAGAAAGTGCATACACAAGAGAAGAACATACTACAGTAGAGTACAATACACTACTGTATACAATGAAATATTCAAGGCTAAAGCCGGTAAGCTTTCATGCTTTTAAGACAAGCATCACTGTATGTTTTGACAATTGATTAAACAATTGATACCACTCACAATTAAAATACAGTAGATTCCCTTTATCAAACACACACACTCACACAGCAAACCCTTACAAACATAGTCCTCCATTTATTTCTATTACTCTTTTCTTCACTTTGCATACAGCTGCAACATACTGTGCCTGACAACCCAATCTATTCCTGTATTTGAGTACGACAGTCTCTGGTTTAATTTAGCCACATTCAGAGCAGCATTTTCCTGCTTGCTTAGCACAAGTTTGGCTTCAAATACACAACAGTCAGCTTAATATATCGCTCAGGCTCGGCTTCAGAACAACAGACAAAAGAGAAAAGCCTTTCTAAACATACTGCCTTCACATAAACCTAATGGGACACTGCCAGAGAAAAAAAAATCTATAGTTAAATCAAGGTCATCTCCGCACAGGTGCTGCACATGTGCCCTGACACCACCGGGCTTGCAGATGTCAGTCAAGACTTGTATTGATCCTTTAGTGGCTTGCTGGCTGAGAATGGTCAACCTGGGAGACAATAAAGTCCCTCTCTACTCAGGACCTGGTTAAGTGGTGAGGAGACAGCAAAGTGTTTCTTTCTGTGGTGAGTAGGCAGCCTGATAGCTTGTGCAAGACAAAAAAAAAAGACAATGAAGCTGAGCCTCTTCCTACTTCAGTATGGTGTGACTATTGTGATAGAACTAGCGCCTAATTTTACCATCAAACATGTCACAATCGTGACTCGTCTCCATATCTACATAATCCAGTTAGATAAACAAAAAGGTTACATTAAGATTCAAAGCAGCCAAGAACAGACTGTACAACTGCAACTGCGATAAGAACAGATAGATATAAACTATTTAACTTTCCCAAAACAAAAACGGATGTTATTTTTAAAAAAAAGGTTCTCAAACAAGATAGAGCTATCTTATAAATCATGAATGAATCCTATTACACAATCCTAAATAGACAAACATGCTGGCCAGCATCAACACACACACAAAAACAGATTCCAGGATTGGAGCCACAAGAGTCCATTATTATTTCTTGTACTGCACTTTAATAACCAACTAAAAAAGTTCGAAGTATGTGTTCTGTATTTTTCTTTCAGTCAAGCACGCCCTCTGTGCCCTATCATCCATTTTGTCGCCATCCCTACTCTGTTGTGCCATCCAGTTGCCATGAACAACTGTCCTCTAAGGGGTGTTGTGGCTGCTTTCCCCCCATTTTCCTTCACCATAATTACATTTTCCATCACCAGTGATTGCATCGGTTAATTAGCTCAGCACTACCTGGCAGAAACACGTCCCCTTGAAAACACACACATACAAATACAAAGAGGAGCACACATGCACACAGTTGGTTGTTCCACAGGTAGCCAAGTCAGCGGGCTAAGACAGCATGTGCACACAAAGCACATGTGTTGGGCCGACTGGCTCTTGCTGCTGTATGGCACAGAGATGCTGTAAATAAAAAATGAGAGCCCTTCCATGGAGGTTACTGATCACACGGCATTTATAAATGCACACACAGACACGTGCACGCACATATTCCGTACATCTGATAAGGTACTGCATCACAACATGTACATCGAATTAAGCAATTTTATTCATCATTTAAAACAGCTCATATAGTGGGCTCCACTCTGAACTTTTACCAATGACTTCAAAATGACAGCTTGTTAACAACTAGGAAACTGTGCATTGACTGCATCTCTTACCTGACGTCCTGAGGTGGGATATGGTATACAATAGCACTGGGATCTGCTATAACAACGGCCCTGTTCCCTCCCTCACATCTCTCTTCGCTCCTCCCTTCCCCCACCAGCTGCTACACAGTGTGCACCTCCCTGACTCCTCCCTCCTTCTCTCTCCATATTATATCCCAGCATCCTCTTGCTGAGACCCAGCCCCGCCTCATCCAATTCCCTCGAGCTAAGGGTAAGGATTGGTAACTATTGGTAACTGCATCCCCTGGGGGCTGATACCCTTTGACCCCCTTTTTGTTGAATTCCTAGATTCAGAGGCCCTCCTTTTCTGGTGTGGTGCTGCCCGACTGTTGCAGTATTTCTGTTTCATATCGTGTTTTTATTATTTTTCCACAGTACCACTGCAACTGTCGTGCAAATTTGGAAATCCTATAAGTCCCTAACCAGGTGGCTTTTCCCAAATCTGCTTTGTCTGGCATGTATTTTCAATTTGACTGCGTTTATTGAATTTGCATGCATTTGTACATGAATGGCAATGCCATAATCAAAACACACAGGGGATCTGTCCCACCTGGTTAGTACCATTAAGACAGATTTAGAATGAATTATGACATATAGTACAACTCTGCTTGCACATACAGAATGTGTTTACATGTTACAAGGCTACTTTACTGAGTCTTTTATGATCTTTCAATTTGTTCATCTGTTTGCCCATTTTTTCAACCAATCCATAACCCCACACAATAACTGTACAAGCACAATCATCCTCTCCAGAATACTAAAGCATTTCTTTTGGGTTTTTCGAATATATTTTTTCACTCCAGCTCACAAAGAACCCTATAAAACAAGCATTGCATTCTTTATGCCTTAATTGTGACTTGTGTGCATATGAGCTCTACTGCATTTGTCCTTACATGCACAATCCTGAATATTATGAAGTGGTGCTTACTGCTCAACAAGATATACTTAATTTTACTTGGCAAGTACATCAGGTTGTTTGTTTTTATAGCAGCTCCTGAAGTTGCAGGAACCTGCCTGGTTCACTGGCACTGAAGACCTTGACCTTGACAGCTGACTCACTGCCTTGCTCATGAGTCAATTCCTATTTTTGTTTCGCTGCAAGCAACCATATTTTGCCATCTAGTTTACGTATTTGGAGATAAAAGCATGATAAAGTTTGTTAAATTTAATGTAATCTTGTTGTGATGTTTTATCCAGTCATCAACATTTAAAGTAAATGGTCATCTGGATAAAGTGAAAACCTCAATTCAACTCAATTTGTTCTGGGATTAATTCTGGAGTTTAATTTAGCCTACTGACAATTTATATTCTCTTCTGCACTGCAGGCACAGAATGTTTGTGAATATCTGTGGTCAGCTGGCGCTTAAACTTTAAAGGCAATGTGAAGCAACGCTGTCATTCACATTTGTTGTTGTTAATTGACAATGACCTAATTTCTCACAGCCTAGATGAAGCTAAAATCTGTTTGCAACTGTTCATTTTAGAGGTTTTCCAGTTAAATTTGTCGGTAATTTAAAGTCTTTTGGATTGTGACTCACTTTAATCTCACGTGACTTTCTTCTGTTTTTAACCCATTTATATCATCTGCGTATATAATTATTTTCTCTTATTCCACAAACTCTTTTAAAAAGATTTTAAGCTGTTTTTGGAGAGCTCGCAGAACCTCTGTCAGACTCAAACTACGGATGTTGCAATTGCATGGTCAGCATCTGAAACCCAAGGTCGCCATATGCCCTGTCTTCCACAACTCTGTGGCTTCAAAGTAGTACTTATTGAAGAGGCTATGCACTTATATTGTTCTGGATTCCACCTGAAATCCTCTCTAAATTGCCAGCAGCAGCACTTGTGAGTTTAAAAGATTATGTATCCGTGTTCGTCTCTCCTGGTCAGGTTGTTTCTCTGCCTTCTGCCTAATGTATACATGGACATGCTCCAGCCCCATGGGAGCCTGAATGGAAATGGAGTGGCTGAAGAAAATGATTCAGTGATTGGTGCAATAAGAAATCAGAATCCAGCTGGCTCTATCACTGTCAACTTCTTACCGCATCCCACCTGCGCGCGCGCACACACACACACACACACACACAGTATCTGTCTCCCACATAATGTGCTGTAATGTAGGCACTGACTCAAGCTGTTACCTTCATCGCTAAAAAAAGGCTTCACACATGCGCACGCGCGCACACACACACACACACACACACACACACACACACACACACAGGCAGTACCAACAGCAACATACCAGGCTTCCTGTCAGCAGTATCCCAATTTGTCTGTTTTGCTGCAGCTGGGACCACTTGTGCAGGGCTGCCTCTGCAGACAGACCTATTCATGTCTTCCACAAAACGCTTCATCTACAGTAAGATAAAGCTCTAAATTACCCTGTGACACTCCCCTTGTTTGGCAGACACATGCCTTAAATGTGTGTGTGTGTGAGTGAGATTTTGGATGACTGTGTGTATTTGCCTAAAAGCAGGGCTGAGAAGAGGACAGAGGGCAAGAGAAGCAGTTCGAAAGCAGCAGATGGCTTGGTCAGAGTGTGGGCCTCGGGAATACTAATGTCTCTCTGCCTTGAATTCCAAGTTATGACCTATGCTCACACCATTGAATTAGACAGGCGGGCTTCAACACAGAAGAGGTAATACATTTAGTAGTGTGAAAGAACCACGAAAAGAGACGATTATCAGCCAAACTGTACGATCGTCATTCAGGTCTTCTTTAAATACAATAAAACAAAAAGAGAATGTCTATTGATCCCATTAGCATATAAATGAATAAATCCTCTTAGGGTGTGGGGAAGTCATGATCAAAATCACTGAGGTATTTAACTGAGGGGTGAAAATATGACACAGCAATGGCCAGTCTCTCACGCCCTCACTTTTTAATGTTTCCCTGCAATTGGTGCGTTTTCAAGGACTGGGCAATAACTCTAACAATAATACTAACATTCATCAACCTTCAGTGGAATCATAGTATGGGTAACGTGCACATAAAAAACTGATGAATCATTCTCAGTAGGTTTTAACCGTGATTTGAATAGTAACTCAACTACTGAAAAAGCAAGATTTCACTTCCCTCCCTGGATAGTTTCAAGTCTGCCACGTTTCATTTTGCATGTTTGAAGAGTTTTATATATCATGTGTTTCATAACAGTGGAATAAGCATTAGTTTGGTTACGGAGGAGCGTTTTGCTGTGATAGATATCAATATCAGAACATTTATGTTATTAATATTGTGACATTAATTTCAAATATTTAACCCCACCCCTAGCCTCAAACCTAAAATATAATCATGCTAGTTACTATATGGAGATCAGGTTTTTCGATTAGAGTGATAGTCAGTGACCTTAATTTCACCTTTAAGGCTGTTTAATCATTGATAAAAATGTGTTAAAAGTTTTAGTTTCTTGAATTATAGAGAAGATTTGTGTTTTTCTTATATTTTGTCCGTCTCGAATGCCTCATTTTTCGATGTGTTTGCTGCAGGCTCAGCTTTGTACTATCTCCAGGAATCAGCATTTAACTGCAAAAGGTTATCTGAGCTCTGTGGAGTGAAATTGGAGGAGTGGGAGTGGGAGCACTGGCTTATTGGAAAAATGGTGCATCTTGTTCTGTCTTACTGCAAGTTAATTTGGAAACTGATGCATCTTACAAGCAAAAGGCGACTGGATATGAAGCAGCAGTCATCAAAGAGGTAAACACTTTCCTGTTAACATTAGCTGGACCACTGGCTTTTTAAAGTTAATGACCCATGGGTGTCTCACACTGTCTGTATTTCATTTTTTACTAAGATTCACTTACCCTGCAGGTGATTATATAGATCTCTCTGCATAATTAGGAAATTCTTTGCATATTCTGCAAAACACCTCAATTTTTGCTGCATCATGACCAAACCATCAAACTTATTATGATGCCTTTCCTTTACTTTCTTTTCTACTGTCTAACTTTTTTCTCTTTTTTTCCCCAGAGATCTAGCCAGATAACACAGGTCATCAGGAATTTGACATCCAGTCTGTGTTACATATTAGACAAATAGTTTGGTGAACACAACTTTCTTGAAAATAAAATCTATTTACTTTCTGTTCAGACAGCTTTAAAAATCACTTGTAATGACTCAAGTTTCTATTCAAGTTGTTCAATTTTCACGAGATTAAGGTTGTTCTTCTGTTAAAAACTTAACACAATACAACACTACTGTGCCAAAAACTAACTTGACGAAAAATACAATATTTGTGTGGGTGTCTGTATGTACACATACTGTGGTCTACATGATGACATAACACATTTTCATTCTGTCTTTGGGGTTAAGTCCAGCCTGTGGCTCATTTTTCACAATGATAGGACAAAATGAGACCTGTCTTCTGAATTGAAAGTAAAAGCAGGCAAACTGGGGTGGAATATGAAGGAGTTCACAGTGAGTTTCCAAAGAGAATGTGACAATAGAGAGAAAAAAATCTTCTCTATTTCATTTCTTTAAAAGATGGAGACCGGCTACCTGCTGCTACTCAGCACAGAGGAAATTGCTGTTTCAATTGAAATGTGCCTTCTGCTTGGTGCTCTCTCTCTCAGACAGCCAGGCGCACTCACAGAGAAAAATATGGACAGAGTGTACAGTTTTTTGCTTAAAAACTACTCACACAAATGTCACCATAAACTCATATCTTCTTCCAGATCACCCCGGTTCTTGAAAGGATCAAAGGGGATGTAATGGAGTTTCGACTATAGTTTAAACTAGGTTAACCGAAATGTAATAGTTGCAGAATTAACCCACTTTTTAGGGGTGATATAAATTCATGGCAGACATCATATTAGCACTGAATGGTACAGGCCAAAAAACATAGGATCTTCAAAGGCCTGCAGTGCTGAGGCAAGTATTAAACATCATCTGAAGCTGCACTGAAATCATGACTGCTCTGCTTCTACACCGAGGCATGTGGGGCTCGACACCAGCAACTACATAATATTATCAGCATGTCAGTACCTCATACACTACTTAAAATCTAATCAAAAAGATCAAAGCACAAGAGCAGACTTTTGAAAAGAACTGCTATCAAAAAACTTTGGTGATAGGACACAACATCAGAATCAGTCTTTGGGCCCAATTATCAGGACCTAAAAAAGGAACTGAAACCATATCCAGCCTTATTACGGGGCAAAACATCCCCCAGTGGTTTCACTGTATTCATCCTGGAATGGGATATACTGTGGTGGAGGGGTGCTGTGTCAGTAGGCATTAATCTCTTTGATCAAGTATTCTTTCAATAGATAAAGCCAAATTGGAAAAGAAACCAGCCTCTGCCCTTTAAACTGGGGGTCAGCTGTTAACCACTGTAGCCAGCTTGCTTTCTCCTCTACTGGTGGCATAACTACCCCATTTACACTGATATTCTCTATCTCCAAAGACAAACTTAAAGAAAGTTGGTTTTAAATTTTGTCTGATTGACCTGAAAAGAAAATTAGAAAAAAGAATTATAGTGACAAATCTGAATTTCTGAGATTAAATGTTGTGGTCCACGTACTAATCTCTGCTGCCCTTCACGAAGCTGCCATACGTTGGTTTTATTGGGGTCAGCTCTGATCACATGATCTTGTAAACATTTAACTGCGTTGCATTAAACTACCCTTACAACACTTCCACACCATTAAACATATGTTGATAAATTGTGTAATAACCTGACCAAGCTGAGTTATGCCGCTTGTAAATAAAGAATAAAGGCACTATCAGAGAGAGACAGAGCGAGAAAATGAGTTTCCTCTCAGCTGTCTCATTGAGATTCAGCGTTTGTTCTCCTCACAGCCTCCCACTCACTTCAGGACGACAACAAGGGAGCGATGCGGGAGACAGGAAGAGAAGGAAAGCAGAGACTTGGTGAGCAGCGGGAATGGCACAGGACCACAGAACGCGTCGCTCGCTCCCCCGCCATCCTGCCTGCCAATGTCCATCTCGCCACTTGAAGCACACCAGACACACCCTCCTCCTTCACCCTTGACTGTTACCATGGCAACTCTTTGTTTTCCAGCGCAGCCTCTCAGAGGAGGGCTGACAGCCAATCATCAAATAACCCCCTCTACAGAACAAACACACACGCAAGCACACACTATTCAAACAATGCTACTGTGCTACTATGGCTTTTCTTAAAAAAAAATGTTTAGCAGTTTTGGAAACATAAGAAACACTTTTGGTGTCAGGACGGTTGAATTAATTTGCCCCCTCACAACAAACTGAAGCAGAAATAATCACTAGCAGATAGACATTTCTATTTTTGAGTGGCCCAACATCATAGTTGAAGTCTATCTTTTCTAATTTTGCACTATTTCCTTATAATATCAGTAGCGTAAATCATTGTATGAGATGAGAGATGTGTGTATTGTGTCTGTATATTGAAAATATAGTTTTGAAGCTTTGTTTTTTAGTTTCTCTCCATATACCTGATTTTATGAATTATTGAATTGTTAATGATGATTTGGAAGATTATTACTCTGGGTGGCTAAGCACACCTGTTATCATGCAGCTTGTCAGCCCATTGTATGATGTATGAATATGGGTGTGGTTTCCATTCTTTAAACATGCTGACCAGATGGAGATCCAAGTAGCATCAAAATGTTAGCTCTCTTTCATTGACGCTGGCCCAGCATCATATGACAACATCCTCTAGCTTAAGGAAAACAAGCTACAAGCAGATTCACAGTGGTGCAAAATGGTATCCATGACAAGTGGGACATGTTCCCCCCAAAAAGGGAGAAATGGATCGCCATCACCGCACCAAAACACATATGAACATTAAAGTTGTAAAGTGAGAACTTTCTACCCATATTGTTTCTTCTGCTTTGCTGATGTTTGTATTGAGCCATGTTAGCAGTGTGGCTCTAGGGATGGCAGTGTCAGTCAACCCACCACTTTGGTTCATACTGAAATATCTTAACTGTTAAGTGGATTGCCCTAACATTTTTTATTGACATTTATGACACCCAGTCATTACAAAATGTAATGACTTTGGTGATCCCCTGACGTTTCCTCTACCACCAACATGACGTTGACATTTGTGGTTATAAAGTGAAATGTTTTGAGAATATTGGATGTGTTCCCCTCAGAGTTAACTGTATTAACTCTGGTGATCCTCTGGCTATTCCTCTAGCACCATCATCAGGCCAAAATTTCAATAGTCCATAACTTTGTTTTACTTGGTTTACGACCAAACACCCACAAAACTAGTGACAGTTCCATCAGGCTTTGCTTTACTTTATGCTTAGTGCTGAAGAGCAAATGTTAGCCTGCTAACATACTGGACCCAGATGATGAACACGGTAGCTGCTTGCATTATGAATGAAAAAAGCATTTGCACACTCAAATCTGTGCAAGACTCTCTCTGAATGAGCAACTCTTGGTCATATTTTTTCTTCAAGGCATACTGCTCAAACTTGCTTGTATTATTCCTGTTACATATCAGCATGTTAGCGGTGACATTAGCATTTAGCTCTAATCACCACTGTGCATTAGTACAGCCTCACAAAGCCACTAGCATGTATTCAGACTAACAAAATACAACATGAAAAAACTAGACCACATTTTTACTTTGACTTTCGTTGTATTTAGTGCATTATGGTGGTATTTAACCGCAGATGGTTAGTGTATGCATCGCTGTGATGAAAACAAGAGAGAGAACAATACACATTTTGCTTTTTTTTAAAAACTTGTTGCATGTGTAAATGCAACCACAGAAAACTATCAGCCAGGTTAACAGTATGAACACATACTTTGGTTTGTAGGCTCTCTGAGGCTGGCCAGGTGGCACATGGGGCTAGATTGGCCTACATTTTAAGAAGGAACATGAAACACTCTCTAAAGTTTGCCTGGCGACAAGCCCAGCTTGCAGAGAGCTAAACACAGCTAAATGGCCCCAGAGGGAGAAGGATACTGGGGCGATTTCACAGGGTTTAATTGAAGCTGTCAACTGGGTTCGGTTACTGATGAGAGGGAATGAGTGAGAGAGAGAGCGAGACAGATAAAAAGCATTAAGTTATTTTAATATGTACAATTACTAACTTGGGGGAAAACAGTAAAAGCAGCCTGGCATCACGCTAATACCCATTCATTGTTGGGACTGCAACCACTGCGCACACATTAGCAGCAGAGAGAACATTTTTGTTTAGGATTTAATGAGAAATCCTCCCACAACACTCTCTCTCAACCAGGCTGACAACAAAAGAAATGGGTATTAGTCCAATAGCCAAATAAAAAAAGGAAGGAGATAATAAAGATTATGGAGATATTGCTAATTAAAAACTGTGGTTGTTTGTTCTGTCTGCTGATAATATGTGGATTGAGAGCATACAAGACAAAAAAGGACCAACTATTTATTTTTGTTTGAAAGGGGATTAGTCATTTTTCCAAAGAGTCCAAATCCTGACAAAAATAGGACAGAGTACATAAATCTCGGGAAATGAGAAGTGAGATTGAACATTTATCTAAAAAAAAGGAAAAGGTACATTTTTTCTTTAATTTCCCATTGGTGATTTAAATAATCAGCATAAATTGAGTTGTTATGATAAACTCCATTAATTAAGAAAAGAGGTATTTGTGTGCAGTAGTTTATCTATCTTTTGTTACTGACTGCAAACTTGTTGCACTGATGTGCAAGTCTTAGAGGCTTTTGTACAGGTATGAGCTACATATCTGATTAGTTCATGTTTTCTGCAACAATCTTGCTTTTGTCAGCAAACAATGATAACATGGATTTTGACAAATGTATCACCTTTTCAACATTTTAATATTTGACGTCTTTGGGTTCTTTTGATGAATGAAAAATTACTTTCCTCTTAGTACTATATCAATATCAGTGTTGGTATAGAAACTCTGATATTTTGTTGGGACCAGGATACCAATGGTGAATTTAAGTCCAGCTGAGCCCATCGTGTAACTGTAGCAAATCCTTTGGATCACTTTTTACACAGCAGAGGTCAGTGACCTGATGTATCCCAGTTTTGTCCAAATCTAGTCACTTTTGACTGCTCTATCATGTGTATGAATACAAAAACTTCATATCCAGGACTTCAGGTTTGTGTCTTGAGTGAAAATATTAATAGGATTTTGTGGCTCCTTCTTTGCTTTCATTCCAACACCTGAATGAGTAAAACCATAATACCAAAAGATGAACAGTGGTCAGTTTATACAGCATGGACCTTGGCAAACAGCCACGGAGCACAAAGGACTAATAATGACACTAACCCATAGTGGTCTGCGACACTGACATTTCATTCCTCCTGAATTGTCACTTACAGTGTGAAGAGATGAAGGTAAGAATTACTCCTTGGCTGACACAATGGTCCACCTGATCCCTCAGTTAAAGGTCTTTCACAATCCTGCTTCCTATTGACCCCTCTCCTGAAACGTCTCTCTCCTCAGGCCTCTAATCCTCGTTCTTTGTCAGCTTTTAATCAACAGCAGTTATTACTCAGTGGCCTTCACTCTCTTAAACTCTGTCAGGTCCTTTCAAACCGAAACAACGGCAGCAGCTTGAAACTGCTGAGCCAGGTGACTTCTTGTTAATGACTGCCGATAGTGACCGTTTGACAGCTGCCTCATAATTGCATTTAGACTGGACAATATGCCGCACTATCAACTCTATTGTCCAAGAGTCAGCTCAGATATCAGACCATGGCAAAAACAGCATGTACTTCTACTCCCACAAAGCTGTCTTCCAAATTGACAGATTCCTGAGAAAAATTCTAATAATATTCATTGAATGTGGTGATGGTCATTGTATTCAGTGACAGCACAGAACAGAGCAAGCAATATTGAGCCAGGAAATATCCCCTTATCTTGTTGAGAGACAGACAGGCTGAGCGGGAACGGCCGGGTCTGCTAATGCAGTTTGGTGGCAGGCACATGAAATAACTTCTGGGCTCGGTCAATCACACAACCCCTCAGGGAAAACAGGGGGAAAATACTCATCAGGTTTCACAACGCACAAATGAATACACACGCAAAGACACACACACTGTAGTGCACACTCCAACGTTAGCCTGCCTTTTTCCACATCTATAGATGAATGCTTAGGCTAAATGCATCTGTGACTGAAATGCCAACACACCAATGTGTTGATCGTAATTAAATGTTAAATGAAAGCAAAGCATACTTGGCAGTCAGGTTTCCCATGAGTCAATGTTTTCCCCCTGGTCGAATCTTTTAGTCGTCTTTGCTCTGCAGTGATGCGATTTGTGAGCCCAACCTGCACACGTCCGCACATCCTGAAATGAAACATGAGAGCCTGCATGCTGTTAAGCTTTGTGCGCGTTTTTGTTTGGTTTCAGTATCACTGCTGGCCAGCAGGCTGAGGATTAATCACGCAGACAGCGCATGCTCTGCCACACAGAGGAGCAGCACCAAGTCGGACAAGAACAAAAGACGGACGGACACAAAAAAGCTTGGTTTTGATTATCAGTCCAGTCCCATGTTGCACTGACATCTATGTGTTGTGTGTGTTTGTGTCTGTGGATCTAGTTTGTTGCATCTGACTGCCTGACTATGGTGTGTGTGTGTGTGTGTGTGTGTGTGTGTGTGTGTGTGTGTGTGTGTGTGTGTGTGTGTGTGTGTGTGTGTGTGTGTGTGTGTGTGTGTGTGTGTGTGTGTGTGTGTGTGTGTGGGGTAAGTGGGGCTGGGCAGATTTCAATCTTCCAGCCTGACTCAGTGTGTTTCCCTTGGGCACAGTAAAACATAAAGGATGCTGGGAGGTTTGACACCCACTCCTGAACCTGCCACTGCTTTACGAGGATTGATGTGACAATTTCACACACGCATGCACACACAGAGCCACAAACACACGTGCACACGCCTTAGTCAGGCAGTCAGATGCAACAAACTAGATCCCCCGTGTCAACTGTTAGCACACATTGGACATGTACATGCAGACACACGCACACACGCACAAACACATGCCCTCATATCCCAAAAGCAGCTCTGTATGCTTTCTGTATCCCCCCCTGCAACTGTTCTTTTATACATTCAAACTTGACAATATCCATTCATGTGTTGCATAATCTACAAAGTATTTTTCTTTTAAGTTCATTTACTTTTGAGAGACAGAAAAGCCATCTATGAGGCTCTTCTTCATAACTATAAAGCTATGCTAATGAGGCTGGGGAATCTTTTCAGATGTGGAAGGTTGGAGAAAACAAGGAGACAATAATCACAGCAGCAAGTGCAGTTTGACAGAAGAGGCAGGCCTGCTATGAAATAATGTATGATTCAAAGCTATTTTAAGATTGCGGATTGCTAAACCTAGATTTCTTTGGGGAAATCTCGCTCACATTGCTCAGTGGAAACTGTGCCAAGCAGGAACACAGTCGGTGCCTTGGTTTGGTAATGAGGCTGGCTCCGGCTTAGTGTTTGGCCTATACCTACACAAGGTGGGAGACCATGTATCTGTTCACATTTGGCCTGTTGTCTAGTTTTGCTTGCCCTGGTTTGGATCGCGAATATCAAGGCAACACGAGCAGGCTTCTAAGAGCAGACTTGATCACAGTCATTTCTACTTAGACAAATTTCTCTTTTTCTCTTTCTCTTTTACCTCAGTGTAAATCCCCAACAACTCAAAAGATAACAAACTGACTCAAATAAATGATAATTAACTATCAAGACACAAATTGAAGGGGGAGAGTCACAAGTTGTTCAGATAAGATATGATGATTTATGTCTTAGGGTTGTCCTTGTGAATAAAAGTCAAATTAAAACAAAACAAACGTAACAATATAAAATAGAGCTATGACATTATGAGGTTTAACCAGGCTATTTTATTATCAGTGACTGGGAAACTGAGTAACGGTCAAACTACTATTTTTGTGAATTTTGAAAATTTTTCATGGGCATCTGTTTGTATTCTTGTTACAGGAGTGGTAGCAGGTATAGAAAGCTGCATATTGGCTAATATTACAGCTGTTTTCATTCTCTTTTACAGGTGCAATTATGTAAGCTGATGTCTAGGTTTGCACCTCCATCAGTTAGTCTGCTGAATACTTTCTCAATTAGCCAATTAATCATTTAGTCTATAAATGTCTGGGGTAGATTTCATCTCTAACATATAGGAAATGTAAAGTAAAATGATAATCACTGGTAAGCAGCCAAGTAATCTTCTTCCAGTGCCAGTTGGGTTTAGTTATTTTTAGAATGACACCGTCTGACAGTTTTGTTCTTGTAAACAACTTTTGTTGTACCGCATATTGACATCAAACGTTTGCCAAAAGTTCCTTCTCCATACAACATTGCAGGCAATTTAATTATTTGTAGGCTGAACAAAATAACAGCTGGTCCAGTTTTCTCCCTGTATATACACAGGAGTAAAGAGGAATGCACAGTATTTTAGGGGGAAAGATAAGAGAAAAGGCTATGAAGAGAGCTGCAGTGCTATAAATGTTTGGTGGACAAAAAAGGGATGCATGAAGATTAACTGAAATGTGTTGCATGTGCAAATTAGTGTAGAGCAATGTCACAGAGGTAAAAGAAACCAATATATCATACATTTCATTGAAGTCACTGGTCTGCAGAAATAATTGCATTCCTAAAAACTGTATTTACAGTTTTTTGCATTACTAAACCAAATGGAAAAACACCAGAAATTGAGGAAAATTAAAGGAAAACTGTAGATGTGGCTTCAGGAGATGGAAGTCTAGTCTAGCAGTTATGAAGCTGAAATACTCACACAAAAACACACGAGTCATTGGCCTGCACATTTTGATGGCTTCTTAATTGTAGCTATGAGGCATAAATGCTTTTATACTCTCAAGTTTATGAAATGGATGAAACAATCTACAGCAAAAAGTCATGAGCAGTTTAACAAAGTGCATACCAAAACTTCCTCTGGGTATGGCTTGAGATAACATTCTTTTAACTGTTATTTCTACCAAGTAAATTATTTTTGGTTTGCATTAAAACAACCAAAATAGTGTTGAAAACTAAGGGTGCTCCCATCAATCGATGACTGATCAATATCGACTGATATTTGTTCGAAGTAGTTTGGTCGGTGGTCTCTATGCAGCCAGTCAAATGGTGCAAAACAGGTCCAGTGTGACTGACAGGCTGTGCTCCGTTTGGTGCTGAGGCTGACGACAAGCAGACAGCTGTTGCATCACGGTGGGGAGGTGAGCGGAGGCACGATGAGCTGTTTGTTTTTAGCCTTGAAGACTAACGCTGCAGTGCCAGCATCTTTCGTTTATACACAGTGTCTACAGTCCAGTTTAAGAATTTTACAGGGTAAAAGCTGAAAACTTACAAACAAGCAGACAAACCAGAGAGAATAAGGTCCATCTGAGACTTTAGATGGGTAGCCCAGGGGGATGTACTATGAAGTGAGATTGGTCGGTTAGCCAGGTATGTTGAGCATAAAGCTGCGGTTTACAGTGGATGCACCACGTTGTCATGGGAACCTGTAGGCTACATCCAGTTGGTGATGTTAACACACACACTAACAACTGTTACACAGCAGATCATCCAAATAGTTGCAATTGATTTTTGTTGCTTCAGTAAATATAATTCATGGTTCTGATATGATTTATTGCACACATTTAGCTTTTAATCTAATTTTACTTGAAACATTTTATTTAATGTTATATTTATTAAGCTCTAAGTATAGGCTGCTGGCTGTTTAAGAGAGAATAAGCTAAACAGTTATCAACTCTTAATACGTTCTCATCTCTCAATTTTAAGACTTAATATACATTGTTGTTAAGAATAGTTAAATAAATAAAGAATGCTATTCGATAAATAGAATGATTCAAATTGACTATGTGACCGTTATCGGCCAATACTGCTTCTGGGATCGACCCCAAAGATCCTGATTGAAGCATCCAAATTAAAAATACATCCATCGTTTAGTTAAGTAATGTTATACCTCGGTGTTTTGGTGTTTTGCCTTATCTGACCTGAGGTTCTAACGACAGAGGGTATCATATGTTGTCAAGACTGCAAATCCCTCGGACACACACACTTGTGATTTTGGACTGTATACACAAAATTCACTTGAGATGAAAAGGCATTTCACTGAAGTGACAGTTTACATAAATTGCCATGTATGCCGGCAGTAAAGATATAATTTTATCCAAAATGTTATCTAAAGAATATCAGGTGCTGTGACTTTCAGTGTAAATGCAGGGCAATGTTATCACTGATGATGCTTATGTTCCATCAGTACATACAAATGGCTCATTGAGAGACCTGTCATGCTTTTATCTATTTCATAAAAGGTCAGATCTGAGGAGAAATAAATCAATGCCAAAGGTGGCAGTTTGTAGATACATTGCTCAGTCATTTCGCTGTGATGTGCTGGGCACTAATTTGACCGTCTCTTGGGATGAAGCCAGGGATCATAAGAGACAGCAAGGACAGAGAGGGGTCTGACAAGGCTCAGCAGGGCTGGCTGACCACACAGAGCCAACAGCAGCACTCATCCCATGATGACAGAAATCTGGATTATTGCAGCTCTCATTTGAATCCCCTTACATCACTCTGAATCTGGTTTCTCTACTCTGCTCTAAAACTGAACCATGGACCTTTCCCTCATTCAGTCCCTATAGTATTAAGGGGCAGTAACATTGGTCTGTCAGCTGGAGGTTCACCTGCTGAAGTCTCTCTGAGCATGACACTCAATCACCACAGGTCCACAGTTCCTAAGTCAATATTCAGTATTTGACCCTGGACTCTGACCTTCTCTTATCGACCTAGAGGAGTGCATAAAGTGGTGACATTATCATCACACCATTATAAGAACTTGTGAGTACATCATTGCAGAGCTGAGGTAATCTGAAGGAAGAAGATCATTACTCCTTCGGTGGCTAATATCCGATAAGTCTGCTTTTTTGATATATTAGATCAAACCTCCTAGCCACTGTCCAAATACTGCACACTTAATCATCCTTGTTGAGCATCCCAAATGTTTGCATTTTATATCTATCTTATATCATTTTTTTTTTTGCCTTAAAAGGTTTTACGTTTTCACAGAAAGTCTTTGGTTAGTGTTTACATTTCAACACTTTTATGTCTTGTGCTTTTGCTGTTTACTCTTATTGTAGAGATTGTCAAAATATTCAACTTATTACTTAATAGATGTATCTAGTTTGGATAATTCTCTATAAATTAATTTGATGCATGCTTTGAGATGAAGACCACTATAATGTCAAGCAGAAACAGGCGCTTATTTATGCTTAGGATAACTGAGCCCACTCCAATCAAGGTACAACTCAAAGAGGCTTGTAGAAAAGACTGGGATTATAACAAGCAATTTATTGTGTTACAGGAAAGAATCTTTTTCTAGTGTGATTTTTACAGATTTAGGAATGATTTGGGCAGTCAGTTCTTTGATGAGCATGCATGAACGAACCCAGATACAGTATCAAGGAAACAGTTAATTCAGCAGCAAATTCTTCATTTAAATTTAGAGTCATTTCAAATTAAACAGGACTATCAGTAATAACTCACGGCTTCTGTGTTATGCCAAATTTTAATTCCCACTAGGATTGGGAAATATGCTGTATATACACGTTTTCCAACCAGCCTATATCAGCTCAACAATCGGTGCCAGTATATACTGGCAGGTGATTGTGCAGCGAGCCCAGGAAGTCCCCACTCCCCTCAAGTCATGCACACATGAAGTGAAGAGCTTGTTGCAAATAATACAAAATTCCCTATCTGGAATAATTTTGTGTGGAATCCATACCCAATATGTGTACCTGCTTCAACATACCGTTATGTGAATAAATAGTAGTATGTGTCTTTTTTGAAACTCATGCTTGCTGCACTGACCACTGTCCAGTGCACTGAGCTGTCACTCAAACACTCATTGCCAATGGGGAAGCATCACAGGAAAAATCCGCCCACACTAGAGGTTAGTGTCAGGACTATATAGTCACGCAGCACAATCGACAGAGCTTGCAGCGTAACCATAAAGGTGACAGCGAGGGCGAAAGTCTGATGTGAGAAAGAAGCAAAAGGAGGAAAATGTAAACAAAATGGCATATTATGAAAAGAGTAATAGTCTACAGACCGATAGTTTACACAATTTCATAAATTGTTCCAAGTTTTACTTACAGATAACAAGATTTTATTTCCTACAGTGAGTTTTAATCGCCCCCAATTATCATTTTTGTTTAATATATAAGAAATTCTGTTTGATTATATTGACACAAATCTGATTCCTTAAAGCTGATTCAAAGAGAGTGAGAAAGTACAGATGATTTCTCAGCATATGTGATGACAGATGTGTGATTTCGCGGCACGGCATCAATACTGAGTTAGTTATCAGTATATTCACAGTGTGGTATCACAGAACCAGTGTAGACATTAATGGAGCTGCTCTGGCTTTTGATGATTTATAACAAGTTACAGGACAGCCAGATTCTTTGTCCTTCCCTTCATCTTCAAAGGATTTAATCAGAATAAGTGAAGCATAGCAGCTGGCACACTGAGCACACATCACTGCACTGCACTGGCTCACTCAAATTCCAAATGCAGCCATCCCCAAAACTGGTCCTCCGCTACAGTTCCCCGTATGAATCAGCCATGGATTTCCCATATCAGTGGCATGCAGATGGATGGAGACCTATTTTGAGGCTGTTTACGGACCTACTCAAGTGCGACTATGGTTGTGGGGCTCATGTCAATGATTTGGTTCTGGAGTCACAGCTCCTTTCAGACCACATTGTGGCTCACAGCCTGAAACCCAGAACAGACAGCCCTGCCCTGTCTCCCTTTAATCCTTTTAGAGACAAGGATGTGGTCGAAGTCAACAGTAAACATGAAATAAGCAGACAAGTGGAATGGATGGAAGGAGTCGGCTAGTGATGGATGATATTAAAGTGACTAAAGCAACAAAGGCTGTGATGCGCCGTTGAGTGTCAGGATGATACAGAGCTCTATTAATTTCTCCCTCTCCAGGAGGATGGCGCTGTACCAGGGTGGATGAATATTCTAGCAGAATATTAATAAATGATGAAGGGAGGCAGTGTTGAAAGGCTCACAACACTTTGGGCTGCTCAACTGTTGTTTTTGCATCCTCTTCCTCCACCCCTGTGCAGTATGTCTTCAGTCGGGATCTCCCATGATGCTCTCCGCCCTCCTCCATCAGAAGCTGCGTGTCCCCTCACCCTCTCCTCCCTCTCTGTTTCATTCCTGACTTCTCATCCTGTACTTGTTCTTAGGAAGAGCTGGACAGTGTGGACATCTATCGCAATATTTACAGATGACTTGAACTAGCATCAGACCTGTGAGGTTGATTCTACTCAGCTTGTACACCCACTGTATGCAATACTGCGTACATGTTGTGAAGGAATGCGTGGTAGTTTGCTGATTGTTTTTCAATCATTCAAAACATTAAAGATGTGCCAGCTAGCCAACTGTGATATCAATTAATGGGCTTTGTTTCTGATGCATAACAATACCAACATAGTGTGAAGTGTGTGAGTCGCTCTGTCTGGGTTTATTGGCCTTGTCAACAATGACTGGTGTAAGCTCACAAGCCAATCAGTGTTTCTTAATAGCAGAGGATTTCTGTTTTGGCAATACTCCACCAAACAAACAGATATACTTAGAAAAAACATTACAGATACGATGCAGCCGTAAACATCAAGAAAAGTCACCTTGTTAAATAAACCTCCACACAACAAAATCTATTTACTTTGCTTCTACGCTAGTATGGCATGACTCAGTGGACAGCCAGGAACGTTAAGTAGCTCCCTAGGGCCCAGAGGTTGTTATGAGCGCTTGTTCAGTGCCCAGCAACAGGCCTGAGTGTACCAGTGCACACAGGACAAAAACACACAGCATAGGAAAGTGGTCATTCTGTCGTTTTTGTTGTGTATATTTGTCATAACCGTCTCAACTTGACTCCTTTTGGCACCAGAAGAAATTCTCCCACATCCTTCAGTACACTGTTATACCATTGCACTGTAACAATCTGACATGGAACAGTGAAGCTAACTTACTGATATCCGTAGGTAGGCAGAGCGGCTCTACTGTTTGCTCCAGGCGATGACCTAAAACACAAAAGGAGAGACAGTGTCAAACTGAGCATCAAACTGACAACCCACATGAAGGCTGAGCTTTGATCTCTTCCTCCTGCATGGATGTGCAAAAGGTTTGAGGGGCGATGATGAAAAATGGGATCGGTGTGTCGTACTGGTAAGAGGATGTCTGATGAAAACAACAAAACAGAGAGTGACACTGTGGGCAGCTGTCATTCCACTCTGAAATAAGGCCCTGAATTCATTCAGAAGTTTTTGCAGTTGCATCATGTTAGGGATGAAAATAGGATGCTGTCTAAATCCTGTACAAACTTTTTCTATCACAAATCCACACAGACAGTCGGCTCAACACAGAAATTATACAAAATAGTTAGGTATATTATTGATTATAGGAATATTATTATAGGAAAGTAATGAAGGAATGTTAAGTGAAGTTGAAAGTCATGTTGTATCAGCTTCTGGTCTGCTCTAACCTGCCTGTAGATCTAACGTAATGAGTAGATTATTTTTTATTATCATTTTGTTTATGACAGGAATTTTTCCAGACCTCCATTGTCTGAGACAGAGGTGTGGCAATATGAGAGTGACAGGCCAGTTTCAGCAAGCCTACCTACCTACGTAAGTAACATTAGATCATCTGTATTCTCCCAAACTTTGACAGCAGGGCTTCACCATCTGTCACTAAGTCAAGGCCACATGTCACAACTCATCCTTGCAGTCTGAGCCCACCTGTGGCTGCTTCAAGTTGCTGTCCTCCACTCAGCGGTGGGATCAGAAAACGCACCAGCATTCTCACTGTTGGAGTCAGTATATGATAGCTCTCTTACAGCAGCTAGTGGGGGATGTGTTGAGTGAAGTGATGGGGTCAGAAGGGGGTAAAGATTTGGTGAAGATAGCTGAACAGTGGCAGCTATGTGCCAAATACTACAACAGCTAAAGATTTCATAGAGATTTCCACTTGGCTACGCACTAATTACAGATCATTCCACAAAGAAAGCTTTAAACAAGAACTCAGAATAGTTTATATGCTGTCTTGTCTTTGGGAAGACAAGTGATCAACACTCACGGTCTCATTCTCCCAAGGGTATACAAATTCTGGAGAAGATAGGAGATAAGAGAACAAGGAACGCCTGAGTGGAAAACATAGAACAAAGCAGCTATAGAAATACTGTTGGGGAGGGAAACAGCAACTGAGGTGCTCACTTCTCTATCCATTTGTTTTAAAAAATGTTAGAGACATGTTTATTTCTCATTTTCAATGGTAACACACACACACACACACACACACAAATTTGGCTGTGCTTGTGAGAACACTGTTTTGATTTCTTACAGCATGCCTTATCATAAGCCAAAGCCTCACTTTAACCTTGACGCGTATCATATCATAGGACTGTCACCTGTGGTGACCAATTTTGTCTTCAGATGGTTGGTGTGGTCCTTTAAAATGCTGGTGTAAAGAGATTTGTGTCCCCGCAAAGTGAAAAATTCATTACATACACAGATTGTGGTCTACGTCTTTACAATGACAGTGTCTCTCCCTTCTAGCCACTGCTTTAGTTCACCATGGCTCCCCTCCTTCTCCTCCTCCTCCTCCTCCTCCTTCTTGCATACAGCCCTGAGGCTTGTATTGGTCCCACAGGTCCCACTCACACTGCAGCACACTGCAGCTATACAGCGTTTGAGACAAAACACTCAGCACATCACATTTACGACCCACCCAAAGGAGAAAAAACATTTAGAAAGAGGAGATACTCAAGTTAGCTGTAATCTAGGAATCTTAGGCTATTGTACAGCCTCATTCACAGCACCACATTATCTTAAGATACTGTGAAGAAAACATGGCGAAACCACATTTGTTCTACTGCTGTAATAGCTTAAATCCAGATACATAAATCAGGTTTTTATTAACAGCTGCTACAAATGCTGCTTTTGTCTCTGCTTTCCATAATTCTGTGAGGATTTTTAAACTGGTTATGAAACAGTCTCAATTCAATAGCGATGCCTCCATATGACCTACATAAGCAAACAACACCATCAGCGAGATTTGCTATATTGGCTATTTCTGTTTTGTAACTCTAAATGCCTTCCACCGGGTCGGATTCTGATTAAATGATTTACCGCCGACTTATCCCAGAGGTCACATTTCCTTGGTCCGGCTGGTCTGGCTGGATGGTTAGGAGATGCCTTAGGCAGTTATCTTCTCAAGGTCCTTAACCCAAACCCTAAGCTTCATTTTCCAATGTGCATTTCTGTTTTTCTTTGCTTTATGAGCTGCTCAAATGCAGTCTTCTGGGAAACACGGCTGCTTTTGTCCACTGGGACTGCCAAAGTTTAACACAGTGATGAAAGTTCTGTGTAGCTTCTTTAACTCCTTTACAAATGTCATAGATCACCAGACAGGCAACATGAACATGTGATTGAAAACTGAGGAATTCATCAGTCTTATAACTCTCATACCTTTTCCTCTCTTAAAGACATATGTCTTCGAGGACTTGCTTGGCATAATTATCTACAATTGATCCTTTGAACACAGATTGGCCAATCATAGCGTAGCATTGGCCAGCTCCAGCCAGGGTCCCAAAACTATACAGCTAAGCTCCTATGCTCATTGAGTTGGTTCAGATTTGTGACAAAGTCTCCCTTTAAGGTCATTATCTTCTGTATAAATTGTAAGGTGATGTGGTGGCTCACTTTTACAGTGCGATCCGTAATGTTAGGCTTTAGCTTCTACCTCCATCTTTGCAACCTCTTTTTTGCTGCTGAGTCAGTTTCACATCCTGGATATATCCTTCAAACATACATTGTAGACCCTTATGTCTGCTTCTCTCTCAAATCGCTTTTTCATCTATTCGAAAATTAGGTAATATTTCTTCAGGGAGTGCAGTTAGTGACAGTGTGGGGCCTGTGCTAGCTGCGACAGCCTGATGGAGTAGCATTGGCTAACAACAAGGGGTCGGGGCTTAGCAAAGGGACAAAAACAAAGGACATCCTTTATTTTTGCAAAGCCCCAGATCAGAGTGGTTTCTGTAAGAAACTTTATGTGTGACTTGATACAGAGAAGGCGTGTTAATCAGTACATCCATGTGTGCACACGAGCAAATACACATAATAACAAGCCGACAGATACACACACACACACACAATTGTATGCAGACCTGCATCTCAGCTTATCAGACCCAGTAAGAAATCTATCCACACTGATCTCCATCCTCCCTCTCTCCGTCCTCTGTGATATCAGGCAAAAGCTTACAGTACCCTGTTCACTCTAAAACCTTGCATAAGCTGTTCCCTGGCATTTTACACCCCGTCAACATTTTACAAGGTTGCTCACTGCCATGCTGTCGTGACCTCCTGTCCAAGAGCAATAACCAAGGTCTCTTTTCTGAATTACAAACCAAAGGCAACTAAACATGGAACAGAGGATGAAATGAGAGGTCTCTGAGCCACAGCAGAGATAAACATGCCGCAGTTTGCTAACAGTCCAGTTAGGATGTCCTGACTTGCAGCTTTGCAATATGTTGCATTGCAACATATGTATTATTCCAGTGATCATTTGAAGGTTTTATGAAAGAATGTGGTGCATTGTATTGTGTATAACATCACAGTGCCATGCACAAACACAAGAACTAGTGTTATTTTCAAATTCATCATCTAGTCTTTTCAGCCTCACCCTTGTTAATTCTCTCATCAGTATTCCTCAGCTAGCCTCAACTCACCCGAGGCTGAGAGGTCAGCACAGACGGCTCCAATTTCAGCATGTTGGACTAAATCAAGTGACAGTTTTTGAGCTTTTTGCTGAGGTGTAAAACCTCTCTCCTGACCTTTGAAATGCCTCCTGAACCGCAATCAGAAGGTAAGTAAAAGCCTTTGATGCGGTGTTTCTGTAATTAGTTTAATGCAGCCTACTACGTGTTCAGTGTTGTGTTGAGTTCAGTGTGTCTGCAGACGTACAGCACTGCACACTAATGTTCACTGAATGCATGGAAACCAAACCTATGTGCTTTTTCTGTTGGGGTGTCAAAGGTAACTGTGATTGAAAGATATTAGAATTTACTCCCTAAATTAGAAATAAATTTGAAAAATATGTAAATGCAACACGTCTATATTGCCTTTAAGCACCTCCTCAAAATATGCCTTATTTTGCATAGTATTTTTGCTTTGTAAAAAACTACCTCACTTTCACATTCCTATGGATGAAAGCATCAGTTAGTTTGAGCTAACATGGTAATTGTTAGCCAGTCTGACTAATTCATTAAACAACTTTAGAGCCAACTATCAAATAATACTTGAATAAAGTAATAATATGACTAATAGTATTATTTTTGTCATGTTTAATTTAGCAGAACGCGATCACACATTACATCATATATGCATTACATCATAAACTGCAACATTAACCAGGCATACATATGAAAAATTATTTATTATTCACCATAAATACTTTGAATGAGTAACCAGCTGCTATCATCATGGCATGAGCTGTCTTCTAACAGCATAACGCTCCAGATTCAGCGGCATAAGCCGTTTTCTGCAGACATAGATATGATTGAAATATAACAGGTGTATTCAATGCATACATTGTCATTTCAGACTACCTAAAGATATTCATAGTGGGGAAACACCCTAACTCTATGCCAAACATGTTATAATAGCATTAGCACTACACAGCCCGCCTTAGCAGATTTTTCCCCCTCCATCCCACCTAAGAGGGTGTTCTCCACAGCTGGAGACACTATTAGTCCAGAGAGATTCAGGAGCCTCCCAGAGAAAGCAGACATGCTCATTTTTCTGCAGTCTTGTTGATTTTATGTGCCAGTTTTATATTTGGTTTTGCCTTTTCAAAGGGAGTATAATTTATTCAAATGTTACTACGCATACATGCCCGCTTTTCTAAAGAAGAATTGTTTATTTCATCAGCCAGTTCTACATTTGGTTTCCAGGTTTAAATCCTTTTAAGTAAAGGAGCATTGGAATTTATTTCAACATGTTCAAATGTTATTAGGCAGACATGGTCACACGGTCTCAGAGATAATGAATCAGTCGCATTGATGCTGAAAACCTGTGTAGGACTCCATAAAGAACTGATAAGCAGAATTGATAATGGCATTGCTGTCAATAAAATCTTATCAAATCCCATCCATGTTATATATATAGTTGACATCACCTAAAAATATATTACCACTGAAGCTGCCCCAGAGATACCATGACGTATTGTTACATCGTCCATGCTTGACGTTGTATCCGTAGATCAGCAAAAAAACAGAATGGGCCCACAAATAGAAGGTCTCAGTAGCTACTTTTTGACAGTGTTATAGAGTCTTTTCTGCTACAGTCCTGTAACCCATAACAGGCATGAGTAATGGCAATAGAAAGATGGCCTATATAGCAACACCAGAGAACAAAGAGGAAGGATTGGGCCAGAGATATGAAGGCACCTGCTGAGTCTGGTCTTTGATGTGTTGCTGAGGTTCTGAGTTGTGACTTTTATTTCCTCAACCTGTAGCAGAACATACAACGGCATAGCAGCATAGATGGACGTCTGCACATCGGTCTCTTATCGCCCTTCCTCCGGTCAGAAGGTTAATGCTAATGCTCTGTCCAGCGCTCTGAAAAAGGCACATGTCTGAGGTTCCATCAAATGGAAACTGAATGCCACTGTCCTACAACAACTTTGAAAAACACGTGAAAAGAAAGGCAACTTGCAAAAATCGTCACGCTCAGTTGGAGTTATTCAATGTTTGTCTCAGGTGTCTGCAATGTTTAAAACTAAGCTTGACTGATTAGTATGCTAATGATTCTTTTGTGTATAGAGTGAATTACAGAGCCTGAGTGAAACTTTGCATTGCAGCACAAACTGTGATAACTTCTTAGGTTCATTGCCAACAATGATGTTGTGGGTCAACAGGTCAAAATCTATGCGTATTGTCCATTTGGATTTAGGTATCAGTGAGCACCATCAAACACTAACCAATATTTTTTTTTAATCAATACTGAATCAAGCAACTTCTTGTGAAGCGAATGGGTTGCTGGCACTGCTGATCTCTCTGGTCTGCTGAAAAGATCCCTATCCAACATAGAATTTAATATTTTCTTTTCTGTTTTTCTTTCTAATTACTTCCCTTATGTCTTGCTACGTTCATTTCTTTTTCGGTCTGGCCCCTTCTTTTCCTGCTCCTCTCTGAGCAAGTTTCACACTGTAGATTAAGCAACCATCTGGTTGCCCTCCATCAAATTTATCACACATAATGATGTACAATCATCTGTGCTGTCAATCACTAAACATGTCTGGCCATAGAAATAATGGCCCACAGGCTGGTGCTCCAAAGCAATTCAAGATTCAGTCTGATTCACATTTGTCAAGCTTGAATAACAACTGCACACTGCATGTTATATGGAAATAAATTTACCTCTGCATCTATAGATGACATTGTTTCTTCAAATAGCAGCAATCTTTCACTGTTGGGAAAAGAAATTTACCAGATGTGACTTTGTCTGCATAGCCCAACACCGACAGCAGCAGGTGAGGTTCTCTGCACATCTAAATGCTAATATCATGCTGCTCCTCAAACAAATGCAGTAGCTAATGAGCTGGCTTGGTGAATGCATCTTAAGCCTAAGTAATGACATAAGTGACAGCATACCAAGGGAGAGGAGTCATCTTATGACTCACAACACAGCAGGAGGGCTGGTAAAATGGATGTATTAAGGCCACGCATGCACACACTAGCACTAATACACACACACACACACACACACATAACCTAAGACTGTTTGCCAAGGTTACTTTTTCTGAAAGTTAAGGTTTTTCTAATTAGATCCTACGCATATTTAACACCAACATCTTCCTCTTTTGTCTGCAAAAAAAGCTCAAACTCTTACAAAATAGAAAAGAAGATTCTGGAGGAAGACTAGTCCTAGTCCATCCATCTGACATCTAACCTACGCTACCTGGACAGTAACACGCTAACAAGAACACGCACACACATACACAGTTGTGCAAAAGACATGCTGACAACTCTGAGAAAAAAGAAAGAAAGAGATTAAACAAACAAATGCGGTGCTGCATCTTTTCAAACACAAAAGAAAATCACTGAGCAGCTCAGGGATTCAAATGTTGACAAAACGTAAACTGCAAATAAAACAGCAAAGATCAGATGTAATTAAAAGGACTAAAGTTTGCTCTGTCTGAACTAACAGATAAATTAGTCAATTTGAGGTGAAGTATGTGAGAGCAGAAATGGCTGTTCGGTGAATTGAGGCAAAATAGGATCCTCTGACTGAGCTCTATTACATTCATCAGTAAATACTGTAGTACGCCTGTGTCCGTACACACACGTTTTCTACTTCCTGATCATGTCAACAACACCTGGAAAACCTCCGGTAGCTTGTACCTCCAGTACTGGCATGTCCTCACAAAGTACTTTTAGCTGATGTGCTCTGGCTTGGTGCCACGGACGGCTGCTCGCTGTTATATTTGTTTATTGTTGTTTGCACCATGTTGTCCTGTAAGTCTTAGATCAACATTATGCTTGGGTTCGGTTTTGGATCTATTTCCATACTGATACTGAAGCACTCAGGATATGCCAAGCTCCAAAGATGAGTAATCTCTTCTGCCTCTATTTTAAAGGGGCATTCCACCAATTTTACACATGAAGATTAGTTAACTTGTCACAAGGAGTATTACCCTTCCCATGAACACAGCTGTATTGTCCTCCGTGCCTCCTGAAGGAGCTTCTACAGTCCCACATAACCCACATAATGTTATCAGAAAGATAAACCACGCTCCAGAATAACTGGGTGAGTGGACAGTGGCATACTAAATCACATTTAATATCTGATGCTCTTTGTCTCATTATAGCATTGTAGCTACAGGTTGTGAATATTAAATTAAAAAGCCCGTCAGTAAAAACTGTAGTGTTCCTGTTCTCATCCAACAAGTTCTCTAACATTTTGTTATTTCTAACTTTAGCTACCTACACAAGATTTCTGTCAGTTCCCACAATATATTTGAGACTTTTTAAGGCCATCCATCCATCCATTGTCTTTACCTCTTATCCTTTAAGGGTCAGGAGGGAGGAGGCTGGAGCCAATCCCAGCTGACATTGGGTAAGAGGCGGGGTACACCCTGGACTGGACAGGGCTGACACATATCACACATTCACACTCACATTCACACCTACGGGTAATTTAGAGTCACCAGTTAACCTGCATGTCTTTGGTCTGTGGGAGGAAGTTCCCGAAGAAAACCCATGCAAGCACGGGGAGAACATGTAAACTCCATACAGAAAGGCCCCGGGTTCAAACTGCAAACCAGCCAGTTGGCAGATTAAAACCTGGCACCTTCTTGCTGAGAGGCAACAGTGCAATTTAAGACCCATTTCACATCCATGCTGTCGAAAAAAAAATGCGAAGGATGTAAGGGAAAATCGTAGTCACAGAATTACTTGCAAAGTAAATAAATCTATTCTCATTCAACACGCTTCAGTCTGCTGTTCCCTCTTTGAACTTACCCATATTACATGAAAGTAACATTTTACGTTTTCTTGAATAGAGGAGACACCACATTGGCTAACACAACAACCCGTGACACACTAGCATGGTGTGCTAGCACGGCATAGTTTGTATGAGTGGTTATTGATTCCATGTTGGTTTCATTTTGTAGTTTAGTTATATCATAATCAACACAATTTTCCACCAAAAACGCATTTTAAATTGAGACTGAGTTAATGCAGCTTTGTGAAAGTAATGCTAACTTCATAATATAACCTGTCAAAATCATATTTCATGACCTAAAATTCAGATGATTGGATTTTAGACTTTTTAGGACTTTTTAAGTACCCTGCTACAGGACAAATACTCAAAGCTGAACCTAAATAGAACAAAATGATTTGGAAATTAAATGGATTTGAGAAAGCATTTTGATATTGGATTGGATTGGATATCACAAAATGCTTTCAAAGCACAAATCTAATTATTAATCCTTTCAATTATACTGACTGGTTCAAGGTTTTGGCCCAATTGTAATAAAAAAAAATAAAGTATAGGGCCTTCAAATGGTCAAGGAAATTAAAAGGTACTAAAGAGAATTGAAGAGTTCACACAAACGTGATTAAAATTGCATCAGAGGTGCATCTATCAGATATTTCAATTATACTGAGCTAGATAAGAGGACACAACTGTGAAAGGAAAGCAGACTGATGTCATTCAGACAGATCCAGTTAGCGAATAAGGCTGTTTCAATGATTCGCTCTCTTCGTCTCTCTCCTTCTCTCTCTGGGTGTCGCCTCAGAGCGATTCTTTAGTGCCACCCATGATTAATGCAGCTATGAATGGGTTTCTCTTTCACCAAGCACTGTGGGAGAAGGGTCTCTTTCGTTCTTTCTTTCTCTCTCTTTCTTTCTCTCTTAGCCATTTTGCTTTCCTCCCAATGTGACCTGATTTAGTCACAGAGTGTGAAACTGATTTAGACTCATTTACATGCTAATGCCATAAAGAGAGGTGAAATGATGTGTACGCGTCACCTCATTGATTCAAGGGGACACCACAGCACTTGGAAAAAAATTATCTGCAGTTCCAACTATATAATTCACAGACTCATTATTCATAAATTGAACTAGGGAATAGCATGAAGGAGCAAGCTCTTCATGTACTATCATAAAGTACCATTCCATATGTGCACAGAACAGAAATATGTTGTTGTTGGTTTGCGGAAGAGGTAAAATGGGGGTTGCAAGGTGGAAGTTAACAGCTTGAAAATGTGTGTTGGTTGTATTTCCCTTCATTTACATATTTCACATGCCCATATGTCTATTAACAGATCAGTTTATGCTGTGCTCTTTGAGCAAATGTGGTGCTGTATGATTGAGGGTGGTTGCGCTACACATGCAGATACATAATTCATAAAGGACATAAAGGGGAACAGAAAGATCGACAAGACCAGGGTATAGTTACAGCTGGTTCAGACCATACACCCGGTCCACAATCATATGCGTTTAGTTTGAAAATAATATCTGAGAACAGTTCCAGATGGAGACGACATAAAGTTACTGTATCTATTGCCTGTAGAGATCTATCTGCTTTGAATTTAATATGTTTACTGGTTCTCAAACAGGATATGACACCGCTTCCTTCAGAGTGAGCTTTATGCCAGGAGCTATATTAAATGGAGCTGTATTTTCAAATCTACCAAATTGTTAATATTACAAAGTGTATGTCTTAATCAGGATGAGTTGCAAAACTTCAAATGTGTATTAAGACCGAAGCAAAGCATTTTTTTCAGATGTCTGACTAAGATTTCACTATTATGAGCTCATAGAGAAATAATTCAAGGTATCATAAATGGCAACAGTTAGGAATGAGCTTACCTAACTTTTTGCGACATCAATAGGTCGAGCTTGCAAAGGCATGTCCACAGTATCATTGATTTCAAAGCGACTGTCTTTTTAAGGATTACCTTAAATTTAATTCCGTCTGATAAGAAAGAGAAAATATCAAAAAAGACACGCACTTTCTGAAAATTTGAGATATTTTAGCATCTCATTCCTGCCACCAGCAGCAGTCAAAAAAAGAACAACTTTAAAGATCAGTGGAGTTTTGATTATGTAACTGAATGTGTGGAAGCAGTGGGGTTGTTTAAAGCAGCAGTGAAGATAACACTGAGGTTCAGTACACCACCTGTATGCTTTTAGAACCTCCGGCTAGAGACGATATAGCCCTTGCCTTCACACTTGACTCAGCACTGTGTGATTCTGAATCATCAGGAAAGTGTAAATGACACATCCTGCTGGCCTGCAACATCTCTCACAAACCCCTTCATGCCTCAACTAGTCACTGCTTCAATATTGATTACTTGAAGGTGCAGGTTAGTCATGTGTTGAAGAATGTCAAGGGAGTAAAGACAAGTGTTGGATGCACTCTGCAGACTGACTTCTCAAACCATACAGGATGTTAGAGCAGGGCCAGAGGGGCAGGGAAGAGAGCGGTTATTGACGATGAAAGGGGAATATTGAAACAAAAGTATGTTACAGTGGATACAGCTCACGAATGTAGTAGAAGTTAGCTTGCAGCTTTATTACTGCAACAGTGGTGATTTCCTTTCTCTGTTCTTTTGTCTGTTAAAAGTGACTTTGCAAGCTGTCTGTACGCCGGCTTACCTACCACATAGCTCCCCAGACTCTGGTCCTCTCAGAGAAAAACAGTTCAAAGACTGGCTCAGAGAGACTGGCTCACATTTTAAGAGCAATTACAAACAATGAGACAAGAAAAATTGAAACAGTGTCCCTGAACCATATCTGACACATACTGTGACCTGGATTTTCTTTACCTGCAGCGATAGTAAAACCATATAACCCTGAGGTAAAAGCCAACATTTCAGCAAGAATAGCACTTGCCCTCTTAAAGACCGGTCAAGCCACTTCTGATCGATAGTATCCCGTGGACGAAAGCTACAGGAGTTAGCTTTGTCTCTAAATCGAAGTAGTCAAGTGAGGGTTTAGAAAACACAAGCATGACAGAGGCAGAAACACAGATCACACATTCAGAGGAAAAAAGAAATCGAATGAGACAGCACTGTCAAAACAACTTGAGTAACACTGATATGGCTGTCATATTCATGTGTGTGATACTAGAACAAAGTCAAGAGCTGGACAGCAAGGGCTGATCCAGCTCCTCAGGATATCCATGCTTATTTGGAGACAACTGACTGCAAATGTTATACAGCCTGGCATTATGTACGGTTATGGTAAAACAAATGATACCCTTGATCAGACATCAGTTGTGAGACACAACTTTAAGAAGCAAAATCTCTGTCAGATTGCTCAAGCTTACAAAAACATGAATCAATCCAGCGTCACCTTTATATATTGCGCCATAATCATTGGATACAAATTTGCATCATCATCTCGTATGTGCCAGTGAGTCAGCTATCCTGGCTAAGTTTTGATGCTGTAAGCAAACCCACGTGTGAACCAGAAAAACCGTTTCCTCTTGTGATGAGCAGTGAGTTGTGATTAGTCTATAAACCCAAAGGAAAAAACAAAAAACAAAACAGCTGCTGGCAAGCTGAAAAACAGAAGATTAAAGTCCTTACTGTGCAAGCAGAAGAGCCAGCAAAGCTGTGCAGTAGAGGACGATGAACTGAAGTATATGAACTCTGTAGATATATTAAGTTGCTGTGCTATTTCAAATTACCTTATGAATCCTAACCGGTAGGAATTGAAAGTTTCAGCATATTTTCAATCAGTACGAGTACAAGTGAAATGCCGCTGTCAGCTACAAATTCTTTCTTGCTATTGATCAATCCAGCTGGCCGTAACAAAGTTTTTGCTTCGGTTTTACTCCAAACTAAGCTCGATATGGCTGACTGAGAAATAAAACTACACTCAAAGAGCACATACCTCTGCCAAGGCTGCCCCCATTTTTCAAAATGTGAGTATTAATAGTAGAAGACAGAGGGTGATCAACAATCAGGTTGAATTCTATTAAAGACATTTTTTTTTAAATAAATAAAAATCCTGTAGGAGAATATGAGGGCTTTGTGTTAGAAGGAACTGTGCAAAAATTAAGTGAGTCAGAGTCATGACCACTCAATATATGAAATTTCATAAACTATATGTGGTTCGCCTTATATATCTGATTTTTGTTTTATTGCAGAGCTCACAGTGTTGGCTTATGAAGCTGAGCAGCAGAGAGACTGATGGTGGTGGTGATGTCATCTGGAGATAAATCCTCCACAGATGGTGAATAATGGAACAACTCGTACGACAATATGACAACGACCATAGTGATCTCACTGGAACAGAGGGATATTTTCTGATTCACAGCAATGTACCCTACACATCCAAAAACTATTTGGACACTATACCTCCAGTAACCCAAATATGACACGAGCAATATATGTCTGCCGGTACGAAAGACCAAAAAATGTTGCCTGAAGGCATCCTCTGTTAAAATTGATGATACTGCTGCAGCAATCAGTCAATTCGTTGGATGAAAGACAATTAATGGACAACAAA
Organism: Pempheris klunzingeri; assembly: GCF_042242105.1. Classification (NCBI taxonomy): domain Eukaryota; kingdom Metazoa; phylum Chordata; class Actinopteri; order Acropomatiformes; family Pempheridae; genus Pempheris; species Pempheris klunzingeri. The sequence goes on from NC_092012.1 coordinate 13,466,916, forward strand.
GTGATAATCAAATAATTGTTTGTGGGTTTAACGTCTCAAATGTGTGGATTTACTAATTATATCTCTCTTTTATCACTGTGATTAAATGGGTTTTAAAAGGCTTTTTCCCCAAACAGCTACTATTGGTGAAAAGGCTTTTTTGACTACTTATATATATCCGCTAAGAACTCAATAAATAATTGTAAAAAACAAAAAATATTTAATCAATAACCAAAAAAATAATCCAATGCAGCCCCACAATAATCCAAAATCGAAACAGCATAATGTGACGACACAGTGGTCAGTTCCTTTGTTTTGAATGAAATTAACGCTGTGATGTAAAGGTGAACCCCCTCATCAGTAAATCCTCAGCACGCTCTCCGTTTGCTAGTTAACACTCAGCCCCAGTGTTGTTCACAGCTCATCCTCTACATGCTAAATCTTGTGTTGAACAGAAATTTGCTCGCTCTAATTGCACACACAAGGCATTTCTACAGCAATACAGTTGTCTGCAACAACACTGCAGCACCACTTGTCTTCCAAAAGCCTCATCATAAATCAATGTTTCAATTGCCTTTTTGCCTTTCTAACAGTTTTATGCAACATGAAAATCAACACCCACCCTGTAGCTATCTATGGGCATTATTATCTTGGAATCTTTTTCTGCTAAAGGGCATAATAGTATGTTATTACACCTCCGCCCACACCAATGTTATGAACAGAGTAGAGGACGTAAATGTTTGCCATAGCTTACAGAGCAAAGCTTTTAAGTAGATATCCATGATATTATGTAATGGATAACTGATTTCCCTATGGCACTGCCATCCACAATGCTAATGCAAAGGAATATTTCTGTTTAGAAGGGCCGAGTAACAAGTGTGTTTAGATCAACTGTCTTCAAAGACTAATGATTTAATCACACATTTACAAATAGTTATTATTGTCTTTCATAATTTGTGCAGCAGGGCTTGAGGCCGTTGCCCTATTCTGTTTCCTCCCCCAGAGTCCAATTTAGTATCCTCCAGCTGCACCGTGAATAAGATCCCAGCAGGCTGCAGGGAGGTTGTTTGTCCTTCAGTGCAGGTGTTAAACGGAACACTATCCCGGGCTACGGAGATGTTGAGACAAGGAAAGGTAACTAAAGAAACATCCACAGTGGAGACATGAGGACAGTGCAGAGGAAGTGAGGACTGACCTGGTGGAAAAGGTGGGAGGAGAAAGAGGAAATTAAAACTTCCCCACTTTAAACATAGCAGCAAGTCGACATGCAGGATGCGTCCTCCAAGGCCTTATAGGTTTCTATCATTGCTCTCCAGGGGCCCTTCACTTTCTCTAATAGCTGTGCATTACTCTCCTCCATCTGCCCTCATCCTCTACAGCTCCGGTCATCCTCAGCTGCGACACAGCCATTGTTCTCCGTCTCTTTCCGTCTGTTCTCTACTCACCACTGTACGAGCCCCGTCTTCCGTCTTTATCCTGTCCCACTGTTAACCTCTCTGTTTGCATCACAGTTTTACAGAAACGTTTCCACATTATCGTGAGCTCTCCTTTTATGGTCACACAACACCGAATGTCTCACAAGTAACGACACACAAACTCAGATTATACAGAAACATGTGATTACTAATGTTCTTAATTGGGTGTGCGGAGTTTCAATGGAGAGGCTGCAATGTATCTACCCAGATATTTACTTTTGATTTCATTTCAGTGGAACAGAAACATCTTTTTTTTTCCGGTTCTATTATATTGATCCACGGTTCACAGATTACAGAGGCGACTTCATTGCATCATGTAGGATCATTTGAAATATAGCCGATTGTTCCGCCACTGTTAATAAACTAAGGCAGCTTAACATGTACTGTATATTCCACTGTGGGCCGGCATCGACTCCAGGGACAATATCGCTGTTGTGAGAGAAACCAACAAAGCCAGACTTGTACTGTAAACATCAGACAGCCCAAAGATATCATACAAGTGGATGATGGCTAATGAAATGCATTCTGCATGACTGGACGTGGACGGACGCTAAGGACCTAACATTGTACGATGCAAAGCAGACCCTTTCAGCCTGTCCCCTGCTCCCTCCGAACAATGAACAGCCACACAGACACAACGCCTGTCAGCAACTGCCCTCCCCTGTGGCCGGGACTGGCACAGAGTGGTGCACAGCAGGCACTAAGGGAAACAGAAATACTCCACCAAATACAGGCTTCAGACACCTACAAGCCTAACACAATGTTTAGGTCTTAAACAACTTCAAATCAGTATTTTCAGCAGGGGCTGGTTTGGTGAACCTCACACTGTTTTCAACTTCAAATTTGTGAGTAGCACCATGGATGGAAAGAATTCAACTGAATATGTTATTCAAATGTCACACAAGTATGGAGTAACTAACAGTATGCACGGGTTAGATATTAAAGAAAATGACCAGATATCAGGGTTGAATAATCCATTTTCACAAAGAAGACTGCACAAGCCCGAGGTACCGTTTAATAAAACGGTGCAAGAAAGAAATTGGACCATTAAGGACATCTAAAAATTAACGACCTTCCGCAACTCATGAGGCATTAAAGGCCCATGGCAATATAACTACAATCGATAATTTTAGGCGTAGACTAGGGTGCGCAGGGATGAATCACCGATAATTGTAGCATTAGGTGTGAATAGACTTCAAAACAGCAGCAGTCTTTTAACCGAGTTGAGCAGGAATTCACATATCCTCAAATTATACGCCAGACTTTTAAAGCGAGAAGCGTTTTCGGTCAAAGCTCACCGCCCTGTTGTTAAAACTGATGCTGAGGACACATCCACAGGCGGAGTGGATCAGCATCCATCCTCCGCTCCTCCTCCGGATGCCTCGGAGGACGATTTGCGTTTACTACCGAGCCTCGCTGACAAAGCGACGTTTGATTGACCACCTCGTTGTGACATTTTCATAAAAACTCACCCGGTGAATGTCATATGCTGATCGAGTCACCTCCCGCTGAGATCTGTGAGGGGTGATGGTGCTGGCTGGTCGCGCATCACTCAGTGTGTGTTTCACCAACAGAGAGCGAGCGGAGCACAGCGCCTGACAGCGGCGCCCCGGAACAAGGATAAAATAAGATCGAGCCCACTGCAGTCGTCTGGTCCGTGAATGCACCGCCTGGCCTGCACGGGAGCCAGATACCCCACCCGACAGGCGATCGTTACCGAGACAAAAGAGTAATCAATTACTCTGCCGTTACCACGTGCATTATTTATTAGAAATACTGCTAGAGTTACTACAACCAGATATCCAGAGTATTCAACATCCAAAGATTATGGCTGTTTAGAGCAAAAATCACTGACATTATTGGTGGAAGTTACAACAGAGACCACTGTCCAGGCTGAATTATTATTAAAAAAATATTAAAGGCGCCATGTTATGCAAAATGCATTTTTAAATGTCTTTTCTACATAAATATGTGTGTCTAGAAACGGCTAAACTATGAGAAAAGCCCACCCTCTCTCTTTTCCTCCTGCTCCATCTCTCTGAAAATGTGTGTGAAAACAGGCCGTTTAGATTTGGGTCCCTTTATGATGTCACAAGGGGGATCTGTTGGACACGTGACCTTGTGGCCAACTGTCCCCGCCCACTGAAAACCTCCTGATTCGCTGTACGCCATTGTTTTCTCTTCACCAACGCCAGCTCCACGTAGTTACACATAGATGTCGAAGGCAAGAGCAAAACAGCAGATTGTTCCGTTCCTCTGAAACAAAGCAAGCAGAAAGAGGCTGAAAATAGCAGCAGCCATGTCTGATATGAGAATAATAATGTGTTTTTTAAACTGTAAACCTGTTCGAGTGGGACCTCTGAATACAAGTGTGACCTTGAAAAGGAGCAGAATATGTGCCTGTTGAACTAAAACAATACTATTGTACTTTTTGTTTTGCTGCACAAAACTTACACCAACTATAAATTAACCATATAGCTGACCATATAAAAGCTAATTTAGTTGTGTGTTGCTGTCTAAAGGGTTGCATATGATAGCATTAGTTAGCTAATATTATGACTGAGTGTTGTTTGTCTGTTTAGCTAACATTTAGCTAAAGCTAATTATTTGGCTAATGTATATTATGTTAGTCAGCCAGAAAATGTTCCAAAAAGACCTCTTGCAAATCACATAAATCCAAAATAACAAGTTGAACTTGACAAAATAAATAAATAAATAAAAGATGAAAATGAAATAAAAAACCTCTGCATTTCACAAGAACTCTCTTTGCTCTCCTAAGGGTCCCCCAGATGAAAGCAGAGAATTACACAGTCATTGCATCTCAAAGCATATTAAATCCACAGAAGAGACCAAATGACAGAGTTATGATTAAAAAAGTATGAGTTTAATGTTTTAATAATATTTTGTGGATATCAAAGTAGATATAACTAATGCTCGCTGGCTAATAACCTTTATGTAAAATAAGTTATAGACAGTTTAACACTAAGTAAGTCAATTTAGCTAACCCAGCGTAGCAACTTAGAAATGTCTCAGCTTTCCATAAATTATTAATAGAAATAATGCAGGAGTACCATTTGTAAAATTGTTGGTGGTCAAGTTACCCGTTGAGATGTGGTGTTTACAAAAGTAAGCAGCCTAGTGAAACCAAATATTACCAATATTAAATCAAACAAAAACACAACACAGTGTTGTCCCAGGAGTTTAGCCATTCCTGTTTTCCAACACGTCTCAACATGTGAAAAAATGGCAACACAGTCCTATGCTGCCAGGTCTTTGTCTTCAGAGGACTGTTGTTTGGCACTAGATGTCTCCAGTTAAATACATCTGACTTGATTCTGTTTCCGTTGACCCAGATGTCCTTCACCTTGTCCTGCTACCCGACCCATGGAGGTTTTCATGAGGGTGCTGGTGAACAAACTGAAAAGTCACACTGGTCAAGAATGCGTTGTCTTGGGCATTCAGAACAACAACCAGGTCGCCCCTCGTGTCAAGACAAACATCTTTCCACTTTGTTTTGTCAGACAGGAGGAAGCACCATGAGGCGTGCTCGGCCCAGCCAGCCAGGCAGCGTAAACACTGCAGTGTTCTTGTGGCAGAATCTCCAGAGAAAAGACGAGGTCGGAGAACAGGATTCATTTTGGTTTTCTGCTTCCAGCTGCATGGAGGTTTGCAACCATTTGCATTCTGCAGACACCGGGATGATTACGTGCAATGGTTCTTTCAGGAGCACGTCCAGTTGTCTGTTGTTCTCTTCCACGAGGTTACAGGTTTACAGGGTTGGATTTAGAAAAATATTCAGCTTTTTGTTCTCCTCTTTCAACTGTGTTTTTTTTTCTCACTATGTGTCCTTCAAGAGCAGGCTCAGCTCTGCTATGTCAGCAGACAACAAGGTGAGGTTGTACGTTGTGTGTTTATGAGCACCATCCTCACCTCCCAGAAGGCTATGTTTTCATAAGTGGAATTCAGATGTTGCTTCAGCTGAATGTTTTCTACATGCAACTACTTAGTGTCATTCCCCCCACTGAATTTCCCCTCTGCCACATGCTGTAATTCTTTTTCTTGTTTATTTATCAGTCACACCTCAAACAACATTTAAAAAATCCCAATGAAAATAGCTTGCTAACTGGATCTCATTCTCTGCATGTTCTTATCTGAGGGGACATGGTTAAATATATTTAAGAACATTTGTCCATTAGTTTGGTTCATAAGTTAATATGCAAAGAATGTTCTGCAAATCGCAACATACAAGCGAACATAAATTGTTAGCAACATTATTTCTTTACCTTACTTTCTCAAGAAAGTCACTAGCTAGCTACACTCAAATAGCAGTTTGTTGTTTGATATTATCACCCAGACTAACTCGTCCTATAGAGGATTAAGTCCAAAAATAAGAAGAAACTACACTTAAAGTGTGCAGAAACAACATTTGATTTCATTTCCTCAGTTGGACATCCTTACTGTCAATCTTCTGCTTGCCAGGTGGGGTTTAAGCACCACCAAAAACTGCAGCATCCTTGCAAAGAAATGACCAAAACATGTTAATTTGTCCCCAAGTTGCCATAGCAACTTTTCACACACCGAGATCACCTTGTTCATGATACTTTTTGCAGGTATTTGGAGACTCTGCGTGGTGCTTTTTTTGTCAAGACATCAGCCAGCCAGCAAGAAACTAGCAGTGGTGGAAAGCAACAAAGTACATATGCTCAAATACTATACTTAAGTACAGATTTGAGGTACTTGTACTTTACATTAGTATTTTAGTTTCATGCAATTTCTTCTTCTCCAACAAAGAGAAGATGTTTTTTGTCCTTCTGTATTTGACAGCTTTACTAGTGACTCACAGGTGAAGATTTTACACACAAAATACACATCAAGGTTATTAAATGGTGTTCATTGTAGATTAAACCACCCAAATAGTAACTACATAATTTACAACAGTGAAATGCTGTAATAAAAATTATACATAATAGTACAAGTCTAATTTTTCTGAAGTATGAGTACTTTTATTTTTGATATTTAAATGACCTTTTGTTGATAGTAAGCACTTTTCTTCTCGTGACATTTTTAATGCAGAACTTTGAATTGTAATGGAGTATTTCTGTATTACAATATTGCTACTTTTACACAAACACTAGAAATTAGCTTTGGGACTGTCTATTTCATATCCATTTTAAATCAAAAGTGTAAGGTATGACCTATAGCGATCAATAAAGCTTGTTTTATCGCCCTTGTTACTGTATGTTTATATTCTGAATGAGTTCATGTTAGCCTTAGCAGCTTAGACTGCCTTGAATCTATATGAATGGTGGTGGTGGTTAAATATTGAAAATGGTTTCAAAGTCTTGTTAAATTTTGCAGGACAGGTCTTAGAAATATAAATCAAAGTTTGCAAGCATTAATTACATCAGAGCCCACGCATCTAAGATATGTTAGCCAAACTTTGAAAAACGTTGTAGACCACTTCACAACTCTCACCACTTTGTTTAAAACATTTCTGAGTCTATGAGACAATATCCCACTGCTGAGGGATTTTTTAGGAACCAATCCTGCCACTTACCATAATCCTAACACATTGTAGGTGGAGTTTGATGATGTCAAACTGAATAATTTATAACACATGGGAGGGTGTGTAGGGTGCAAGGCAAGTTTTGTTAAATGGTCTGTGGGAATTTTTGAAGGCTCAGTTCATTGCAGAAAACATATATTTTCACCTCTTGTGTTACTGATTCAGCAGGTTTTGAAATTTGCAGTTGCTCTAAGGGCTGAAATACAACATGTCTTACCATAAAAATGTTTTCATGGGCTTTATTTCTTCTGTAGAAGTTAGTTACATTGAAAACTTTGAAAAAGTTTGTGTGTCATACAGAAACACAGCGACCTTCTTTCTGGAAAGACATATCGCTGTTTTGTTCAATTCTGGAGGTTAATTCTTATCACATTGATTATCTCTTCTACAAACTGTATCAGCCACAAAGGATCAGCCTTGGGCTTTATTGCATTATCTACACTGAGAATAAAAGTGTACTGCACTATATTTGTATTATGTGGTAAACCTATAAGATAGGTCACATAACAAGTGCTTCATGCTGTCAGGTGGAGGCCAGCACTGCCACTGAGTGGCCATGTCTAATAATCACAGCTGAGAGGACGACCACAGGCAGACGGGGTTGAAATCTGTCACATTAAATCCTCAAATGCCACAGAGAACCAGACTTCATCTGTCTGACAGTTTTCGTTTAAAATTTTCAAAAAGATTGTAACTTGTGATTTGGAAATCAAGTCAAGAGAGCTACAACATATGAAAAAGAAATATTCATTTGAATATATTAGCTTTTTAGTCACAGATAGGCTAAAATTACATAGCAGCTGATTTTATTAGTGATACACAGTCCCCCATCTGACAACATAGTAGGTCATTATGAACTACAAAAAATAAAAAAATTAATAAGTATGCTCTAATTATCACTGAATGGTTTTGTTCTTTTTTTTCACTGTGCTGTGTCAAATCATGTTGTTGCTACTGCATTATGTTTGTGCAATCATCTATTCAGTAACTTTTTTTGCGTGGGAGTTGGAAAATGTGAAGTCTTGAGTCATTATATTAGATTTAATATATTGTAATGAAACTGGACTTATAACTGCTAGTATTAATGAATGTAAACAGCTCTTTTTGTGCTCCAGGTGGATCTCTTTTGATAACTCCAACACACTAGACATTTCTTTCATTAGCCTTATTATAAGTCACTGACTTTTATCCTAATATTTTTCAGGAAGTCCCGCCGGCCTGTAGTGGTTGAGATCATGCCCATCCCACCCCCGCTGGTTTGCCTCTGATCATCAACAGAGTCCTCGGCAGTGTGACCCATTTTTACCTGCACCCTCTCTCTGGCATCACTGAAATGAGAAAAAAGATCCCAAGATCAGAGGGCCTTTAGATCAGAGGCCCCAAACCTAAAAAAAAATGAATAAATAAATGAATAAGTGAAGTATATAAAAGAATTTCAGTAAAAGCAAAGCAAAGGATTAGAGAGGTTATATTGGTTTAGGCAGGGATACAGATCACCGCAATAGTTCCAAATGTAAATCAAAAACATGACTGTAGGAATAGTCTGCACCCATAATGATCAGCAGATTTATCTATGTTTTATTAAGGAGGTTTTGAAATGGCCGTCTCATTAACGTAAGCCTGCCTCATATCACCGTATGCTCGCCAACGCATCACAAGCTCCTGATCAGAAGGACTACAGACTGGGTTTAGTAAAATGAATGAGAGAATTCAGAGAAACAAATAATCAAAACATGTCACTGTCACATATTTGTGACATACAATTATACACATTTTTTTGTGTAGAAGTTAAACTTTAACGGGAAATTGGTATCACTGGGGATTGGCTTCCATGATTAGAATCAGAACAACTCCTGTTAGAGGCAACATCATGGTTATAGAAGTCTGAAAAGGGAAACATATGCTTATGGTTCATCATTAAAAGAAACGCAAATTTTATTACATTTATAAATTTATCACTGAATTCAAATTCAAAACTTACTTGAACTGACTGGAGTTTGGAGTCAGTCTTAACAGATTGTAGATCTAACAATTTTTCCTTGTATCATCCCTTCATTTAGAAGCCTAACCTCTTGCACTATCTCCCTCTCAAAACATGAGATTGCTCAATTTGGCGCTTTCATTAGCCTTTTGAGAGTACTTGATTATCCCATCACACCTTCAGCCTCTTCGAACAGAACCGCTATACCATGCATGTATGAGACTTCATTTGACCTTTACACTAAGCCTACAGCCTTAATGCGGTTTCATATATTGAGGGAAAACATAATATGTTGGCATTAAAAAGCTATTTATATTGAACATTTCTTTAAGAAAAGAACATTTTTAGAATTTAATTACTTGCAAAAATAGCTTGATAAGATGAAGGTTCTTCTTGCCAGTGTACTGACAAGATGAGCTGTGCTCTTCCCCCAAAGCAATAGGTGGCAGTAGTGAGCTACTGATGGACTGATGGACCTGAATATCCTGAAAAGAAGTGCTGGTGCAGCCAAAACAGGAAGAGTTGCAGAATTTATAGAAAACAAGTCATTTATCAAACATAATTTGAGAGAAATACCTGCATTATGAAAAAAGGAATTTCATACTTTCAGTATTGCCACTTACCTGATCAGAAAGTGGTGTTTTGTTGAGCCATTATTCAAACTTGAAGAAAACATTAATCATTGTCATATAACAATATATTGAATATCTAACATACTATTTCACATTGACCAGGAAAAGGCAACTCTTCTAACTTGAGAAGAAGGTTAGAAGAGTCACCCAGCTTCGACTAGCTCTAAATAATGCCGCCTGGTGTCTGCATTTTACACCTGGCCCTCAGTGGCATCCCACCTGAATCAAACCACCTCTTAATACCATCATTATGACGCCACGGCTATAGAAACCATCAATAATAGACAGAAAGACAGTATAACAGGACGTTGCCTCGCAGACAGGTATGTCATTTTGCGAGAATGAATGTCACCACTAAAGCAAGAAACCCAATTAAAAGCACTGAACAAGTCTCCTTTCACTGCAGCCACAGCTGCCACAAACATCAAACACTCCAAACACCGAGTCGTTCAGTTTCCAATACCAGGCATTCCCAGCAACACAATTCACAGTGCTCCTCGGAGCCTCCTGTAAGCCGAAGGGTACCGCTCGCAGTTACTGACCTGAAAGTGGCGGACAGGCTTGCTAGCTTCGGGGTGGGCCGGCATTTCCTCAAAATGTCCAGCTTTTCTTGGAAAGTCCGCCTCGAAAATGGATTTCTAAGTTGTTCTACGACCAAATTAACACCTTCTCCTCCGTCAGCCGTTGTGGCTTAAACTTAAACTGCTATTAATACTTACAATTACGATAAAGTTTTAGCTCGTGCAGGTCGCTACAGATAAGAATCGCTAGCTTTGGCTACGCTCACTGACCAGCCAATCAGAGGACGTGAAAATACCTACGTCATCGTACGCCCGCTAGATGACCCTGGGGTCACCAACTCGAGATGTGATTGGTTAAAGCAACAGTTTCATTGCGATGTATTTTAACTACGGGCGCCTGCACTTTAGATTCTGAAGGCCTCAGGGATAAAAGCTCTAACATAAACATACACTGCTGGAAGCACCCCAGCCCAGAGACACGCTATAAAATTAAGATTTATGGGAAAATATTAAAACGTAAGTCAGTGATCCTGAGATTCTGACGGCCCACCACTGGACTACATTATGTCACTGTCGGTGTTGTTGATGTTGTCATTGTGGTTGCCAGTGTTGTTAAGTATGGTGTCTTCAGTACTGGAGAAGCTCAGTTACTGTTGAAATCTAAACAAAACTGACAGATTTATTTTCATTTTTAGAAGAATTTTCATTCTGCACATTTTATTTTAATGATCTTTTATTTATATTTTGAGACCTCTACTCCCCTTTAATCAAGGAATATACAAAATATACATGCATAAACCTCAAATATATTTAAATGGCATATTGATGAACAGGTGCAATAATAGTTAAGATTTCTTAAGCAACTTAATGGTGTTGGAGTCAAAGTAGTAGGCCTACATACCAGCACCATAGCACCTTATCTTATCCAATCCAGTAAACATGCATCAGTTTATAGATTGTATTGCTGTACAATGTGCTTACTGTCATTGTTTATCTGCGCTCTGCTGCAAACTGGATTTACCCCTGACTGTCAACTGAGAATAATCAAATTAAATTGAATGGAAAACTCTGTGGTGTTTAATATCTTTGAAAAAAAAATGAAACATAATAGTTTAATGATCTATATGTAATATATGTGTGTGTGTGTGTGTGTGTGTGTGTGTGTGTGTGTGTGTGTGTGTGTGTGTGTATACTGTATATATATGTATGTATGTAGACTATATAACACAATCTTTTTTCATGTTGAATTGAATCATAAAACTAGACAAAGTTTAACAATCTTTCACAACTCATTCAACAATTTTTGTTGAACCCAAGCCATAATAATACACAATAATGCAAATCATCACTATCATCAAAAATTGAATTCTGTGTAATATTATTGTGATACACGTTTATTGTGTGTCCCATATCAAATTTTTCCTTCTTGTTTTTTTGAAAGCAATTATCATATCATATATTTGCTTTTCAAAAGCATCTTGCACCCCCTGGTACTTTTTAAGGCCTAATGTGTTTTTTTCCTTTTTGCTTTATGGCCAGAATACCTCTGCAAACCATTTTAGTGACTTTGGTGAATGCTCAATGTTGAAGATTTAATGTTAGAAGGTTGATCTTGAACTTCATATTTCCACACACTACCTTTCTTAAGCAAACTGAGAGTTTGGTGAAAAAAGACTTGTTAAGGTGGGTGGATAAAATCTTTTGAGACACTTGCCAGTGGCTCATGGCACTAGAAAGCACCAAACCCTTCACTGACAGGGGTATATTTCACTGCAACAGAATGATCATTCAGCTAGATCACATTATTCAACAAGACAAGAAAGGAAATCTATCTTGCATTGTTGTGTTGATTGTGTTTAATTCGAATTCATGTTCATATTTTCCCACCAGACCAAGTTTATTGTACTGCATTTGCATCTATGTGTCAGGTGTCTTTTCTTCAGACAGACCCTTTTTCTTTTGGAGTACAATGGATTGGATTGCACATTGTTGTTAGATTTCCAAAGAAAAACAACAAAAGATCAGATATGCAGCAGCTTGTAATCCCAAACCACTCCTCTGATGCTTTTTTTCAGAATGGAGACAACTTCATAAGCCTCTGGAGCATCTCAAGCTATCAATATTTCTACCATTAAACGGCCACAATGTACAACAGAGGTGGTTTTCTGGCTGCAATCGGTTAGGCGTTGTCTTCCATGTATCTTTTTTGCTCGTTCACTGTGAAATTTATTGATGAGATAATAAAAACGTGTTTGTTGTCCCACCTGTTTGCTGTGCTTCTCAGTCTTGTGCCATTTGACATGTGCATATCTGAGTCCTATAAATATATTGCAACAATTATTAGCACATTATTCCCAAGGCTGCTGTGCACTAGTTCAGCGCTGTTGCTTTAATGCCTATTACAATAATGGCGTTGACTGTGATATAATGGCTCTAGAATTACCTGGAATCTGTGAGCGCTCATGAAACTCTCTTTTATAGTTTCAAATACAACAACATCCCACACACTGAGAAAATCTTTGTGAAGAAATTATGCGACGTCACCGAAAAAACCCCTGGAGGATTAAAGTGTGGCTCGAGTTGTGTTGATGAATGTGTTGTTTTGAGTTCGGAGAAGACACTGTGACAGGCTAATAAATATTCATCACAAAGATAGTGTGAGAAAGGGGGAGGGGTGCGGGTGAGGAAGAGAGCTGATGCAATGAAGAAGTTTCTAACAAGGAAAGCTGTTTTTGTCTAGTGTCTGACACACAGAATGAACATATTGTTTCAGGAATTAATTCTACATTTACCATTAAGCCCAAAGAATATCTGCTTTACACACAGGCACTAAAATCACACAAGATGTCAAAGGTGTTGTCACAAGGGAGGTGTCAGTGTCGGGCACGGTGAGTGTGAGGCAGCAGGGGAGGGAACCAAATGCAGATAAAGCGAGCAGATAGCATCATTTCAGTTCATTTATTAAAGATTCATTAACTTACAGAGGCATGAAGCAGGCAAGGGTCAAAACAAGGGAGGCAGGCAAACTCATCCAGAGGGGTAAGGCAAAGCAGGATCAGGTATAGATGACAAGAAATGAAAAATTCAAAGACAGGAAATGAGAGTAAATGGACGAGTCAAATTCTGCAGAGCTGATGAGGGAAAGTGGAAACAGGTAAGCAGGTGGACAGGAAAGGTCACATGGCTTGGACTGATGGGACAGGGGTTACTGCAGGATGTTAAGGAGAGGCTGGATGTGGGAGTGAGGTGACTGAGACAGGAGAAAAAGTCAGAGGGCATCTGGTGGACAGGCACCGGGTGGCAGTGAACAGGTTTGGGGAGGTGGAAATGAGGCTGGAGGGACAAAGCGGCTGGATGTGACAGCCAGACAGAAATCAGGTGTAACTGAGACTCAACATAGCAGAGCACTGAACTGGCACTGAGCTATAAAGTACAGCAATCCAAGATAAGGATGTGGCAAATTGAAAAATGTTTTCAGAGCCAGAGATTTCTATGGACTTTCCCTATAAAAAAAAAAAAGTGGATGGATGATTAATCAGAGCCTAGAAGTAGAACTTCCTACAGTTGTGGTAAACTGTATCTGTAGCAAGAAGAAGGCCATTCTAGTATAAATAGGATTTAAGTGTTGTGTCATTTTTCAGATCTTATATTATTTACAGTGTAATTTATGGAAGATAGATAAAGCAAGTCAGGTCACATCAATCTTATTTCTATGGCCCAAAATCCCAAGTTTGCCACAAAGCAGTTTACAATAGAAGGGACACAATAGAAGGGACACTGTCGATTCTGGATTGAAATAAGTAAAAACATCAAAAAAACATTATTGTGAAACATGCAGAAACAACACAAACATCCAACAAATGTTGTACACAGTAGATATATGTCATAATTAAGTAAAAATTGTGTTGCGATAAAATCATTGTAGCTATAGTAAACTTACTTCATAGGATAGTTGCTAGTTTATCCTGAAGAAAATACAAGATGAAATCTAAATGTCTTGGTTCACCTACATCCCCTCACACACACAGACACAAGCACACACTCAGAGTTTTGCTTTAATGTTTAGAGATCGTCCTCAGTGCTGTAAACAACAAACATTATTACAGAAAAAAAAAACCTGAGAGGGAGATGGAGAGACCTTTTTACTTCAGGTATTTAACACATGACTGTATAATAAGTGCAAATAAAAGTTAAATGCTACAAATGTATTTGAAAATTTGTCATTCTCAAATCTCCACTCATATACATCATATTCATCATTATTAAAACATTAATCATTTGGTGTGTTTAGTGTTTTAGTGGTGTAATATAATAGTGTTACATAATGCCATTTCTCTTTCCCTTCTACTGAAACACTACATGCACGCTGTAAGTTTAGTTTCATTAGTTAAAAACCCATAAGCATCCATCAGTAAACAGGCTTTAAAGAGTATTAAGATCACCCCCTGGGCAACCTTTCCCCGTCCAGTGTGTTTTATATTTAACAGCCCATAACCATGGATGGGAGGAATGATCTCTCCCACCCGCATCCAGATGACCGCCACTGATTGAAAAGTAACACTAGAGGCCGCCAGTGAGCCACGTTACACGCTGTGGCTCCGGGCGAACGTGAACGGTGAGTAAATGTGCCTTATCGACTGTATGGGCCTATTGGCTGTAATGGCATGATGGTCATAATGAAAGCGCACAGGGCTGCTCGTGACACTGACGCTAATGAAAAGCTTCATTAGAGGCTCGGCAGGTGAAAGACGAGCAACAACTTCGGCAGGTTGTGCGCATAAAAGGTTCATCCGCTGTGCGCTCAAAGACACTCACATGATTCCTATTGATTGATTGACTCCATAGTGAAACGGCCCGTATGAGGATGACTGATGATCGGGGCTGGTTGTGGGAAAAAAAAAACATGAATTCATGCCATTGCTGGTCACATCACCACCAAATTCTCCACACCTCTGTTTCCACTTGCGCTCTTTTCATCTCAGAGAGCAGCGACAGGCTTCCATACTATACTGCATATGGATGGAATAGATAGATAGAATCGGCTGTCTGTCATAATTAGCACCATTATTAAAAAAAATGTGGCTACAACAAGCCTGTGTTTCATGGCAGTGGGCTTTTTTTTCGATAATGCCCTATATAAATAAATATCCCAATTAATTCCAGCACAAGTGTCATCCTGAGCTGCTCATCAATGTGTAGTTTCTGAGTGAAAGTGTGCTCAAAATGCCTCGGTGTGCCGTGGTGTGGAAGACGGGAACCTCTGATGAGATGGTCAACAGCACCGAGGGCGCACGGATTCCTCGCCTCAGCTGAATAGACGACCTCCTACCGACTTACTTCACGTCACCCCGCCCGTCTGCCTGCCGTCTCCTCCCTAAAACCTTCGCTGCGACCATCCCTTTGAGCGACTCTGGGCTGAGAGAGAGAGAGAAAGAGAGAGAGAGAGGGAGAGAGAGAGAGAGGGGGGAAAAAAGAGGCTGAGAGACAGAGGGAGAAAGTGAGAGAGTCCAAATACACGCAGACTCCCAACATCACCTAGACTACCTGCTCCAGCACAACAAGGGGAGGAGGACGCACAAGTGCAGGCGCGTCCATGCGTGCCAGCCGAGCAAGACAATAAGCGGGCAAAGGACCACCAATCCAAAAAAATTGGAATAAGAGTTTATCTTGAGAACTCTTTGGAAGAAAAGCTCTGCTTCAAGAACAAGACAGCCTAGATGAGTGCATGGTAAGAAGAGTCATGCATCTCAACAGAGAAGAAGATAACAGCAAAGGTGAGTAAAAGATTTCAGCGGCCATCGGTGGATCATTTTAAGCCAGACTCTGTGTAGTTCAAAGCTCTCGCGTTGATTGCCAGATGCCCTTGAGTGTGTCACGTTGATGCCAAGTAATGATGCTGGGGGTCATTCCAACAAGCTGATGGGCAACTGCTGTGATGGTTCTGTTATTGCCTGTCTGCCTTTCAGCAAAAACGCACCGAAAAGCCTTGCAGCGAGCAGGGATGTTGCATACACCCAAGGTGGCAATGTAGTGACTGTGACTGTGAGGCGGCCACTTGAGCACTTGTTGTGCTCGATTTGGTCGTTTTTTTCTTCGCACGAGGTGACCTGAGCATTAACGCACAAGGTCATCCATTTGTCGGTCATATTGATGAGCAGCCCGCCGTGTTTGTGTAGACGAGGTGCGTGTGCGTGTGTGTGTGTGTGTGTGTGTGTTTGTATTGTTGTCTGTAATTGAGTCGCCACGGATGTGTGTCCTCCGTTGTGGTCGGAGGGGAGAATTAGAGAGCAGACGGTGTGTAATGACACCAACCCTCCATCAGGATAAGTAATGATGATGCTTCTGCTAGATCCATACAGGGTATTTTTTACGCTCAATCTTTGAAGTGAGGTCGAGGTCACCGACTAACACCTGATGCTGAAGGAGATCCGCCTCTGAATGTCTGTCGACGTGACGCAGCCTGTGTCTTACTATGCACTGTTAAATAAACAACAGTCGGACTTGTGTTGTGTCCACCACACCCACATGGAGTGAGTTAAGCATCATTTTAATGATTGGCATGCAGCATGTACAGCATGACCAATACCTGCACTGTTAAATCTGTAGAGTTGTATTAGATTTTTTTTTTTTACCAATTAATTCCATGCAATATTGAAAAACTCTTCAACTGTGAATAGAAATGTAAAATAAGTCTGATATCAGCAGTGGAGTTATGGCCAATATTCAAAGTGTCTTGGTTAATATAGTTAAAAAACACTATACCACACTGTACGTATTATAAATCTCTCTATGTAAAGTCTGTTTTTCTCACATCTTAGCCGCACACTGATTATGATGTGATATCGCTGGCGAGAGAATACAAGATATAATTTTTTATGTGCAGCTGTCAAGCTTTATGGGCTGCTAATATCTTTGTCTTTACCAGCTGTAAAGCATGCTGTTTAGTGAGGAGTTCCCCATGTGGTGAGCGGTGCCCTGCACAGTGGCACGCTGCATCATCCCTCATTCAAAATGTCTTACGACCTCATTGCCAGATATGGTATCACCAGGGACAAAAGATGAGTCACCATCTGCAACTAGAAGTGATTTCATGATTACATGACAGGTGTGTGTGTGTGTGTGTGTTTGTATGTGTGTATGTGTCAGAAAGAGAGAGAGAGAGAGAGAGAGAGAGAGAGAGAGAGAGTCTGCATTTGTACGTGAGAGGGAAAGTGTGAGAGAGAGGTGTGCATGTCAGAAAGCATTGGTTAAAAGGTGAGATATAACAGCAGAATGGAGCCATACGGATGCATAGGACCTTATATTTTGAAAGTACTGCTGTAAAAGTTTTCTGAAATGCAGTTAACACAACTTTCCACCAATGAAAAAGATAATAAATACAACAAAAAAGTGACAGTGACAACGGTGCTACTACTACCAGTAATAATACAATAAACATACAGATAGATCACAGTGCTTTATTTATCACAATGGAAAATTGTAGCATTATGGCAACCGATAAGAATGATAATAATGATAGTAATAATGATAGAGGAAACATCTACTTAGGTTGATTCAGTTTATCCCCTGTGGATTAAAAAGTAGTGTAAAAACATACAGCACAATTTAATGAAATATATAGGTCAAGCTAATGCAGTAAATAATTCAAATGCATAATGTTAAAAAGTACAAAATGCAAATGTTCATATTTTCATGATTTACAAATGACCCACATTCACACAAACACGTCAGAATACATTTTTACTTACAAGTAGGTACATGCACTTCAAGTACATATCTTCCGCTATACTAAGTTAATGATGAAAAAAAAAAACAAATATGCAAGGTGAAACACTGTGAGCCAAGCGGGAGCCATCTGTTTTCATCCATCTTTAAACTTTAAAATTAGACAGCTATTCTAACAGTGTAACTTGCTATATGTGGCTTATTAAATATGCCTGAAGTTCCTTAATGTCCTGCAAGGCTATAGCCAGTTTTATGACTTAAACCCTCAAATGAAACAGGTGGTGTTTAAGTTTACAGGCCGTCTACTGTGTCAAAATTAATCAGAGCAATAGCCCAGATTCATTACCCAAAAAACTTATGGCCCGGCCTCTAGCTTTAATTGTCATGTTGCATTACCCTGGTTAGTTGTGACAATGCAGAAATACATTTAGCACATTTTCCTGCAGAGACGGTCTATTTGAAGATTAGTTTGGAGAAAGCATAAAGAATTTGCTTGCGAAAGCATTTGAAATTTATGTTAAACACCATAGTGACTATTCATCCTGGAGCCCATGAAAATATGAATCTGCAGGTTCATAAAGACGCCGGTGTGAACAACTGATCTCAGCAATCAGAAACTCTCTTGTGAGGCTGTGCTGTGATGTGAGCCGAACAGGAAGATGCCAATCACACTTTGATGTGATACCCCAGAATAGTCAGATTTATGTGTTTGTGTATATTTTAGGAGGTGAGAAATTAAATCATTATGTTTTTTAGCACTTGTTATCCCAAAATACAAATGAGCTGTAGTTTAACTCCCACAGAAATTGTTCCTGTAAAGAGATACATTGAGAATAAAAAGAAATCAATATCTCTGAGGAGCATTTAGTTGAATGTTATTAGTTATCATGTACTTTAAAACCACTAATACCTGAGGTTAATGCAGCAGGATCAATTCGCTGGGGCTTCTCTGTGTGCTGTATATGAGGCGGCACGTGGTGCAGTGACAGGCAATATTCCCTCCCAGCAGGAATAAAGATGCACTGATCCAAGTTTCTGTCACCTGACGTCGCGTACCAATTGGATACCAGTGGCATTTACCAAATTTAAAATCTGTTGCTGTGTGGATAATTTCTATGAAAAGTAACATGATGTCAGGGATTGCTGTGTCACTACAAACTGAGTTGCCATGATAGAAGTGTATAATTAAATTGCAGGAGATGTAGGTTAGTTTAATTGTAGATTCTAAATTGTAGGTGTAAATGTGAGTGAATGGTTTATATGTGTTAACTCTGTGATAGACTGCTGCTTCGTTACCTGCTCGGGATAAACAGGTTAGAGGGTGGAGGGATTCGTTAGTGTTCATGTTTTGATGCCATAACAGAAGTTCTGCTGTTCCTGAGCAGCTCATTTTCACAAATATTGATCAGGCTGCTCTAGTCCATGCAGTAAGAACAAAAGATATGATTTATAATCTGCAGGATGTTATTGTGTATTTCTTCAGAACAGCACAGTGAATTGTATCTCTTATAAAATTTGTGATGAATGAGAGGAAAGACGGCATTGTGGAGCATAAGAAGAGAAACATTTCGTTGTGCCGTAGTATTCTGTAGCGGGATCGTCGAGGTCTTTCTGCAGCCTCGTTGTAATTTCCCCTGAGCAGACCAGGTGTAAATGTCAGATGTCAGGTAGGCTTCAATGCAAGGTGCCAATGAAGATAATTTGTAATCCAGCACGTGAACAGTCAGAGATAATTGTGTAATATTAGTAGTGTTCAGATTCAGAAGAAAATGTTTAATTAATGCTATGGTTCAAAACTAATGGGCTGGAATCTTATTAGTGGTTTGAGACAAGCTGCGAGAAGCTGCTGGAAGAGAGACAGAGCAGTAATTAATAGAATCTGAAACAAAGGTATTTATATTCCCAGTTTAACTCTGAGCCACAGTATTGGGAAGCAAGCCACTTAGATTTACAGACTCAAGGGACAAGACAGTGAGGCCATGAAAGGGGAAATATTGCTCTGTTGTACTTAGCTGTGCACATATTTACAACCAAGGAGCAGTATGATAGACGATCACATCAAAGTGATCGCTGAATAGAAAAGTCAGACGAGAGGGGGGCCAATAAAAAGACACAATGTGTCACAAAGAGGGACAGAGACGGCTTTGTGTGTGGTGAGCAGGGCTAGACAAATAAATTCTTCAGTGTTTCAGAAAACTGTCACATTGATTTCCCTCATGGTGTACAATTTGAAATGAAAGAATCATGTAAAAACAAGCTCTTTTTCTCTGATGACAGATTCGCACCGAAACACATCGACACATTTTTTTAGTCTATTTGTGAATAAAATCATCAAAATGATCAAGAGGTGAGGCGTGTCTTGCTGTTTTATTGCTGCTTGAATGCAACACAAAGCTGATATCTTTATCTATATTTGTTTACGTCCCGAGTATATCTCTGCTCCTATTTATACCAGAAGTTCACAGGCCTGTAGTGGAGGTTGGAAGTGTAAACTGAGTCTAAGGAAGGCTGTGTAAGTGTTGTGAGAGAAACCGCACTGTGGAAAAACAGCTGGTGGTGGAACAGAAGGAAAAGTACAAGTCACACTGCATGATCTTTTTTTTTTTTTTTTAAAGAAGATGAATATAAAGTTTGTCTTAAGTGGCCATGATAGAAAATGAGAAAGCTATTCACAAAAAAGAGCCTTTACAGCTCATTGATCCATATTGAGACTGTTCTCCAAAGAATGATGATAGCATTAGTAGTTTGAGGAAAAACATATTTTCATGATAAGTTTGACAGAAGCAAAGAAGCAAAAGGGTGAAATAAGGTGTTGTTGCAGAGTGTAAGAAGGAGGTCAGGGTGAATGGATGGCTGAACAAAACATCAGACTTTAACATTGCAGGCCGCTCTAAGTTTACCATTTCCAACAAACACAGTCGATCCAAAACCATAACCACATTATTGTAACCATGACAACAAAGGACCCCCAACTTTGATGTAGTAGTCATTTTAACGCAAACCACAATGCCTCCCTAATGCTTAACAAAGCACTTATTTTAACCCAAATCATGATCTTTCCCTAAACCTAAGTCGTTTTGTGCTTAAACCTAACAAGACCATAATGTCACAGTTCTGAAGACTCAAACGCAGAATCGCTAGACAGAAGCTGGAGTGAGGCGACACAAGGGCTTTACTAAAAGGTAAAAGCAGGGAAATGTACAGTCAGTTCCAGAAGTCAAAAACCATAAATCCAGACAAGCAGGCAGAGGTACAAGATGTTGGGCAGAGAAACAAGTCAGAAAACAGGCACAGGTCAGAAATCCAGATGATCTCACAAAGAGACAGGGAGGATAAAAAGCAGACTAAACACTAACAATAATCTGGTAAACAACAAAGACTAATATTGTGACATAATGAGCTGATCAGAAACAGATGAGTGGCAGACTGGGCAGGCAGTCAGCTGACTGGCAGGCAGGTAATACAGGGGGAGTGGCAGTGGGAGTGGATGGTGAATTGGAGGGAAAAAGCTGGCAGGTGCTGACTGGAAGATACTCAGAGATGTGTGAAGGAGGGAGGGGCTTAGGAGCAGGAAGCTCCAGCAGTGGCCATGACACTTAATGTATTTGTTTGAAAGGCCCATGGTGTCATAGTGAAGATGGCACAGTTGAGTTTTGGGTAACCTCTCAGTGTCCGAGCAGTCCCTGGGGTGGATGTTAAAGTGGATGAGACTTGACTAAAAGTACGCACAGTTCCCAGTACCAGCTAGAAATCAAGGCTTATAGCCTGCGCAATTAAGCCTGCGTCAGCTGGAGCTTGAGTCCAAGACCAAGACTTTGGAAGCAACTGCATCAGCCGATACCACAGGTATGTCTCCCTCTTCTATCACCTTAACATGTAGCTCATTTGACATAGGTAGTACCTATTGTTGGTGAAACTGAAGTAGATTTATTTTTTAGTGCATTTAAATGCATTGCTTCATCTCTGCAGTGGCCTCCTGAAGTCTGGCTTTTTTTTTTACTGCAGTGTAAAATTCATGGGAAAGCCCAAGAAGTCATGTCTATGCTCCCTTTGGTGGACAGTCTAAAGTATCATTTGGTTAAAACCTCTCATGCTGACAAATTGGTCCCTGACCCTACAGACAAAAATTCAGAAATCATAAAAAAAAAGCCTCAAATCAGATATGTGCATGTTGAGTTTGCAAGGGAAAAGGGAAGCCTGTTCGACAAGTGGAACACATTCTGCAAAGCAAATGATGAGAATTTAAGAATTTCACTTCCACAAATATTGACATGAAATGCAAAGAGCAGCAACAGTCTGCTCAGTGTGTGCAGAAGCCAAAGGCCATTGGATGAATTAAAGCTGAACAGTGCATAGATACCGTTGATCTTTGTGATAATAATACTCCTGATGCCCTTTTCAAGCCAGTCATTGATTCGATGGATGATTGTCAGGCAAACAGGCAGATCAGCACCCAGCGTGTAGTTACTGCGACACTGGTGGCTCTCTCTAACCTGCGCCTTACCATTCTCATTACAATCTTCTTAGGGTTATAGCTCCATGTTTTTTTCACCATCACTATTTGCCCACACCCTGGTGGCATCTCTCTTCCTATAGCTCCACAACGCCTGTGTGCGGCTCAAACGACATTTTCACGTGCAAGTGGTCCTTTCAATAACTGAATATTCAGATTGTAGAGCTGCATATCAGATAGTTGTACCCTCTGTTCACTGCCAGCAGGTTTTAGCTGTAGCACATGAAAGCCAGTAGTCAGACACTGGACACTGGGGAAAAAAAAAAAATAAAGGTGGTGACTGATGAGGGAATCCTGTTTGTACTGTTTGCACCCCGTGAATCCATTCAAGAATCCTTAGGATTTAGTTTATCTTTTCTGAGGCCATACAAATTACATCTGCTCATGCTTGGCAGGTACCGTTAGCTGATACTGTCTCAGAAATGTATATATTTGTGATCCCAGACCATTTCTTACAGTACACTGTATAGGTTTTAGACATGTGCAACATTCAGAGGTTGGTGAATACAGTTCTGGATGGTCTGACTAACTGCAACGCCTGTTTAGATGGTGTCATTGTCTATGTAATCACCTGAGAAGGACTCATGCAGATCCATGAACAACCATTCACTCAGTTCGCTCAGGCATCACCCTACATTAAATGTGGTGAAATGTACATGTAAAGGCACTTTCACCTACTTATGGAGGCAGGTAGAGCGCCCTGTTGACGCTAATGTTTCAGCCATAGCAGAGTGTCCTGTGTGTACTTAGGTATGGCAGGCTATTACAGGAGCTTCTGCCTTGACTTTGTCCATTGAAGCTCATCCTTTAACCAATCTGCTCAGTCCAAATATAGATTTCGTGTGGACTCTTCAGTACCAGCAAGCCTTTGAGAGTATGAAGGCTCTCCTATGCCACGCTCTTGTGCCTCTATCTCTGTAGCCCCTTTAAACTGGAGGTACTTATTGGAGCTGGCTCTATGCTTTTGCACGAGGATACTGATGGGGACGACCATCTTATGTCGTTATTTGTGTGTAAATTCAACAAGCATCAAATCAAATACTCAGCCATGGAGAAGGAAACCTTAGCTTTGCTCTTGGCATTCCAGCATTCAGAGATGTATGCTGGGTCCAGTTTGTTGCATTTGGATTGATCTTTTCAAAGCACATTATCTGTTAATATCCCAATAATGTGTTTACATTTGTTTACATCTCTATACACTACTAGTACTACTGCAAGTATATTTGTGTATGTGCATATATATATGTGTATATTACATTTGGTGTGTGGTTAGGCA
Source organism: Pempheris klunzingeri (assembly GCF_042242105.1). Taxonomy (NCBI): domain Eukaryota; kingdom Metazoa; phylum Chordata; class Actinopteri; order Acropomatiformes; family Pempheridae; genus Pempheris; species Pempheris klunzingeri. Next base: position 13,490,584 of record NC_092012.1, read on the forward strand.
TGCCTGTGCTCTTACATAACTCACAACTTACAACAGCATGTCCATGCTAAAGACGGCACCGTAATCGTTCTCTGCATTGGCTTTGCTTCTGTCTCTGCTCTCACTTGACCCTGCTTGCCATCTTGTCTGGGTTTTGCTTTGTGCTTCGCAATTATTGATAAGTTGCCGCACACAAGGAAAACAGGTGGCCAGAGATGGTAGAGAAGATTTTGGAATCTTGGATTAGGTTGTATCGAGAAAGTAGCCTACCACTGTACCAGCAGTGTGGGTTGAAAAAAATGTTTCTGGCAGATATAGGGGGCTGGTGGAGAAAGACAGAAATAGATAATTGGAGACAGAGGCAGAGACGAAAAGAGGGTGGCAGTCTAGATTTTGAGAGAATATCTATGTTATGCCTCCCAATAGTGAGTACTTCTGAAGAGGAAGCAAAAGAGAGAAACCGACATTCACTATGCTTTTTAATCAGTGAACCCATTGAAGCAATACTGCTCTCCAGACACTGAACGTAGAGACAGCAAAGAGGAGAAAGAGAGAGGAAGGAAAGACAAGAAGCTGGATCTGCCCTTTTTTGATACTGATTTATGTTTACGGATTTGGAGAAAGATGCTGTCCAAGCTCTTTTATTTGGTAAAATGCTGACAACACAATAATACATTTAAGTATGTTTAAAAAGAGTTTGTTCAACCAAATATGACCTCTTGCAGTCTTAACAGTGTGATGCCTCAATAAGACCCATGGGGTGAGTAAACGTATGCTTTTGTCGATAATTAACCTACATGACAGATCAGATTTATTTGAGTATGTAATGCAAACAAAAGTGTTGATCATGTTCACACCCTATTTTTATCTGAGACGTCAATGTATGTGCTGTCAAGACGCACAGAAGAGTCACTGTTCATGTGATAATTACCTTTATGGTCAGTTTTATTTACACTTCAATTTGGAGTAGCCAGTTCCCCCTGTCCTCCCCACCTCTACTAGTTTCCACACCTGGCCTGACCACCATATGTGTTGATATCTACCTCTTTTCATCCATGATGTCATAATGCATGCAGAGGTTCGGGTTATCTCATCCAGTTTTCAACCCATCTCAGCACACATGAAGATTATGCAACCTGGTAAATAGCATTATGTCTATGATGGACGTCTGCACCTCACGATTTATGTTCAATGCAGACATGCAATACCAAGGAAGCAGTGTGGAGGTCAGGGTGGTGGAAATCTGACTCTCGAGCAGGAGACCAGAGTCTCAAATCAAATCTAAGCAAACCTCAACCTTCTTACAGATGACTACTGTATTTTGGTAGATGCGTAGGATCGGATAGACAGATACCTTTTGGGACTCCTGTCTCAACCCGCAGTGGCATTCTGTGACTCTTAGTCTCTAAGGATGAGTAAGGCAGTGGGCTATTTGTGGTTTGTACTCTTGCCCAGAATGATGGTTTGAGAGAGGGAGCAGTGTCGCATCAAGAGTAAGAGTGCAACTTGGCTCTGCCCATATTATTGAACAGGACACAAAAATTAATTGTTTAAATGGAGGATTGATGGCTGCAGCTGGCTGTAATGATGGATGGATGGGTGGATCGATGACAAAGGGTTAGGGCTGGGGAAATAAGAATAGGAAATGATCCACGTACAAGACGTGTGCACCCCACCTAGACAGAGAGAGGCAAACAGGATATTATAAGACGAGATATCAGCAGTCTAGCCATGAACAGATGGTGAGACAGAGCTACGAACAGACAGGATCTTCCTGCCAATGCAGGACTGACAGAGAATCGTGTCAGCATGTACATGCACAGACACATACAAACACAGCCTCGACTTCTAAAAGTCTTGATGAGGGAGCATCAGTGATTTCAAAAGCTGCATTGCTGTCACCGCCACACCCACAACCCTTCATTTCCTCTCTCTTCCTTTGTTCTGTTTCCTTTCCTTTTCAGTTCTGTTACTGTACCAACCGTCATCTTCCTCTAACTCTCCCCATCCAGCCTCCAATTATAGCTGCGATCAGCAGGTCGGTTAGTTGGTTGGTCGGGCTACAAACATTTCCACACCCTTTGATGACCAGAGCTTTCACCCTAGGAGGCTTAAATTCACCATGGGGGTCAAGTGTATGTGTGTGTGTGTGTGTGTGTGTGTGTGTGTGTGTGTGTGTGTTTGTGTGTGTGTGTGAGATAGATGGTGTGTGTTGGTATTGCCAATTGCCTGAGGGCTGATTTGCAGAATTCCAAATGGATTCACAGACTTGCATGAGATTTTGTGGAAAGGTTGGTCCTGAGCCAAAGGAAAGCTGATTAAGTGTTCATGACAACTGGCAAGGAGGGGATGTGGCAGTGGGAGTGGCCTATAACATAAAGGTGTATAACTTCTAAATTGGTTCACCCAACATGGCCAAACTTTTGCTGACATATACATACACAAAAATACTTTCATCTGTGTGACTCTTTGCCACAGCCTCACACACCCCACCACTCCTCATTTCACCCTCTAGCAAACAGGACTTTTAACCTATGAGGCTGAAATTCCCTATGGAGGTCAAGTGATTCTGAGGATGTGTGTGTGTGTGTGTGTGCATGCACATGTAGATGCATCAGTGCATGCGGTTGTAGCTATTGGGAACTCCCACTTGTTCTTAATTGCGTTATTTATGTCATGACAATGCATTTGAATACTGATTGATACACTGCATTTTCATTTGATCCAGTTTGGATTCCTGTTCCTGGCAAAAACATTTATGTTCGGCCGGTAAATTATTCATTAGAGGTAGTTGAGAGGCAATATAATTAAATAACCGAATGCAAAGAAGCTCTCAGGGACTATTAAATGTAGCACAAATGTTTAGTTCACATTTAATTAAGTTTATACTTTGTGTGATGCACATCAGACATCCTAACCTAAGCATCACTCGGGGGTAGAGCAGGCGCCAGCTTGTGTCAAGGTAGCATGGAGAGTCTTGGGAGACCTGGGACCTGTCATATACAGGAGGTGTGGACCCTTTACGGAGAGCTGGTGTGTATTCCTGCTGCTGTCCACCTTGATGGACACACTCCCCACACTGCTGGCTCTGGCCCTCTCCCAGCAAATTCCCATGTTTCACTTTTCTTACAACCTTCACTCATTACATTCTGAGGAAACTCCGTAGGTATATGCCTTTTTTAAAAGGAATACTTTCCGTTAGAGTGTACAATAAATGATTGAGAAATGTTTTCCTCAAATGAAATACCAACATTAACCTTTACTTCACTTGACTGGATAAACATACCACTCGCTGGGCCGTCAAAGGTCTTTGCTTCTTCAGGGAAGCTGTTACGCGAACAATGTTATATTTTTGTGTCAGAATATTCACTAGACTCGGCTTCTGTTAAATCTTGTGTGGTCGTGCAGTTGCAGAAGCATGTTTGATTAGCTGCAGTTTGAGGTTATTGAGAGTCAGACAGAATTGCGTCAACACCTAAATCCTTCTCCATAGTTTGCTGGTTGATCTGGCCCTCAGCTACAGGGGTCAGTAACCGAAGTTTTTTTTGAAGACTGATATAGGAAAAATACAGTATATTTGTGAAGCTTGGGGCTGCCAGTATTGATTAGTTTTAATCATCGGTTGTATCTATTGCTTACTTTTTTTTGAGTGAGCTATTTATTAGATAAGCTGGAGAATTTGGACGCGGAGAATATTTGGCATCAATTTTGGCCACTTTGGCCGTATGGCTTTAGGGATGGTAATGTATGTCTATTGGCAGTGTTGCCAGTTTGAACCACTTTTTATTAGTCTGGGCTGTTAAATATTTTTTGGGGCAGGATGTAATAATTTGATGATGACCATCAAAACCAAATCTCATTTAATTTTGTGGAGTGGCCCATCATAGTGAAATATCATTATGTGCATGTTAGCATGCTAAAGGTAGCATTTATCCCAAAGCACTGCTTCACAGAGCTTAAATTACTTTAATGATAAATGATGATCAAAATTTAATTTGTCAATCAACTATTGATCAATTAATTGTTTCAGCTCCAGTGCATCTAATATTTTTGCTATACCTTGTTTTCTCTGCTCTTCAAATCAGGACACAATCCGTTGAGGTGGCTAAAAAATGCAAAAGCCTCACTTTTAATGCTGTTTCAGACAGAAGCACAATGTCTGACCTGATAATTCACACTCTGTAGTGTCTGAGAATTTGAGCTACTCCCGCCCCCCGTCAACCTTCAGCTGCCAGTTTCACTCTGCTCTGAGGCCTGGCGATCGTGACTTTTTTTGTTCCCCCCCACTGATGAAAGCCGTTGTCTGTGTTGCTGGATGAGGTGGCTTGCCTTGGATGGAGCCCCCAAGGATGATGTCTGCTACAGCCTTTGGCACCTGGTCACTGTGCGGCCGCTGTGTCTATCTCAGGGCCACTGAGCAGCAGCTGAAGATTTGCAGCAGTGTACTTCTCTTGAGGCGCCGAGGCCATAGAGGTGACTCAGCCTCGCTCCTGAAGAACAGACTGGACAGGCTGTTGCAGAGGCAGTGAATTAATTTAAGGAAATTCTGAGCAGGTTGCATTGAAATGTACTTCTTTCACCGTTTCCCCAACTCTCTTCAGTTTTCTTGTACATTTTCTTTTCCTGATTATACAGCATATTACTCTTTCTCTTTGATATGCATTTTCTGTGTTTCATTTGCAGTGCCCATGTATTCCCTGGGCGATTATTAATTACAAATATATATTCTCTCCTCCATTCACCCATCAGGCAGTCTGCTCACTTTTGTTAGATAGATCTTATTGTTTTGTTTGTATAGACAGAACTGAAAGATAGTGTTGTCTGTTGGATTTGTGGCAGGGGAGACCCAGAAAGGTTTATATATAACATTCAAAGTATAAATATACATAGAATATAAAGAGTTATAAAAAAACAAAAAAAAAAACAAGTGGTAGGACCTGCACAACCCTCCAATACAAGCCGCCCATATTTTCCACTACAACTAAATGCTCACCACCTGCACACTGCCACTCATGAATGTAATTGCCATATTCTTGTTATCAGCTATCTATACAGCGTCCTCTACGCAAGGGAATGAGATGGAGAAATATCAATGTGTGCATTTGTTTACAGGTTAGCATAATGGAGAGTCCCATCCCTTTGTAAATGAGGGTGTTTGCTCATGCATATGCGTGTCTGTGTTTGCAATGATGTGTGACAATGTCCGCATCAATTTATGTATCAATGTCAAGTTCTTGCTCCAGAGTCACTTCTGTGCCTCTCTCCTTCATTTCCCTTCCCTCTGTTTTTAATGGATTGTTTTTTTTTTTGTTTTCCCTGTATGTCTAAAACCATCATACACTCAAAATGCTCAAATGATAGTGATGGAAAGTTGCCAAGAATGGAGAGGGAGGGAAAACAGGAGTGTGGAGAGTTAGAAATGAGGATACATTGAGGATTTTGGAGAGAGGCGAGCAGGTGGGAAAGGTGATTTGAAGAGTAAGAAAAGACGCTATCAAAAAAACAGAGGGGAGTTGATATATTTGCAGCCATCTAGAGTATGAAAATATAGGAAAGAAAAGCCCAGGGCTGGGCCAGCTGAGACCCGAAATATGCAATAGTTCTACAATCGTGCACTACTAAACCCAGACATTTTTACTCTTCTAGACAGACAGGATAAAACTGTGCTAGAGATCGGTTTAAATCAACATGTGAATCAACATGAGTTTGTGTGCATTCTCCTGACCAGGGTTCAACAGGGATCTAAATCATGACTCTGCGGACCAAATTTCATGGTAATCCATCCAACAGTTATTGACACATTTCACTGAAGACCACAACAGTCAACCTGACGACGATAGGTGACGATAAAGGAAAAGTCATGGGATCAGCAACGTTCATTTGGATTCTTCCTCCGGGGGAGCACGAATGTCTGTAAATAAATTCAGGGCAATCCATCCTATAGTTGTTGAAATATTTCTGGACCAAAGTGGTGGACTGACTACAAATCCACCAACAGACTGACACTACCAAGCCCCAAGTGTGCCTAAAAAAATGGACGAGAGAGTTACCGGAAAAGGAAGGAGAGAGAGTCAGATTTATGTAGAGGTACAGTGAACAGGACATAAAAAGGCAAGTTCTGGGGCTGGTTGGTGGGCTTTCTGGTTGCTGACTTGATTGGGTGGATTGCTGGAGGTTACAGTGTTACAGGAGACAGAACTAGACAGCTGGGTACAGACCCAGTCGGTGTTTATTTATAAATAAATGCTTTGAATAATTTAGAGGAACCACCAAGAGACCACGTGGGCTATTCCCAAGTTGGATTTGCAGGGTATACAGAGCCAAATTCTGAATTTTCAGGGTACTCTCAGGTTTATCGTGCCCTCAAAAAAGGCACACCTGAAGAAGAGCAGCTGTATCGGGTCTCGGTGGAAAGTAAATGCTCAGTCAATTTCCCTGACAGGAAGCAGATATATATTATGAAAATTAGCTCAGACAACATCATTAAATTACAGTTTGCTCCCAATCCTCTAAAAACTGTGCCAGAAAAATGTTGTAATCTCTCCATTCATCAATTTTCACCCCTCTCTCTGTCTGTCTCTTTGTGTCTCACTATCTACATATGCCACAGTACTTCCACTGTCTGCTCCTTGTGATGTTGTCCTAGATTGCTGTGGCACCGGGGCCTATAATCATAAAACAATGGCATGCTGCATGGATCACAGGAGCACAAATCAGACACACAGCGGCAGAGATAAATAGCAAAAGAGAAAGAGTGAGCAACTGTGTGACAAGGAAACTGTGCCTGTGGATGTGTATATGAATGGGTGTGTGTGAGAGAGGAACAGAGGGGTGTGTGTGTGTGTGTGTGTGTGTGTTGGATAATGTGGTAGATCAGGAGAAAAGGGGACATGGAGACAGTTTCGAGGTGGTGTTTGTTGTCTTTGTCTTTAGCTGCACTGCACATCATCCACAGCTGACAGATGGGAAGAATACAGTGTGTAGCTCTGTTGCAGAGCTATGTAGATATTCAAGGCTTCCAACTTCTAAGTCGATATAGATTCACTTCGGCATAAGAGCTGGTGTTTCAATAAGACTCTCATGGGTCTCAGTAATAAATGATTCCTTTTCTTCTGTCCTCTGTAGCCCAAAACAAGTTACAACTTGTTACATCATCCATTCAGACTGCTTGATAAAAGCTTTGATTCACTTGTGTTTAATGTTCATGTTCATTTATCATATAGCTTGTTTTCAACAGTCACAGACACTTGAGATGTTGCCTAAATTGGTTAATACCAGGCTGTACATTAGGAAGAAAAGTATGTCATAGAGGCAACTGTGTAGGTTTCATTTCTAAAATGAAGAAAAGGGTTGGGAGTCCATCATTTCATGGCAGAAACGTCTTTGTTTATGTGAAGGGAAACATAAAATTCAGGCGTGGGGTGACATTTCAAAATATAATGGAATATAATGCAGCAGAGCTCTCTGCAGTCTGTATTGCTTTCAAACATTTATGAACCTATAGATCAGCTTTTCTCCTTTAATGGTCTATATCCGTGCAGAGTCAACACACATGTTGGAACAATTTACTCTTCTGTCCTCTTTTGTGTCTTATGTTTGGGGAAGTTACCTCTTTCAATGTGCATGTGGCACCTACTTACATAAATGACAAATTCATTCATTTTAATGAATTTATAAATCCTTGGACTTTAATAGCGCAAATGTGCAGAAGGTGAGATGTGGATGAGAACTTGTGGCCAAATGCAAGAAGACAGGGTTGTTGTATTTCTGTACCTCTTGCTAACCTATACAAGTATGTAAGTGAATATGTAGAGATTTGTATTGTTTTGTTGGAATTACTTTTGTTTCATTTTGTACACTTTGAATTATTCTCAGTAAAAATGGGCGGGAAAAGCCTGATGAATCATATTGCAGCACTTATGGAATGTCTATGTGACACAAACTGTCAGTAAGTACAACCCATGCAGTAAAGAAGTGACCTTATTAGCGGTATAGCACCTTTTTAATGGCATAGACTGTGTGGGTGATGTGTGAGGAGGGTGGGAATCACAAGAAAGTTTCAAAGTGACAGAGACAGTGACAGTGATTCATACTCACCTGCGAGTGAATGCGGAAGGATTGAGAGGAGAGAAAGAGACCCTGTCCTGCTGCTGACTGAGTTGACTCTGGGCAGCATGCACGGGAATAGATTACAATATAGTAGATTTGTGTTTATTTCTCCTTGATGATCTGAATAATTGCATGGATTTGTTGCTAGTTGCCTTTTAGCAATAAAGTCACTTAAGAGACCCTGAAAAGTCTTTAAATCTAGTGACAAAGTCCCTAAGTTTGCAACAGTTGTGTGTGTGTGTGTGTGTGTGTTTGGCGCCTTCATATGTGTGTGGTGGTAGGATCGCTGCATTTGCCACAAAGATTCATGGGTTATATGAGCTCAAATCTCATATTCATATTAAATATTTAGGCTGTAAAGAAAGGCCTTGGGCTGTAGAAAACAGGCCAGTAGCTGCAGTAGGCCACAAATACACTCCTGCTGAATCTGTCAAAATAAGAGTCAGTCAAAAATGTGCGTCTGTCAAAAAACTTAAACGTTTTTATTGTTGGGCGGGAGACAGTGTACTTGTTTTAAATATTGAGGGGGACATGTCCCCTGCGTCTCCCCCTGATATCTACACGTATCATCAGTTACATCTGCCCTCTTTGCTGTGGATAGAAACGATTTGTAAGTACAGCACAGATATATTTAGTGGTTCGTTAGATTAGCAGTAAGATTGGATGGACTGTACTTGATGGGCAAACAATGTTTGTCTAACAGTCAAGAAAGGAATAAAAATGTGAGTTAACAGTTATATTTCCATTAAATATTGGTAAAAGTATTTGAACATTTACTCTCTGACACTCTGTAAAAAGAAGTTTTCACACTTACCAGGTTTGATTTTCCAGTTCTACATATTTTGTCTATTGAAATTGCTCATTAAAAAGTATTATTATTAGTAATCCCTTCTATCCGTTTATTAAAATGGATAGAAGGTCTAGTTTCATCTAAACGTTTTTAAGGAAAAGTTTCTGTTAACATTCAGTGTTACTCCCCAAAATACATTGCACTATTCTATCCTTCCTTATGAAACATTTGCAAAGCCAAATTTTTGATAATTTATCTTCCATTATTTATTTCCATGTTTATTTGCTAGAAGTCTCCTTTTTTTCTTGCCTTTCATGGCAAAATGCTTCATTTCAGTGGAACAGTGTGAAATTACTGGCTGGAACCAGTCAACCACATGCTTGTACACGTGCATGAGAGTAAACAAGAAGGGCCCCTGACTCATAAAAACATTGCTCTATAGCGCTACGAGTGGTCAAAACTCCGCAGAGAACACAAAGTGCAGGAATATGGACATGGTCATCCTTGCTTAGTTTGTTCGTTACAGTGCAAATAATTTGGCAGTACGTTTTATTTTGTAACATTTGTGATATTTCTTTAACAGTTCTTGAAGTAGCTTTATTATATTTAACCATATTCAATAAGCATTGGCTTAGTTTATCTACTTTTCAGTGGTTCAGTGTGGATAATTACAACTTAATAAGCTACCAAAAGTATAATAATTTTGCCATTTATGGCTTCACTGAACCTCTCCTCAGCTGTCAGTAAGATTTGTGAAACTTTTAAAGACTGTAGATTCACACTCTCATTTTTGCAATCACTTCTAGGTCATCATTTATATTCCCTTCCCTCAAATCTTTCTCCAGTCAGTCTTCCTCCTGTCCCGCTGTCTCTTCTCTTTACTTGCTTTCTCGTTATTTTTCGCTACCTCTCCCGGCTCTTTGGTGAGTCACCTTGCATGTTGGAGTAATTATACACACCCACAGGGGCCCACATGTCAATGCAGACATAAACAAACTTAGTATACAAGATATATTTATTCATACTGAAAAGTATTTGAATGAATAAAAAAAGTTGGCTTTTGGAGAAACCTTCAGTAAAAGAAAGTACTGACGCATTAACCTGCAATATGGCTTATAGGCATTCAGACTGGAAATAGCCCTGAAACAGTCAAGGGTCTGTTTTGGTGGTGGGGGTGAGTTATTTGAGGTGAGACAGTATTTTGTAGTACATGCTCGACTTTGAAGACTTATTATAGTACAATAAGACAGGAAAGACAGAAATAATGCAGGAAAGAGACACAGACTACTGATTTTTTTCCCATCAAAACGATGAGTGGTGCATTTTCTTTGACAAAACCATCTTTGTTCAAGCACCAGCATCCTGAGAGCATTAAAACCAATTACCCAATTATCCCCCAGCCTTACTTCCATGTATTTAACTGGTCAATGCACCACCACAACAGACATGTGAAAGCAAAAGTTAGGCCACATCCAGCTTTTTTGTTATGTTGAATGTGGAAGTGGACTCAAATGCAGACTCGCACTCTGAACTGAACTGGTTAAGAACCAGTTCAACAGGAGGGAGAAATGAGTGAGGAATAGATGAAAGGCAGGGGCCGAGGTTGGGGCTTGAGAGCAGAGTAAAGCAGGCAAGGCAGGTGGATGAGGGAATGAGCGTGGCTGGTGTATGAGGTGGCGTGGCAGGCTGTTGAATGAGTGTGTCTGGTGAGGACGGCAGAGAAGCAAGGCAGAAGTGAGTGAGGAGAGTGTGGTCCTGATGTTACAGGGTTAAAGAGGGCAAGGCAAGAAAATGCAAGGATTAACTCTGAAGTACACTTTTTGCACTAGAGCCACTACTACTACTACATTGGCTGAAACAATGATCTGGCAAAGAGCGAGTGAAGCGTCGGGGGAGATAAGCTGCGGACGATGCTGATGGGATGGTTGGTGGCAGGTGTGCGAATGGGAACAGGTGAACAGGTGGAAAAAGCAAACTGGTGCTGGGAGAGTGAGAGAAATATCACACCTATCACACAGACCGACAAAACACAAGAGCAAAATGGGGAAGACAAGGAACATCAGGGAAAGGGAAAACGGAAGAAAACACTTGGAAAAGACTAGAGGCAGGGTCTCGGCTGTGGCACAGGCACCCACAGCTCTAAAGCACACACAAAGTCATAGCTGATATCCAGAAGCTTTATGCACTTAATGGCAAGGTGCATTAGGTTACCATTGTCATGCCCCTAGGTGTTGCAAAGTAGAGCTCAGTAAGAAGAGCTTGACTTCTCTTATGAATTAGATATGATATATTAGAGAATGCATTAAATTAATCATGACAAGGGATTCCAGTGGGATTCCAATATTAAAACGGTCTACCTTTTAATAATGACTAATTATTTACGGGGTGCCACAGGGCCATGATTCTGATGAGCCAGTCAGGGTGAAACACTTCTCTGACTCGTGCATTCTCCTTGCCAGGCTTCAAATTAAAGATTTTCTCTACAAGGCATTATAATATAAAGAAGCCCTCCTTTTCTCCCACAAGCAAATTACATTTTTTTGGGGAAAAAAAAAAACTCTTATTCCTCACAGTGTCCAAGGATCATACATATTTTGTGTCTGCTTGGTAAATTAGAGCCTTTAGAGTGGGCAACACAATAAAAAAGGGAGTATAATGCAGCAAATTAATTACCTTACAACATCAAAGGAAACAATTTACAATCACTAACTAAGAAAAGAGGACAGAGTAAGGCTAATTTATGTGGCTGCCCACACCCACTATTCCGCAACAAAGAACTGACATCCATACGATACATCGAATATTTAGGGCCGGTCATTGATTTTGCAAAGGCCTTAAAATAAAACTTTCTGAGTACCATGCCTTAAACCAAACAAGAAGTCAACCATGCTTACTTAACATGAAATTTTACATGTTCTATAAGAATCCTGGCCTTAAACATCTACATGGCAATTAGGAGTCATTGCACCTACAGGCAACATGAAAAATTCTTTGAAAATCAGCATTTCAATTAAATTTTCACGGTACACTTGATATACCGGTGCATAATGCATTCCAAATATTTTACAAGTACCAACCTGTCTAAGAGCAGTAACACAACATCCATGTCTGCCCTCAGTCCCTTTGTCTCTTTCAGTGCTCTCCAAAGAGGAAAAGCTTCAGCAGTGGTAATCTGTGTTTGTCCTTACCATCAATCGCCTTCTTTTTTTGACTGTAATCCTTCTTCTGAATGCAGTTTTTTTTTTTTTTTTTTTTAACTGCAGCATCAGATAATTTTCTTTTCTTTCATCATCAGCCTTGCCACCCAGTTAGTTGCTGTAGCCCACCCTGTCACTGCAGTTGCTCCCCCCTTCACTTCTGCAAAACCAATCATTGCTCGTTGACATAAAATGCATAATTGCTGGTGCGCCAGCCTGGGAATGTTGACACAGACACCAGATTTAAAAACTGGTATACTGTGATATACAGAGGGATTTACCTGGCAGTGACAGGCCTAATCAGCATTGTGTGAACTTGTTTGGAAAGGGCTTGAATGAAACATTTATTTATATCTGAAAGTTCCACACCACAGTTTTAAGTCAGGACCCTGCTTGATCTTATTTGTAATGAAACTGTTTTTGGATTTGTAATTTTAACTGCTCAAGTGCTGCTTTTTAACTTACATAAGCTTGTCCAAAGTGAGGATAACTACACCCTCAAACACTGCCAGAACCCACTTTCCCAGCATATTATAGTAAACCAGCCATGAGAAGCTGCTGTGACACTCTCAGTTTTCTTTTTTGCTCTGGAAAGACAGCGAGGCTGGTGGAGCTCACTAGAAATACATTTATGGACCTCTAGCACAGTTACTGTGTGGGTACCTGTGTTGTAGTTGAGCTACAAGATATGGTCAGATAATTCAGTTGAACCAAAACATTCATATCCAAGCTAATTTTGAGCACAAAAGTATGCAATTTGTGTATTGCTGGAACAATTACCTCCATTTACATCATATGCCAACAAGAATCTCTGAATACCTGCTTATGCATACACCCCAATGGAGTGTGCAGGCTGGGTTACAGAACACAGAAAAAGCCACATTTTGTGCCATCTGAGATATTCAGGGCTTTAGACACAAATCTGCACACAGTTGTAGATGTCAAATTACATTTAATAGAATTTAGTTTAGCATGAGATTTGGTATTGTGAACTCTGTGCATTTTATGGAAAGGCCTTGTGTGACATTACCCACCACAGGGGTCGTGATCTTCACTTCTCCACCTCCAAGAATTTTGTTTAAAAAGTTTAGCAAATTCACAAGTCCATAATTGTGGTCAATAATAATTAAGTATGGTATCATCAGCATATTTGCCAACTTCCAGACATCATAGTCTAAATTAGGAGACCAAATGTAACCAGAATGTCTGGGAATCTTCCTCGAGAATATTGTTAATTTCAATAATTATAATGAAGTTATGGAGTAGTTTTATCGCTATTATGAGGAGTCAGGAAGACACCAGGGGAAGGAGTCATTGAAAAATTGGACTTTGGAGCGTTGGCAAGAAGCTACATCTACAAACAGTAAAACTGTATGAAAAGTGAATGGAGAAAAACTCATTGTTTTTGGACAAAATAATGCTGCGGGATCTACTGTCTTTGAACAAAGGAACTTGATTTTTTTAAATTAGAAAGCCATCTCTACTCTTCTCACTTGTAGAGTAGAGATGGCTCACCTCCATGCCGGCAACAGCCATATCATCAAACCTGGCGCAAACATTCACTTAGTTTAAAGAATGAATTGATTAGATTTTGGTGGTTAAAGGTCAAGGTCACTGTTACCTCTTGTTCTTCCCATTCTTGTGAATGTGATGTCTCTGTTATGCTTTAGTAAAACCTATTATAATTGTGCCAAGTGTGGAGTTCCTTCATATACGGATAAAAGATAATGGTACAGCAATTTGTAATAGCTGTCTGACTAAGAAACAGTGCAGACACAGGTGGGTGAGATTTCCACATTGAATAGAATCAGATGGTCTTGGCATTTGGCTCGTTGATAATTGGCTCATCTGTGTATTTTACACATACCAGTAGATAATGCAAAGCTAACGTGGAAGATATCACCAAGAACCTTCATGAGGTAAGGTGACAGTACAAACTACTGAGTCACTGTTCAGCTCATGATATTGGCTAATCACAGAAATGAATGGCGTTTATACTGCATTGTTAAAATAAGGATATGTTATCAGCTATATAGCGTGTACACTATCTTATAGAGCAGCTCATTGAGCTTTATCACTGCAAAGCACTGCCAAGGCTGGGCTGAATGAGGTCTGTGTGTACAGTGTGGAGCGTATTCATCACGGATAATAATATTTATCAACGGGACTGGAAGTTAATTATTTAAATGTAATTACAGACTGCAAAAAATATCTGTTAATTCTACAGGAAAACCAGGAGCAGGCATGTTACTGATGGTTGGTTGGACAAATTACACGCTGTCGACCTGATTAATTAGAGGTAACCACCCTGGTGACCGATTTCAGTGCAGTATTCAATTAACCGGGTCCCTGTAAAAGCATCTGGAGATTAAATGAATATGTGCTTCAGCACACAAGGTTAAAAAATACATTGCAGGTCTGAAAAAATAGTCGGACCCATAGATTAATATCAGTAGAGTGCCTAAACAGCATTTAGAGTTTATTTCTAAATTTAAAATGTATTGAAACTATCAGATAGATTATTTCTGGCTTTCACAAAGCTTTCCATGAGCCACAGAGCCACTCAATGAACCAATTATTTAAAGAATATAATATGTAGGATACAGAATATAAAACTTTTACAATATATTTATATAATTTTACAATTATTTGTTTTTACAAGTCAACAAGCCCATAAGCATTATTAATGTGGAAGGGCAAAAGTGTAATGAATGACCCGTATTTATCTGCTCAAATGTAAGCTGCAAATTATAGCATTTCCTCCCAACTAGCTTACTACATTTACTAAGTTACATTCTTTTGTTGGGTTACAGGTTACATTAAATGACCTAAACATGTCTGCTGTTTAGTGTTTCCCTACTGTGAGGAAGCGGGTCCTTAAATTTATCGGAGTTTAGGGTAAAATTAGCAGCTCTGTACCACTATGTGTGGAAGTTTACACTCCAGAGACCCAAGCAAACATTACCAGGGATGGCTTCAGCCAAACACATCAGTTAGTTATCAGTTTGTCCTTTTGTCTCAGTTGAAATGTACTACCATTTAAATAAACAAATGAACAAGAATCAATAAGATCATTCAACAGACAAGTGTAGATACAGTATCATAGTCTGGGTGTATTATAAAAAATACACTTAGTACAAAAGCCGTTGGCAAAACTACTTAAAATTCTGGGCCATTTGACATAAAATAGCACTCATGGATTAAACATAATAGGGCACCCTCGAACTCAGGATCAGGCAAACACGATGTGGCAAATATGATCCTTATTTGGAGCAAAAAAGAAAACAGCATTAAGTCACACTTGTGTCATTTAAACTGTTCAAGTCTCTTTAGGGATTAAACAAGATTAAATAACTCAGTGAGGCTCACACATTCAGAGGGCAAGTCTCAGGCAACAAGAATCCGACATTCGACTAAGAGGAGTGACGAAAGCCAGCTGGCTGGGAGGAAAGCAGGAAAGTGGGCAAGAAAAGGCAAAATATGGGTGGACTGAGGGCATGAAAAAAGGCACCTACAGAGATATTAGATTTACAAACATGAAGCCAGTGCACTTCATCTGATGTCTTGTACAGTCTGTGAAGTTTCCAAGATTGTTAACAGTTGCAGTACACCATCCTGGACTGGAAACACCTACTGATTTCTAAAAATACATTAGGTTGGCAGTAGCGCTAAGGCATATCTCAGCCTGAACCCTTTCAGACCTTGAAAGAGTTGCTTTTCGAAACATGATACAGCATTCATAAGTTTTAGTGGATGTAATAAAACTCCCAGAGACCTGTCTCAGACTTCAGACAAAAACCGGGCTGAAGGTGAGTGCTGATCTATCATAGGTTACATACTGCAGCTGTGAGCACCTTCCATCATTAATGCCTTCCAACAAAAAATGCTACACTTTTCCTCAGCTCTGATAAGGTGAAATTGCTTTCACTAGACTGCCCATATACTCTTGTAATGCTGTTGCAAACCAAAACCAACCATTTCCAAAGTCAACAACATTGCTCTCTCTCTACACCAACAGCGAAATTGTCTGGCTGACAAGACAAACATCCCATTTAACCATCACAACACACACAGAGTCTCTAGATGCTAACTGCACGTTTATTTGTTGGCTGCATTTTATCTGCAAAATATCCTATCCTTTTATTTATTGAAGGACACGCTTGGGATACTACAAAATTCTGCCTCCATGTCTAACCAGTCAGATAATGAAGAAAGAAACCTGTAACCTGTTTTTGGAGCAGGACCAAAGGATAACTACTGGTACTAAGCTGCTTGGGACGTCTGTATGTCCAACATGTCTGTGACCCAATTATTATGGTGATTCCCTGAGCTTACATCTAGTGACATCATTCGGTCAAATCGCTCCCTTCAACTAGCTCCTTGGTCCGTGGCGAGGTGTCACTAAAACTAATAAAAAGTAGATTCTGTCCTTGTTCCCATGTGTAGCCATCACAACCAGTAATCCTAATGTTTCAGGTGACCTGCAGCACTGCGATCAAAACAAAATCACTTCCACTTTTTGACAAATGTCAAAATGGCGAAATTGTTGTGGAACTCACTGAGCACATTTGTACTCTTGACAGGACAAATCTTTTTCATTTCAGTGGCATCATGGACTTCCCTCTAGTGACACTCTCAGGACAAACTTTGCATTGTTCGCATTGTCAGAACAACATGAAGGTCAGCATGTTGTTCATATGCTCAACACAGTATTATGTGATCGAGGGCATGCTAACAGGGTTTCTGTAGTCTTCACATTCTTGTACTTTAGGACTTAACTTTTCTTTTTGCCAAAAATTTACCCAAGTTTCCCCCCATTTCTGTTGCCCTTGATGTTTTTTTTATTTCTTTTCTCTGAGCTTAGCTTTAACCTAAAGCCTTTCGAGGCAAATTAGAGCCTTATTATTTTATATTTTTGAGCTATACACAATGCACCCAATCAGCTTTACATAAACCGTGGTTGGTTATTCTAACTGCATGAGTAAACTTGTTTTGTTGGTTCAGTTTCTGCTCCCCTTTCAGATAATTCGGAGCTTCTTGCATTCATTGCCTGCTATGTGAGGACTGCAGGGTAAACAGCCACCAGAACGTATTGTCACATTACTAAGTCGTGTTTCGGTTAAAAGGGCTGTTTAGTCTCTTGGAGCATGAAGTTTTTGAACTTTGGCTACATTTTAAGACTTTAACTTTACTTGCCTGCTTTGTGATGATAATTTAAGAGAGATTCTACGCAAATTCAAGACATCTCTTTATGTCCAAGTTTGTACTGTGTGGGTTTAATTTCTGTTCAATAGAGATTACTGCTGCCAGTTAAAAGTGTTATTTTGGCACTTTAAACACTACTTTCTGAGAGGATGTGTCAAAGTGATGCTGTGTCTGAACTCGGATGACATTTGGGGTCTTTATTGATCGTTGTTGTGGCTTGGCGACGAGGCAGCATATCATTAGTCATTCCTTTCTTCATATTTCACTGTCCTTCTAAGCTGTCTCCTGTTTCATACATTTCCATCTATTTCCCTGCTAAGTTTGATAAACTGTTTTTGAACACCTGTCTCTGTGTGACTTGTCTGTCCTACATGACACATCTCCTCTGCTTTGCGGAGACATTTAACACGGAAACAATAAACAATCTTTTCTCTTTACGTAAAGTATAGATGTGGGTTAAAGCACAAGCACCTCCTTAACCACCATGAAGTATAACCAATATTGTAATGCTAAAATTAATAGAGTGTGCCACATTGTCATGGATGAAATTAGAAATATTACTCATGATTTGAATGCCATAGTGTTGAGTAGAGCTTGTTTTCATTGTGGAATAAAGGGCTACCATTTAGTTAGTATAGTTTTTGGTTTTTAAATTGGGTTTAGATCACATTAAAATTTCACAGTTAACACTGAAGAAATAATTAAAGATTGAAACAGGCAAGGACTCTCATGCCTAAATGTTTTTGTCCTCATCTGGGTTCATCTATCTCAAGCAACAAAACATCTCTTAAATTCAGGCTGGCATGCCTCCAAGTGGCTTTTAACCAGGGAAAATCTCTGTGCAGGGGGATGCAATATAAACTCAAACCAATATGAAAAGCCAATAGGAGAGTCAAACATAAAAAAATGTGTCTCTCTCTTGTGTCTGTTAAAATATAACTCATAGACTTGCCACAGCAATAATGTTTTCTACTAAAGGGATTGAATATTGAAAGTATGTTGATTTGTGTGAGGTCCAGGCACTGAGCAGTGTTATATTAGTCTTAAAAGGAGAATCATCTTGTAGTTAAATGTAAAATCGAACACAGTTTTAAGTCTGTTAAACCCCGAAATGTTGCCGTTAAGACATTTGGATCAGTATTCGGTTCTTGAATGGAGGAAATAAATGAGCCATTGTTATTAGCTCCATTATTGGACACAACACCAATTAACACCAACAATATTGATTTGTCACTTCCACTGGCAGACCAGCAGTGAAAATATGGGCATCATAAAACATTACAAAAACTCACAATATCACCATATTTCATGAAAATGACAAACTACCAGGCAGGCATAAGGTTTTATTCACTGCATAATTGCATTGATTATAAATCACTAGTGCAGGGCCTGCTCAGAATGGGCCTGTTCGGAGCGGGCTGATTGCATGCCGTGTGGTATTTCTGTTTGCAGCTTTCTTGAGAGCCACAAATCTAAATAAACCTTTTTCTTTACCTTTCACAACTAGCCTAAGAGCTACCTATTTAGAACCAGGCTATTTCCTGGAACAAAAGCATTCATCCCTGAGGTCACGTCAGTGATGATTGAAACATTTATGTTTGCTACAGAGTAACACCTCCAGTCTCCCGAGTCTCTCTTTCTCCGTCTGTTCTTGAGTGCACTGTCGTGACAGTGGAGAGCGAGCCATAGCCAGGGTGCCATTGCCGGTGCAACAGTCAATAGCAGTCCCCTCTCAATAAACTACACATTGCATCTTTCTGGCGCTAGTAACACACAGCTGATAAACCGTGTCCCATAGATCTCAAAAGCATGCAATCCACAGTGCACTTCTTTGGGTACGAGGCAATAGACTTGCCAAGTGTGAAGTTGCTCGCATAAACGGTTGTTGATAAAATTGAGGGACAGACATGCATACAGGGACTCCTTCCATTTTCGTTAGATGTTGATTCACCACCATTAATCTGCTAAAAGAAACATAATGAATGACTTCAACAATAATTTGAGTGAAATTCTTGAATTAAACTTTAAGAGCACGATACCTGCATTCTACATGACAGGACACCGCAGTCCAACACTGTATTTCACAAACAAAAATGGCAGACAAAGTTAGAAACCAGGATTTGTTTGCATAAACTCCTCATTTATCCATGTAGTGCAGTGGCCTTTGTTTTTAAACATTTTACTGTTCATCCAAGTGGTTGAGGTTCTGATGACAAGCAAGTAGGCAGGTTTTATTTTGTCTTTACACCAGATACATTTTTCGAAGTATTTACACCCAGTCCAATCACACAGTATAAAGAGTGATGAATTCCATAGGTCATTGTGGCTGTGTTTGCTATGGGACTTTCACCCAGGAGATCACGATGTGAAGCCTATGTGAGACTAGCTGTCAAAATTTATAACCTTAAGTGTAAAATGAATTGGCTTATACATTTCAGTTTTCTTTTATCATAATCAATTTTCAGTTGCAGTTTGGTAAAGTTTAGGAAAGCATCATGGTTTGGGTTAAAATAAGTCAAATACAAATATAAAAAGTGTGTTAAACACAAAAATCAACACTTTCCATCATACACCATCATGCAAATAGTATTGCCGGCAACTGACTCTGTGGAGCATTACTCTTTCATTTTTGTATTCAATACTAAATTTTTTCTAAATATACTGGTAGCTCCAGTGCCATGACCATTTGCAGCTTTTAAGCTACTGAGTGGGCTGAAGGTCCCTCCATCAGCTACAGTATTGTTGTTCAGATAAATGACAAGGTCATTAATTATTGAGAGTTCATTGGTGAGCATCAGTACAAGAAACAAGGTTCCAAGCTACAAGGTTAATAAATTTGTCATTCTACAACACACTGTTGCACAGCAAAATGCAAGTTGTAGTCCCGCTTGTACAGAGCCCTGGAGTGTCCACTGAGAGAAAAACTGTATTTATCAAGGCTACCTTTTACTACATACTACATTCACCATAAAAGTAGCAAAGAAGCAAAAATACAGAGCTTTGGAGAGGTCATGGAGAGAAAAAAATTATAAATGAATATACAGTGGGGCAAAAAAGTATTTAGTCAGCCACCAATTGTGCAAGTTCTCCCACTTAAAAAGATGAGAGAGGCCTGTAATTTTCATCATAGGTACACTTCAACTATGAGAGACAGAATGGGGGGAAAGAATCCAGGAAATCACATTGTAGGATTTTTAATGAATTAATTGGTAAATTCCTCGGTAAAATAAGTATTTGGTCACCTACAAACAAGCAAGATTTCTGGCTCTCACAGGCCTGTAACTTCTTCTTTAAGAGGCTCCTCTGTCCTCCACTCGTTACCTGTATTAATGAAACCTGTTTGAACTCGTTATCAGTATAAAAGACACCTGTCCACAACCTCAAACAGTCACACTCCAAACTCCACTATGGCCAAGACCAAAGAGCTGTCAAAGGACACCAGTAGACCTGCACCAGGCTGGGAAGACTGAATCTGCAATAGCAATTATTAGAAAATGGAAGACATACAAGACCACTGATAATCTCCCTCCATCTGGGGCTCCACGCAAGATCTCACCCCGTGGGGTCAAAATGATCACAAGAACGGTGAGCAAAAATCCCAGAACCACACGGGGGGACCTAGTGAATGACCTGCAGAGAGCTGGGACCAAAGTAACAAAGGCTACCATCAGTAACACACTACGCCGCCAGGGACTCAAATCCTGCAGTGCCAGACGTGTCCCCTTGCTTAAGCCAGTACATGTCCAGGCCCGTCTGAAGTTTGCTAGAGAGCATTTGGATGATCCAGAAGAGGATTGGGAGAATGTCATATGGTCAGATGAAACCAAAATAGAACTTTTTGGTAAAAACTCAACTTGTCGTGTTTGGAGGAGAAAGAATGCTGAGTTGCATCCAAAGAACACCATACCTACTGTGAAGCATGGGGGTGGAAACATCATGCTTTGGGGCTGTTTTTCTGCAAAGGGACCAGGACGACTGATCCGTGTACAGTAGTCCCTCGCTATAACGCGGTTCACCTTTCGCGGCCTCGCTGTTTCGTGGATTTTTTTAGTGCAATTTTGCATGCTTTTTTTTACAGTGTATGAACGCGCATTGTGTTCTGCGTCCTGATTGGCTAAGGGACTGTAGACCAATGTCAATCAATCTCCTCCGTGCCGTGTCTCTGTACAGTACAGAATGTGTTCGGCTTGCCAAATTTACATCAATGTTCAGTTGCTAGCAGTGTGACTTTTAAGTGCTGCCTGTTTGCAAGACAAACAAACAAGTCAAACAAGAGATAAATGTGAGAAAATGTTAATGCCTGTCTGAGAAAAGTGTATAAACTGTATGGTGAGGGGTTTTACAGCCTTAAAATATATAGAATAATTGTAAAAAATAAAGCTGACTACTTCGCGGATTTCGCCTATTGCGGGTTATTTTTAGAACGTAACCCCGCAATAAATGAGGGACCACTGTAAAGGAAAGAATGAATGGGGCCATGTATCGTGAGATTTTGAGTGAAAACCTCCTTCCATCAGCAAGGGCACTGAAGATGAAACGTGGCTGGGTCTTTCAGCATGACAATGATCCCAAACACACCGCCCAGGCAACAAAGGAGTGGCTTCATAAGAAGCATTTCAAGGTCCTGGAGTGGCCTAGCCAGTCTCCAGATCTCAACCCCATAGAAAATCTTTGGAGGGAGTTGAAAGTCCGTGTTGCCCAGCGACAGCCCCAAAACATCACTGCTCTAGAGGAGATCTGCATGGAGGAATGGGCCAAAATACCAGCAACAGTGTATGAAAACCTTGTGAAGACTTACAGAAAACGTTTGACCTCTGTCATTGCCAACAAAGGGTATATAACAAAGTATTGAGATGAACTTTTGTTATTGACCAAATACTTATTTTCCACCATAATTTGCAAATAAATTCTTTAAAAATCAGACAATGTGATTTTCTGGATTTTTTTTCTCATTTTGTCTCACATAGTTGAAGTGTACCTATGATGAAAATTACAGGCCTCTCTCATCTTTTTAAGTGGGAGAACTTACACAATTGGTGGCTGACTAAATACTTTTTTGCCCCACTGTATAAGCTGAAATGCTATTCATGCCCATGAAATACAATTCGTGACCATGTTTTGATTAGTTCATGCTCATGAGTGTATGTACAGGGAGGGTACAACAGCAGCACTACAGCTGATTGTGGGTTTGATTAGTGTTCAATGAAAATTCAACTTTTTATGGAGTCTTTAGGAGTTTTAGTCGATATCCATCCTCATAGGGTTCACAGACTTCTTTTTTTCCCCTTTTTCACCTCTTCCAAAATTGTTTTTTTCCCCTTACAGCCATCTCAAAATAAGATAGAAAGATACTTATCTCATAATCTGAACAAATATCAAAAACCAAGGCTATTATGACACTTTCATCTTAATCAGGAGTAATGATGTTGCCTCTGTCTAATAAGAATATCCTATCGCAGCATTAATGACACGGGGTCGCAGAAAACAATGATGTGGTCCGGTTCTCGTCTCTGATTCTGACCTTGAAGCTGTGCCATCTCTAATCTTTAAAAGCACTCCTGATGGGTGATGAGGGCGTCCTGGGTGCTTGTTAATGGGTGCAAACTAGAGCGTAGGATGACAGCACAGCTCCTCCATGAGCAAGACACTTTCTTGTCCGACAGACAGGACGCAGTCTGACTGATGATCTGACTGATCCCGAGGCTGTTTGGAGTCCAACTGGCTCACGAGTCCATCCATAAACACACACACACACACACACACACACACACACACACTTCTCCTGATCACTCTGTCCTCTGCACAGCTGGCTCCAGCTCAACAGGTCCGTGTATATCACCTACCAGGTGTACATGTGTCTGACTTTGTCATGTATCTGTTTGTCTTCACACTTTAGTGACTTTGTAGATGTCTATGTATGGCTTTACTCAGGGAGCTGCAGACGTCACTGAGAGCCAACAGTGGACTTAAAGTCACACAGGTGGAGATAAGAAGAGCAGTGACAGAGCCACCCACTCAGCGCCCCCAGGGAGGCAGTCAGACTGAGGGGCTCAAGGAGGTGTGTCCATATGGACTTCCCTGTCAAAGCCAGTCAGCTGGGCAGTCCATCATAGCGCTGTGAGGCAGGGTTAACACTGTTCTCAGGTCTAAGTACCAGTAATGAAGTCATACAACACTCCACACGGGGATCCTAAAGTGACAGCTCTGCCAGAAACAAAGACTGCCACCTTCAGTTGCTGATTACTGTAGGACTGAGCTGATAAGACCTCTGCTGCATGTCTACAGGAGGTAGTTGGAGCTTAGGGCTTTTTTGGCAACATGTGCCAGCTCATTCTCATTAGGCTGATGCACATGGTAGATACATCAGTTTATGTGTATCTTTCTCTCATGGACTATATTATCTGTTAACTGAAGCATGGTGTATCAATATCAACATATGCGTGCTGGCCAGTAAATAACAAGGAATTGCAGAATGACAAAGTAAATTTGAAGCAGTGTTTGGCTCAACCAAAAAGTTTAATAAAGTCTGGCAACGTTTTCTGATTTCTTTTCAAAACAGGATGAATCTCCATTTGCGATGTCAAAGTTGATTGATGTTTGTTTGCTGATTAATGCTGTGAAATTGAACTAAAAAAATTTGAATAATAGTTTTGAAAAAGGATATATGCAGTATATTTAGGCATAGCAGAGATATAGTATCAGTGAGGCTTTACTGTACGCGTGCATATGTGTATTTCTATCACTTTGAAGATCCTGAAATCCTTCACACCAGCTTGGCTACATGTTCTATCTGACTTTAATCCGTATTCAGCTTTACATTTTTCAAATCACTGTGCCTCAGCAAAGAAAACGCATATAATATACCATGTCCTGCATAATAAGCTTTGCCTGATTTACGCTGTGCCATGTAATATACAGTATGCAACTACACTTGCTGCTAGTGGGGTTTGTATGCGAGTCTGCCCTGCTCGACTCTGTTTCTACCTTCCTCTTGTGTTTATGTGATTAAGGTGACAGTCAGAGAGCACGGCTTAAAAATGCCAGTCACACTGCTCCAGGGCATGCGCCAGTAAGTATGCTACTGAGGAGTTGTTGCTACGTTACCGCTGAAAAAAACAGTGGGTGGGTGACACGAGGTTGACAGAGTTAAACTTCACAAGGTGCATGTTTTCTTGAAGTCTTTTTCAGCCCGACCGCATTCAGCCCGACAGCGTTATTTGGACCGGTAGTGAGTTAAGGAATTACAAGATGGTGTCGGGAAGTAGATGTCCAGTAAAGGTAAATGGATCTCAATCTGAGTAGGATTATGATTTCACTGATTTAAAGTGTGAGAAATTGATATTTCTGCTTTACAGTTAGTCATTAGTGTGTCTATTTTAGCCATGATGGCACCATGGCTCTAGGGGGATGGCAATGTCAGTCTGGAGTGAAATACCTCAACAGCTTCTGGATAGATTGCCATAAAGTTTCTGACATTTATGGTGCCCAGACAATAAATCCTACTTACTTTATTTGGTGATCTTCTGAATTCTCTTCTAGCAACTTTGCTGATCCCAAGTTTGTACCATTTACACTGGATTATTTACTTAGCTGAGAGCGCAAATGTCTCAGTGTTGGTGTGACCTGATTTCTACAGTCATCAACAGTAGTATTCTTTTTACATCTGACATGATAGTCTTAATGGATGCTCTCTGGAGTCATATCTTCAACATACGGTGTGTTGTGTAATAGGGAAAATGTGGGTTCATGTGTGTCATCTGTCTTTGTGTCTTTGAGAAAGAAGAGACAGAAGGCAAGACACAGAGAAAGACAGATCAGATAGGAACTGGACAGACAGCGGAAGAGCTGAGATGGAAGACTGAT
This sequence comes from Pempheris klunzingeri, assembly GCF_042242105.1. Classification (NCBI taxonomy): domain Eukaryota; kingdom Metazoa; phylum Chordata; class Actinopteri; order Acropomatiformes; family Pempheridae; genus Pempheris; species Pempheris klunzingeri. The sequence continues at coordinate 13,515,727 of NC_092012.1, forward strand.
CTTATCGCTGCAGTGATGTTGGACTGAGAAGATTAGAATTTGAATCCTGGCACAAGTCCACAGCTCTGAAATTAAGGGCACAGACACAATACTGGTGAAGGTAGATGTATTGTTAGGAAAAAGCCACAAAGAGGAATGTCTAATCTCAGACATTTTAAATTTGGTCTTTCATTGGGGTTAATGATGCTACACATTGTTCATGGTAATGTATGGTAAAGTGATTGAACATAAGTGGCTTTGTTAAAATAGAATCAGCTTTTTAAGGAAGAAAAAAGAAAGTTATACGCAGCCCCCGACTGGACAGCAGCAGATTGGATGCCCTAATGTAACAATCGCCTGTAGTCTGGCTGCTCCATCTGCTCTTAGGGATGATTGACATCACATACACGGGACCAGGTGCAGTGATCCTTCAAAAAAACAGAAATCATATTCATCTCAAGGCAAAAAAACATAAAAACTAGACTGGCTTTTATCTTCAGAATGTGTGAGCGCTGCACACAGACTGGCCGGCTGAACCCAATGTAAACTCTCCATCTTTTTCATTTCTTTGGGTTGAATATTCGCACATTAAACTTCTGTCACCTCAGTCGATTTTCAGTCTCTGAAGAAAGATATTATTATTATTATACTTTGGGACATTTTAACCCACAGACATTAAAGTTTCCTATGTTAGATAATCAGCAGGTCCGAAACTCAATTTCAAAGTATATTTCAAAGAATGTTGAACCCAAGAAATGTGTTAATAAAAGTAATAATGCTTCACCATTTGTAAGCTCCACATAACCTTTTAGCACTCACTCTACTTAATGCAATCCCTTAAAGTGACATGACAGTTTCACCATTGTGCAGCTTGCACATCATTTTGTGAAACAACATAATGTAATGTAATATTATTGTTAACATTTTACATACATTAGTAGAGAATGTCAACAGGTAGCAAGGATAACTTTGAATATGTTCGTAACTAATTTCAGTGGGTTTGTGCGGTATTTCGGCAAAGGTTCAAGGTTCATGGTTCAGCTTTATTGCCATTATACAATACAGGATTATGCAGTGATATGGAGTTATTAAAAGCGAGTGAAAAAGTTTTACTATATCTAAACTATACAGGTAAATGTATACATAGGCAATGGAAGACAAGTTTATCTGTAAGGCACCTTTCAACAAACAGGCAATTCAACATGCTTAGACCTAAAGTTTTGATATGATATGTTCACTATGACTGTAAAGTTGTAGTGAAAAGAAATGAGGTAGTAATAGGAATGGGAGTAGTAGTGTTTGACACACATACAGTACAGTACATAACTTCTGACTTTTCTTTACTTAACCAGTCTTGCAGTGGAAGTGTGGCCCTGAGCTGTGGCCACTTTCTGAATAGAGAGATGATGTTTGTTTGGGGAACATGTGGAATGACATGTGGATCTTCATCACAGAGCATATTTGTTCTCACAACAACAGTAGGCCCTTCCAGATAAAAATGTGCGGGTGGCCTGAAGGCGCAGCAGAGGCATCCCGTTAGGCAAATTCTCTCTCCACCAGAGATTCAAACTTGGCTCTCTGTACGCTGTTGCAGTGAAATGTATTCAGTTCTATCTACTGGTACTCTCTCCATAGTGGCTGCAAAAGGATTTGTATTGGTCACAATTTCAAAATTGAATTTCTGAGTTTCAGGGTCACCTTATATGTTTGGCTTCAACGTGTTTGTGTACGGATCTTCTGTTCTGTTCTGTGGAAGTACAGGTGGTGCACATATTTGCCACTGACTGACCGGGTAGAGAATACCCGTGTTTAAATATTACATTTGTTTGTCCATAAAGTCCGTTTTGTTTGGAGGGATTTCACTATTTGCATCCCCTGCAGTTCCACTGTCAGGTGCTGGTGTGCTCTGTTGTTGCATAATGGTGTTTTTATTCAAAAGCTTGCCGGTGGCTTTCTACTCCTCAAATCTGGGAATTTTCTCACTCATCTCATCAACCCCTTTCACATGTAGAAACCACTGCACTGTTTTACGTCAGTTTTACAGCCACAGATCTTAACTGTCTATACTGGATGTATCAAATAGCTGCATTTTCCATACATAGACATATTCTGTCTAGAAATGTGAACTTCAGAGGATCTTCAGAAGCTTTGACATTAATGTATGTTGTTAATCTTATCCTGGCGTCTTTGTTCCAGAGCCTGACCAGTTTAAAGGAAATGTATCAAAATCACATGATTGTATTTTAACCTCTTGTGGTTCAAACAAACATTACCATGAGCCAGTCACACATTGAAATGTCCCTCAATAGAGCTTTTAGTTTTATTTGCTCTGTAAAACAATAATATGCAGTATATGGCTGCTGTAACATTTTGTGTGCCTAACATGGCAGCCTTACAGTCTAGTTAACACTGGCATTAAAAGGTTCTGAGAACCGAGGATCTGTGTTCAAAATGTTATGTTAATAATATTGTGTGTCGCCTTTAGAAGTTCAGAGGTCAAGAGCAGCAACGCTTAGTGCTTCAAGATGCTTCATGAATTACTCCTGAGGGCGTTTAAATCAGCAACTGTTCTTCGAAGGTGTTTTCGAAGTGGCTATTGTTGGAAGCGTTCTAATAACAATGTACCAAATTACAATGTGAAAACGGTCACTCAGAGTTCACAGGCCCAACATGATGGACCCAAACCTTAATGGACCTGGGAAATTCATGATCCGAGATCCATTTGGACCGGATTATAAATCAGCAGCTATTAAAACAACCCAAAGACTTAGGCGAGGAGACTGTGTGGATCATCATGTAAATCAGTAAATGAACTGCAGCTCCATGTCCAACTCTCTAAAAATGGAAAATTTGTGTTATGTTTCAGAGTGTAACTGCATCTGTGAAAGGGTGTCATGGGACAGCTTTCCTTCATCACAAATGATAAGCTCAGGCTCAGGCTAGCCAAGTAGGTTGCAACATGCCAGCTTACAAGTCTGCTTTTTCAGGGTTGGAAGAGCTGAAGGCAGTGTCTCTGTCAGGCAATGGTGCAACAGGGAATTGTACTCACAAGAACCGCAACTGCAGCAGAGCCGGCCAGAATGAACAAACAACACAGATTCATGAGCCACTACAGCAATATTTATTTTAGTTCATATTCACCAAACAGGGGCGGGATTCTGTGGAAATGATGTGTGACAATGCTGAAGATTTACCATTCCACTCATTACCTCCAAAATAAGTGAAAATTGATTTACATGTTGTTTTTTTAAAGGTGATAAAAAATTATGTGGCAAAAATACAACACCAGGCTTTTAACGTATTGCATTTGTTGGTGTCACACTGCATAAAGAATTAATTTTGAAATGAAAGAGGATGCATCCAGGATTATTTTCATGGGATCAGGGTGTATTTTAGAACTAACAACTGTGGAGATAATGCGGTTATTATTCACATCTTATGAATCCATGAGGTTAATCTTATTGAAAGCAGCTGATTCCCACTCTACAATTACATATCACAGATTAAAGGCTTGGTAGTGCAATTTTTTTTCTTTTCTTTTTTTGCTTCATGGAAGAACTCTTCATTCTCAAATACCGACTGTGCTGGATCCAAAAGACAAAGTTGCTTGAGTGCACATCTGAAATGTTGTCCTTAATAATATCAATTGATATTCCCTAATATAATACAGTTCAATAAATATGCAACAAATGCAAATGTTTACGCACATTGTTTATATTAAACTTTTTATCTATAAGGCACAAAAATTTTAAAAACAGTATTACATCTAGTTATTAATTGTTTTCCCCCAAAAGTTTCCTCTCTGTTTTTAGATTTGGGCCAATAAACAAGATCATTGATAGTATCCTCCAGACCACTACATAAAAATAAACAATTTATGTAGTTACATTAATAAATAAAGACCAAACCCCACAATGCATTGGTCAGTCTATTAATACTTTCTGACTGTCAGCTCCAAGCCTATACATTCCCACTGAATATGTAAATGTTTGAAAACTGGTCATAAATGTACAGTTTCATAAAACAGTCTTCAACAAAATGCTACTCAAACAGGAAAAATAGTGAATTATTCCTGTGACACATGGAATAAGATATATCAGTCTTTGGCTACACAGACAATACTTAGTTAATAGGATCAATTCTTTCAATAGGTTTGCTCTTTTCATGATATGTGAGAATAAGAAAAATACAGGTTTGTCCTTTTTGAATGGGTGCTACAGCAAAGCCATGAATTAAGGGAGCATCAAGTCATTGAAATGAAATAAGTGAAGTAATTCACTGCATTATGCTGCAATATAATGATATCTTGAATCACATTGTATGAAACTCAATCAATAGGTAAATAATAATGAAACTCTTTGATGATAACAGAGTCTGATTGTAAAACTGACTTGTTTACCTCACCATGCTTATAATGTATCACATTTCTTTTTGTCTGTGATACAGTCCCCTACCACTTTTTGAGAGTTTTTAACCTCTCTTTAAGAACCCGTCTTTCTCTCTGCTCTTCAGCATGTCTGTGTGAGTCAGAATGACTCTTCAGCTATCTTCATTCATCCATATCCTGGCTCGTCGCACACAGCAAACCTCTGGATCCTCCTCATTACGGACAACAGATGAGTTCGTACTGAAAACACACTTTGATGGCTATGCCTGCAGACTGTTAAGATGTTTTGCCTGGATAAACACACCTGCCTGTCAAGTGTATTAGGTTATGAGTCTGTCATGGGTCTGTGGCATCATGGCCCTCTGAGACGGCAAACAACAGCCTGTTTCCTGCACTTCACATGTGCTGAAACAAACCACATGGCGCTCTGTGTTCAGTCACTGTAGCAATCGACAGGAAAACTTATAAGTGTTTCTTTTGCCCAAGGTTTCCCTCTCTGCTTGATCCCAGCAGTAGTCACACATCCCCTTTGATAGACACATGTTTTGTATTCAAAAGAAAGCAATACTAACCGTTTAAAATGAAAACTCACCAGTTTTGTGGATGACCATCCTCCGTGGGCTTTGGCTTGGCTAAGGAGCAGGCAACAGAGCGAATGCTTTTGACGTTTCAGTCGAATGAGTTGCAAGATTACACAGTCACAGTGATGGTTTGGCAGGAGCGTAATGAAGTCAGCTGACATGCGGTAGGGGATGATGTTAAAAGAGGATGTATGGTTTCCCGAGAGTGAGAGGGGAAACAAATAGCAGGTGGAATGGAAAACTGAGCTTACAGTGAACAATATGAGCACAAGTGGGATTTGTCTCATTCATGTCTCATTCAGGTACAAGGAAACAGCTCAGTGCAATCCTGTTTTTCAAGTGGGACGACAGTGTTTGGCACCCTCCAGCCATGTTGCACTCTATTAAGGTGAACTGTGCTTCCACTACACATTCACAGAGAGAGATTTTACAGCCAACCCACATTGTTGTCACTTTCATTTTGTTCTGGTCCGTTTTTGCTTCTCTTGTAAACAATAATCTTAAAAACAATAGGAATAATCATGAGGTCATATCAACTGATGTATATCTTATTCATTGAATGGCAACGTACGTTGTTTGTCCATGCTGTCTAGAACCACACGTAGAAGCGTTTTCAGATCTAACACCCGATTAGGAAAAAATCGATTATGAGCATTATTATTTCAAGGCTGTAATAGGACGCTATATGTCATGAATAATGAAAAACAGGTAAAAACAGAAAGAAAATGATGATACATGTTTTGATCTTTTTTTTTTAAATGATGAATTGCCAAAAGACTGGCTGAGTGGAAGTGGGACACATGGCACAACACACCTCTGTTTCACTGTCTAATGTACCAGAGAAAATCCTGAACTCACGCAGGTGATAGCATGTGTGTTACCATGGTTAGAAAATGGTGTTGAATGAATACACTGCTGATACAGATCATATAGTGATAGTTCCCAAACCCCAGATACAATTAGTAGTTAAGGGGTTCCAAAAATTATGCTAAAAATCAATCTATTATCACAAATTCCTGTGGTCGGCCCTCTTTACTGCATTAGAGTTTGTCTGGACCTGGACCAACATATTTAAATGGTCTCTCTGGCTGGTTGTTTGGTGCTAACCAGAGTTTGAATGAATACATTCACACCAGCTTAAATAACCCAACATACCAGAGTTTGTCTGAACCGCTCTTTTTGTTGCATCTAAATAACCCAGGAGTCATTGCAGTTTCCAATCAATTCCATTCATTCAGTCTATTGTGGTTTTTCAGAAAACAGTTTGGTCCCTTTCAGACATTAAGAACGGGAAAGATTTTTGTTATGCAGGAATAAATGGGCCAAGTTCGCAGCTCAGTTATGTGTTTTCAGCGCAGAACATGAAAAATGATGAGGCTCCATGTGACCTGGATGAGCAAAGAGGCTCCTTATTACAATTTTGGGGGAACCTCTAACATGCGATAAAGGTCAGTGAGCAGTGTTGGCACTGTGCCTGTATCTTGACCCCGCTGCCACCTGCCACTAAGTTTTAAGGTTGCCATGTATTCGGTCTGTGAGCCAACCAATACCCTCGAGTGTCAAGCCCAAGTATATGTAAATTGTACACTGAAAATTTCCCAAACTTCTGCACATCGAGATTAACCAGCATATCACATAAAACCCTTAGGCCTAGTATGTTATCCTGACTACAGCATTTCTCCTGATTATCCAAAGAGAAGTGGATTTTCTTTTCTCTATCGCCTGTAAAAATGTTGTGCTTCAGGCTGTACTTTCAGGGAAAGCAGTCGAAAAAAATGAGATTTCCCTCAGGCAACCAGCATTTTTGGACAAAGATTTTGAGCGGGAGTTGCTGGGAACAAAAAGTCCGGAGGGAATTCAGTGATGTATAAGTGGAAGTAGGACCAAAGAATAGATCTGTGTCATCGGATCGGTTTCTAAAAATGGAGCCAAACAAAGGAGTCTGTGTCTTATATTTAGTATAATATGATTTACCTAAATATATGGGATTAAAAGGGAGTTTTTCCTTGCCATTGTCACAGAGTGCTTGCTCATGTGAGGAGTCTCAAATGATTGGATCTCTGTAAATTATAGAGTTTGGTCTTGGCCTGCTTTATATTGAAAGTGTATTGAGATTACTTATGAATTGGCTGTATAATTAAAAATGATGAAATGATTGATTATTGAAGTAGCTAATGGTACAACTAATGTATTAATCAGATACATAACATTTGTCATCAACAACTCCAATAAATGCTTACTGACTAGTCAACCGTATACTTACTACAGAAAGTTACCATGAAACTAATCTTCAGCCGACTTGGCAGTCAGGTGGTTACACGGTAGACAAACACACACCTGCTGGGATTTCAATATTGAGCCTCCTGCCGACTCTACCTGCCAAACTTCTCACAGCTTTCTCCCTCTTCTTCTCTGCTGCCATTGATACTGAGTCATGAGGAGTAAATAACGAAATCCTCAGAGGTAATAAACTGCAATCAATTATTCTTGGCATTTCAACACATGCGACAAGCAGACCAAAAACACAGATGCTTGAAGTGATTCTGAGCTATGATGCAGCCATAGCCTTTTAAACTGAGACACGCGTTTCTCTTTCATTCCTCTTTGGTTTTCTGCATAATTGGATGTCCACGTTCCTCCCACTAGTCGCCACTCTTCTGGCAGTGCGTCTGTTGTGCCAGTCAAGGGTCACCTCCCGTGGTGGCGGCCCTCTCCATGTTGTGCCGACCCACGACAAGAGATGCTCCTCCGGAGGTCTCCAGTGACTAACAGTGCTCATTCTCTGTGTCATGCCAAGCACTAACACCAGGGGCTGAGTGAACCGAGCACAAACAGATAAGCACAGCAGGTGGAAGAGAGCAGACACACAGAGAGTAAGGGGCATGTTTTACTGAGAGAGATACTGGTGCCACAAGAGATGGGAGCATGGACTAAATTAGGAAGGACAGCGTGGGGAAGTGTTTTAAAGGGAGTCGGAGTGAGAAGGTTAACCTGCTAGAGCTTCATCTTAAAGGATAATTGCAGTTTATTACAATTTGGGATTATTTTTTCTCTGATAAAGAACTCTCATATCTGACTGATAAGTATGGCAGTTGATTAGTGTGGCCAGTGGATCATTATTTATTATTGGCAGCATTATTTGTCCATTTTATTGTTTGTCACTTGACCATGCGAGCTACTGGATACCTGAATTTCCCCTAGGGGATGAATAAAGTATCGATCTATCTATTCGGCAGCTTTCAGTCTGCATGTTGCTAACATACTTGAGTGATGGTGTAGGAAGGTCATTAAAAGCAATAGTTTTTAATTGTGAATTGAGCGTAGACATTGTAATGTGAAGGTGAGTTATAAGTGATTTGCTTCCAATACTTGCAACACTACAGAAAGTCTTTTCAAGTTGCATTTTATTTTGAGTTGCCAACTAAAAGTAACCAAACAAGTAGATTCATAAAGAGTTCACTGGCAAATTCTCACAGTATTAACCCAACGGGAGTGAAATAAACTATAAATTTCAATTCAGAATTGATTTCACTGTAGTGTGACATGTCATGAAATGACGGAAAATAGTCTAGAAATCTTAACACTATCAGTTGCTCACTTAAGTGCAAAACCTGACTACGTACTCTGCCTCTGCTACTTGAGCGTTATCAATCCTAATAGCAAAATTTTAGATAATAGGCGTGAGACTGCAGGTGAGGGAGAGGGCTGCGTGTGGAGGGAGAGAGAAAACGGCACGTTTATGAAGGCTATTTTTCTGATGAGCAGTTCTAATCGGCTTTGTTATAAATTATATAATTGCCACATGACTGAGAATAATAGCGTGTTGGTAGAGAGACTGGAAGATGATAGTCACGAAAAACAATAAGAGAATATGGAGAACACTTCTGCCTATAATTAAATATGAAACAGGGTTTCCATTACGTTTGTTGATTACTAATTAAATGATCTTAGACTATATGCAGTTACTCCAAAATACAAAACAATAGAGAGAGAGAGACAGAGAGAGTTTGAGCGATAGGAGCAGTACTGCAAGAGTCTTTTGTTTACACTTGGAGCCATGGGAGGTACTCGGTATGATACCAAACACAGCACAGTAGGTGCTGAATCCGGAAATATTCCTCATTTACTGAACCCCCCATGACTTGACATTACATCATTACATCAGCTGAGCAAGTTCTCTTTAAGGTCAGGTTTTAACATGTTTCTGTTGGTTTTTGGAAAAAAAGACGATCATAGCTGACATGATATATACAGTATATGAACTAGTCACCAAGGGAAAAACATCAAATGCATGTTTTAGCTTTTATGAATACAAATTTGAGTGAGGACTTTGAAGCTGCGAAGTTTGACAACTCAACGACTCAAGATGCACTTACTAGCTTTATTTTGAGTTCTTAAGCGTGTCACAAAGTCTCCTCCAGCAGATGGAGTTTGCTCCATGATGCTTTGCTTTTAAACCTACATGGATTGGGACTATCAATGCAATACTTAAAATCACAACAGCTACAGAGCTCGCTTGTCCACAGAGCCATCTCAGTGACAACTGAGCAAATCCAACGATGAAGACTGTGTCTGCAAAAAGCTAGTAAAGGGACCTTGAGTTGTAGTTGTTGTGTCAAATGATAATTTCATATAATAGGTGGAAGAGATCATACTGAACACAATAAATAATGAGAATAATGTGTACAAGACACAAATCTCTACATGAATTGCAGTTCATGAAGAATGATCAGAGCTGGAAACCAAATCATTCAAAAAGGCTCAAATGAAAGGCAGCAACAACTACAGTGAAGGAACACACAACACTATTTGCTAACATTACATAATGTCATCAATCAGCTGCTCAGTTTATCGAGATTACATCATAATTAGCTCCAAATCAACTGGGTTTGCCAAGTAGCAGCGTCCTCCATGCAGATGGGAGATGTCCATCGTGTCCTGTGGTCTCCTTCCAGTCAATGTGGACACTACAGAGAGAGGTTTTCCTCGCAGGTGGCTGAATCGCCTCAGCTGCTTCCTCTCAAAGTGGAGGAGCAGTTGCTTGACGCAGAGGTCCACTTGGTTCACTGAGCCTCCTCAGCCTGTCATGAAGTGTTAACATTTTAATATGTGTTCATTTGCTGTTTCCTTTGGTGGATCTCTGCTATCCATCTTTATTAACTTGTTCATCATTTTTTCGTATATGTTATGCACTATGCAAATACAGTAATGGCTTTTAGACGATTAATTTTAATGGTAACGTGGAAAGTAAGAGTACTTTAGTAGCTCAGATTGTTTGTCTTTAAAATCTGAAATATATTTTAAGATATTTGACAATTTGTTTTGTTTTTCAGTTCAGTTTTTGGATCAATTTACCACCTCACAGTCAAAGATATTTTACAATTCAACAGCAATTTCAAAACGAGGTCAGAAATGGACCTCATTACCGGCGATCCATTGCTCCCAGTAGAGTACATTAAAAAAAATGGTTCTCGACAATGATTAGTACATTTTAATGAGGCCAGTTCCTGCAACAGATGCTCAGTGGGTCACTTGTGGTAGAGGTCGCAATGAGTAGTGCATTTTGGAGGGTGTGTGCTCATTTCCTTGGCAAAGATCTCGTTCTCAAGTGAGGGTAAAAGAGCTCATACAGACTGCTAGCGGGGCGCAGCAGCTGAGGTAATATGAGTGTCCGACCGTCGTAGTAAAGTGAGAGCCGAACCACAAAGCAGCCATTAGCCCTCATCTGTGTTAATAAGCAAAAAGAAAGAGACTCTAAATGAGCTTTCTCTGTTGGTATGAAGGTATTATTGCAGCAGTATCATTTGCAATTGTAGTCAATTATTTAGCATCAAGAGCTGGAAAAATAAAATTCTTCAGCCTTCTCTGCTGATCAACTTGTTTTGTATGACGTTTGCTATAGTCTAGTTTAATGTACATTCACAGATTTGTGTATAAATTCATGAATCTGATGACAAACATTGATATATGGTCACAACTCTCCACACACATGTGCAAATAATATTCCCACATGTAGGCTTGTTGTCCTCTCTCTTGTGTCAGGATTCAAAGAAGGCATTTTTGGATGCCTTCTTTGAATCCTGAGTGAGGAACCAGATGTATTTGCACTTGACTTGGTATTTATTTTACATATTTACAATTAAACCCAAATGATGACACAGACAGTTAACATGCTCCTGAGCTCCATTTGTTTTTACTAGCTCAGCCTAGTCTGTCCACCAGGTGGACAGATCTCAGGGCTAGTGGGGATGGATGCTGTCCATGGTGCTGAACTGTAGTTCTATTGAGGTATAACTACTCCAGAAAAAGACACTATGGAAACATAACTCACTGAGTGATGTATGTGTGATCCTGTGAAATAATCTGGTTTTACATCAGTGTTTGAGGGAGGCAGCATATCTGGTAGCACTGACGATCATACATCCATAAAGTCGTTTGACTAGGACTCCATTTCTACATGATATTAAAATGCAATCTGTGACTGGATATGTTAATGATATTTGATCTTTACATTTACACCTGGTACCAATAAGTGCTCAGTTTGTGTTCAGATCTCAGTATGCTAATTAGGTACGTGGAGCTGGTGAACTCGTCAACAAACACATTCCTCCGTGTCGAAGGAAATGATGCTGCAGTATGCGCTGTACACTATTCTTTCTTTTATTTAGAAGGGACCACAGGAATAAGGAAGAATTACCTTTCAACTTGTTGCGAAGAGTTTTCTCTCAACATTGCTCTAAAACTGTATAGACTGCATTCACATCTAGCCGAGAACTGAGAGCAAACAAATCTTGCCAGATATGCAACAAACTTATGCTTTTGTTTAAAGTTGATTAAAACAAACTGTGCGCTGAGAGTATTCATTGCAATATGTTGTTTTAATGATAGAAAATGAGGCAGACAGTCAGCAATACTGCTGGGCATCTGTTGAAGTGCATGCATGTGCTGGGTTTTATCAAGTTTGTGAATGCATTGTTTCAGTCCCATGAACTTGGGTTTGCAATTTGAACCCTGTGCGGTAAAGGTGGAGTCTAGTGGCAAAGTGGCACTAATGAAACCATGTGATTTTCTTGCATGTATATCATTATCAATCATGATTTGTCTCATTAAACTTGGGTTTTAAATGGTTATCTGTACAGGGCTGGCTTTATTATGTTTTGGCTTGGGTAAAAAAAAAATTCTAGCGGGTTAGTAACTGAAATCATGAATTCCCAATGCTGACAGCACCCCGCCCTCAGGGTGTGCTACAAAACAATTCAGCATAGCCTGACTTTCTTTGTGTGAGCTGGCTTGACAAATTCCAAACTTGCAATCAGAGATAACGAGTATCACAAAGGTGGTTTTTGTTAACCCTGGCTCTCTGCTTCAGGCTTTGTGTGCGTGCACATAAAAGGGGGCGTTTGATGCATCATTTGACTCTTCTTCAACACAAAATTGCTGAATGTTTTCTCAATAAAGACTGAAAAAAAAAAAGACAAACTGCATGCCTCCTCCTTCAGTCAAGAGGATAGGGTTGTTATAATGGAGAGCTTTGGAGAATATTAAAAACTGTTGTTGCAAATAAGGAATGTCGGCAGATTAAGTTCATATATTTTGTTTTAGAGTGACTCTCAACACCTCTTTATTTCTAACATAGCAGCTGTACATTGCGGAGCTTTTACTTAATGCAACATATTTAGACATACTAAAGTGCATTTAGGTCTGAAGGAGAACTTGGAAATCACTTTAATTTTTGGCCAAATCAAAGTTAGATGAATTTTATTGATTGAATATTATCTGTGAAAGTTAGACACTTATTACTACAAATTGGCAGCTAAAGACCAAGAATAAATACATAATCCTCAGTGGTCTGAGGCTGCTGAGCCTTCATCATTTTCTTGTACATGGGTGTATGTATGTATTGTCACATTTGTTAGTGCGCGCGTTAATATTGCAGATTTTCTACATCCTTAACTGAATGCATGTTGGTTCCCGTGATAAAGCAATGGATAGTTACTGTAAGTGTACTGCATCGTTTGGTGGTATTAATGGTATCAAAAGGTTTACATCATGATTTGCATGTACCCTATAATGTTTTCCCACAGCTGAAAATCTACATTGCTCATACGGAAAACGGCCAATTTAAGAGCCGATTTTTACAGCTGATTTAAACAGAAACTGACCAGGTTAAGTTTGCAGCATAAGTTATGTGATGTGGCCAGGTTAAAAGAGCTCTACCTTTGTGATATTGTAAACCCTGGCTTTAGGCTCAGCATACACAGTAATCTCACCTCGAAGCCTGATAGACAGGCACCCCCTCATGTGAAAAACCGCCAGACTTGTGTGTCCACACTCGGAGGTCTGGCGGTCCTAAAAGATCTGAAAGGAGTCATTCTTCTCTCCAGCTGGTTGTTTTCTCTCCAGCTGGAGAGTATTTCAGCTTCTTTAGCTGTTTTCTACTAAGCTAGTGTTCTGTTTTTGTATGTGTTGGAAACACCAGCAAGATTGAGACCACTTATCTGTTATGCACGGAAGCACTTTTGAAAGAGACGGTACCACAACATACCCTCTGCTGCCAATCTGAGGGCTCAGAGCAAACAAAAATTCAACCCATTCATAATGTGTCACTGTTTAAAATCCAATACCTTATCAAACAGGTGAATAGACTTTAATTTGGTGAGGCTGGTGGGTAAAGACAAGCTGAGAGTGAAATAATTGGGGCAATTCAAACTGCTAAAAGCACAGATACAAACCTCTGCATAAATGTAAGCCTGATGAGCTTCTGCGAAACATGCAAGATTAGATTCAAAGTAAGGTTACACATTTCCTTATGAATTCAAATGAATATCATTAAGTCTTTAAACCTAATGATATTTATTTAATGTCATCTGATTATAGTATTGTTATTGTGCATATTATGCCTTTTCTAGACTGCAGTAAGAGATGACAGGGAAAGGGAGGGGAGAGGGAGATGGGGAATTTAAGGTGACTCTGTTTTAACCTAACTCAATAATGCCAGATAATAAGAGGCATGTCAGAAATGTTTGTGTACGGAGCCAATTTTCTTTCACTTTAAGTAGCTCCCTGAGCTTTTTCTGTATGTTTATTGTTCTTTTCAGTGATTTAAGAACGTGAAGGGAAAGCAATGCTACCTGAGAATAACGGTGTAAAAAAACTTTATTTAGAAGAAAAGAATGTTAATAAAATTTGAAGGAAGAGGTTGGATAAGGATGATTGAGTTGGCTTAGCTAATCCACTTCCTCTGTTAGTGGTCCCCAACAAATTTTAAAATGTTGAACGTGCTCAGGCAGGGATGAGAAGTGAAATGGAGGGATGAAGGGAAGAATCAGCAGTCAGATGAATTTTTCAGGTAGAGAGAATAAGATCCATTGCGCTGCTGAGAAAAAGGATGTAGCAGTTATGAGCTCATTGTTTGCCGACATTGTTTTGCCAGCGTGCCATTGCATTTTAAATTACTTGGCAGACAAGGTGGCAGACAACTGAATGAACGGGCATCGTTGAAAGGCAGTAATTGAAAGAAATCGAGATGAGGAATAGAAGACTGTGGAAGTTTTCATCTGTCAAGACGGGAACAAAGTTGCTGAAGGATTTACGAGATAGAAGAGAGAAAACGGAAGCTAGTAATTGCACGGCTTCTGGCCCCGCGATATTATCTCTTCCTGACATGTGCGCATCTCCCATTGATACATGCAGGGAACATGAGCATGAAGCAGTTCTGGTGCCTTTATGTCATTTCCCCCTCACCCTTGTTAGATTTCTCTCTGTGTCCCACTAATGACAGATGCCAGATGACAAGGATGAATGGAGGGAGGGAGGAAAGAAAGAAGGAAGGAAGGCACATTACAAGGCACATTGGTCCTAATTATACCTATATGTTCTCCTGAAATGGGGAGTTTTGTCACACGTCTTCCTTCTTTTTCTTAATCCAACACAGACTTATGGGAGCTTTAACGGTGAACTTTGACTTTAAACATCAGGAACCTCAACAGGGCAAGTGTTACATGAAATGCACTAATATCTCAATGTGTCTCTCTCCTTTCTGTCTTTGTCTCTCTCCCTCAGGCTCAGTGTCCCTCAGTGTGTTCCTGGTGTCTGTTGCTTTTGTAGTATGTGCCGTTTGGCTGGTAGCTCTGTGTGGCGTCTGCACCTGGTGTCAACGAAAACTGGTAAGTTACAGTGGTTATTATTCACATTCCCATAAGCATATTTCAATATCAACATTTATTTAAAAGTTATTTCGCCTGAGTTGAGATTTTCTTTCTGTGATCCGTTGTGATAAAGTTTGTATTGAATGGTTTCTGTTTTGGGGGGATGTATAGACAGAAGTATTTCACACAACACAGCTTCACAGGATAAAGAAAAGAGGGGAAAATGGCCTACAGCAGTAACAGTGATACAGATGATGCAACAATACAGATGAGACAGTTCGTCTAGATCTGACATTGGTGCAGTTGATCATGTAATGGTCATAATATTCTATGTTGTTCATTGATTATTTAAGTTTGAGCCCAGTTTCCTCCCCCCGGCCTCTATCCACAAATGTTTTGGTCCACTTTTAATAAATAATCTGTCATTAATTGTTAAGCAAGTGAATGAAACAGTTCTGTCCACTAGGCAGATGAAATAAGCTTCACTGAAAAGATCTGTTGTATTATGTATTTATATTAATGTTGATATGGTGTTTGAGTTTTGGATACAATTGTAAACTGTTACCTTTGGGTTTTGGACATAACAAAACATTTGAAAGGGTCTCCTTGTGCTTTGTGAAAAGCATTCCAGACCTAATGATTAATTGAATGAGTAGTTGAATAATCAAGACATTAATGCAAACTCAAATATTAAATGCCTTAAGGCATAAACTTAACATGAGAAGAACTTTGCCAAAAGAGAAATGGTTGAACCTGAAATTAGAAAATGTGTGATTTAAATCAGGACGTATTTGATCAAAGAATAAATAAACATACACTGTTAGTTTTCGATAAGTGTTGTTTCTTGATACTCAGAGCTACTGACACATAAATGTCACTGCCCAAGCAATACTGAGGTTCAACAGCCAGCTAAGTGGTTGAGAATGAAAACTCATCCTCCTCCACAAAGTCTCTCGTATTCTTTCTGACCAACACTGTGTCACTGAAGATTAACCGCAGTGTCGTGGGAAGTCAGGTTTTCTTTTGACGATACCACGACCTTGGATTGAATGCATACATTGATCGACTGCTATGTGTTTTGTTGTTGTTGAATAATCTTTGTGCTTTCCGGTGCAGGAGCCAGAGAGAGGCTGCATGTTTGACAATGGCAGCTAAACATGATCAGAGACCATAGTGCACTCTGTAAACATGGCTTTGTGCGCTCTGAGCTTTGTGCATCATGGCTGCGTGCCTCCAGCCTCCAGCGCCATGCTAATGATTCATATGCTATCGCTCTAAGCTATTGGCTGCTACTGGAGCAACTGTAATTCCTCCTATACATTTTGATCTGCTGGCATTTCCTACACTCTGCTTTCCTCCCTCTCAGCCTCCCTATGTCCTTTTGTCTGTCTCATCTTTGTATGTCTGTCTGTCAGTCGAGGTGTCATGGCAGCACAGCAGGCTCAGCTTTAATAGGGTTATTCAGAGGAAACATTGCTAAGCTAAATGACATAATTGTCAAGGGTAATATTTATAATGACTGAATATATTTATAAAGTATGTTAAGTGCTCCTTAAAGTCAAAATTGTTATTGTTGCTTTGGAGTAACAAAACCCACCTGAACCAGACAAACAAACCCATTTCTTATCTTTGTTTACCCTCATGTTATCTATGTCTCTGTCTTTGTTTTTGTGTCACCCTCTTCTCCTTTTATACCAAATGGCCTGGTTTGTATTCGTCCCTTTGTCACTTTATCTCCATGTCCTTGTCAGAATGTCACTGACTTCTTTTTCCAGGATCGTCTCTCTCTTCTCTCGTCACTGCTGCCACTGTAGTTTCTCCTTCATAGTCCTTGTCTTTGTCTTTTTATCTCCCTTATTATTATCTTTAGTTTGTTTTGTGTGCTACACTCCGAAAGGTTAAATGGATAAACACCAGCAGGTAGAAAAGAAGCAATATGCCACAAGTGAGAATATGAAAAGATCAGTAAAAGGGCTGCAACTAACGATTATTTCAAACATTTATGTAACAATGAAACACAAATATTTCCGTGTATTTTAAGTATGAACTCTTCAACCAGCAGCTACGTGTTGGATGTTCAGTAAAACACAGAACACACACCTCGCGCAAAAGGTTAAGAGCTGTGACCAATGCAGTAATAACCTGGTAGGTTAAAAGCAGCACAGATCAGTGAAAAATCAACTGCAGACCTTGAGTTCAGAGTGAAACTTGATCAATCGTCCAGCCCGTTGCACTGAAAAAGACCTGCCCAGATGTGTTTAACAACAGCAGTAACATGCTGGTTTATATTTCACAATTTAAGCAGACTGTATTTTACCTGTGAAATAGAACTGCGAGTGATCAACCTGAGCACAGCTGCTATGTTAACATGGTTACATGAACACTGACATGGATCAGCGGGAGTTCAGTGAACATCCAGAGTGTTTTGGAGTCGATTAAACACTGAATATTGAGGGGAAGAGCTTTTCGGAGCATCTGGTGATTACAAATACTGACGAGGACACATTTCCATATTTTATATATAAGGGCGATTACACCCTTGGTTTTCTTATTCACATTTAGCCACTTATTACTTAATAATCTTTCCCTGGTATTAACCAAAGTGCTTTTGTTACATAAATGTTTCCAGGGAACATAATCCAGGCAGCAGTTACATTTCATATAAAAAGAATTGGGAAATAAGTAGGCGACAGAGCTGGTAAAGTCAGGTTTTGTGTGTTTAAGAGATACAAGAGATACGTCACTTATTCTTCTGGCCATAAGAAGAAAAGAAAACAACAAGCGAAAGCATGGGCTACACAAGAGATGAAGCTGTCTGGTCTGAACTGGTCTCATCCCATTGGTTGCTTTATGAAAGTGGAAGGGGGGAGGAGAGTGGGAGGAGGAGGGAGGCGAGAGGCAGAAACAGCCAAACCACAGCGGCGCACACAGGTGTGTTACAAGCACGATGACAGCAGAACTTGGGAGGACACTCCAGAGGGAAGCAGGGCCGCATTGCTCTGAACAGGGATTCCCTGTCCCTCTAACATCTCCAATTCATTTCATGTGGCATCTTTAAGTTCCTCTGCACAGCTATGGCACCTTCATTATTATGGATTCTGTTTCAACCCTCCTCTATCCTGTCCCTTTCTGTTTCTCATTTGCCCCTCCACTCTGTCATCGTACTCCTGTTTCTACCCATCCTCGCGATCTTCCCTTCTGTTTCTCACATCCTCCCACACTCTCTCAACATTGTACCTTCTCCTCCCTCTCCTCTCCAGCCTCCTCAAGATTTTATGATTCTGTTTAATGATAGATGAGCCGCACTTGATAGCATGTTCTCGACTGCTGGAAATCTATCCTTCTCCGAATCCCCGATTCTAATATTATTCTGTTCTGTGTGTGTGTGTGTGTGCACCGTACAGTATGTGTGCGTTTACAGTGTAGTGGCTGAATTTACTGTAGGTAGAGATTAGGTCTCTATTGAAAATGTCTGTGCCGAGCTGGACACAGGAGATGTGACGTGATAAATAATAGAGTGTGCTGTGGATGCATTAGAGATAGATATAGTAGAATACATAAAGAGGCAACCTGTCTGCAGGACACTGAAAGCTGTATTCAGCGACATTCAGCGCTGAATGTCTGAGAGCCTCCAGGCAGCACACTTCTTAAAATCCTTTATTGAGTAACAAGTACTTGCATCCAGGGATGTGCAGAGGATGTTAGAAGGGCAGGGACCCAAATCTATAACGGGTGATATTCGCAAAAAAAATTAAATAGATACATGTTTGGAACTACTTTTGTGACACTGTTAAATTAAAATGTATGTATCTGAAACAATGCCGTGACTGAGGTTGGTTCAAACACTGCTACATGACAGCTAATTAATGATACACGAGAGGAAGTGAAGTGTATTTCAGTAAATCCATCTCGCATGTTAACCAGCCCAACTCTTAGCTTAATTCTGCTGACAAAGATGAACTTCCTCTGGCCGCATAGCTGCCTCCCTCGCCACATTCTGTCCATATTCATCTCTTACCACCTCTCCATGGAGGGTATTATTGCTTCTGTAATAACGGGCAATGAGAAGATATTGATTTTGTATGGCTAAGACACTGTTACTATGTGCCAACAAATAAGTTCTTAATATTGAGGCTTGGAAGACATCATGCATTTTAAAAAGCAACACATAAATATGAGAAAACTTGTATTAGACATTTATTTTTTATTGATTTAAGTTAAAAATACAGGGATTTAGATACACTACCTGGTATTCCTTCATGGTAAGCTGCCATTGATGAAAATCTCAGAACACACCCTACATCAACCCAGTTGAATGGAAGCCTACAATCAAAATTATGCAGTTACTGTTCAAGTCCATGAGCTTGTGTGCACATCAGAGGATGTCAAACAACATGTGTCATCTTAGTGACCACTTATGACATTAGAGAATATTCGTTTTCTTTTGTAGGACAGAGAGACAGTCAGTGTTAGCCAGCTAATGTATTGCATTAGCTAACTAGCTATCGAAACTATAAGACAGCATTGAAACCTCTGTGGTGCAACGGGACTGTTATTTAAGTTCATATTCCACTGATTCTGACATTACTAGCAAAACATATCAATGTTAACAATACCTGGTTGGTACAGTTTGAGCTGTTAAAGCGTATTTCATGTGTGTTTGTGTACTTTCAACATATAAAGGCTCTGTGCCCACACAGTGTTAACCGCTGGGGCAGAAAACCAGGGGTGGAGGAGGGTAAATCACATTGCCAGGGAGCACCAAGAACAGAAAAAGGCCACTTTCTCCCTAGTAGACCAAAGGCCAGGTGCTAAAGCCCCCTTTAAGGTCTATCTATGCACATGCCAGCATGCATCCATCATCAAGTTTAAAACTGAGCCGCCGACTAGAGAAACTGTCCTCACCGGAAAAGCCACAGCATTGATGAAACACTTAAAACAACATTGTGTATTTCTACGGTTGGACAAGCCTTGCTCTAGCTCTTCTTTTTTTACTGTCTATTAACTCTCCAGCAAAAGCAAGAGGGGGCATGACATTGTTATATTCACAAAACTTGGGTGGAGGCATCAGTGACACGTGACATTTTAAAGTTTTAGTTTCCTACACTGGAGCAAATCTTAAGGACAGAGGTGGCAGATGAGAAAACATGTACGTTGTTGCTTTTGGAGCAGTCATGTGGGTCACTGTGGACAGCAGTGACAAGTGACCTACTTTGTCTGTGTAGGTACAAGGAAACTAAAGACTCTTAGTGTTCATTGTCTATATCTGGAACCATCTGTTCTTTTTTTCAGACAGCTTTTAAATATTTATAAGGTTGCTTTGCTTTAACTATCCATGTTGATTCCACCCACAGCATTTAAAAAAGGTTCTTCCAAAACTTCTTTCATGTCACCTAGAACAACAAAACAGAAGGCGTTTTATCTCATTTTCAATGTTTTCTTTACAGCTTTTTCATACATCTTTCTGTGGAGTCTTTTCAAGGGTAAACAAAGATCTCATCTTCATATAAAATGTTTTTCACCCTTACTCCTGATAATCCTCATGCTTCTGCCTTGGATTCATACGTCTCCATTAGCCCATCTGTGTGCAGGGACAGACACTCTTCTGTGACTCTTCTCTCTATCATAAATAATTAAAGAAACAGAAATCCAGTCAGGCCAGCAAATTATAACGTCAGCCTGTCCTCATTTTGAGATGTTATGTTGTCTCTTACGTGGCGCGGAGGTTATCACTGTCACTCCCAACACGATGGGCCTTGGTTTGAACCCACTCTTCAGGCTTGGGCTCTGAAATTTGAATGTTCTCTCAGTATGTGTCTCTGTATGGGTCTCTCCAGTTTCTTCCACCAGTCCTGAGACATGCAGGTCAGGTGAACTAAATACCAAGAATAGCCAGTAGGTGTAAATATAAACATGAAAATAGCATGTGACGTGAAAGAGTTGTACTGTAGACTGAGACACTGGCTTGATTCCTGAACTGCAAGAACTGCATGAGTAGTAACAGGATGTGCACAGTACAGCGTTAAATGAAAATATGGGGACTGTTAAAGTGAGTCCACTATAAAATGGCCCCTTGTGATTTGTACACACCATCAGATGCTAATGCCAGACAGCAGAGAAAACCCTCATATAAAACCAGCAATAAAAGACAGATTCTTCCTCCTTTTGTGACATTTAATTTCACAATTAATTTGATTAATTCAGCCTCACCAGACCTACAGTTCTCTTCTCGTGAGCTGTTTGTAAGGGATTATTAGCAGCCATTAATGCACGAGTGTGTTCTGGAGAAATCTTAGTTTTGAGAGAAGAAGAAAGCAGATAAAATGACACTTCAAAGAGTGAAGTTGTGAAGTAGTATACCAAAATGTGAGACCATTCCTATGAGATCAAAAGGAGCAGGAATGAGAGTGTAGGAGGGAAACGGGATACATATCTACATCACCAAACGGCTCCTGGAAGAGCCAAGAGTAGCAGGCCTCCCCGGGGTGTTCAGACAATGTAACTCACTGCTGTAAAAAGCAAGAAACCAATAATGTCTTACAAAAAAAGTAAATAATTCCCCCTTCCATTACACAACTCTTCTGCAAGACTTGAAATTAATGTTATATAAACTCACCACAATGAGACCAAAATAGTTTTCTTCTCATTTCTCGTCAGGCACATTGTGTGCTGGCAAAAGTCCTTGACTTCTATGTTGGAGTTCCAGCTTCGAATGTTTTTTTTTTTTTTTTTTAATGTCTGATATTTCTTACTGTTAAGTAATGTGGATGAGTCACGTGAAGCACTCAAAATATGACATATGTAATTAAAACTCAGTGAAGTTGATGAGTAGATAATTATTCACAGCAACAGATGGTGATGTAGTTCCAAACGGGAACAAGTCCAAAATGTTGTTTCTTCGATTATGGTTAAAGCTTCATTTGGAATGTCTATTTTTGATTCCCAGACCCTTAAAAAATGAAGGAGAAGACAACTTAAGAAATGAAGAGAGGTCTTGTCTATTTAGTAGATATTTTATGTGCTCTTTATGTCCTTGTTGTGCGGTTACCATGGAAAAAAAAAAAGACATTATGTAAGAGTAGAGGGTCTGTGTGACTCAGCTGGAAAGAGCGCAGAGTTATCACCCTCAAGAGTTCGATAAATATAGAGTTCAATAAAACGAAGAGGTCAATAACTGCTACTACTGTATATTGCTCTGCTGAAAGCACTATCCATTAAGTGGGTAAAAATTTACAGAGAGTAAGTAAAGTCAGTCGTATAATATGTTGCAGTAGAAATTGATGCATTTTTGCAGCCTATCTAGAATTTCCTCACCTTCCAAATGATCCAGTTTCTCCCTAAAAGAGCTCTGGAGAGACACTTGTCGTGAGAAGAATCACATTTGGGTTTCTGATTTGTAAGTTGTTGTCTTTTTTCCATATCTGGGATGTCAATGTTTAAGTTTGCTTAAGCCGGATTTACACTTGACGGCAGGATTTAATGTCAGTCGCGCTGTGGACGCGTACGGCGCTTTGATATACGGATCCACATCAGATTTCAAATGTATCGAACATGATCAGGCTGTGTCCTGCTTCGATTACAGTAACTATGCTTGCATTCTTTTGTTCACTGTGATCAACAGCAGCGGCTGTGGTGAGCAAAAGATTTGCACTGATGTGTGTTACTTAAAAGAGAGACTACTGAGACTCTCTTTTAACTTTCTTAAGGACGTCTTCACAGTCTCTGCCGGCATTAAACTTTTAGGAGAAACCACATAGATGCTGCAGTTACTTTTTGAGAGGGAGCAAATCAGCTGCAGCTGCAGCTAATAAACCATGTTATGGGAGCTCCCATTTGATAAATGTTTAGTTGTACATGCTTTCCATTGTCTAATTATGATTATATGTGTACATAGTTGCTTGTAGATAGGTATCACAGCATCTTTACGTATCTGATTTCATTCTGTGCAGCTTACTTACTCACTCCGTGCATTGTGAAGTGAGCATGTGTATTTGCTTTGTTTGTGTGTCAAGGCATGTTTACGCATGCGAGAGTATGTTTTTGCATCTCATTGCGGTTAAGTGGTCCCTTGTCATGTTTTGATCCTCAGACACAGGCTGTAGTCCTGGCATCAAACCAGTTCCTGCTCCTCTCTCATTTATCTTATTTCACAACATGTTCGGAACGTGATGCCGTTT
Source organism: Pempheris klunzingeri (assembly GCF_042242105.1). Lineage (NCBI taxonomy): Eukaryota > Metazoa > Chordata > Actinopteri > Acropomatiformes > Pempheridae > Pempheris > Pempheris klunzingeri. The sequence goes on from NC_092012.1 coordinate 13,538,999, forward strand.
CTGAAGCCTGTGCGTTGAGCACTTCACGTGCAAGAATGCTTTTGTGAGCAACGATCAAGACGGGGTTCTGAGATCCGTCTCCCTCCACCGCCCTGTGTCTCTGTCACACTCTCGTCTCTTTGCAGGGGAAGAGGAACAAGCCTGGGGTGGAGGCTGCCAGCTCTCCAGATTCTGTGAGAGGTCGAGGGGAAAATAAAGCCATCAAGTAGGTGTCAGGGGGGGTTTAGATGAAGACGTATGGAAATGATCTATGTTGGAGCGATAGTATCACATTTTAACAGCCATTTCTGACTGGAAAGCTAATCTTGTAGCCTCCTCTACGTGTTCTGAAATGATTAGCAGGAAATGATGCCCTCATGACAGCGCTAGATGTATATATTTCTCATTCGTTAAATGGGTTGGATTTTACTATCTCTTACAGATAGTTAAGCTTTACATCAAAATGACTCAAAACATATCAAGACATGACTCAAACAGTCAAATATAGAAGTCACACACTAATACTGATCTTATATAAACAGTAAATTTAAGAAATTGATAAACTCTGAATATTCACGTCCATAACTGCCATTTTTCTAGTTTCTGTGGGCGTGAACTGTGCTACTATCTTGCATTGCTTATTTTGTAATACTTCTATGGGGAACCTTGATTTTATGTTGTTATTAGCATTTTTAAAGATTGGGGATGCTAAAGGATGAGCAACAATTTTCCATTTATATCACTTATTTGTTTCTGTTTACCAAATGTTTTACTCTCAGTTGATATCCAATGTGTTTTTTCTATAGCCTTTTGTTTTTGTTTTATACTGACTTCTTTTTTTTCCTTCATTCTGGATGTTTTCTCATGTACATGCAACATTTAATACTGTTTGGTTTTTGGACATTCAAATTACAAAAGAGTCACCTTAATGGTCCGTTTATGCTTTTTGAACTATGTGATGAATATAATGTTACACGCACCTTATATTTTATGTTTAAAGAACTGCGGACAGTTTTAGAATATAACTGTATTTATATTGATCACATTTTTATCACATTCTTCCTTATTTATTAACATTCTCTCATCTGCCATGTTGTTCTTTACAACTGTCTCTATTTGCTGCTCTTACCTATCTTACCACTCTCTCTCTCTCTCTCTCTCCCTCTCTGGCCACAGTGATCTAGACAGAGACTTTTGGAATAACAATGACAGCAGCAACGTGCAACAGAGGTGGAGCTCCTACCCGCCCAAGGAGTTCCTCTTAAACATGTCTCCCTATGCTCCCTACGGAGACCCTCGCCTCACGCCCAAGTGAGTCTCAGTCATGGCTGGTAAGGGACCCCTCTATCTGGGCAGGGCTGTAATGAGTAGGGGCTTGTGTGCACCTTGGAAAATTCCCACAAAGCTTTATGAGTAGTGGATATAGCAGAAACGATTTGTTTGCACACTAAATTGGAAATTTTAACAAAGTCTAGTGTTTGGCTATTTGTGTGCATAAGCACCCGACAAATAACATAAAAAAAACTACTCAGAATCAAAGACAAAGGTTGGTCAATATATCACTTTGGGCAGTGAAAAGGTCATATTTAGTAGCCTAAAGGGGAAAGTAGAAAGCCCTATTTTGTAATGCTGCCTTACCACATATCTTTAAACAGAAGTCTCCTCTCATCCCTGGTAATCCTCATGTTTTTGCTCTCAGGCATGCCCACAGTGACTTGGTGTTTAGTATGCACTGCTGGCCATGCAGCACCTGATAGAGATGTGCAGCACCATCCCTCAATATTGCGATTGTGATTCCTAGGTCTGCCCTGACACCAACAGAAATTACAACAATTGTCCGAAAGATCGGCCAGATGAAATTAATGGATTTATCCTGTCTGGGAACGGACAACAGGCTTTAAATCATAAATGTTTAGGATTCCAGAGGGAATAAAATTTGCATTGGAGACCCTGCTTTTTGAACCATATCTGATTCTTACAGTCAAAATCCAAAACGCAGAACATCAAATCTGGGAAATAACATTTTATATAGCTTTAGCACAGTGTACAGGGTGTACCAGTGAAAGGTTTGATAGCCCCATTCCCTACAGCCCTGCTGGCCTCATCAGACCCTCTTTACCTCTCACCTTCAGCCCATGTAGCGTTACCATGGAGACGGACAACCCTCAGAGATCTCGCTGTTTCACCTGAACCTTTTCCCTTTTTATACAACATAGCCTCTCAACTCTAACTACTCAAATCTGCTTCTCTGTAGCAGACTTAAATGTATGCTTACCCAAGCTATTATGATTTCCGCAGAGGGTTGACTGCGGTTGATTTTTAATTGTCATTTTTGAATGGGTTAGTTTGGGAAGTATGCTTATTTGCTTTCCGGCAGAGAGTTAGATGAAAAGATCAACACTACTTTGTGTTTATCACTATATATTCTATATTCTATAAATATAAGGCTACAGACAGTAGCATCTTAGCTTAGCATAGCACAAAGACTGGAAACGCATAGAAACAGCTAGCCTGAATCTCTTAAAAGGTAACAAACTCCGTCTACCAACACCTCTAAACCTTACTGGTTGCCAGGTTATGTCTGGTTTGTTTAATTCATACAAAAACCAAAGTGTAAGAATGACAATTTGCTGTTTTTACCGGGGATTATGTGCCGGACTATTTCCTGGCGTGGCACACTAACTTTCTGGATTGGTCACAGCCAAGAAATAACCAACCCTGAAAAATGTCAAATTGCTGTTTTTACACTTTTTTGTACTGATTTAACAAATAAATAGTGTAAACAGAGATTATATATTATATATATATAATATATAATAGCTGCTTTCTTATCTTTCCAGTTAAGCTAACTGGCAGCTGGCTCTAGTTTCATATTTAGTGCTAACGGACAGATATGAGTGTTATCCGCCTTCTCGTCTAACTCTCGGCCAGAAAGTGAATAAGTGTGTTGAACTGTTTCTTTTATGGGGTGGTCCCTGATCTACTATTCTCACTGTTGTGTTGTCGGTTTTTTTGTGCGTGTGAAGTTGTTATGTGTTTTTACTCTTCGCACCTCTTCCTCCGCCCGCTCTGTTTCCTACTCATTTGTTGCCACTACTCCCACTATCAGTCATAGTACTGTAAGTGCTTTAAGGCTGCCTGATAGCCCTCCTGAGTCTGGCCTGTTGAGTCCTATTCTAAAAAAGGATAGACTGTCTCCATTGTGTACAGTACAGCAATTAAGAGCTTGGATGGTAAAGCGTCTGTTTCATATCAACCTCCATTCGATCATTTAGATGCATCTCACAAGTCACCGAGGCACTGAGTGAACCTGTTCATTCTTATCCTCTCTAATTACAACTCACTTGGCTCTTTTCAAAACCACAGGTATGACAATTACCCTGTATCTGTGCAGCCGTGTTGAAACTATTGTGAAATCAAAAGCAATTGTTGTGATTGCATCACATCACGTCACTGAGATAATTATTGATATTTGAGTGGTATTTAATAGGTTGATGACAGCAGATCGGCGAATCAGCTATTACTTACTCCTCACTGTTGAAATAATGATGCTTTTAGGCAGGCAAGCAAGTTTATTTAGTTTATAACCTTTCAAATTCAGAGTTAATCCAAAGTACTTCTACTACAAAAGTAAATGCAACAGAAAATAAAATTAATATATATAAAAAAAAGATAGCGTGAGATTAAATAAAATACAAAACAATTGCAGACACACACACAAATAGTCCAAAATGTACAGTTATAGTGTAGTTACAGTGCATTATTTATTTTGCCCAAAATCCCATAAAGGAAATAGAAGTGCGGTAGAGGAATGCTCTACACAGGAGAACAGCAGAGTTTTAGGATGCTGATGAGGCGTATCTGAGGATAGTATGGACATGTTTATCGCACCAGCAGCTGAAGTAGCCAGAAAATATCTTGGTGTTCAGTGAGAAATCATTCATTTTACCGCCAGCCTACACTCAATGTCTAAATGTTGTTGAAGACGATGTCCTGGTCTGCAGCTGTGTGTTGTGTGGTATGTCCTCACTCAGTGGAGGGTCCGTGCACTGAAGTCGACGTTCTGTCTGTACTCGTCTCTGTGGCGTCTGAGTCTAGGTCAGCTGGGGTGGGTGAGGTGCCACGATGAGAAAAGAGTTGTGGGTTTTTACCATGGAAACATTGTAGACAAAACTCATTAGATAAAAGTGCTTTTTGATGTCATCATGAGCTGCAGGTGAGTTGCTGTGAGATTACAGAGACATTAGTGTTCTGTTCAATTCACCGTGCCAGCAGATTGGTCATTGCTGTCCCCTGTGTGGAGTGAAATGGAGCAGACCTGCTCCAAACTCCTGAAACTCTTTGGCCTATTTCCCACCTCAAATGTTTCCAAAAAAAATTGGCTTTAGTGGACTGAGTAGCTGCAATAAAAAAAAAATGTCCCTCTGTAATGGATTCAAACTCTTTTGTACTTTACAAGTGAATTTGGCATTATAATATAGTGAGTAATACACTGGCCAGAAATTCTGTGCAGTTTTGAACAGAACTATTATACTTTGGAGGGTTTGTTTTTGTCTCAGTCAAGAAACTATGTTCTCTAATTTACTCACAAGGTTGCACAGTAAATCTCAGCTCAGACCTCCTTTTACTTTTTTATGGCGTGTCTGGCTGACCAGCAGTTGCTGCTTAAGATTTTTGTCCTACACTGGACACTTGTGGCTGGATTTAGAGCTCACAAAGTGTCTTACTCACTTTACTGATAATTCTTTTGCTCTCCGGCTCTGTACGTCTGTGCGTCTGTCTCTCATCTGTCCGTCTCTCTCTCTTCTTTGTATCCTCTGCTGGTCCTTTCTTTCTGTCTGTCCGTGTTTCTTTGTTTTCCGATCCACCCCACTGTTCCTCCCAGTGGGGCTGTGGATAAGGGTGGGCAGGGCGGTGCTGGACCCTCTCCAGGGGCCAGTGACAGCGGGGGTGGTGCGTGCTCTGGGACTGGGGCAGGGCCCAGTCGCAGTGACAGCGTTCGGAGCATGGTGACGGGGGGCAGCAAGGCCGGGCGCTGGCAGACGGTCCAGAGCCACATGCATGCCGGAGGCCTGCGGTTTAGCAAGTGAGTTTTGCATGGTGACAGGGGACACGCATGAGGGGCTACAGTGGGCACAACAACAGCATGGTGTGGACATCAGAGAAGAGTGTGAGCTTGTAAAACACTATGAATGGCATTGTTGCATGTGCACTCAAAGATGGACATCAACAGAAGCTATTTTTGACTCCATGAAGATAAAGATAATGTAATGCAGACGTGGAAGAGGAGCCAGCTGCTCTGCAGATTGTACCTGCGATGCATGAGTAACTGCTGGTTGAAATCTCTTGACTCCAGAGAGCTTCGTCACTCATAAACAAATACTATTTTTATGTCAGCTGCCAACCTTCTTATGGCTGATGTCAGGACAGTCTCAGACAAAGTTAACCCACACAGTCATACTATTCCTCTGAAGGCTGTGACAGTTTCAAGAATTTCAAACAGAACAGCTGCCGATAGAAAATCAAAAATATCATGCTGGTTCCTCTGAAGTAACAGCTTTGTACATTTCAGAGTGGGTTGTTGTATAAACAGCAGGAGAGCATTTTTTTTAATAGACCAGTGATACAAATGAAACCCTTTCCTTTGACATGGTTCAGTGCAGTTTCATTTTAACCAAAGTTCAGTGTGTATCGGCCTGTGCAAACAGCTGACAAAGTGCGTTGCTTTTGCAATTAGGTTTGTAGAACAGCCAATCAAATTGCTAGTAGTAATCACTTAACTTGACCAATCACTCATCTCACTTGTAACTCTATAAACATCGTATGACATAGCCAAAGAAAGCTGAATCAAACAGATAAAGTATTTCGATTTTGGGGTACTGCAAATCTTATTATATTGCAGGTAGTTTAAATCTAATGCATTTGGTTTGAGCCCAGCTGTTATCATTGCAACTTTGGGCAGCTGATCCCAGAACACAAGTCACATCACCTCTATATTAACACCACATTCCTAGGAGAAATTGCTAAGGTAAACAAGCGTCTGAAGTCAAACATTTAGATTGGAAGGCAAAAGAACCCAATGGTTGCTTACTATCACTTCCTGATCTCCAGCTTAGCTGCTGAGCATTAAATGTATGCTTGCAAGCAATGAGGTCAGCATCTAGATCTGTATAAATGCTCTGTGTTCACATAATAGTCTGCCCCATATATTTGATTTGGATGTCGAAATGTTGAAAAACATGGTGCCTGGTGAAAGCTGCATGTTCTTGTTGCAGTTTAAATACCACTTACAGAAGAGACTAATGAATAATAATTGTAAGATCTTGTCTTTGTACTGTATCGCCTAAACAGTTTATTCAGTAAATCTAGAGCAGAATATATTTAGATAGATGAATAAAAAATTGCAGCATGTAGATGTACAATACAGCAGTTGAAGTCATCCTCCCATTCATTCATTCGAATCCACTGGCTGGCAGGTTTGTGGTTTGAACCTTTCTGTGTGGAGTTTACATGTTCTCCCCTTGCTTGCACAGTTTTTCTCCTGCTACTCCGGCTTCCTCCCACAGTCCAAAGACATGCAGGTTAATTGGTGACTCTAAATTGCCCGTAGGTGTGAGTGTGAGTGTGAATGGTGGTTTGTCTCTATGTGTCAGCCCTGTGATTGGCTGGCGACCAGTTCAGGGTGTACCCCGCCTCTCGCCCAAAGTCAGCTGGGACTGGCTCCAGCCCCTTTGCAACCCTTAAGCATAAGCGGTATAGACAAAGGATGGATGGATGGGTAAATAGACTTGCAATTGAATTTTCAGACTTTATTTCAATCCTCCTGTTGTACTATTCCCCTCTGAAACATCCACCTGCCTCCCCCCACCTTTCACTCATCGCTGTTGGTATCTTCTTCTCGTTCTGACTCCGTCTCCTTGTTTTTCACCCTCCTCAATTTTCCTTAATTACAAAATCATTCAAGGTTTATAGTCATCTTAATTGACTTTCAAGCAAGAAGAAATGTGAAAATAACCCTCTAAGTCCGTAATAGGATACAGCAGATAAAGAGAGCTCGTGCTCAGGGCATATGAGTGACTGATGCTGGGTGCTGCACAGGCGGATACAGAAGAGAATAAACACGTACAGTACCTGAAAGCACAAGTAGATACAACAATCGAGGAAATCGCTGTGAAGAACGGACTCTGTGAGCCTTGGAGCTCTTCAAATGAATAAATTCTTTGCCAAATTAATGACATTGAACAGACTGGCAAAATTTATTAGCACATGGAATGGTTCCCAGATGCTTGGCCTAATGCCACCATGAATCCAGCCAGATGTATGGATTTGTTATGGTGTCAGTAATGACAGCATGTTTGTTGGACCCAGAAATTATGTGCAGCGTAAAGCTTTCTATGGCTTTTCATTTATTCTTCATATCTAAACCGGACTCTACCATAGCCACAGCACTCTGTTGATAGGCTCAGATGTTCAAATAACAGTAGTTTCTTTGAAATGCTTTTTTTTCGCTCTCATTCATTCATTCCTTTTATTTTCCCTACATTTCATTTCACCTCTATCCGCAAGACCTTGTGATAGGAATAACACATTATGTGAGGCTATAACACGTTACACTGTAAAAAAGAATTGTTGTGACAAACTTAAAATTACTAACATGGATGTCTTAAGGTTAGGTTCATTGAAACTCAAATTATACATTCACATCAAAGGTAAACTTACAATTTATGTATTGAATTTAGTTCTTCAGTTCAAGACATTTTGCTAACCGAAAATCTTTGACAGTTAATTACTTGAAATTAGCATGAAGATAAATTGAGTCTGCTCCAAATGTAAGCGCTCACAGCCATCAATGATAGAATAAAATCATCTGTCACACTGTCCAATTTATGGCTTAAAATGTATTTAATCATTATGGCAAGCACATAAAGAGGAAGTGAGGAAATTACACTCATTTATGGTCATCATCATCAATATTTAAAAAAAAAAAAAAAAAGGTTTAACTTCGGGGCACCACTACTATTAAAAGGACAAATTGATAGCCAAATTATTGATGTAAATATTAACTAATTATCAAATAGCAATTTAATCTCACCTTAAGTTGTTGGTAAAGTTGTTGGCTCAAAACAATGACCATAATAGTCCACACACACAAATGAACTACATCTGATTCTTTCTAAAATAACTGGTTTATTAAACTACTCACTACACAACTACGAGTGAAGAAATATAGCACTGTTTAGGCAGGTGTGAAGAAATGCTGTAAAGTAAGAATACTTTCAGAAATATAAAATTTAATTGTTTGTTTTTATCAATTTACAAAATGCAAAGTGAGCTAACAGAAGAAAAATCTAATCTAATCAATATTTGCTGTGACCTCCCTTTGCCTTCAAATGTTCCAGGCACACTTGCACACTGTTTTTGAAGGAACTCGGCAGAGATGGTTTATAAGAGAGACTAAAGACTTTCGTTCCACAGTCACCAAAGGAAATATTGGACCTATTTGTCAGAAGCCACATACCTTCTTAACATTCTGACACCAAAATATCTCAGCAACATACTTCTGTGAGATTTGGCAACCCAGATATCATTTCTGAACCGTTATCTGGCGATAGGATGTTGAAGTAAAAAGTCAAATCATTGTGCGTTTTAACATTAACCAAAGATGAAAAAATGTCCTCAGTCTTCTTGGAAGCTATTTCCCATAGAAAGCTGTCATTCTACACCTGCTACACCAGGTCATTTTTTGGTTATTTTGTCAACCCGGTGTGGTGCAAAGCTAATCAGCATGTAAGATAACTACAACAACAGACTGACAGTTCTAGAAAGTCTATCAGACTGTTGCTGAACAACAATTAACTACAGCCTGTACTGAGCCAAAGTCTGAAGAATGATAAAATACAAACAGCTGTTGCTCAGTCGTAGTTGGTTGTTGTTCAACGATAGATTATTTATGTGCTGCACAGCCCTCTGCTTCCCTCCATCCACACAATGTTCACAATGAGGCCCGGTGTAAACAATATTTTCCCTTTTCTTTCAATAATGTTCTCACTGCTTCTCACCAGAGTCTCCTGGATGATATTTTTAGGTTTACGGTTTATGTTTTGACCATAAGAACTAATTATTTCAGCCATGTTTATGAGAAATCGTGTCCTTTCTGTCAGTTTGCTATGGTGGACGGCTGTAAACACTACACTAGCCATAAGCCTCAGCTGCAGTTGCTATGGAGAAGGAGCCGGTCAGAGTCACGAATCAGAAATGTAGCAAATTCAAAACACTTTGTTGTTGCTTTTGGGAGCTGAGCCACGGTTGCCGAAGTCATCCAAAATTGATGGAAAATCCAACTGACCTGATTCAAACTGAAGAATAGTTTGCCATATTTTTAAGAAAAGTAGTCCTCTGCTTCCACTTACTGGAAGCTGTACACATAAATGTTTCAAGCTTCCTGATTGGATATTTCTTATTGAAATGCAACTTGGGAGTCGTGGTTAACTTCTCTAGGTTTTTATGTACACAGGCTTGTACCTTTTGACATTTTACTAAAGAACCAGATGTTTTTTGAATGCAGTTGCTTCTCTTTTGCACGGATGATTCAAATAGTTGTTTCATCCAAGCCTGGGAAGTGCTCCAACTAACAGTTGCCTAACGCGGTCTATATAGAAAATAAACAAGACCTTTATTCTATCTCTTCTCACTTCGCAACTCTTTAGCATTTCTGCTCAACGAAAATCCAGCAAACGACTTTAACACATTAATTAACATTTATTCCGTTAAGATATTATGCGCAAGCAAATAAACATTCTCATCAAAGCCTATCCTCAGGAAAGACCTAATGCCGTGCAATGTTTGAATTTGTGTGCGTGTGTGAGAGAGAGGGAGAGCGTGCGCGCATGAGTGCATGTTTACGAGCTCTGTCTTGTATTTACTTGATCCAGCAATGCTCTGCTCCTCAGGGGGCTTGTCTCCTGGCTCTCCAGCAGAGTTAGAGCCGAGTTAATACTAAAGAGCACAGCTAACACAACTCAAGTCCACGCAGTAAATCCTCCCTCACAGCATTAGCTTCAGACAGAGCTATTTAGCACAAGCTTACAGTTATCAGGCAGGGCAGTGATTGAAGGGAGGATAAGGAGTGGAGCGCTATTACATGATTGTAAGAGTAGCAGAGCGGTAATTAGAGAGCAGACTTAAAGAACAGTGATTGGAGGTGGTGTGGAGAAAGATTGATGTCAGGGCTGAGGGTGTAGAAAAGATGAATGGACAGAAGGGGACGGAGAGCAGTTGAGCGCAGAGGCACAACGGTAAAGGGGAGAGTGGGATTGGAAATATAGCAGGAGCAGACAGGACCTTAGAGACAGACTAGTGGGAGCAAGAGGCAACAAAGCAAGAATGTAGAAGCAGGTCAAGGCTAATTAGGGGAAGATGTAATGTACAGAAACAATTTATCAAGTATACTTTGTGATAGATTAACTTCAGCTTGAATTTAATTCCGCTTAGGCAGAGGTTTGTTTTGACACCAGTCTAGAGAAGAATTATTGAATGTTGATGCATTGCATGCCAGCCCATCCACGTACTCATACACTGTCAGACAGCGTTGGATTGAAATTCTACACAGATGTTTAACAGTAATCTAAAGTTTTTAACAACTCTGTTCTTCTTTTTCTTCCTTCTCTCTCTCCCTCCTTCACTGATCTTCTTTGTTATTTGTTCTCTCTTGATCCGCTCTCCCTTTGATATTCACTGCAAACACTATGCTCCCACATTTCAATCTGTGCTGTATCTATATATGTTTTTGCCATTTTTTATCCTTATGCTTTCCTTTTGATTATCAACATGATTGTGTGTTTCCAATTTTATTTAATCCTTTCATCTTTTCTAAATCTTTTCAAAACGACGTGCCCTGTCCTGTATCCCTCATGTTATCTCTAACATCGATGTCTTCCTTGTTGTATCCATCTCTTTCCTCGGTGCACCCATGTGTCTGCTCAGTTTTGGGGACGCTTCCCTCTCGTCCGCCTCCACCCTGGAGCACATCCCGTCCTCGGCTGTGGCACGCCCTCGGCCTCTGGTCCGGCAGCAGAGCCTCCAACAGCCCCTCACTCACCAGCCCCCACCGGGCCCTAATGACCCCCCAGTCACTTCTCAAAGCCTGGGCCAGCTGCACACAGGCCCAGGCGGCGGGGGCCACCGTGGGGGTCCGCGTGGGGTCCGGGGGAGTCCGGCTGGAGCCTCCCGGTACAGAGGAACAGGGGCAGGCCGATCAAGGTCAAATCCTGGCAGCTGGGATCACATGGTGGAGCAGATCCGCCACAGAGGGCTGGACGTCAAGTCATTCTTGTAAGTGCCATGATGTTTTGTACTCGCTGCATCAAAAAAGCTTGGAAGGAGACACTACTAAAAATGAAACCGTTAAATGAATTCTGCTCATATTATGTGATACAGTGTGCATACCACTGTGACTATACTGTATGTGCTATACTGCTGTTCTAATGTTTAGATTTTCAGGTCATGCCAAAATACTCACCTGGCAGTTTAGTAGTTGCAGTCAAACACAACAATAAGGTTTTGTTGAAACTATTTTCGAGAGATTCGACTTTGTTGTCATTTTGGAGGCTGCACTGTGGTTTGTGGCAATGTCTGAAGAGGTATTTAGATCCAGCAAAGTGGCTCCACAAAGCACAAATTTACTCAAAATTGTTTTTCAGTACAACACTTGAGTGAACTGCTCAGTAGAAGTTGCTACCACTGCTTTGTGGTGCCGTTGAATTGTATTGAGTTGCACTGAGAGGTGTTTCTAATGCTTTGCCCACCTCCTTTATTGGGCAAAGTATTAGAAACACCTCTCAGTATAAAACGATAAAACTCAACAGCAGCACAAACAAGCCTAAAGCCTGTGAAAGGATTCTACCTTCATTTCTTGGACAGCTGTTGAATGAAACTTCAGTGTCTCCAAAAATCTGACGCAATCTTTTGTAATAGTCCTGCAAAATACTTTGGATGCTGAAATTTAGTTGCGACCGTGTCAGAGGTGCTGCTTCTAGTTCACTATGATCATTGTGCAGGGTATAGTAAGTGATGTTGATGTTGATGTATGTGTCAGATTTTTCTACATCATGCACATTAATAGCTAGTAATGTTAAAGCGTCCCTCATTAGTAGCTCATATTGTCTTCTCTCCGGCACACTATAACCTCTGTGATTATGCAGCATAGTGGTTTTGGAAGGGCTTTCAGTCCTTGTTTACATTTGTTTGTCATTGTGCGTTCTTGTGTATATATTTGTTTGTGTGCGCGCGCTCTTATATTAAAAACTAACTAACTAACAGGACTGAGGTGTAGATATAAAGTGAATATTGTCATATATTTGAGTAAGTGTGTTGTATATATTATGAATACCAAGGAACTTTTAAATTATCCAATGAGCACTCATGAATGTATGAATTTGCTGCATGTGTGCAGCATCACAGTATGCATACATGAACTGAACTGAACTGAACGCTGAGGGACTGTTGTAAGGTTATTCCCCTCAATGTGGATCTTTTGTGTCAAGATTCATGGGAACACAACAGTGATGATTTATCACCATCACTGTGGAGGAGGTATAAAACAGCTTGAACAGCTGGGCAGCATTGGAAAAATGTTAAAATACCAATCCTTAAATGGAGATTCTGTGTTTAAACAATATTAAATTGGACATAATAGTTGAACAAGCTGTAGTTAGAGTATTGTCACTTTAACTATCATAAATTTGATCCATCTGTCATGATAAATATTTTTCCAAGATAACCTGAAGCTCAAAAGAAAAAATATTGTTTTGCCTTACAGTTAATTTAAGATCATTACAGTTTCTATAACACCAGCAATTTCCCAACGCATCCACGACGTAGTACAATGGCTTCTGCTGTGCGAAGGCTACCGATTGTTTGAAATACTGAGCACGAAGAGGTCCCCTCCTCCGCTTGACTTGAATGATAGATTACAGATGATATGCTCCACAAAGCAGCATCACGTAAACCCCTCCTGACCATGAACACAGACACTCACACAGATCTACACTCCTGTACTTTTTGCGTGTCTACCCATTAACAGTGTCTCCAGGGCAGTGGCCTCCCTGCCCATGTGAATCATCATTCAAATAAGGCTGGGCACATATATAGGGAGGTGGCATCGCCCATTGCCCCTGTCCTCATGAATCTCACTGGACCAAACACGTCAGTTGTTGACCCTGGGGGTAAAACATACTGTGGGGAGTGGGAAATAGCATGCGTTTGTGATCAGCGGGGTATGAACAACCAAATGCAGCAGTTTCACCTTCCACGTGTGTCCACGCCTGTCACACAGCGTGGCAACTGAGCTGCCCCGCTTTCATTTCAGATCAATAGGGCTGGTGTGGGTGGTAATGATTCCAGCGCCCTCCGGTTGGAGTGCGCGTGTCTTTTTTGGTCATCCATACAAATCCATTCACCTTATTGACGAGCATCATGTTGTTACTGTTTACACATCCCCAGTGGTCTTCTGTCTCTTAAGTGCAAATGTGTTCCTCTTGCTGTCGATATGGCTTCAACGAACAGTGTCTTGTTAAGGAGGGAATGCACCACAGAAAGTGCCCGCAAGCTAGGAAAATAAATCAGAACTGTAAGGAAGATGATCGTTTTTAAAATATATATCAACATGGAGTTTCATGTTTGCATGTCTCAGGAGTGCTACAAGAACCATTTCTTATTATAATCTTTCCCTGTGATGACATTAGGGCCCACCTTCTGTCATTCATTTATTCAACCCGGTCAAGCCAACATTCAGAACAAAGAGACAGCTACTAATCTACAAAATCGAAATATAAAATCACACTAAACGAGCTGATGATAAGGAATGCTAAATCATGTTGCAATTGCCTTTTAACGGTTTGCCGCAGTAAGGAAAATATATGGTACATAAAGGTTGTCCTTGGGTCAGCACACTTTGTTAGATGCTGTACAATGAGGAGAAAAACATGGTGGAAGCAGAGAGAAAAGTATGAGAAGCCATAATAGTGTACAATATGTGCCTACATGTGGGTTGTTGTTTTGTGCCTTTTGAGTTACAAGGTTAGTTGTGGGCAGAGGTTCATTCGTTAAGGTCACTATTTGCATGGTGTCTCGTATTCACAGTGCAGCATACTTCAGTAAAATGTAATTTACATGACTTCGGGCATGTTGAGAAGGAGAATAACAGCTGAAAATCAACGTGATTCCTCTTTGTTGCAGGTTTTTGTTGAGGCCACCTCAATTTTCATGGATTATTTTCTCTTTTTCCTTATGTTTTTTTTCTTTTTTTTTTTTTCTGCATGTCATTTCAATTACCTCCATTTCTTCTCAGAAATGACCCAAGTACTTCTTTCAGGCTTTTCTGCTTTTCTATTTTTACACATTTTACACATTCTTCTAGGAAACGGATACCAGAAGATGATAAAGCCTCGGAGGCATCAGTGGTTGTCAGCCTTTCTGCTGATAATGCCCATTTTAGTCAAACATATTTATATGACTACCAAATCAAGAGCGGATTCAGAAAAATACTCCCAAACACAAGAAACTGAATCCATAACTGTGCTTGTAAGAACATTCACTGTACACTGATATATCATATAACTTCATGTATTGTAACGAATTACAAGAACATAACAGGTCCAAGATGAATATCACTTTTATCATCCCCTGAGTTTTAATTAGACACGTTTTGCTATAAAATTATAGATATTAGCAATGTATGGGGTCCCCTAATATCCATGCAACAGCGTGCCAGTGTTAAAGAACTAAGGGAAGAATCAACACAGTGTGGTGCAAATAAATTGGCACCAAAATCATCAGTTTCTGCAGTAGAAACTGCGCATGCTAATGCTACATCATACAGTACATGAAGTAATCATGGGCCCTACGCATTAAACCACAATGTGAGAACAAGACTTTGTAGTGATTCAAAGGCTGGATGGCTTTTAATAGAGCCTAACCCCGCAGAGTTGGTTAAGAGACTGGTCAAGAAAAAAAAGTGTTCAGATCTTCTTCCAGTAACAACAGTTCTATTTTCTTCTAACCTCTAATGGACTCTAATGTACTAATAGAGGTAAAGAAAAATGGTTTTCAGACATGTAAGGGTTGTGCATTGATTATTTGTGTAAAAGACATCACTGATGATGACGGATTATGTCCTGTCATAATGTGAATCCACCCACCAGAAAATGAAAATTACTTAAACGTTTATTTTCATACTTGCTCGTTGCCTTTAACGTCTTCACTTGATGTATATTAATGTTAAAATATGCACGTCAGAGGTAATTTTGGTGCAAAACAACAGATTTGTCATGCAGTGACAAAACCACACACTGTAAGTTGTCTGCGTGGGTTGTGGTTTGTAGATGCAACACTTTGTTGTGCACAATAAACCAACAAAATATAATGCTTTCCTTGTTAAAGTTGAATGATATTAACATTATCGCATTTTAAACATGGGAAACATCAGATTTTGTTGCCTATAAGAAAAACAGTTAAGTACTTGGTGTACAAATTGGCAAGTAATGTATGTAATAGATTACTAAAGTGTAATGTAATGTATTCTCAACTCACTCCATAGCACACAAGTCTGGTTGAGATGCACTGAAATATAAAGTGTCGACTGAGCATTTGTTAAAATGAAACAACCTCTCCCCCATTCTCTCTTTGTGCATCACATGGATGTGTGCTGTGTGTGCTGCTGTGTTGCTGTCATTTCCTGTTTGTGTGTTTATTTTTGTTTATGTCTGTGTGTGTTTGTGTGTGTGTGTGTGTCCCTGTGCCTATTTTTCCACATGCCTTTGTGGTCTGTGATGCCTTGTTTGTCTGTGTGTCCAGTGAGGGGAAGATGGTTGTTCTGTCTCTAGCAATCGGGCTGGCCGAACAGGATGACTTTGCCAACCTCCCAGATCTACAGGAAGCGCCAGCAAACAAAGAAAACGACACCACACCCGAAAAGAGGTAATGAGAGAAAGAGAGAGAGATGATGTGAGGAATGTGATTAGTAAGGCACAAAAATAAAACAATTTGCTAGGGTTGCTGTCTCTCAAAGGGGAGAAGTATGTTATGATGTAACAACGTGCAATTTAAAGTGCCGCAGGACTTTTTATCTCTGTTGTGTTAACATGTGGGTCCACAATGTAGGATGACCTGAAAGATCACTACTTCACGATCTTAAATGGTGAAGTCATTTTAATGTTACACAAAAATAAATCGAATCATAAATCTTAGCTGCTTAAAGTGCTGTTTATTCTAATCACTGGATTATTATGAAAGCGTTTTAGCGTCTGGGATGCATCTCTACTACTTTTCGCCTTTGCTCAATGTGTTTCAAAGGAAAAGGACTTTTTAACAAATGTTTCAAAATGACTAGTTAAAGCATTAAAATGTTATAAAATGCTTTATTCACATAATATTAACGGCTTGGTGCCAGGGCTCTAGCCAGGATTTTTAGAAATACTGATATCATGAGTCCAAAACCTTGATCAACTAGCCTAATTTTTTCCCCTGATTTTGATTTAATTTTATTGTTTCTTCCCAGAAACAATTGAATTAGAATAGTTAAAAAATACAATCACATTCACCCTTCATCATGTATAATGTTGGTGTAATTATATGTAAACTCCTCTTCAGGCCATTAAACCCCCCCACACTGCCAGAAACAATACAAAGGACATGACCTTGGTCTTCTCAGTGGTATAGCTATGTCCCTGCTTGATACTGTTATAATTAAATAATGCCTACCTCTAACCATGTTGTTCTTTCACTTCCAGCACTGAACTAACTCTGGCTCAGTAATTTTCTCTCTGTTTGTTATCCTTTTGCTCTTGTGTTCAACTTTATGTTTTCTCAATCTTTTTTTCTGCATATCACTTCAGTTTCTTTCCAGCTTCACATTTTGGGTCCTCTTGTTCCTTTATGCCATGTCCTCTGTGTTCATCTAGACCTTTGTAAGTCTGCTTGTCTGCAGCTCTTCACTGTTTGATCTGTGAGTCGTAGGCACAGGAGAAGGGCACCTTCATTATTAAGAGGCAAGGTTCCTCACATGAAACACTTGTCTAAAAATATGCTAACCTCTCATCTACCAGTGATCTCAGAGCAGCTGTCAGAAACTTACACAATCTCTCCGCTAGTGAACAAAGGACTAAACAGGCTGCCATCTTATTATACCAGAATGAATAAAGTGCTTAACCCACTGTTTTGACACTAGTAGGATGAGCATGAAACTGGGTATTGTCCCACTTAACAACGTAGACCTTTGTTGACGGTTGTGTTTTTTTCATAAATTCTTAAATTGTACAGTTTTCTCAAAACCTCTCTGCAGTGCATTCAAGTGTGCTGTTCTAACTAGGTCATCTATGAATTTTCAGCTGATGAAAAATAGCAGTCTGTCTTGGAAGAAAAGAGCATATCTTTGGAAAGGTACATTTGTCTTGATGGCTTGGTGGTTTTGATGTTATTGCAGCAATTATGATCGTTTTTATGCCTTCAGAGTTTAATTTAAAATGTCTAAGGGTCAGTCAGGGGATGAGGACCAGCTAACTGCTTGTCCCCCCGATCATCCTCTCTCCCTCCCACTGTCTGGAGGTCTGTCAAGCACCTAACTCTAATCACAGCCAGCCAGTGAGCCTCTACCCTGAGGGGTCGCGTGGGCCAAGTCGTCTAGTGTCCTTCCACAACTAATAACAGCTCTCCATCATCATCTCTGTCCGTCTCTCTCATCTCTCTGTCTCTGTAGCTACCCCGTAAGCTCCCTGCACCCATCTGCTGGCAGGCTCCTGGCCGTTTTCATGGAGCCCAGCGGACTGAGAACGATGGAACAGGATGATCGGGCCAAGAATATATGTGACAAGACAAGACACTGTCAGACAGTGAAAGAGAGACAGAAGGAGTGGGAAACCTTTGCTCTCTGCTTTCTAGAGAAATATGCTACAAGATAAAAATAGACACTCCCATTGAGGTTTGAGATTCTGTTGGTTTATTAATGAAATCAAACACAGCCAAGAGCACAAATATCCGCAAACACCAAATCAAATAATAGAGAAATAATAGGATAAAAGCAAAGCTGTGTATGCTGTGTATTAGGTCAGATCTATATTTGTTCAGACAGTTTTTCTAAATATGGACAGTAAACAAGCGGACCAAGCAGCACCCTGCTCTTATTCAACTGCTTTTAGATATTTAGACATTAAAGCTGCAATAACTCCCACTTGGTGGCAGTAGAGCAAGCAATAAGCAATGAACACATTAGCAACGTTATGTTTTGGTTTATTTTTAATTTTTTTTGCTCTGTTTTTGTCTCCACCAACTCCTGTAAAAAATGTATGGATATTTAGGTGCTAAATGTCCCAGTGTTTTCACCAGCTAGTTGCTAACTTTGTCTGGTGCTGTGCAGGTAGTGTACAATGTGTTTATCAGAGATTTATCACTAAAAACAGCTGCCTGCTGCTGCTGGAATGAAAGTAGTGAGACTGAACAAAAACATTAACTTTGTGGAAAACCAAAACAATGTGCTAAAAAAGGCTAAAAAACTTGGTAGAGCATTTGATCCACTTTTATTGTAAAAATATAGATTAGCGCAGCTTAAATGTGTTTTCAGAATTAAGGCGGTAGTCACTGATCTACATCACAGCTGTTGGGGAAGTCAGGAATCATAATTATCTCATAAAACAGTCCAATTGTTTTCCGTGTTCAAAGGAAAATATGCTTACATAAATGAAGAGATGCATGACTTGACATCTCAGATTGCTTGTTTGTGAATAAGAAGCGATACACAGGCAGACACTGATGTGGTGTGCAAGCAGACGCTGAGAAGCACTCATCCCAACATAACAGGGAGATATGATCTATTTTTACCAACTGTCACTCATTTAAAACCTAAATCCAAATACTTGCAGAGGAGCCTGTTTCAGTCAATGACAGCTGAACTTGCATGCATACAGGTGAGGGTGATGTGACGGTAAAATCATCCCTGAATACATTTGCAGAGTTCGTCAGCACCGGTGCGCAGTGTTATGTGAAAGGTTTAATGTTCATCTGTGATTTGGAGCAGCAGCAGTTCTAGCCGTTGCCTACAAAATCTGTCTTGTACTTATTACATCTTAGAGATAAAATCCCATAAGACACCAAATGCAGCTGTGATTATAGTTAATTATATTATTGTCAAAGGACAGATTTAGTTTCTCACTGATCTGTTATCTACAGACAAAGCCAGTATTTTCTCCCGCTGTGTTAAGTGAAATGTCCTCTAATCTCTTATGTGGGGCTTCTTGTTATGTAAGCCAGTTTGGGTCACTGTGGTAGACTTGCTGAAGCCATGCAATGTACTGGACATAATCACCCACCTGCAGATAACATTGATGGAAGCTCTGAAGCTGTTTGTGTTATAATCATCTCAGAAAGCTGTTGTTGCATCGAGGAGCTGCATCTTAATGAGCTCAGAGATTCACCACACATAGAGATGCAACAGGGAAATAAATATGAATAAACTCAAAAGAGTTTACTGGCCCTGGACAACCTCCACTCTAAACATTGACTTTGTAAAAGCTGCAACAGTTCCTGAAATGGAGCATATCAGAGCCTGCGTCCATTCAGTAGAAGCCAAGAATACACTGTGCCCACACAGACTGTCAATGATGGGACGTTCAAATAGCAGATTGTGGACCACTCTCAGTATTTGGTCTATAATATAATCCTTCTGTGATTTAAGTGCTTTCAGTGTGGTTGACCATTCATAACCTTTAAATGAGAAATATGCACCATGTTACCGCAAGAAATGTGTGCTTGAGAACCAAGAGGCTCTCGTGGGAATGAAAGAGACAAACCTCACAGAAATTCATCCATTGTCTATACTGCTTATCCTTCAGGGTCGCTGGGGGCTGGAGCCAATCACAGCTGACTTTGGGTGAGAGGCGGGGTACACCCTGGACTGGTCGCCAGTCAATCACAGGGCCGACACAGAGTCAGACAACCATTCACATTCACTCCTACGGGCAATTTAGAGTCACCAATTAACCTGCATGTCTTGAGGCTGTGGGAGGAAGCCGGAGTGCCCGGAGAAAACCCACGCAAGCACGGGGAGAACATGCAAACTCCACACAGACATTAACTTTGAAAATATAGATCTTTGAAAAATGTCACAAAAACTATTAGAGAAATAGGTTTCCAAAGGCTTAACAGCCAGAATGAGAAGCTAAATAGCCACGTTTCCCTTAAGAGTTGGTGGAGACCAAAAACAAAGCTAAACGGAGAATGTACATTTACTGATATTTACATCAGGTAGCCAGAAACATAACTACAAATAAATGCTGATATTCCTCCATTGTGGCTGGATGTGTAAATAAGTAACTGTTTGCTAACACATGCGTAATAATATCTTTAAAAGATGATATGTCAGTACTGTGTTAAAAGCTTCCACTGACACTGAACACCCCTTTTAACATGATTACCGAAAGTGATGAAAGTGTGCAGGGAGCGAATTTTGGATATTTTCACCCAAAATGTGATCAGAAACATTTTAGTTGGCTGTTATTTAGAGATAAACATTTAAAGCTCAACAGGGAATTAAATTTGATGTGTGCTGTTATTCAGACTTTGGGAGTGTACTTTGTTGGTACGGAGAGCCTGGGTGAGGATCACAGTTCCAATCACGACGGTGGGAACGCTATACTGCAAACGCTGAGTTGCACAATGCCAAACTGTACAGTATTAATCAACCAGGAAGTTGTTGCCACCCTTTATCAACTGGCATATCTGACTTTTTCAATTGTATGTCTGAGCCAGCAATCACAGTGAGTCAAGCATCCTAATGACTCTTCAGGCCGGCCACTGGTCCCCTTGGCAGCCTCTGGAGCCGGCAGTGGCTAGGGAGGAGAGATGATTGGGGGGAAAAAAAGCGATGTAGGTCAGCACAAACGAGGCATCTTTTTAAAAAACCTGTCAGATCTAAGTGTGGAGCTCATTCACCATTTCCCTGGTTGCTGCTTCTGGATACAAGCAGGGAGCTGATTTAAGAGAGGCCATGAAAGGAAAGTGAGAAGGACGTCACAGCGAAGGTGACAGTGAGTGGTGGAAGGAGAAAAAAAAAAAAAAAAACTGCTCAGGGAGTCATTCAACAAATGTTATTGTCTTTTATCTCTAATTTTGAGAAGCTTATGACATCACTGCAGGTTATTTATGCACAGTGTGATTTACAAAAACAGCCACTCCCAGTGGATAAATCTGAAGAATGAGGCAGCAGAAGTCTATTCAAAGAGCATCGAGCCAGCTGAACACTGTAGATGGCTCCATTAGTTGTATTAGCCTGCGTGTCGAGGGGGGCAGTGGCCAAGTGATTTGTCCCTGTTGGTGGGGAGCGCTGAGTGGGCTGACATTGGAGCCCGGGCCTCATCCATCATGGGACATGGGACCTATATTGCGTTTCATGGTCTCCTGGGGCTAGTGTATGATCAGCAAGACCCAGATACAGTATGTTTATGGAGACACACTTCCTATTCAGGCCCTGCTGGTAACCCTCATCCCTCATGTTCTCACCCGTCCATCCACTTTCCCCTCCCTCTACCTCTGCTTCCCATTCCTCTCCCCATCCCCTCATCAATATCCTCTCCACCCTCCGTAGCCCTCATTTTCTTTCGCAATAAGACTTTGTCTCCTCATCTCTCCTTCATTCCCTCTCCACCTCTGCCTACTCTATCAATCTCTCCTCCACTCTTTATTTAATTGCCAAAATAAGAAAAAAAAAGGTTCAATAGGTGCAGTGCTCTTATGCCAGTTTCTCTCCTTCTCTTTCTCCTTTTCCTTTCTTATTCACTAATCCACCCTTTCCTGAGGGTGTTTACTGGCCTTGTGACGGGATGATGTCACAGCAGTGCTCCTCTGTCAACGTAGATGACTGTCAGCTCGGCCAGACTCTGATAAATCTGCTTCATTGCTGAACGTTGGAAAAAGGAATGAGTTTCCCTTGTGGACAGTGTTCATGTATACAGTATATTTGCTCAAACACCCATGAGCTTTCTCTAACCTCCCTGTTTGACCTTTAAGTGCCTACGCTAGTTGCAAGTGTTAACATTTAAGGTTTGGCTCCAAATGTTTTGCATACACACCACAGTTTTAATGCTTTATACACCCAGTCTCAGCGGTATTTCTCGCTTGTTTAATTCACCAAAATGAAAAATGTCTATTGTTTCATATTGGTCTCTCACATGAAGACAGCTATGAAAATAAATGTAATAAAACTTTGTCACTTTATAACTTATCTCATATCCTAGGGCAGGTTAGCTCAATTATTTTGGTATGACTTCCAGAGAATGATAGCTAAATTTGATAGAGGGTAATATACCAACAAAAATAGCTTTTTCAAATGAGCCCTCTGATCCACTTTCTCTACTTCTTCTCTGGTTGATCTGTATTTAGTAACATTGTACACAGTGGACTTTTAAATTATAAGCATATATAATAATTTTTTATTAAATTCTACACGCACAGAGTGAAGCATCTTCTCATTCATTCCTGGCTGTTATAAATTGCCTCTCTGTACCACTAACTACTAATTTATTTGGACGAGAAATGTTCCTGCTGCCCAGGTTATGTTCACTGGCAATGTTTTTCCACTGAAGGAAGTGTTGCATTTTTACTACACATGAGTCATAGGGAGGATATCAGGGTCTTTGATTCTGGAGACCTGAGGGTGATTTCATAAAGACTGGCTTAGATCGAACTAATAGTCAGACACTTAAAGCCGCCTGTGACTGCTAGGTTAGGACTAAATTAAGACTTTTTTTTAAAGTTAGAAATACGATTGACTGAGCAGCTGCGTCAAAGCGCTCAGCACCGTTCATCCCAACAGAAAATATTTGCTCCTCCCTAGTGGAGGAGCACTAACAAGGATAGTTAACTGTGAAAATTCAGGAAATAGTGTAACAATAACAAAAACTTCCAGTAGCTTACTGGAGCTGAAGCAGACCTGAGATGTCGTGGCTTCTTAATTTGGCAGAGCTCAGTATTTCTGCCTGTCAGTTGGGCTCAGGAAAATTTCTTCAGGCAAACAAAAACGACTGCTGTATATTTCCAACACGAAAACTCTTTCCTGTCTTGTTACTTGTTCCACAGTGTTGCTTTTTTAAAAGAATATTTCTATTGCAGAGTATTGTTTGATACAGTCGATATTGGTACATAAAAGCTATTTTATTTATCCATATTTCCCCTAATAACTACATTATAGCAGCATAAAAGAGCAGTTATAATTATTTGGTGGATTTTGTACACATCAATGGGTGAGGTATTCAAAAAGCATGACTCATGTTAGAAAACAAGAGAACAAACAATGAAAGCAAAAAGTGTGTAAAACTACTTAAATATGCAGCTGTTACAGGATTAATATTGTTGATCCTCCATCCCACACCCTCATCCTCCGTCAGATCCCGTAGATGTCTAACACTGGTCCCCGTGCCTTATCAAACACTCTCCTCTTTCCTACAGTGTTGAATCTAATCTCCTCCAGATGGGGAATCTCGCCCAGCTCTCTCAGCCACATCTCAAAACAAGAAACAGCATCAGATCCCCATAATCGCAGTAAAGTATGTTTTTTAGCCGATGCACTGCTCAGATGCAACAGCCATTTGTCGCTGCCAGAGTTTGGAGCAGTGTCACCCACAGACCCGACAGGGGCCACAAGAGGGTTGGGCTCGCATTGTTTATGAGTAAAAATCAAATCAATCAAAAGTCCCTCACCAATATTGTTGACAAACCACAAATTACGAGCCATGCACATTTTTCTTTCGTTGTTTGTCATTTGGTGCCGTTGGTCAGCTGGTGTCACTCACTGTTACCATGGAACCATGGCTCTGTGTCCTGAGTTAGCCTGGGCGTAGGGTGTAGGTGTAAAATAAGTCTGTCTTTGTTTTCTAACTGTCTTACATGTGTTACACTACGCTGAGAGCAAAAAATCAATTTGTTGTTGTAAATATATATAAACATGAATATGTATATATCAATATAATGTATAAACATCATTTCTGAGAGATGGGGTTGTCTCATTGCACTGTGCTAACAGGTCAAGAGGTTATTTGTCAAATAACTAAAAAAGACCTAATAAAATACTATAGTTAAAGTGAAACATAAGCACATATGAACGTAATAATGTGGTGAAGCGCTTCGAACGCATAATTGTAGACTGATTCTGCTAAATATTCTATTTGGAAGCATTTGATATTGTTTTCATTCCCATCAGTTCTCACACCTCATACTTGTTATATTTAGAAAACAAAAACTCCACGTCTGCTTCATATTGTGCTGTCAAGATTCTAAGCAAACAGATGGCTGCTAGATTTGCTTGCAGAACAGACATGCCATTACTTTGCTGTGTCTCAGCTACGAGGAGAGGCATGCAGCGAGACATTATGGTCACAAAGAGCAAAGATTTGGTTATGACAGGTGTGTAAAGACACAAATTGCTCTGCCTGCTACGTTGAATGTATTTTTTATTTTTTTTTCCTGATTCAGTCGCTCTTCCTGTAATCATATACATGACATACCTTTATCAAAGCTGGGTGAATGAAGCATGTACTTTTCATTTATTCAGCCTTTCTTAATCAGTGCTAAACACAGTCGCCAACAGACAACACACACGTGAAATAGGAGGAGATAAGACGTCTCTGCATCGTCCCCTGGGAGGTAACAACCTGCTTTGTCCAATTACGCAGAAGATGGCTTACAACTCAGTCCCAGATTGAGGCCATAAGGTCAAAAGTCGGGGTTTTGAGTTTCACTGCGTCTGATCGAAGTGGTCATTCTCCGGGGACATTGCCCTCAACCTCCAGGAGGATTACATGTGTGTCTGCTCATTAGTTCTGCTTTATAGACGTGCGGGTAGTTCATTTGCATTTCCTTACTGTTGAAAAAGTGAGGGGAGAGATCAGAGCTCGTTTCAGTATGATGAGAAAGTCGTTGCCTGTTGTTTTGAGTATCATGGCTGGAGGTTGTTCTGTATTTTTCTTTTCTTTTTTTTCGGCATTTGTGAATCAGCCATTTTCAGCATGAGCTCACTCATACCCAGTGTTATGTGTTGCAGTGTGTTTGCAGGGTCACAGGAGGTTGAAGAAGTGTAGGTATGAGGGAAGTCAAAGAGTGTGTTCCAGGAGTGCGTTTCAAAGGCTCTCTGAATGTTTGGTCCCTTTGCCCTGTGGGCTTTTTGCTATTTTCAATATATGCCCCTCTCTGTGGAGCTTCCTTGGATTTTACTGCCCTCTTTTGAAGGCTCCTGTTACCATGGTTACAGCAACCCCGTGTAAAATACATGATGGTAGTGAGTACAACCTTAAGTGGGAGCACACATTTCAGTAGTCATGGTTACAACAACCTCCAAAGAATGAATTATGTAACCGGTGTTGTGTTTTACACGAGATAGTCGCTTACAGCTTACAGCTACAGATATTTGTCCTTCTGTTTGGGCAAATTTCAGAGTTTATCCCCATGACATGATGCATGTGAACTAAGTTTTATTTTCTGATGATTGCAAAAAAACGTTTGTTTTATTTCTGGTTTCGTAAGTCAGTCAAAATAACTGCAGTATGTAGAATTCACATGGTTTTAGTGAGAATTAATCGAGCGGAAAGAGTGGAATTTCTCCGCTTGTTTCCTCAGGAGTATTTCTGCAACACGTCTCATCATTTTCCTTATATATCTGGACATAATGCTAATTTGAGGATGTTATCATGTCTGGTTGTGATATTATGCAGCCCTAGTGCCGTGCTGCTGCCTATGTATATGTGTGTGTGTGTGTCTGTGTGTTCGACAGTGAGTAAATGTATATTTACACGCATGGATGAACTCACCTCACTACCACACCCAATTGCTCCACGTCCTCCGGCCGTTGTCGTGTGATTTGAGGTCATTCTGTGCAACAGCAGGTCTTTATTTGCTTTTTATGTAACCATACGTTAATCTGTGGTGACTATGAAAGCAAACACCATAGCTGTACTTGTCCGATAGTCCTTTAGGTTTTGATGAAACAAGTGTATTATTACATGTTTCTGTTTCCCCAAAATATATTCAGGAAAAGGCAGCACTCCAGCGGAGTGCAAAAAAAAACAAAGAGACGACTGCACTTGCATAGCTGCAAGAAGATCAACAAGGCAGGAGGGAAAAGTAAGACAGAAAAAAGATCTGCCTAATTAAAAGTAAGGAATTGTTTTGAGGAAATAAATGTATTTTGCCTTTTTTTAGGCAGAACACCCAACTAAAATTCGAACACTTCTCGCACACTAAAATGGGAAGTGTGTGAGTTTCCTCTTATGAATTCTTTACTTCTCTTAGAATATGACATATGATGTCATGACTGTAACAAGCAATCAGTAGGATTTATTTTCACATTATTTGGCTGCTTCATATTTGTGGCTTTACCTTCTGTCAGATAAATTTACGAGTTGACACTGACTATGAAGTGAAATGTACACGTGTTATGTTTTTAGATGATAAATTAGGTCGTCAGCCTGAAGTGAGGGTACTATTACTGTAATAAAACCCTCTCTCCAGCTTTCATTTTCTACTTTTTGACAAATGTCGTGTTCGGATCGCCTGGTTAACTGCCATGTCTGTCTGCCCGCTGAACACCTAATTGTGTGTCTGCGTGTCTCAAGTTGGATTGAAAGGAAAGATTTAGACTACAGTATCTGCTCTGTTCGTTTATTGTCCCACAAACTTTTTTTTTTGATGCAACTGCATAAATGTGCAGCATTTACAATGCAAGTGCTACAAAGGCAGACAGCTTAGAAAGGGTGGTATATGCAAGGCTGCATTAACAACAACAGTCATATGTGCTGTGTTATGGTATTGCTTGTGCTCTGCATGGCAGCGATGATTTATAGCCAAATATTCACAGTGACACAGTAGAATGAAATGCAGATCTCCATTGTAAATAATGGAGAAAATTCCCGGCTGTGTTTATGTAAGGTTGATTTCTCAAGAGTAATGTGGTCTCTGTCTTGTGTGTTGGGTGTTGATTTACTAGGGTTCAATGGGCTGTCACTGAGCGATCCCCTCCTACAAGTAAGCATTTATAGACTCTTTGGTAGAGACTCAGCTGACAGGTATATATTATGTGCTCTATAGTCAAAGTGAGGAATGCATCTAAAGAATCATCCGTGTTGCTGAGCTGGAGAGGGGAGTAGGGGGATAGAGGGACACATATGACACAATGCATCCTCATCCTAAGAGCTTTTTATAAATAACGCTTTAAAAGTGAAGGTGAGCGCTGTTGTGCCATAAAGGTTACCTGGAAGATAAACAACCAAGCAGGCATAACAATGCAGAGGATAAAGTTAATTTTACATTTTCACGCACTAAAAGCACAATTTAGATTTAAAGTGGCAACTGACACTCAAATGTCAGAGGATCAGAATTACGATGAGAACAGTTTTCAAACCAGTCCCTACCATTTGTTTTAGATATACCGTATGTTTGAAAACTCACTTATTTTAAGGTTATGAGCATCTGAACATTGATTTTCATTTCGTAGTTGATAAATTGAAAATACAGGCTGGATGTTTTGACCCTGACATTTTCTATGTTCATTCAAGTCTTTAATTTCTATCCAGAAAACTGAATCCGTCTGAGATTCTCTGAATGAAGAACACTTAGGAAAAAACAACAATCTCTATTCTATGTCTATTCTTTTCTGTCTACTCTTTTGTTCTTGCTAATGTAATAAATTCCGCTCAGAAACTCTTTTTGTTCCACTCTGAACCTAGTTGGACACCTTTTTAACCAACTGATCACAGTCCCATTTCCCAAAAGCAGCATCATTAAGACTAATATGATGAAAGACCCATTATAACTCTGTGGGCAAAGATCCTGTTAGTGTTAATGTAGACAAGCTAATTAGACAAATTCACAAGTATTCCTGCAAGAAACAGAATCATCATAATAATTCAATTCATGGACATACACACACAATGATAACATAATAGACAATAAAAACAATAAACTTCGCAATATTGGTTCTTTCAGATTGCTTGGAAAAAGAACAAATTATCTTAAGTGTTGTGTTGCTATAATACAAAGATTATTGCTTTTTTAGCGAAGGGCCTAAAATGGGTAAAACAGTGGGTCCCTGAAAACAGAGACCACAGGTGGGAGTCATGGCAGTGACAGCCAGGTGTGATGTGTGTGACTGCGATGTGTTATGTAATTATTTTAAAGTCAACACATTGTTCCCTGATCTGTTAGGGACTGATATTAGAGGCTAGAATTGAACATGCTTTCTCTGCATACAGCAGTCTGACCTGAGAAATAATGTCTCAGATGTTTTTTTCAGCAGATACATAAAATAGTAAGCTGTATTTGGCAAGCCTCTGAAACAGAAACCATTGCGTATTGAATTAAATCTACACTGCATTGTTGGGGCTCTGACCTGCAGATCACAGGAAATGAACGCAGAGTGATGAGTCAATTCTTTTTTTTTTTTTGCCCTTCCACACCATATACTTTTCGCCTCCTCTCTCTGTTTCTTTTTTTCACTCTCGCTTGTCTCTTTGCTGTACCATCCCTGTCTGTCTCTCACCCCTCCTTCTCCAGCCTCCTTCTATTTTGCTTGCCCATGTAACGTGTCAGTTTGCTTCCTCTCTCTGTTTTAGAGCATCCGACTCTTTACCCAAACCAAATCTGGTTTGTTTTGTTTCCAGGCTTTTATCGTCTCCCTTGCTCTCCTCAGTTTCTCTCCCAGCTAATTCTTGTGTGTGTTATTGTGTGTGTGTCTCTCTGTCTCACAGTAATTTGAGTCGGTAACCTCACACTGTTCATTCTATTAATCCTCCAGGTCTTAACAAAGACAAATCCTCTCCTTCACTTTTTCTCAACCTCTGTGCACAGATAAGTCTTCAAATTTATCTTACCTTCTCGGATCATCTTCCCCACAATACCTTCTTCTAATCTCACTTCTGTTTTTACCTTTGTGTTTTACAGCTCACCTGCTCCCTCACTCTCTATTTCTGTCTCCCTGACTATTTCTGTTTTTTCTCTCTGGGTCGTGTCTCTCGCAGCGATAAGAGCTCATTTGTCTTATTTGTCAATATGCCTAGACTGGTATCAGATCTTTGTATTCTCCCAGTTCACCAAATTGTTACATAATATGAACCAGGAGCAATTTTTACTCCTCTAATTATAGTATTTTCTTTTTCTCTTTCTTTTAAGAGGATTATCAGTCAGATCTATTATTGTTTGTTTCTGAAGGTCTCATACTGTAAAGTTGGCGTTGGTTGATGACATAGTTTTGCGCATGAACAATCCTCAGAGTTTGAGACGTGACAGCTGGTGATGGAGAAAATTTCACATTAGTGTATGTTTAGCTTGGGGCTTTGTTTGCTCTAATTATACTCAAACATAGCAAGATTCTTTTTCCAGAAGACTCTTTGTATCTTTATCAAATTCAATACTGTTGCAGTCCACGGCAGTGAGGCTACACTCACATGTAGCTGGTGAACAATTCGATCCAAGTACCCAGTGAGTGAGCACCCTGTAGCTTACTCACTTTCTTACCAAGAGTAAAATGAAAAGATATGACTCTATGTTCTTATGTTTGTGTGGTAAATATGAAGCTACTGCCACCACAGAGAGTGGAAACAGTTAGGAAACAGTAGTTTCCAGGCAAACAGTGGAGAATCCAAGTCTCTAGTCTGCCAGCTAATTAGTTAGCTTTAAAGGTACTGGCAAGCCGAGTTTGTTACCTTTGAACAGAGCCAAGGTAGTTGTCTTAATGCTAAGCTAAGTTAAACATATTTAGAATTAAGAGAAATATTTACCAAAATTGCTGAACCAATATTGAACTAGTGTTTTTTACATTGCTGTAGAAAGTTTCACAAATTCATCAAGAACCATTGTGTTGTCCCCACCTCTCGCCCAGTCAGCTGGGATTGGCTCCAGCTCCCTGGATGGATGGATGGATGGATGGATGGACCATTGTGTTGGGTGCTCTTCTGTTGGTTATGTTCTTGGAGAACAAACAGCCCAACTAAGAATATCTACCGAAAAGTAGCCTACTTGCGCTTTCAGCTGCCTCCCTCTGTCACATAACCCTCACCCTGCAAGCTGTATCTCTCCCTCATTAGTCTCACACAACAGTCTCCATTTTTTTTTGGAAGGTTTCTACAACATTTTAGGAACAGGGTGCTTTCATTCAGCTGCAGAAGTATTGAAGATGTTGGGTACTGATGTCGGGCCATAGGGCCTTGCTTGCGATTGATTTTCCAGTTAGTGTTTGACTTGTCCTTGTTCACAGGGGCAGGACCTTCCCCAAAAAGGTTGCCAGAAACTCATAAGCAAACATCTATCTAAAATATTGTATGCTGGAGCTTGAACATTCCCTTTATTGGAACTGAAGGACCAGGTCCAAGCCATGACAAACCTCAAGATTGAAAGTACAAAAAAGTGTGGGGACACCAGCACTGAATATGAGCATGTTTATGCAAATGTCTGTGTGTGTGTTTGTACCCATTTTAACAGGACTCCGGGTAACAAACCAGGCAGCAGCCCCAGAGGTCAGACCCCAGATGAGACCGGACGCCGCCACGATGCCAACTCTTCCTCTGACTTGGCCAACTCGGTCACCAGTGACATGCTCATGGTAACGCACAATATCAACACCGTATATCAGTAGCCCTGAGAGACACATTGTATTGACACACCACTGACTCACCCGTGGTCTGGCTGTTTTCTGCATTGCTGTGCTCATCTATATTGAGAGAAGGAGGACGCTGTCAGCAAAGCCTTTTAAATCATAATAAATGAGATGGCTGAAAGACTCAAATGATGCTTCCAGATCATCTGTCCTAATCTAATGTGAAAGTTACATGCAGGCCTTGAGACAAGGAAGTAGAAGATGAGTCACGGGGGTAGACGAAATAATGTAAAAACATCAAAATAGGATAGTTATTAGTAATTAATCACTATTGCAAGTACTGCTATATTTCTGACTTCAAGCAGTATATATAAGCCTCCTATATGCTATATTCGTTATGTTTGTGTTGCTTTGTTTTTAACTTGTATGCAGTCTGAATGTACAGTTTGACAATCAATTATTGACCTTGTAAACAGCAATTGACAAAACACTCTCCATTCAAGGGCCACTTACTCACTGTAGCACAAGTTCTTTATCAACAGATGAAGTTTGCTCAATTTTCACGGAAAAGAGGCATCAATTCAAGCAGAACGCTGAAGTCATGGTTGCATTGGCATCAGCTGTTTCACTGGCTCATTTACAGTAACATGGCAGGTAGCATTGAATCATATTAATGCCCGTGTACAGCGCGACCATTATAACCTTACACTTATCACTGATACTCTGCTAATACACTCATGCCAAATGCTCCCTGCACTGCCTGAGGATGTTCCTTAAAAGGTTTATTTTGGGATTGTTGATTTATATTCACAGAGCCTTTTCTGCAAAATCAAACTATGTTACCTTTTTTTTTTTTTTTTAAATGGCCAAAACCTTGACATGTCTTTGACTGAATTGCATATTTTTCAACTTCAATGATTCTGAGCAGCTTAATCTGCTGATGAAGATCTTTTAAGATATGGTTGAAAGCTCCAGAATAAGCAAGTAGGTGGACCTCGAATGGAGATTGTTCTGTCAAACGAATGTACAGTTTGTGCTCTGGTGATTGTGGTGGGTGCAGTTAAGTAGCTTCAAAAACTGATATCAAATTGGTGGTGCAAGTGCTGATTTATAGGTGATGGGTCCTGATAACTGGCACTGCAGTTAAAATGATCCACCTTTATAGGAGCATTTGTGATTGTGATTAGGTTAGAATGTCAGTGCTCCACTTTGTTGCAACTTAGATCATTTTAGAGTTGTTTTGGCCATCACTTTTATCAGTAACAATACTTTAATAATACTTTGATAATACTCATTTTACCTGCTGAGATCTAGTAACGTGAAAAACAATAGCATTCAGTAAATCACATGGGTTTTAAGGCAAAATTACTTGTAAGAGAAAAAATTATTCCCAAAACTGTCCATTGTAAACATCCATCGCTATTTACAGACCGACCTCCTGGTTTAACTTTGACCTGACTTACCTATCAGATCACAGTTATTAGCTTGGTGAGTGCAATGTTTTGTTTTCATAACTAATAGAATAAAATGATAGCCAAAGCTACAGATATAAGACTAAAATTATGATAAACCAGAATTATTAAAGCCATTTTGCACAAGGTGTTTTGATTAATTTGTCTACCTCCCTAGTGTAATACATTGTGTTGGTTCTGGAGAAGACAGTGAGAAAAGAAAGCCTACACACTTCAGCTCAATTGAGCGAAGTCCAATGAGAAGTGTTTCCTAAGTCTTTCATCACTCAAAAAGTACTGTCTTCATCCCACTCAGAACACCCACCTGTAGAGCATCGCAGTTAGTTTTTGCCGTACAGTATGCAGCAAACTGAAAAATACAGTAATCACCCTGAAGTGAGACGGTGGGAGGGGAGGAGACATGCGCCATATTCAACGAGGTTCGGTAATTAGCTCTGAAAGAACACGCAGTGCTGTGGGTGCTGGGAGAATATGGCAGAGTCGGGCAAGAGCAGTGTGTAATTATGTGGGTCTCATGGTGTGTCTGAGGAATTCACAGTGGTGGTGCTTAATGATAATACTCATTCTGGGCAGTTTTGCCAAAGGCATCTATATATTACACAACCCTCCTTTCATGCTGAAAATACCCATCCAGCACTTTTGAGCCACTTGTGCTGCTGTAGGAAAGGCAATGGCAGACTTTATACCACAGACTATACTCGGAAAAAACAGATGCTGAAAAATGGCACTGAACATCAGAGTACATATACAGTGGGTACGGAAAGTATTCAGACCCCTTCACTTTTTCCACATTTTGTTATGTTACAGCCTTATTCCAAAATGGATTAAATTCTTTTTTTTCCTCATCAATCTACACACAATACCCCATAATGACAAAGTGAAAAAAGTTTTTTAGAAATATTTGCAAATGTATTAAAAATAAAAAACTGAAATATCATCTGTACATAAGTATTCACACCCTTTATTCAGTACTTTGTTGAGGCACCTTTGGCAGCGATTACAGCCTCAAGTCTTCTTGGGTATGATGCTACAAGCTTGGCACACCTGCATTTGGGATGTTTTTCCCATTCTTCTCTGCAGATCCTCTCAAGCTCTGTCAGGTTAGATGGGGAGCACAGCTATTTTCAGGTCTTTCCAGAGATGTTCAATGGGGTTCAAGTCTGGGCTCTGGCTGGGCCACTCAAGGACATTCACAGACTTGTCCCGAAGCCACTCCTTCGTTATCTTGGCTGTGTGCTTCGGGTCGTTGTCCTGTTGGAAGGTGAACTGTCGCCCCAGTCTGAGATCCTGAGCGCTCTGGATCAGGTTTTCATCCAGGATGTCTCTGTACTTTGCTGCATTCATCTTTCCCTCTATCCTGACTAGTCTCCCAGTTCCTGCCGCTGAAAAACATCCCCACAGCATGATGCTGCCACCACCATGCTTCAGTGTAGGGATGGTATTTGCCAGGTGATGAGCGGTGCCTGGTTTCCTCCAGACGTGACGCTTAGCATTCAGGCCAAATAGTTCTATCTTGGTTTCATCAGACCAGAGAATCTTGTTTCTTATGGTCTGAGAGTTGTTTAGGTGCCTTTTGGTAAACTCCAAGCGGGCTGTCATGTGCCTTTTACTGAGGAGAGGCTGGCCACTCTATCATAAAGGCCTGATTGGTGGAGTGCTGCAGAGATGGTTGTCCTTCTGAAAGGTTCTCCCATT
The DNA here is from genome assembly GCF_042242105.1 of Pempheris klunzingeri. Lineage (NCBI taxonomy): Eukaryota > Metazoa > Chordata > Actinopteri > Acropomatiformes > Pempheridae > Pempheris > Pempheris klunzingeri. Next base: position 13,572,767 of record NC_092012.1, read on the forward strand.
TCCTCAGAGTAACGCTGGAGCTCTGTCAGAGTGACCATCGGGTTCTTGGTCACCTCCCTGACCAAGGCCCTTCTCCCCCGATTGCTCAGTTTGGACGGGCGGCCAGCTCTAGGAAGAGTCCTGGTGGTTCTGAACTTCTTCCATTTACAAATGATGGAGGCCACTGTGCTCTTCGGGACCTTCAATGCTGCAGAAATGCTTCTGTACCCTTCCCCAGATCTGTGCCTCGATACAATCCTGTCTCGGAGGTCTACAGACAATTCCTTTGACTTCATGGCTTGGTTTCTGCTCTGACATGCACTGTCAGCTGTGGGACCTTATATAGACAGGTGTGTGCAATCAATCAAGTCCAATCAATTGAATTCACGACAGGTGGACTCCAGTCAAGTTGTAGAAACATCTCAAGGATGATCAGTGGAAACAGGATGCACCTGAGCTCAGTTTTGAGTGTCATAGCAAAGGGTGTGAATACTTATGTACATGTGATATTTCAGTTTTTTATTTTTAATACATTTGCAAAAATTTCTAAAAAACTTTTTTCACTTTGTCATTATGGGGTATTGTGTGTAGATTGATGAGGAAAAAAAAGAATTTAATCCATTTTGGAATAAGGCTGTAACATAACAAAATGTGGAAAAAGTGAAGGGGTCTGAATACTTTCCGTACCCACTGTACATCCAGTCCACTCAGGCATCTCAGGTGATGGGGCTTGGCGCAGGGTGGATGGGGGCTCTGTCGGGGTCACATGGTTTTTATCGGGATGTCCTCTGACACTGGTTTCTGTTTTTTTTTTTTTATCATGCTCACAGAGCCGTGGATAGAGCGGTGTGAATGTGTATTTGCCTCTTTGTCATCACACATCCACACATTTTCAGATTTTGTAAGTGCTTTATTTGTGTAAAAGATTTTTTGTTATTGTCAAAAAAAAAATCCCATGAAAAGACCAAGACCAGCAAGTTCTCCATCTGATCTTAAAATCTTTAAAACCTGGTTGGGAGTATATACTTTCATTCAAAAAAGAATGCAAAGTAATTTCCTAAAACAGCACGGCACTGTAGCTTTTGGCTAACAAGAGTAAATAGGACATTTATTGCGGACTATTTTCAGCTTGATACACATTTTGTGAGCTAGTGCCTACAGCAGCAGGACGGTGTATGTGGGATTTACTGAAAAAAGACTACACTACCCATGTTTATTGTAATGGAGGAACATATCCGAAAGGCCAACATGGCTCATTTTTGAGAAGTTTTTTTATACTTTCTGGAGAAGAATTGAGGCCAACAGCACAGAGGTATAAGCTATATCAGGTTTTAGCTTGTTAGTAGAATCAATTCATAGTTGGTTTGGAAGTTTTTGATGAATTTCTTGATAACAAAAATATAGGCTATCACCATATTTATCCAAAGCGCTACACAGGCCATGGACATGTTTAGTGCTCCAAGAGAATTAGCATTTATTGCACGCAAGTTTTGTTTTGGTTTCAGAAAAAGAAATTAGGGAGAACTGAATGAGAAGGGAGGACTCCAGGAAAAAGAGAAAGTGCCCAACGCAGAAAATGGGGAAAAGCAATTTAGGCCAGCTGTTGGGTGGAGGACTGCATAATGAAAAGTGATCATATTCAGCATGGAGAATGAGGCTGAGCAGCACCATCAGAAATGTGTGGAAGAATACGGAATTGGATATTAAATTTCTGGAACTGCTCCTTGAATAATGCCTCTAGCTCATCCACCATCAGATAGCACTTTTTAAACTGGATTTCGCTCCCCCCCTGAAGGCCACGCCACCATCAGTCAGAGGGTCTGTCTGCCAACAGATAATCTGCCTCTCATCTCCACACTGCTACGGACACTTTCTGCTATTATCGCGCAGCAGACAGCGGCCACGTGACATTATTACAACATTATGCTGGTTTTCCAGATGTGAGCTGTGTTTTTAATGTCAAAGTGCAGAATTAGTGCCCCCTGTGGCGTGGAGTCTTATGTTTCTGTTTAGTGTGATACCACCTGTCTGCTCTTCTGGAAGTGTTTAATCTCTGTTTGAACAAGCTGTGAATTTGACCCAGTCTGACCCTGTGTTCTGATAATAATGGTGCTGCTGCATTCTGCATGCCCTCACACACTCCACTGCTTGTTCATTAGGTGCACACCTGGTTAAAACTAATGCAGGTTAACACATTAGACTGCAATAAATCCTATAATGCTCAGTGTTTTAGAGCATTGATTCAACTTCATGGTCAAGTCTAATAGTTAATTGTTGATCCTGGAAACAGCAGTTGACAAAACAATCTCAACTCAAGGTCCACTCACTTGTGTTGTCCTGGAGCTTTCAGCCTCCTCCATCCTCATCAAGAAACTGTGTTTGCTCAGCTACTAGATGCTCAAACTTCCCATGATTCGGAGTCGCTCTACCTAATTTTGAGTAGTAAATTGAGATTTCAGACACTGATCATCATTTTGTGTCATTACCGACAGATGCATTCTTCCAAAATGATAAGTTATCACATCTATAAGATGGAACATATTGCATTGTGGGACTGTAGAAAACAGAGTACATGCCATTGAGTTCATTTCTGTGGCTGCACTTTATGGTGCTGCTGATTATATTGTGTTATACTGAGTGGTGTTTTACTTAGTATTTTGTCCTCCTCATTTAGCTGTGTCATAGAAAGTAGATTAAGTATTAGAAACACCACTTAGCAAGGCTAGGCAATATATTTCAACAGCACCACAAACTACAACCATCAGTAGATTGAGTCTTTCTCTCCTTGTTTACTTCATAATAGAATAATAATTATGATCCTAAGAACAAACTAATCTCCAGTGAAAAGCAATTTTGTCTCAGGTTATGATAAATCTCTGAGAGATGATCATTGAAAATCATTTTCTCTTCCAAGGATTTCTTGAAAACCATGTGTGCATATCTCATGAACAACACTAAACTTATATCTTGTAATATCTTGTTTCAGAATAGAGCAATGTGGACCAGTAAATCAATAAATATTGCCTCCAGTACAATGTAACTAAAATGTATCAACCACCTAGATTTGAATTCAAGAAAAATAACATCACATTCATTCGCTCTCCCTTCTGTATCTTGTAGTTGTCTCCAGGTTCAGAGGAAGAGGAACACGAGGGTCCAGTGTGTGAGAAGCTGGGTCGTGTACAGTTCAGTGTCGGATACAGTTTTCAGGATTCCACCCTCACTGTCAAAATCCTAAAGGGCCAGGATTTGCCTGCTAAGGACTTTTCCGGCACCTCTGATCCATTTGTCAAACTCTACCTGCTGCCAGACAAGAAGCACAAATTGGAGACCAAAGTCAAGAGGAAGAATCTAAACCCGCACTGGAATGAGACCTTCCTGTTTGAAGGTTTGATAGAGGAGGCCTATTTAATTCCTTAAACATGAACTCAGCAAGGAACATGCAGGCTTAAGCTGTTTCTTTTCTATGTGCATTACTGTGACATATTTGGACTGTGATGTGTCCCATTTTTTCCCCAGGGTTCCCCTATGAGAAGGTGGTCCAGAGGACTCTATACCTACAGGTTCTTGACTATGACCGCTTCAGCAGGAACGATCCCATCGGAGAGGTGTCCATCCCCCTCAACAAACTGGACCTGGCCAACATGCAGACTTTCTGGAAGGAGCTGAAACCATGCAGCGATGGCAGCGTGAGTAAGATGGAAAAAGGGGGGAGAGGGAAGGAAGGAGGAGAGGGAGGAGGGGAAAGAGGAGATGGGACAGAATGTAACGGGTGATGTCATTGCTGGCTGCCGTGATGCTCCCAGGGGAGATGTGGCAGCATGCTAGTGGGAGAGGAGATAGAAGGGAATATGGAGAGGCTGACAGGTAGATGGAGAGAACACAGACAGCCAGAGGAAGAAACAGAAATACACAGTAAGCAACACAAAGAGAGAACAATGGGAAAAGGGGATTAAAAAAAGTAAACAATCTGCTGTTGCTGTGTTTAATTTCTCCAGGGGAGTCGAGGGGATCTGCTGGTGTCTCTGTGCTACAACCCCACAGCAAACACCATCACTGTGAGCATCATCAAAGCCCGCAACCTCAAAGCCATGGACATTGGAGGCACTTCTGGTATAGATGCTCCTTCATTTGCATGGCCTTTTATTGTTGCCCTTCTATATTGCTGCTACTTCAAAATGAAAACGAGAAAATTGTGTTTTTTGTTCAATGTTAGAAAATGACCTTAAATCCATGACAGTACACAAACATTGCTGTGGTGCATTGAACACGAATGAGATGTTGTAAACAGCAAATTCCCCCTGTCCTCAGACCCCTATGTAAAAGTGTGGTTGATGCACAAGGACAAGCGTGTGGAGAAGAAGAAGACGGTGGTAATGAAGCGCTGTCTGAACCCCGTTTTCAACGAGTCCTTCCCCTTTGACGTGCCTGCCCACGTTCTCAGGGAGACCACCATAATTATCACCGTCATGGACAAGGACAGGCTCAGTCGCAATGATGTCATTGGAAAGGTATCTCCTTCCTTCTTCGCCTCTTCCCTCTCCTTCTTCTTCCTCTTCTTCAGCATCTTCTTCTTCTTCTCTTCCTCTGTGTATTTCTGACACTGTGACAGACCATCGGCAGCTCATCACTGAGCCAGTCTCTACTGACCCCTGCTGGAACATGCAGACCAGTCTTCTGCATTGTAAATGAATAAATATGCAACAAAAAAGAAGAAATGAAAACACTTGAATTTGAGTGTGAACCAGTTGCAGTTATTTAGACGCACACTAGTGGACAGACAGCATGGCATGAAGACTAGTGTGTGTGTGTATGCTCTTATACAGTAAATACAGTCACCCTCTACAATATACATTTTCCATTTTCACTAAATGTAGAAAGTGTAACAGAAATTACCTTTGGTTTTGTTATAGGGAGCTTTGTATTATTGTTGATTTGTTTTGCCTGGACATTTATTTATCTGTAAATTACCTGCTTGTCTCCAAGAAAAGCACATCTATTGCCCTGAGGAGATTTAGGGGTGAGACACCAGATTGACACCAATACATGTGATGTTGTTGTATTCTTTTGTTATCAAGCAGGTTTAAGGGTCATTTAATAATAACTTCCTAATTATTTCTAAAAATGTTTTCAGGGAAATAAACTGTGATTTGGTGAGAGAGCAGAGTAACAGGCGTTTATAAGAGCCTAGTTAGTTGAGGTCATGCTCCATTGTTAACACAAAAACATTAATTTATCATTCATTTATTATTGGCAAGTAAATCACATTCATCAAAATTGTTAAGTTGCATGGTTGCCTGTAGACAAGGTCACATTTGTGCATGGCCAGCTGACCTGCTGCGCACCGACTGAAACAGTCAAGGCTACGCTAGCTTAACTGTTAATTGGAATTAATTCATTGGAAGTGTACCAATTTAAAACTATCTGTGCTTCAGCGGTAATTGTTGCCAAATTACTACATTAATTGTTCTTTTCAGGAAACGTCTCAGGAAACTATTAGTAACTTGCAGACCCGTGAAATAAAGCATTGCCTTAGTTTCTGCTATTCCATTATTTCACCCACACCAGTTTTATCCCATTATTGATTCATATGTATCAGCACTCAACTCAGCTCCAACCACAGCAGTCTCAATACGTTCATTTTCGTTTATTTTAAACCAAATACCCACTTCTCCATATGTGTAGATCTATACTGGAGAATAGAGCTGTAATACATGAATTCATTATTCCTGTCTAATATACTGGAAAGACCTGAAAGCAAAATTAAATCTTTGTTCCTTCAGACACTGAAAGAATAATCATGGAGCTGTGTGCAGTATGGATGTGCTATCGTGCTCATTCATACACATCTCCAGTAATTGCAGATGCTATAACTGTTGCCATCCTAAGCGTTTATGATATGTGGCCTATTATTGTGCCCTCTTGGATAGCATGAGGCAGGTCTGAGGACAATGAAAACCTGAACAGTATTTCCTGTGACACATACAGATCAGGAGTTTCTTTCTACATGAGAATTACCTAAAGACTTTGTGTTTGGTCTTCATTAGTGTCAGCATTAGCCCTTCTCAGAGTATTTCAGAAGGTGAAATCTCCTCCTCTAATGTCTTTTTTTCTGCCCTGGATTTGAGCTAAATTCCGATTAGAGTGGCAGGCTTAGTGGTGAAAGCAGGGCTAGATTTAAGACTCACAGTCAGGTTTTTTTTTTTTTTTTTAAACTTAATACCTCACAGTTTGGGAAGTCTCTTTACAAATAACATCAATCTCTATGTGACGTTAACATGAAGTACACTGGCTCTTTCTTTCTCACAGATTTATCTCTCATGGAAGAGTGGCCCTGCAGAGGTAAAACACTGGAAAGACATGATGGGTCGTCCTCGTACCGCCGTGTCCCAGTGGCATGCTCTAAAGGCCTGAGGAAAGGGAGCGACCAACCTGCCTACAGTGTTTTTCCCCTCACAATTCAGCATCAGCCTCTCAGCCCCTGCCCTCAGCACACATCCCCTACTCCCTAACTGCAGTCTTGTGCTGCAGACAATGTGGGTCATCTCTTTGTTCTCAGGCCTCTTTGATATCCTCTGCCCTCAGTCCTCGTGACTCCATCCAAAAATTTCACCCCTTGTCAAGTTCCAATTCCCACCTGACCCCCCTCTCATCCCTTTGTCTGCACTTAAAAAATGTTTTTGATGTCTCTACTTACTTCCTCCTTGTGCCCTCTTTCTATGAGATTTGTTTTTTTCAAGATGCGCCTCAGTTTTTCCTCCCCCCTCGTCAAACATTCCTAGTGTTTAACGTCAGAGCAGTGCCTCTTGCCACCCATGAATATAAACTACCAACCAAAAATGGATCAAACTGCTGATTCCAAACGTCCTCTGCAGTGGCAAGACAGGCTGTGTTTAAACATGCGCCTGAGTGTGAATGGCACTGACCTGTGCGACCCATTTAACACCTACATCTGGTGTTGCAGTGAGGAGTCTTCCACTCTGCTCCTCACCTCTTTGTTCAAGTCCTCTTCCGTTACTGTCACTATCCCTCCATACCCTTAAAATGCCTGAAAAAAATCAGGAAAACCAACACAGGCGATGGAAAAGTGATGAGCTGTATTTAAAATGGAATTAGACTGGAACTGGACTCTGTCACTCAACTCATGTTTGATCTTTTTCACTTATCACTCTTTCTCTGGCACCACTGTAATAATTCTCCCTTGGCTGGAACCCTTCGTTGTCTGTGCGTGCTGTGGGTGATGTGCTGTAACCCCAAATGAAGTTCTTCAACAAAAAAAAAAAAAGTATATGAACATGAACATTTAACGCTGGTCCAATAGGACTAAGTGTCAAAAAAAAAATACATTCCTATTTTCTTGGAAAAGAAATCCCGGTGGACAGGAAAAAAAAGAGTAAAGTGATTAATGTTGTGTTTTATTTTTGGTTTTAAAAAGAACTTAGAGAATAAAACTGTTCTTCCAGACACAGAAAATAAGCAAAAAGCCAGCTTCCATGAGTGTGGAAGTGTGGGTTAATGAGTATGTGTATGAGAATGCATGTGTGTGTGTGCGTGTGTGCGTGCGTGTGTGTGCGTGTGTGCGTGTGCATGTGTGTGTGTGTGTGTGTGTGTGTGGGGGAGAGTTTTTTGGACGTGCACAGCTAAATTTAAGATATTATCAGAAACAGCAACACCCTTGATAATGATGGAGAAAATAAGGTATTGTTGAAATCTGTGGTGGTGAAATTAGCCGATGACGTGGGGAGGTCACTAAAGTTAAAGGGTCAGTTCACCCACATTGCAAACACACGTACTTGTGGTTATCGAGCCAGGCAGAAAGTTTCAGATGTATATGTTGTAAAATCACAGCCAGAGATGAATATGATTTTGTTGTGGAGCTCACTGCATTTGACTTGGCTTTTGAAAAATTCAACAGCCGTTTCTTTTCAGAAACAATGCTCTACTTAATCGGATCATCTACAAACCCCGCAGTGAATGGTTTTTTCCTTGGGACTAGAGGAAATTGGTGAAAACGGCTGACAACAACATCTGTCCTCAACAACATCAATTATTTGAGCACTGCAAACAAAATTAAATTCGCCTCTATCACATTGCGATGGTGGGAGAAGTCTCAGTGGCACCATGGAAATTAAAACTGAAACTTTCTGCATGGCTTGATGCCACCAGGGGTAAGTGAGCAAAGCACATTTTCTTAACTCAAGGTCTTTTTATCTGTGTTTTATCACTTGTTTTTTTTTTTTTTTTCAATCACAGTTTTCCTCAACAGAAGGAGTTTGTGTGTCGAATCCAAGCTTGCACACTGTGACATTGCACCAAAACACACAAAGTCTAAGACATCAGTGACACATTCATAAGCTACAACATACAGAGAAAGACCAAATGAAGAAAAAAAATCAGTGGATGTTGCACAGCACCACTCCACAATTGGCTAGTTTTGTGCCGCCAGGAATTGGACCCTCTGGGGTTTTCCCACAAAGAGAACTTGGATTCAGCTGAACAAACTAAAAGAAAACTAGAAGAAAAAACTACGGTTCACAAGTGAACCACAAGATAAGATTTATTTTCTTCTTTAACTACATTCAGTGCTTTTTGATTTGGGTGAACTGACAATTTATGCATGCAAGGCAGTAAGTGAGTGTTGGCGTTAGTGTATGTAGACCAATCCAATGTAGAAATCAATCAGTGTGAACACACCATCCTTACCACACTACTGTGTTACAATGTGTCTATCAGCAGCATTAATTTGTGCATGAAACCTGGAAGAGGTATCGCAGAACACTATAACTTCTTTTCTCATTTTTACAGAGCACTATGAGTCCAAGGATGAAGACCTGATTTTTGTGTTTTTGGGGTTTTGAACTAAGTAAAAGTCAGTCTTCCAGTTGTTTGCTTCACTGCCTTCAATGTGACCTCCCCCAAGTCTCATGTAAGCATGTGCTGATCAGATGAATGGATATAAATGAGAGTAATAATAATAATAATAATAAGTAATGGGGGAAAAAGTCTTTTTACATTCCACTGTTCGGTTTTGTCTACTGGATGTGTGTATGTATGTGTGTTTGCACGGTGGGTGAGTTAATATTTGAATTTTACGTTGTGTGATTGTATTTACTGTGAGTCCCTCTGTGTGTATATATCTGCACTGAGTTCTATTTTGCCAGTTTAATACAGAACAACATTGTTTACCGTTTTTATTCTGTATGAAACAATCCAGATGTACAAAGAAATATGTTTTTTTAAAAGTTGTCACTTCTTTAAGAATCACTGCACTTGTCGACGACAAAGCTGGAACAAACCTCTCTTCACAGCAGGGTTATTTTCCTCATGTGCGGCGTAAAAGGACGTTTGAGGGTAAAAGGAAAAAAAAAAAAAAAAGTCACAAATAAGCTTTACAGCAACCCTAGATAAAGCCTGTTTTCTTTTACCATCACACAACAGATTTTTAGTTCACACAGAAGCAGCTACCAACATTTTGTCCTGTCTGTCCTTCTTATCTGGTCCAATCTGATTCACCAAGGCCAAAAAAAACGGACGATGGAGCCAAACCATCACAGCTGACGTTCCCCCAAAACACCCCCGTCGTGCACACATGCTTTCTGGCACAAAGTGTTCTGTGTGTGCCTTATAAACCCCGCCACGCCTTGCTCTTCACCATATGCGCTCCCTCTCCAAGTGTCAGGGAGGGGGGAGGGAAAAAAAGGTGAGACAGGAGATAATCATCACCTCTTTGCATCACTGTTAGCTACGTCTCAGGTCAGAGCAGAGCATTGGAGCATCCCAAAATAGCCAGGAACGCAGTCATCTGTCTGTCCTGATGGCCTGCTGTGTTAAACAAGGCGTTATTTTGTGTGCTGCTGAGAAAGCGTTACATTCCAAAGGCTTAGTAAAAGTCACTTAAATCAATGCAACTTAAATATTGGTTAAATAACAGTCAGGGTTTGGTATAATTTACTTTTAAGAAATCAAGCTAGATTTGTCTGTCTACCTTGTTTATTGGCCAATTACCAGTAACCGGTATACTTTACTGGACAATCTCGCATTTCTGATTTAGGGCATTCCCTTGGGGGACTGCTTGAGTCAAAGAGAGGTTAACCAGCAACATTTTGATTTATATACTGTACAAATGATTGTGAAGTGTCCTGTATGAAAAAAAAGAAAAAGAATCATTGGTATTTATTGGGGTTGTTGATATCTGTCTGTCCTTGGTATCACTCAACCCCCTCTTTCACTCCCTTTTCTCTTTGTAGTTACACATCCGTGGGGTGCACAATGTTAAATATCGACCATTTATTTTTTGAAATCTGTACAGTGTATATAAAAATATAAATGTGTATATAAAACAAAGATGTTTCTGGTATTGTTATGAATTTTTCACAAGCTTGTTTTTATTATTTCTTCCAATCATATTTGTATTACACACAAAGGTTTATTCAGTGGAGTCGATTCTGCACAAAGGTTTAGGTGGAAGAAGTAATAGAAGATCCTTTACCTGACTAAAAGTACCATTCGTTCATATAAAAATAAGCCATTACAAGTTTAAGTCAAGTCAAAATCCTACTAAAGTAAAAGTACAGAGATATTATTGGCAAAATGTAGTTTAAATATAAAAAGAAGAAAGTAGTCATTCTACAGAAACTTTGTTGTATGTATGCTTTAATTTGTGTATCCGACAATTTATGTTATAGCTTGAGATGAAGCTGGTTTTGACTAGTTTATATACTGTGGTATTTTAGTCCGGTGACTCTCAGCCTAGGAGTCAGGCCCCTCCTGAAGGTCACAAAAGGAATCTGAGCAATTTTGCATAATGTGAGACTTTTAAATAAATGTAGTTACTCTCCAGCGCTGCATGAAGGATTGATGCAACTCAACACTAAAGTGGGAGGCTGTCAGTGCAGTTTTCATCTAACTTATCAATTTCACAGAGACTTGCTGCTAACTCCCTGTCAACCTCAATTCAGTTCTGATTTTTGGTACTGATACCACCAACTCCTTTTGTAGAAGTTTAATTGCAAATACACAGACCAACTGATAAAGTCACACTTATTACAGGCACTTCTGGAAATGCACAGCCACATTTGCGCTCTATTTTCTTCTCTCTTCCAGCTCAGGCAGAAGGAGGGCCAAGATTTTAAGGGTAATTAACGTGGGTCTTTAGAATTGCTGCTAATCTCTAGAATTAAGGAAATTGCCTCCCCTGCCTCCTACACATTACGTTTCACTGCATCTTCAACACAAGATAACATCTAAGAGAAAATCTGTGTGCGCTGAGTGTAATGTTGAAGCAGGGAGTGTAATTTACCAACTTATCTAACATCCTCAGAGTTAAACCTGGCAGAAGTATGTCTTACCAGTGAGAGCAGTTTCCCTCTGTGCTCCTCCGCTCACGACTCTCCGGCAGACATGGGAAGACGAGATGAAGGCCGGGGATGCTGCAGGTTGTGGTGGTGGTGGAGAAAGGAAACAAGAGAATATGAGATTGAAATTCCAGGGGAGCAGAGGGTGACGGGAGGGCTGAGGATAAAACATAGAGCTGTCACGACACAGGAAGCAGCAGTGGAGGATGACAGGAGCGCTGGGCTACAGATAGGCACAGTGGGTGTGCGTGGGCAACTGATGAACATACATTCTAACCAAGCCTCAGCACATTTAAGATGTGAGTTTTGCTCTCGCAGCACGTGGGATCCACAGGTGGCACCTTTTTTTTTTGTCCAAAAGCAGGGATTTATGACAGCCAGCAAGGTTCACATTCAACTACTGTCAAATACATTGTGTAGTGGAGGACATTTCCAGCGGCACTATTAGATGACTCAGACTTTTGAAATTCCTACAATGTAAAATGACTCCTTTACAAGTAAAAGTGCTCTATTCAAAGTCCTCCTTAGATAAGTACAGGGATATTAGCAGCTAAATGTCCTTAAATAATCAAACTTAAAAGTACTCCTCATGCATAGAAATGGCCCACATTATTATTAAGATGGATGAATCATGTGTAAGCATTTAAGTTTTGTAGCTACTGTTTATTGTTGTAGATTAATAGAAGAGCAAAAAGGAAGAAGAAAACACACACTACACATTTGTATTGATGCTTTGGACTTTTTCTACTCTTTTTTTTGTGTGAAATACTGGAGAATTTTACCTTTTGGAGCCTTACCTAATTTCACTTTGGTGAAACTACCAACAACGCAAAGACGTCTGAAATGTGGCAAACTGCACAGAGCTTTTTTTTCTGTAATGTAAAACCGTAATCATAAAAGTAACTAATAACTAGAAAATGTAAAATCACAGTAAAAGGTGCAATATTTTGATGTGAAATTAAAGTGTAGATGTAGAAAGTCGCATAAAATGCAAAACTGTACAGCATTTAAGTGAATGTGCTTATGTACTTTCCACCACTGATTACAGCATATAGTGAGACAGATGGCAGATGAGCAAAGAACACACAGAGGGGAACCCCTCTGACATCACCGTGGTCTATTTTAGGACAAGCTGAGGACACAATGATCGAAGGCTGGGATTCTTACTCGATATATTTCCCCCTTAAAGTTTTAAGAAAGAAAACATGCATCAACATTTGTCTCATGTCTGTACGATTGGTGTTTGTGTAACACCTTAGCAGTGGATCATATGCACATTATGATTCCACGGGGGTGCACAAGCAGGCCTGTCATCTGTTTTGAGATTCTGTGCACATCTCCTGGCCAGAGGGCATTTCCCTTCTGCTCTCAGTACAAGGTTCCACTGAACCGACATGACACACAGGCAGGCAAGATATTTTTCCCATAGTCAACACACACTGATCAGTGGGCGAGGAGAGAATTATGACCTTGTTTGTATGGCTTTAAGCGAAGATATATGTGGTTTAAATGGAAACTTGGCCAAACACAAAATTGCACAGATGCTTTGTCTCATAAAAGTTGAACACGTAGCTTATTCCTTGTCTAATATCCCTTTCATCCTTCTATGCAGCGATTTAGTTTTTAATCGATAAGTCACTGCATAAAGGTTGGACTGATATTTTCACATTTCATGCATGCATGGAAAATAAGGTATATGAGATATCCCTGGTTTACAGGTGACCAATTTGCAGGAGAGACACCAAGATCAGCTGGTGCTTCCTCAGAATATAAGGTGATCTGCTTCCATCTGGTGTCCATATGCTGATACTGCAGGTAACAATCTTCATTATAGAACAAATAATGTTCATCGAGTCAATCGTGATTTCATTGTCGGACAAATAAATGTAGTAATGAAAGAACTGATAATAAACAGCAGCAATAACAGCATAGCATCAGCATTTATTAAATAACTCATAATAAATGTAAAAGTAAAATCACTGAAAAGAACCAAACCATGACAATTCAACAAGCTACACTCATGAGTGAGTCGATGTGTTTCTGTCTAACTGTCTGGCTATAGAGACAGGGTAATTATCTGCCTCTATCAAAGCTGGCTATTGCATTTCACACAGTTTAAATTTACAGCCATGAATCACAAATTTACAGTACAATTAATGTACAATATTCAGAACACCTTCAGAATATCGTGTTGCATCAATTTTCCACAGACTTCCCTCAGCTTCCACAAATCTTCTTCTCCCTCCACTGACTGGCTGGATTTCACAGAGGACCGAAGCTCATATGGAGACATTTGTAGTATTACTTGGTATTCTTAATATTTTGCAGTCCACAATATTTTGCGCACTCTGCTGTGTATAACTAGAGTAACTTTTCCAAGGATGTTTCTGATGGGTTATGGCACTGATATTTCACATAGTGCCCCACCTAAAATGAGTCTCTGATGAGGTCCGACGGGCTGTGAGCTTCATTGACTTTCCTTTTCCAGATACTCCAAGCTGGGCGCATCTAACCTCTGTTCCTGGTTGCGATTCTTTGTGAACTCCTTAAGCATATCCATGACCTCTCCTTGATAAACGTCAGGGGTGGGTTGAGCTTCTGTAAGCAAAAACAGAACAGGTTTAATTACTTTCAGTCAGTTGAGAGGCGAAGCAAAGTGCGATTTCAGAGCCTTTATTTCATGCGAGAAGTTTAATGATGAGACAGATGGCTGAAGAGCAATGAGCACACAGAAGGGAGCCCTTCTGACATCACCTTGGTCTATTTTAGGACATTTTTTAGGAGGACATAAAACTGAAAGGCTGACGTTAGCTGATTCAACATAATATCTTGCTCCTGACGATGATAAGACAGAAAATGCACATCGACAATGGTATTTCTTTCTTATCGTAGTCATGGGAAAAGACAACTGTGGTCCTTCAAGGACAAAAAACAATAAAGCTGTATTACACTTAAGATTCTTGAGTCTCAGACCCTTAATTTTATGCCGTCCTCGTCTCTGACAGGAAAAGGTTCACTCAAGGATACTAAGTGAGAGACTGTGTGTGTGTGTGACCTTGAAATTGTCTGTTTACAGATTTCAAAACTCAATGAATAACTTTAGTTACTTGTTTCAGCAAAGTTAAACTGCCTGCATTAGTTTTTGTTTGTGGCGGCGCTGCCAATTGGACGTGTTGACGCTGTTCTCACAGTGATTCTGTTTCACGGCTGTTGCGCACGATAAAACAGACACATAATTGAATCAAATTGCGAGAACATTAGAAGAATATAATGGTTAGTTATACTGGGACACTGAATGAGCTCCAAGTCCGAGCCAAAGGGAACATTAAAAAAACAAAACAAAAACAGAATTGGAAGTTCATTTGTAAGCGGAGCTGGGATTTCATTTATTCTGCATCTGCAGACTTGATTGACTGCTTAAAAAAAAAGAAATCCAGTTGGTTTTTTTTTATCGTAATTGTACTCACTGGAGTTCTCTACATTTTGTTGTGTTACAGTCTGAATTTAAAATTAGAGTGTCTGATGTTTCTTTGCCACTGTTAACACAAAACAAGAAATCAAAGTAAGTGTTTGTTTTGTGCAAATTGTATTATAATTGATAATGAAAAGCTGAAATGTTTCTGCGTCATTAACTATTCAAGCATTTTACATTGGGAGTCTAAAATAGATTGACATTACCTTCAATGTCTGAAATGTCTCTTGATGGGCGTTTATCTGTTGCCAGCTCTCCAACTTATGATTTGCTTTTTGATTCATCACGTCTACTGTAAAATCACGTGTCGGAAGAGAGATTCATCAAAGAGAAATAATTGTCTTACCTGTTGCCCAGTAGTAGATGTCCCAGTCATTGCTTGGTTCATTGATCAGTCTGTCGTACTGCTGCAGCTGGTTCTCACTCATTGTGTTTAGGTATCGCTTTGCAAAAAGGCTGCAAGAGACATGAAAAATTAATCTGCGTCTGAGTCCTTTTTCTGAATGGAAAGTCGTAGTTTCTGGGTACCAGTTTATGGACTGCATACTGGGAACTTCTTTTTTGGGCTCATTCACATTGAATTACTTACTCCTTCTGAGTTTAGTCATTGTCAATGTCCCATTAATCTTTATTTAATTACTCTAGTTGCTTCAATTACAGCCATTCTCTACCCTCCTCACTACCTCCATACTATAAAATACGTTGTACAGTGATCTCTCCTAATGCTAATCTCTGTAGTTGTGCAACTATTTCCAGTCTTTCTACTGTATACTTCCTACACGATATAAGTACATGTTGTGCCCTTCCTGCCTTCTCGCACTGTTGTTTTGCAATAATGAGAACTGTGTTGTTAAGATTACTGTGTCCAATTCTGTTTCCGCTCATTGTTGCCAGCTCTTTCCTATTTCAATCCTACTGCTCAACCTCTGTACTGTACCACTGCTCTAAAGTGTGTGATGACAGACACACAAGACAAAAACAGTTCTGTTTAACAACCTGAGCAGAATGCAGTTCTCCAACATGCCCCTCTTGCGACTCTCATACAGCAGGCGGCGCTTCTTGATGTCGGTGGGCTCGCCGGGCTTCTCCTCCCAAGGGGGCAAAGGGATCTCAATGAGGTCACCTTTGTTGTCATCTGGTGCTTCTCCACGGTAACCACGAGTGGATACCAGGCCTGTGACTGCTGGTCTCCATGCCGCCTGGCACACCCCTGTCACAAGCTGACAGGCATCAAACACGCACGTTTGAACAAACATTAGCACCATGTGTTGCACTGTATCGTCCAGTACATGTGACGAATCAAACAATTCACTGTGCAGTCTGTTCAAAATCGGTTGAAAACGACAGTTGTCGTTTTATTGTCACATCCGATTTCATAAGTTACATTATAAAACACTGCCTTTGTTTTGTGTAAACACTGGGACTTTAACCTAAAGACATTAGATCTACATGTAATATTTCCATCACAATTATGTAACGATGTGCGTGCCAGAATGGGGCTTCATAGACCATATAAGAGGTTACTTTTAGGTCTCAGATATCATACTTTTATGAAGATGGATTAATGGTTGTTAAGGGTTTTTAAGAGTTGTAACTTTTGTCATATAACTAGTTTTCCTTTTCATTTGTTTACTGTGTGACAGGATGGTTTTCATACTGTCTAGAAACGCAAAATATAAGTCAAACTAAGACCAAACTATTTTTTCTATCAATTTGGGTAATTATTTGCATATATTTATTTATCCCGCGGTCTGTTCTGATATTTAGATATCTTGCCTCCCCCAAAGCTCTTATATGATCATGCATGAATAGACATGGATCTGTTTATACCTGTTTGTTCCTCTCGGCCATCAAACTCTTTCTACTTTTCATTGTGTCTTTGTTCTTTTATTCCTTAATATTTTTTTGCCTTTTCTGTTTTTTTCTATTCTTTGTGGCTTGTATGCATTGGCTAAGACACGTACAATTTATCAATGTAACACCATATGGAAGTATAAAATCGGACTAAAACTCCTTTAACTTCTTCCTTTCACTAATGCAGATCAGTATTTGCCCTTGGATATAAACTCCTAAAGTTCAGGTAGCTTAAATCTAAAATCAATACACCAGATCAAGGCAAGTCCCCTCGACTTGCATGATATAACACGCTCTCCTTGCTGTACAACTGGATTGCACAACTGTCCTCCAGCAGGACACGCTTTATGTTTTAGCACAACGAAAACAATTCACGCTAGTTATTTTCAACATTTTAACCAGGTCATTACATCAAACTAAATACTTTAAATTAGTCGGATCTTTCGTAAGCCATCTAGGAGCTCTATTGTTCATACTGCTGTAGCATTTAAAGCTAGCTACATGTAAATAAATGTAACGTTTAGGGTGTTACTCACTCTTTTCGCAACAAAGGAAGACAACATGTTAACCCTCTTTCTTGCGACGTTGAGAGACTTCTAGGTGGGCTGTTTCTCTGCCGGGGAAGAGTTTCTGATGTCTGAATGTCACACACACACACACACACACACTAAAGACTGAAAAACTGAGCTTACACAAGAAGGTTCACGTCACAGGAGCACACAGGAAGCTAACGATGGGGGACTGGCAACAGCAAACACACGACGCCATACTGCTAAGGTAACACTTATGTGTAATTAATGTTATAGGAAAACATAACTGGCAACAACGTGGTATACTTAATGCTCATTGCATATTTTTTGTATTTTCATTTACCCAATTTTATCAATGTAACAGTTAAATGTAGTTCCCTCACGTCACAATGTGAAGGTGCCTGACCTTCGGAACCAATTGTTGTTTGTTGTTGTCAACCGGTAAAATATCCGTAACGTACGTGGCAACATTAGCATTAGCCGATCAAAGAGCGAGCTTGCAGTAGTCAGAAATCATTTGTATGTGCAATTGCACATGTAAAGACCGTAGATATATTTTCAGTGGCCATTAAAACATTATATGTTGACACATGCCCGCTTGTATTCTCGGTTTGTCACCATATTTTGTTTTAGCTACGGTATTTTTTTACGAACTCGAGTGAAACGTTGGTTAACGTTAGCTAACATTGACGTTGGAAACAAGCTGAGACGTTAAATATACACATTTTTATTTGTTTGACAGTGCACATGTCGGCATGCTCTGATAACCTACAAATGTGTAGTTCAGAGTGAAAACTACATCAACAAACTAGCTGTAGAGCCTGAGTCAGCTGGGTCGTCTCAGGCTAACGGGATGGCTGCTGCAGGACCTGCAGCCGGATCAAGCAGTGATCTCACGGATCTTTACAGTGATCTGAATCAAAACGACGAGGTGAGTCTGAAATATTTAGTTGCTTATTTTTCACCGCGTGTAACTAACCACATGTGAAGTTGTCTGCCTCTTTGTGTTGGTTTGAGTTTAAATTACCTTTTTATTTGGAACATCTTAATCACAAATGTTTAACATCAGAGTTTCATTTTCTTGCTTAGAAATTCGCAGCATCAGGTGCAACATCACTTAGTAAGTCAACTTAGTAAGTCAAGTCTTCATAGACTTGTTTCAGTCTTTGAGTCGGGTAAGTTAAAAACCAGTGAAAGTACTTTAATCCAGTTTATAGTTATCATTTTCCTTTCAACTTCAGGTATTCCCTTGATTAAAAAATGCACTGAATCAAGTATCAGTATTCATATTTTTTTTTAACTTTATGTACCTGAAAAAAATCCCAGTAGTAAATTGGGATCAATTTCAGAAAATGTTGGTATAGTCCTCAGCCATTCCAAACTTTCTGCTGCTGCAGCTGCCAGGATTTTGCACAATGACATGAATCAGTGGACAGCATATAAGTTGACTTTGTTGCTTTTTCTATCACACACAGGACTTGGACAGAATTGCTGAAGCAAATGAACTGTATGATGCTGTTTTAACTGGATCAGTCAATCAAGACAAGAAAGTTGCTAAAAATGTGGCACCTCCCCAGAAGATGTCACCTATAGACGGGACTGAATCATCAACAGTGAAAAGTCAAAAAGGAGAAAACTCACAGAGGAGACTGTCTTTATATGTTGGAAATTTCGCCTGGGTGAGTAACACCCTGTCCGTGTTCGTGTTGATTACATTTTTACTGTACTGTCGAATACAATGTCCACATGAACAGAGAAATAAGTTCCACTGGCTCAAGAAAATTTAACAAAATGATCAGTAGAGAAATGCAATTTGATCAGATGGACAAATGTACATTTTTCTCTCTTCAAATAGATGTGCTCAAATAGCTTGGATCTGGTTGTAAACTAAACCTTTCAGTCAAAACTTTTCTTTCACTTCAAAATTTTCATGTCTGTGTTGAGTTGTCTCATTTCAGGTACTGTAGTATAATGTCAAGTGAAATAAACCATTCCACCAGACTTGCTGTTTGTTTTATACAACTGGCATTGTTGTAGTATTTTAGTAGTAGTCAGTTTTTCATGACACGACATGAATCCTTCAGCACCTCTCAGAGTTTCTTCGGATGTGCACTTCTTTTACACCATCCATCCACCCACACTAGGTGGTGTGCGAGAACTTGTATATAAGTCAAATTAATTTACTGACAAAGTTATGTTCACTACAAGAGTATTTTGGCTGGAATGAGATTAAGCTTCAGAGGGCACCTTTTTGAATGAGTGGTTTCAGTTACGTCAACATCTAGTAGGTGACACGGCAGCTCTTCAGTTGTGAGGATTTTTCTGCCTTCCAAGGGCTCATAACACTGTTAGATCCTCCCTTTTAAGAATTCTGTTTTATTTCCATGTTTGAGCCCAAATTGACTCCATGTTACCTTAAAACAATGTATTAAACACTATTTATTGGCTTTTCACAAATGCTCAGTAATATCCATAACAATTTCTCCTCATTAACAATAATTAAGAAGAGCAAGTAAGTTTTACTCAGTATTACATGTGAATCTGTGTCTGTCAGTCAGCTTCATTTTGGTTTCTTTAATGGTTGTACTCTTGATTAAGATCACAAGTAACTATCTACTCTCCTTTCATTTTCTCGTCTCCTCCTCCCAAACTTGCTACCACCTCCAGTGGACATCTGATAAGGACCTCATGTACATGGCTCAAACACTGGGTGTGACGGACATCACAGACATCAAATTTGCTGAGAACAGAGCTAATGGCCAGTCAAGAGGGTAAGTGGTTACAGATCTACAGTAATGAAATGTCCAAAAAGCATTTCCTGTGAGTTCATTTGTAAGAAAGGAGACTTGTGTTATGAATAATGAAAGATTTCGGTAACTTAATACTGTTGGTCATACATGTGCTGTTTCTTCTCCTCTGTGATACAGCTACGCAGAAGTGGTGGTAAACTCAGAAGAGTCGCTAAAAACATTGTTGGAAAAAATCCCCCTGTGTGAAGTTAATGGGGAACGGATAGACTGTCGCTTTGCCACCCGCCAGAATCTCACTGTGTTTGAGGACGCCGCAAATAAACGTAAGAGCACCACAATCCTAAGAAGATACTTCAAAATTTTCATGATATTGAAAAATATTGAAAAGTGTGTCAATTTTTACAACAGCAATGTGTTCCTGTAGGTATACCCCTGCGCGTTAATTCCAAAGATCCTAAGGACTCCTCTGATTCTTCGGATAAGATTCCCACATTGTTATCACAGGAGCTCAGCCCTCCGCCCATACCGCCCCTTTTTCCATCACACCCTCTTGCAAACAGGTTTCCCTCATTACCCAGCTCTTTCCTCAGTCAGCCACCGCCTCCCTTCCCACATATGCCCCCAAACATCCCTCCACCCCCTTTGTTCCCACCTCCAGTCCATGTCCCCAGCCATCCATCTCCCAGTCTGCATATAAATCCAGCATTCTTCACCCCAGCACTGGACGGCCACAGCAGCAAAGCTTACACTCAACAAAAGTGAGGAAACGCACATATATATATACACATCTATAAATATATATATATAAATATTGCAAACCATAAACAGAAATGTGTTTTTCTCAGTGAGATAAGATGAAACTTGATAATGTTGTCCTGGAAAGTGGCACTTTTTAAAGCAGTAAAAGACCAGGATACAGAGAGGCATACAAAATAAAAGAATAAGTACATATATAATAATATATATTAATAGATAAATAATAAAATACATGGAAGATATGAAGGCTAAAACAAATTAAGTTTCAGGAACTTTGTTGTATCAGTTGTAAAAATAAAAATATTATATTAAGTAAAAACTTGTGCTGATGGTAAAATAACTCTTAGTCGGTATTACAGCAATCTGTGTATTTTTTCAGGCACACACCTCAAAGTACAGATGCACAATTTGAGGAGCTGATGAACAGAAACAGAGCCATTGCCAGCAGTGCCATCACCAAGGCTGTGTCTGGAGCAACAACTGGTGAGTACAGCCGGCCAGGTTCTGTGAAGTGGTGGAAAAAAAAGAAAACAAAACTTAATAAACCATGTGGAGAAACGACCGGTCCCTACTGATGACTGACTGGAAAAATCAAAAGAAGCTGCTCCTCACCCCTCTTACAATGGATTGATGTTTGAAAACCGCATCTTCAAAGCAAAAATGCATTTTTACACGTCTCTTTCCTTTTTGAACAAATGAATGATAAAACAGTGTCATTTACACAAGTGCTCTGAAAATTTGGTTTCAAAATTGAAATATTTCTCAGCAACATACATTGTTACTGTATTATTAATGTTAATACTAAATAAGCAACAATTAAAATGTAAAATTTAGAAATAAAGTAGGTGCTAGGGTAAATGTAATCATTTGTAAAAATGTTTAAACCTAAGAGTTTATAAAGTCCTGAATACTAACAAACAACTGCCTTTTATTTCAAATTTCTCCACTTCCCAATGCAGGAGACTTGCGGGTCGCCATGGAGACTCTATTAACTGCTATTGCCATCATTAAACAGTCCAGAGTGTACGCAGATGAGCGCTGCCAAGCCTTGGTCACCTCACTCAAAGACTGTCTAGTCTCTATCCAGGGCAACTACGGCTACAGGTTTGTGCAGTTATGCTTCAGGACTCTGAGACGTGATGCATCTTGTCGTCTATGCAGAAACTGAAGCCGAGTACAGAACTAGCATGATGTTTCTAATCAGTCAGTATCACACAAATACACATTTCTCTGCAGGAGTAGGAGTCGTTCCGGGGACGAAGAGAGAGACCGAGACAGGGGGCGTCACAGAGAGCGAGACCGTGACAGAGAGCGTGAGAGAGAGGACTCTACTGATTGGGATGGTGCAGGGATGTCTCGAAGACGCAGGGAACAGTCCTGGAGCATGGAGAGGGACAAGGAGCGCTCACGGGAACGGGAAAGGCACAGAGACCACAGAGACAGATACCGCTAACGTGGTAATCTTCATCTCAGTGACACGACTTGATTGAATAAAGTACAATTTTGTACACACAGAATACTTTAAAGCACATGCACGTACGTTTCTGTGCTCAGCTTCATTGGGGATGTTAGTACTAGTATTTCTAGTGTGAATTTCTGGCTTAACATGGCTTAGGTGGAAGAGTTGTTTTAGGCGTGCGGATAATTTCAATTTAACATCCAGTTTTCCTCCCTTCATTTATTTATATGGCTCAAGAGTGCAGATTGCTGGATTTAATTTTAAGCTGTATCGGATAAACTACAGGCCTTTAGTTCCTAGTTTAAGGCACCCAAAACCTTTTTGACAGGTTGATGAAGATCAGTAAAGAAAGTAAGTAGTAAAGACATTAGTTTTAGCACAAAGTTCTTACTGAGGAATGAACTGAACTTTGCAGCCTATTATGCCACCAGATATTTGATATTGTCATGAATAACTAGAACCCCAGAAATCAGCATATTAAGTACTTGTAAGGTCAATTAACACTCATCCTTTCAGTGGCCCTTGAGCCAAACTGCTGGGCAATACAGTCCATATTTGATATGTGAAAATATTACCTTAAAAAGTATGTTTTTTTTTTTTTTTCTTCTCAGACTGGTGGCGTGTTTAAGTGTGAAGCAGAGCAAAGACAAGACTGTTTTTTCTGCACCAAGCTGCATAAATTCTGGAGGATTCTAAGGCGAGACTAAAGATGCACCTTCAAGAGTCTAAAATGTTTTTTTTTTTTTGTTCTCCAGTTTGGCTGGCTTTATGGCAAAAAACGTGGTTGTAGATTTGTTGCATGTGCAGGAACACCTTAATAAGTTATGTTTTATGTGTAATATTTTCATCGCTTTTCTTTTGTATTAAGTGTACAGATAAAAAAAAAAAAAAAAAACATTCCCTGAAAACAGAATTCCAGTTTTTATTTCCTCTATCGTTTAGGCTATATCACATTTACTTACCCAGGATCACAATCATCCAATAATGCCCTATATTTTTATTTTCATATAAGACAGGCAACATGCTATTTCAACTTGAAGCATTCTTAACACCTTCGTGATCAAATATAGAAAGGGACAGTAATTTTGACATCTGTACCACACAAACAGTAATCCACAGGCACTGAGTAAGTTTAAAAACCAAATTTTCCAGTCCAGGTCTCTTTAATATGGAAATAAGTTCATAAATTAATTAAAGTAAAATGACTAGCAATGAAGATTTTAGGTGCTGCATTACTTACATGCATAGCTTAAGTGTGGTGACTCTGGGTAGGTGGGTAAGTCAGTAATACAATTAGTGTCATTTAACAGCTTTATTTAGAAAAAAATGCATCATCAAATCTGTGCACAAATTAATGATCCAAACGTCTTCACTGAGGTCAGCATTTGTTTTCACATCAGTAGAACAGCATTAATCTGATCATGCCACAGCACGACAAAGTCCACGCAGTTCTTGAAAGTGGCCAGTTACAATCACTTCTCCAGTGGAGCATAATTCAACAATTTCTCAATAAGATCCACGTGGGAAAGGAGCATCCGCCGACAACAGTATCTCTTCAGGCCCAGGGCATCAAGGGCATCACTTAGGAAGGAAAGAGGGGAGGTAATGTTAGCCTTAATGCATGGCATACAAGAGATCACTGAATGAAAAAGTGAAGTACACATTACTGCAGATGGATGGCAGCCTAAATGGCCTCAGGTAGTTGCTATTATTCACTATCATTGCATACTAAGTCTGAATGTAGGCAACTCGAAAAACCTCGGAGGTAAAGAACAGCCAACCACACAGGCGAAAAGGTTTAAAATGTGTTGTACATCTTCTTGGCTGCTTCTAGAAAATTGTTTTGGCTCCCGCGCAACTAGCGACATCTGGAGTGACAGCAATGCAAAGACAAAATCACTGTATTTTATTTATCTCACCCCTCGGTATACTCGGCTTGAAGTAAGCCGAGATATGCCTCCCACTTGTTACCCACGATCTTCCCACACGTGAAGCACCGCACAGGGATGATCATTGTAGGACACCTGTGGGGGGAGAGGCAGGTTAGTTCACACCGGAGTGTACATGTAATGCTAGCAGGATAACTAGTTAGCTAGCACCAATTAATTGGATATTGGTTAGCTAATTCATTGTTTTGCTAACATTCCAGCTACATTATAGTAATGGACGCGTTGTCGTTGAAAAGCGACAGTAGCTTTTATACCTTAAAGTGTTGATTTTAACTTTTTTTTTTTCATAGATTGTACCCACGCGATTAGCACAACAGTAAACTGTTAGCTAACGTTAGCCGCTTGTGATAAGTTGCCACCAATTGACATGTTGTTTACTAGTCAAAACACAAAGTCTAAATTAATGTCGAAGTGAAAATTTGTGAAAGTTTACTCACCAAAACCAAATGAGTTTACTCTGAGCTTAAATAGTATGTTATTCTGAGAGAAACTAGCTGTGGCGGGTGTTCGCAGTATCCTCGTTTCTCCAGCATCAACTACAGGATATCCGGCCCGAATCCTTCAGAATAAAAGCAGAATTTTCACAATAATTTACTGTCAATGAATGTAGGCATTTCAGTCGATACCCCCTCATTGATAAAAATAGGATGGACAAAATATTTGAAACACTCCCAGTGCTTCGCAATGCATTTCAACAGCACCACAAACTACAGTCTCCAGATTAAACATAAATATACTTGACACCTTTCCAAAACGACAACAATGATCTGATATTTACAAACACATCAGCCTCCATGAAGGTAAGATTCAACTACTACAATACAACTAACTTCACCGCAAAGTTATTTTCCTCACTGTAACTGTGTAGAATGAGACAGACGCCACAAAATAAACCATTAGACCAATCTATGCAATGGTGACCCAGCCAAACTCACCAAGCTAACGTTATGTTATAGCCTACAAGTTAAGGTTAACTTAAATTACAGAAGCTTCCTCTCCTGCCAGTAGTTAACTGTTAGTAGGCTATAAAGAGCACGGGTCCAACTACAAGCTATTCTTTAACAGGCTGTGAGTTTTCATGCAGTTATTAGCTACCTTGATTCTGCAAAGAGGATGAATGCTCACATGGTCTCTGCCACTTTCCTGCCCTGCATGTGCTATGGCTGACAGCATCTGTGCTAGTAACATTACAGCTGTTAATATTAAATTCATGCAATGAATGAACCAAACTAATGAAAACTACTTTGATTTTGAACCCCTTGAATAAGCGAATGGTCTAAAGAAAGGAGCTCTCTGATTGGCCGAAAGACAGAGGCACAAAGGGGTTTTCTGATTGGCCGAAAGTAAGGGGCTCTCTGATTGGAAATTGACTATGGATGCTGTGGGCTTCTGACAAGCCAGAACTAAAAAGGCAAAGTCTTTAAATGCATACAGCATTGGAGCAAGGAGAGACACAGCATCAGCTACTTTCCCTGCACTGCAAAGCAAAAAAGGCAATATCCCACATTTATCAGTTCAATTAACTGTTCCATTCACAGCAGAAACCATCACTTGATAAATATTGATGATGATGTAATCTAACCAGAATGAATTTGGCCAAAACAGTTTCTTGGACCAATTTACTCATTGAGGCCCTTGTCGTCCTCTTCCGCATTGGTGGCCACCTTGCTTGTGTCTGAGAACTCGTGCAGGAGCTGCTGAAGCCAAACTTGAGCTGTGATTCGCTGGTTGTTCAGAAGGGCGCCTTTGCCTGATCCCAGGTCAATGCTAATCTAAACTGGTACAGTGTTAAGAAACACAGACTAGTGACTAGTTTCACACACTGGCAGATGGGCAGCAGCTAACACGTGGATACATTTTGTCTGCAATATATTTTGCAGTTGAACCATAAACGTTGTTAATGATACCTGAATATTTCGCTCCCTATGTGTAAGTATGCTCATGTAGCTTAGGGACACAAACATCATAGATTTCATTCAACAGTTAATATTTTTTAGGTCTATATATATATATCTATATATCTATATCTATATCTATCTATCTATATATATATATATGTTTCTGTTGCTGTTGTCAAATGCAGAGCCTGTATCTCTAATTAGTTTTGAAAAAACACACTGAGTTTTGAGGATTGAAGTTTCTTTTTCCATGCAACTTCAAAGCTAAAGTTTGTGAAAATTACCAAAGTGGCAATAGGACTCTTTATTTCAAACTTGGAAATGTAGAATAGGGATAAAAAAAAAACCCACATTTAACCTAAATCACATAGGCTTAAATCAATACAGAAAAAATTAAAGTTAATAGAAAATGTTCCAAATTAACAGAAAAGACCGTGCTCCAGTATGCTGACTTGCCAAAAGTATATCCTTATTATTATACTGTCCTTATGAATCTCTCAAACTAAAATAAATGATCAGCTTACTTTAAAAGCCAATTTCACCTGTAATTAATTCATGTGCTGGAGCTTTGTAGGCAAAATATGACCTCCAATTCTGAACAATAAATAAAAGTGCTGTTTTCAAAGAAATACTCACTTGGGCTGGTTCACTGCCTTTAATAACGGTTTGATAACAACCTCTTTCTTTTGTACATTTAGAAGTTTGGGGGCAGAGGGGAGTGTGCATAGGGAAAATATGTTAGAAATATATCAAAAATATATCATAACCATCATTAGCATCATTACAGTCACCATGAAGAACATCATCATTCCCACCATCATCATCATCATCATCATCATCTGCCACATCACTATCGTTGCCATCACTGACATCATACATCATCACCAATAATATTATTACATCATCATTTATGTAGTTTAACTTGCTACAGCACATGTGCTAAATGAGGAGTCCTACCTGAATTATTGCATTTATACGCTGTTGAAATTATGAAAATAGGATTTTTCTTTTTTTTGGTACACTGTGTTGTACAATGTAAGGTACAATGTTTGGTGTTATACTATCTTTTGGATGTGTTTGGGGTGTTGACTGTGGTGAATGTGGTATGCTCATACAATATTTTCTGGCCAGTAATATGTAGTAAAATTCATATGTACCCTTGCAACTAAAATTAAGTAATGGTGTGTGTGTTTTCTGCTATCTACTAATGCAACAGGGACATCCCCATGAGTTTTACATGTGAGTGAACAGCTGTACAGGTGAGTGACTGCTTTTCCTTTTTTTTCTTTAATAAAGTGTACAACAGCAGCACATCTACAACCCACTTTCATTGTATTAGCAGCCTAGGATGCTCTCATTACATTACATTTGTACTTAGTTATTAATGAGGTTTTGAAAACAACGTTTCCTAAAGTCACATAAGGGGAGCACAGTGAAGACAGAAATAAAACTCAGACGTTTTAGCAGCAGGTTTTAAACCTGACGCTGCTACACTAATGGCTGTTCAGCCTGCTAGAGCTACATCTACTGTAAGATGTAAACAGGTTGAACCAGCACGACTGCGGCTGTTGTGTAAGACATGAAAGGTTACTAATTTGTGACATCATTTGACAGTAAAATAAAACTCTTTCTTATCCTACAGCAAGAAGAAACTTTACTATTATTCTCTGCCTCATACTGTGCATGTTTTACCTCCGACGATCCCACGCCTACACCAGTGCACGCTTATACTTTCAGCCTGTGAAAAAGCAGACCGTGCTGTTCTCTATTGGTTTTTTATCTGGATATGCAGGGATTGCATGCCTATCTCCCTGTGGTCTGAAGAAAGACAAATTGGACTCCTTCGGTTTGGCATTGATTTCACCAGTATGTGCAATACATCGCCATGCATATTCCTAGCTGTTTTCTGGCCTCCACTTTCAATTGTCTTATTTAAAAGTAAAATACAACCTAGAACAACTCTGATAGCCAAGTATTAATATCTATAGGTTTCAACATTATGAATACACTTCATGATCTTTTAGCAAAGTGAACCAAGCTTATTTCCAGTGCAAGAATGTACAAATATTGTAAGCTTATGTCAATATTTGTGCCAACTGGACTAAAGAAGATAAAGCCATTGAATAAGCTACCTTTAGAGAGTTTTGGCTTGAGTTTTTTTTTTTTTTTTTTAAGAAATAGGTCATTACAGTTGAGATGCAGTATTGAATTAACTTCATGCATATAGTATGTGTATTTATGCTCCATATACAGCCTGGATCAAAACTTGAATGGTTCAGTTCTCTACAAGTGAAAGCAGGCGAAAATTTTAAAAAAAGAAAAGAAAAAAAAAGAACTTAAGATGCACAGTGGCTCCCCATCCCCCATGTG
Source organism: Pempheris klunzingeri (assembly GCF_042242105.1). NCBI lineage: Eukaryota > Metazoa > Chordata > Actinopteri > Acropomatiformes > Pempheridae > Pempheris > Pempheris klunzingeri. The sequence goes on from NC_092012.1 coordinate 13,601,138, forward strand.
TACCGTCATAGTCTGTGAACCACTTACACTCTAACTTGTCAACCAATACATACTTTAATTTGAGATAATGATTTGGTTTTAATTTCTCCTCGCCAGTAGCAGCACTCCCAACAAGATGGCTCCTGCAGCAATAACGGCTCCGCCAATGAGAAAAGGTTTCAGGTGTTCCAGAGAGTCTGTGCCGGAGGCCTCAGCCTCGTCACCTGCTGCTGCTGCTTCAGCTTCTGCTGCCCCATCCTGGGGAGGAGGATGCTCAGGCTCGGGGACCGCAGGGGCAGGGTCAGCCTTGCGTGGGGCTGCCGGCTCTTTCTTCTCTGCTTTAGATGCCGCTTTGGGCGCTGGAGCCCCGGACTTGGCCTTGGCTTCCATGGACTCAGGGACAGAGGTGTGGTCTGGTCAGGAGGAGTCTTTATAAGGTCAGCTCTGTGCTGCTTCACTGAGAAAAAACAGCAAACACAGCCAGATTATCCTTCTAAATTAGGCCCAGACATCACGTTATCTGCTCTGCTGAATGAAGAGACGCTGACATGCGAAAGAGCCCTTAAAATCCACGATTCACTGTACAGCAGTGAAGCAGTCATGTGGTGGTGGGGCCTTAAATGTGACCTTGGAAAAAGATGACATTGATGGGAGCACTCCAATGCTCAGAGGACAGGGAATACTTTATTTTGGTCACAGCAGCTGTGACATGATCTTCCACTGAAGAAATAATGTTATGACAGCTTCCTGTGTAAAGCTTTTTCATGGGACAATCTGCTTGGTCTGTAATGGAGGAAGCCGGAATGGTACTGCAGCTGCAGAGCTCACTCATAGTTAACAAATGGATCTTTATATCTTTGACACCAACAAGAGCCTAATCCAGACGCAATAACATGTAGAGAGCAGGACAGAGAAATTTCTCTGTCTTGTTCTCGGTTCTCTCACTGTTAAACTGTATGAGTCATATGTGCTGTAAATGGAGGACAAGATGGAGGAAGAGAAATAAGGACCACCGTGACAGCGAGGAAATCAGTGAAAATGCAAATGAGGAAAAAGACTTAAGGAGTAAACACTGTTGAAATTGAATAAATGCATCATTGCTGTGTGCACTGTCCAGAATGTAGGCTGGACACGTCTTTACAAAAATGCTTCCTATTAAATCCTGCGGTGATGTAATGAGAGGAAATATGGACATTACATACCTTTGCAACTGCTCTGTAGAGGTGCCACAGAAAAAAAACAGACAGAGGAGGAACTGCAGCAGTCTCTGGAAGTGAGAATGTCCTTAATATAAGAAAATGAGAGACAGCGGAGAGATGGAGGACACTGAAATCAAGAGGGAGGAGAATGAGAGAGGGAGAGGAGGAGAGGCTGGGATGTACCATCTGGTCCTCAAAATAGGGGGTGTCTGTTCATTGATTTCATCCTGGGTTTTACAGTCTGTTTAAAGAGAATCCTAATGCAGTGAGTTTTTATGGTGATATGGCTTATTTCGATATGCCAAAACTTAGAATGAGATTTCCTTTACAATCATGAGATATAATACAGGTTAACACATTGGTTCTTGTGAAAATAATTTATTCACTCATTTCTGAGGTATCATGCAAAAGGAGTAAGTACATAGGAAGTGTGTGTGTGTGGGGGGGGACTACTGAATTTCACCTTTGCCTGTGTTTGATGGCATTTATGTCCATTTTGTTTGTCTATAGGAATCATAACCCATTTTATTTATAGTTCCTACATTTCCTTGCAAAGCAACAGCTGACTGACATGACTACAGATCATAGCCTCCATGGATGTAAAAACCCTCTAAATTAAAGATGAAAATCAGAACATTAGCCTCATTGTTTCATTTCAAAGCCAGGGTTAGGGTGTGCAGGAGTAAAGAGCCAACACAGCAAAAAATGAGCGGTGCACATATGTGTATGTAATACAGTATGCATTGTACAGAGAATAACTCTAATAATTACTCCTTATTTCATTCCGTTTATTTTTTAGGGCTAATAGTTACAAAAATCTTTAATGTACATCTGCTGTGTCTCTCTATGCCAGCATTCATACTAGAGTTACTGAGGCTGGACCCTATCCAGCATGCATCCTCTCTAACCTTACTGAAATGTCTGAGGGGCATTAAGCTGCCACTGATTGAAAAAAAAGAAAAAGGAATGCAGTACATTGTTGTGAAATAATTGGGGCAGAACATATCTGAATGACATCACTCACCATCATCCTCTGTCATTTCCCAGGAGACAGTTGCACACTTACTGTATTCACTCACATCATAAAGAAATGAGTCATGCTTTCTTCTCTATGAGGGGGGGTCCTCCTCTTCCTGCGTTTCCTTTAGCCCTGTGTATACAAACGTGAATAATGAAATGTGAAAAATGTTACACCAAAATGAATTTTGCTGCAATTGACACACCAATTACAGGCGGCTTTGCGTCTATTTTCAGACAGCAGATATCTGCCAAATAACACTGAGCCCTCAAGTCAGCCGTCTTGGTATCTTGCGTGACAGGGAGAGGTCAGGACAGGACTCAGCCAAGTGTTCCGATTAGGGCTTTTTTTCCCTCATTCGTTTGATCACAGTTTGTACTAAATTGCCGGCATAGCTTGGGCTTGTTCGCCTGCATTTTTAACACATGACACTACACCTATTTTCATGTATAGATTTTATGACGTGACGCTGATCCACGCCCAGTATACGTCGGCCCAAAGAAGATCGTACAAGGTCAAGATAGTAATCAGTGAGGCACGGAGTGTCATGCTAGTTGATGTAAAAGACACTGGCAAAGCGCGTCAAATATGAACCAAAAGTTATCAAGATTAAACTTCTAAACAAGTATTAATTTGAAATATCCCTTGATACGTTCACATTAACAAAATCTGTTTTTTGACGAAAAATAAATAACATAGGTCAAACATAGGGAAGGACCATAGACAAACCGCAGAATTCACCTTCATTAAACGCCCTTTGGTACTAATAAAAGGCAAGCCTACATAATTAGAGGAGCACGTGAATCTTTGATAGTTTTAAATAAAACCTTGAAAATGTTTTATTCAAACTGTTGCTTACAATTCATCTTTATTCACTGCACAAGTCCAGCTTTGTTTCGTCGCTGTAGTAACGAGCGAACGTTGCTCTGAGTAAATACTAAACAGCGCTTGCGCAGTGGCACTGCCCGGCCCAATCAAATACGCTATTAACATCTTTTTTTAACCTTCAGGATGCTTTAATACTATTTTCAACAAACAGTGTTAAAAACAGACGCGAAGAATAGCTGAACAAATAGATTTTAAATATCCCTTCGGACCCACCGCGGGCCTTTTTTAAATGACTTTACGAAGGGGAGCAGCAGCCTCTTGGCAAACACAGCCCTCTTTGATTTAGCTTGTGATTCCTTGATATTCACAAACCACCAGTGGCGCCCTTTCTCCGCAGGATCTCCTGAGTGTCTGCGGTTTGCCGCTTACAAAAACAAGTCAGGTGCGCGTAAACAGTGCAGGATTTGCGCAGCCGAACACGGAAGGGGAATAGCCAATTCGTACGTATTTGTCTCTGGGAGAAGTGTCCGAGGGGATGGGCCAGATTCTCGGGAAATGCTTCCTCCGTGTCGCTGGGATCCGCGCTGGGGTTCGGGAGTTGTCCGGCTGATGGCACAACACAAGCTGCTGACTACAACGTGAGAAAGGAAGGGCTCGTCTTGTCCGCCGAGCCCCAGGCAGTGTTACCCTCTGTGAGCGGCAGTCACCATGCCGAGCTCCGACGGAGGGGCATGAAAATGACCAGCACTCATCGGACTGCCTCAGCCGACGACGTGTTGCAATTAAGCGGAGGACGGAGCCGTCAGCGTCCAGCGGTTTGAAAACCACCGTGAGATTGATTTCGCTCTTTGACGGCATGCACCAGGTTTGCCTGACAGCCGGCACATAACCGAGGGAGCTCCAGCGCTTTGATGTCTCCGGGTCCATTCATCCTCCTGTTGTAATGACGTCTGTGCGGTTATTATAAACACATCAGTGAGACATTTGTGAATCCATCACCCACCCCAGCCCTGAGCCGGTGTCGGGGAGAGCGAGGCTGAGGGTGGTCGGCAGTCGGAGGGATATGGGAGAGCGAGCAGAACCGATGCAGTGGGTCTTGGCAAGGCATCGTCAAAATTCAGGTGAGCAGCAGCAGCAGCAGCAGCAGCTACCGGATGAGGACAGTTATCTTTAGCTATGTGCACATGCAGGGCAGACGGCACGCACGGCGTGACCCGGCTCCTCAGTCCATGTTTTCAGGTGCAGGTTGGAGACACATTTCTTAGGCCACATCTCCATTAGCTAGGCCCGCAGGTCGGATGCCACCTGAAGCAGCTGTCCTGATTAAATGAGATCAGACAGCACTGCCGCCGCCGCTGCTGCTAAACGACTTGTTGGAATCACACATTTTCATGCTGTTGCACACACATCAAGGGCTGCAGCTTCAGTGGCAGTGAGTTATTGCACATTATTTTGCTGTATGAAATGCCAAAACAACGGCAGACGTCGATCAGAAGTTACACGAGGTCAAAGTGATGTGACATTTGCTGTAGTGGAGTGTAGTTGTTGTAACCTGCACGGTCAGTACCTCAAAGTGTTCACCTGAAGTGAGTAAAATGACAGGCCCCATTACAAATGTCTTCTCCTCATTTGGTAGCTTTATGATTTAATGTTTCATAATTCATTAATAGTAGTAGACTTGACTAACCGGATTTAAAGCCTAGCCTACCATCCAGACTATGCATTTGGTAGTTTAGTAGATGACATGCTGTGACAGATCCTTATTATCTTTTTTTTTTTTTAACAGCGACAGCAAGGGGAATGTCACACCTGTTTATCATTTACACTTGGAATATTTCACAGATAATTTGTGCCCTCCTCCTCCTCCTCTCACGACTTCCAGTTATGGATCCAGTTTTTCTCTATTGCCATTACATTAATGCCATTGAAAGTGTAATGTTTCAGCATACATGACCAGAGGAGTCCTAATATATATAATAATAATAAGGATAATGAACATTTCTATAAAGGCTGTGCAAAAATGACATCAAAACAAGAGTTCGGGGAAGAAAAATGAAGGAAACGTTGTTCATTACGCATAAAGTGGCACATACTGTAGTCTAGACCTCTCTTGTAGTTTCTGGTAGTCGTCCAGTAGCCTTCTGTTCTACGCTTCGGCACAAGATAAGTTCTGAGGGGTACTGAGAATTCATGACACACAGAAGAGTACTGGACTTTATCCCAGAATTTACCATTAACATTTGATTTTATTCTGATTCCTGCACTGTGTTCTGTCTCCTTCCTCAAGCCTGCCGAGTTAAGACAAGCTTATACACTACATACTTAATCAAATTTAGATAAGAAATCAATCCAGGCCCAGCTTTGTAAGGCTGCATCAACACCAGTGTTTACACTTGGTTCACTGGCATCCCTGTAGGCTTCAGTCCTAGTGGAAACCAAGCACCTCCAGGGAGTCCTGGCAGATACAGCATGTTGTCTCTTTGTTTTCCAAAGCATTGTGTGTGGCCTGTCCTTGTTACAGAAAACTGGCTTCTCTGCTCTAATATTGGCTAATTAATTTAGATCATTTGATTTAGCAGGGCCTAATGCTGGCATTCAGATGTATAAAGGTAGTTACACTGCTTCCAATAATGATGGAAAACATTTTTTTTAATCATTTGTGATGCCCTAATGTTGTTTTTGCATGATTGCAGAGAATTTATAGCTCATATCTCAGGTTTGTGCCTTATACAAAGATTTGTACGCCAACCTTTAAAAATAATAAGTAAGGACTGAGTATAATGCATCGTTTAAGAACCACCTAAAGCCTGCTATCTTTTGATAACTACTCAGCTACGAGTGGAATATAACACGACTACACGATGACCCAAAATGTAGGTCACTCCTTTTAAACAGAAAGAAGTCCTGTGAGATACAACCGCCCATAGGCTGTTGTTTGATGTGTAGTTTATATTCCTGTTCTAAGTTTTCTCTACAAATTTTTCATCTTCACCATTTTGTCCTGGACTTCCCCTTTCCCCTTTTGAGGAAGGAGAAGTATAGTTTGTGCCGCCCCAAAAGGTTTAAGGGTTTATGTTATTTAGAAATAACACATCTATAGGCCATTTTCATTCACCATGGTACACACACTAGGTGTATGTTGTTTTTATGTATATGAAGCCACAATTTGTAGGCCTGTATAATCTCAGCAGCCCATCTCCAATGTCGTGTCATGTCGTGATGATGTGTAGGTGAGTGCTCGTGAGAGAAGAATGGACGTAGGAAATCCATACTTTTTAAGAGACTTTTTAAAATGTAAACGCCGCTCCATTAATGTGTACACATAGCCGCTAAACCAAGGAGTCATTAGAGTGAAACTTGCATTATCGTTCAACTGCAAATTTTCAGTCGCAGTTTGACAGCATAATGCCACAGACTCTTGAAATTCAAGTTCATTTTGTTGTGTGTGACGAATACATATCGGCATAAAAGGCACTTGTTATTTCTGTTATATCGGATCTTGTAAAACATGTTTTTTGACAACAGAGTATTTCTTTGAAGTGAACAGAAGTGTGTTTATTCGTAAGTTGAGTTGCCTTCCGGAAATCTCCCTGTATTCATTTATCAGACTGGGGCTTGAAATGCAAGTTCGTGAGAGATAATGAGGCAATTAACATTTCACGTTGCAGTTGCTAATAACCTTCTTTTATGTCCAGTGCATGTACAAGACTGATTTATATAAGATCTTCACTACACGGAGATGTAGATGCCATAGTATACACCTAAATTTTAGACCTTGTCTTTTTAACAGTGCACAGGACAGGTGATCCAAATGAGCCGCATGTAAAAGGGCATCAGTCTGTGACAATATCGGTGAAACAGTATTAATGGCCTGACAGGTACTTTGCCGGCGGGTGTGTGTTTGTGTCCACCCTTGGACAGACTTGCGTGTATAGCAAAATCTATACACTGAGATCATGTGATTCTGCAACAACGCCATTAATAGACAGCTGTGTGAAAAACACCAGTTTAATACATTCAGCACGCTACTGAAAACCTATGGCTGCAGCAGTGTGTTGCACGGACAAAACTGCTGCTACTATTTTCAGTATCTGACCAGATACAATGACAAACAGATCTGTACATGGTTTGTGGCAGCAAGCCACAGACAGGTTGGCAGAGCACATATGTTACCAAGACACGCAAAAAAAAAAATTCATGTGTACATAAACACACACATGCAATCAGCAGTGCACATACTATCACATCAACTGAAAGAAGAGAAAATGGAGTGGGAAGAGGTGAAAGGGATTGAGTGGGTGGCAGTGGGAGAAAAAGATGGAGAAAGAGGCAGAGGGAGAGTAGGAGTGAGTGGCACATGGCTTTCAGTCTAAAAAAAGATGAGCAACACGAAACCAAAACCAGAATCTGGATTAGCTAGATAAGGAAGAGGAGGGGGACAGGGGAAGGCTCGAGGAGAAAATGTAGGTTTCCTCTGCACTGAAAATGGTGCAGATGCACACGCTCAGTTTCATGCTCATAAATGTCCTCTAAAATATGAATACTGAATGAGTGTGTGGGTAGGAGGAGAAGAAGGAGAGAGCACGAGGATGGGAAGACAGAAGATGAGAGAGGCAGAGGGTGAGATGGAGGTAGGAGAGAGGGTGAGATTGTTTAGGATGGACAGTGTACTGCTGTAGTGTGACAGAATGGGGAGAGACAGGATTGCCGGAGACTGCAGGAGCGGAGCCAGAGATGTGACAAATGCTGGAGAGAATCTTGATCTGAGCAGAGTGTAACACTGACCCAGGCAGAAAAAGAGAGAGACGGGAACAGATGAATGTATGACACAGAGCAGGAGACGGAGATATCTGGGACTGTGCTGCAGCCGCGCCTTCATGCCAACCCGCCAGAACCTCAGCGTTTTCTGCGGACATTCTCAGCCCCCCCAAGCAAATATTTTTCCTTTTTTGTTGATTCTTACTGATTATGACTCCATAACAAGCTACCTGGAAGAGAAAGTCACCACATACCTGTGTGCCCACGGAGCTTCAGTTCACTAACTAATTGTGAAATAGTTGAATAACCCTTTAATACAAGTAACCATCACTTGATATGAGTCGGTCCTGTCCGAAAACCACTCTGGTTGAACCCTGTGTATGAGAATTTAATTATATTCCCAACAATCTTTTTGTTCACCAAATAAATGCGCCACATTTCACTGTCACATCCCATGGATCAGCACGAGACAATCGGTACTTGTTGCAGAAACTAAATGTGCTACAGTGAATGTCAGATGCATCCAGGATGCAGGCAGATGCTAAAGTGAAAGCCGCAGTCTGTTTACCTGGGTTTCGTTGGACCCACCTTAGTGTACATAGACTCTCTACTCACCTCCAATGTAAAGAATCACACCCTTGCTGATTACTGAAACATGTCAACAAGGGTTTTGGGTGGGTACAATCTAGAAATGTAGTTCTGTAGGAAGTATTTGGTGTCAATTGCTTGACTAGCGAAGTAACCCAAGCACGCCGCCAAGGGACTGCACTTTAGAAATGAAATAGATTTTCTGATGTGCTCTGTCAAAACATTTTGATCCGGTGTGATTACTGAGGAAGAGATGAGGTCACTGGTCAGTGTGATGTTTTTTTGAAGCACTCCACAGGAAATGCTGAGTGCATCAGAACAGAGCATCCCAATTTTGACTGGACATCCACAAAAACACAGTTTCAGAATGACATCCCGTGGTATCATCTATCATCTGTTAAAGGGGAGCAGTTATGTTTCATGCTTTTTTTCTTTTTTTAATGAAGCGCTGCAAAATGCACAGCTTGTTTCTGAGACAACCAGGTGGCCTGTTTTTTAGTGTCAGACTAAATGTGTGCACCTGCACAATCACCTGTTGTTTGTTGGTGGATGTACCTGTACCATCATATATCTGTTCAAGCTATAATAATAATAATAACCACAGTGTTGCTTGAAGTGAGGCAGCACCCAAAATCATTTTATGTATCAAACAGTCTCTTCCTGTAGGCCTGAAAGATTTCAGTGGTGACATGTTTTCACAATGAAAAAAAGAAATCCAAAAGTCCAAAGAAACTTCTTAAGTCACTTTGCAGCATAATAAAATTATCTGCTGTTCACGCTCAGTGTGGTGTGTAATCACAGAATTTCACAGTAATATGGCCGAATACTTCCAGCGCAGCTTCAGAGCTTCGAGGGGCAGCAGCGCATCATGAAAGCTTTACATTTAGGCTGTTTTGGGAGAAAATGGTCTCTGGAAAATTCTGAGATTCCGTTTGGTTTCAAGAGGCTTATGTGGACATTTTGTTGCTGACTTTTTCCAACATGAACAACTGGACACTGTTGGAATCCATCGTAACTGGCAGAAGTCAAGCTGATAATGAGGAAAAGGCAAACTTTGTACAATGACCTTTTAGGCCTATAGAGGGTGTTTGGTTGGAGCTCATAATGTACTACATGACAATGTTTTAACAATCTGTTAAAAGTAGCAGTGTTGTTTTTCATTGGTGTGAAGGCAAAATGAAAATACTGAAAAATACATAATCAGATTTATTAAAAAAATTAAGGATTAAGTTAATCACCTCTAAGACCTGGCTATTTCTCATATGATAATGGATCAGAATTTCTCGCCTGTTTGACTTCAAACCAGTTTGTGAGATCTACTTTCTCATGTATGTGTGAGGAGATGTGTGCTAGCCAAAGTAAATATTCTTCTTGATCTTGAGTATAGTAGTGGTAACAGTTTTTTTCATAGAGAGTATGATAGAATATATAGAGGCTGTGATGATAAAGAGGTTGTATGCTGGTGCAGCAGACTCTCCGTGAGTGAGATGGAAAAAGGGAACAACAAAGCACCTGCTGCTTGTCCTACCAGATCAACCTGCTGTCTGTAAAACAAGGTATATATAACAATGTTGAGTACACATGGGACTTCAGTTTTAAATTTTAAATTCAGATCCAGTATCTGTAACTACCTACGGAATTATATATTGATATGTTGATGGTGTTCTGTGTCATCTTTTGAGCAGTGAGACTTGGGGACGTTTAAAGGTAAAATGAATAGGATTTGTCGATTGCAGCTGGGCCCTCCTCCCCGACTCAGCTACACCAGAAATGCACGCCGTCTGACAGCAGTGGTGGTGGTTTTTCGGTGCTGTGTCCGCCATTGTCGTAGCTTCCTCTTGGATGTTTGCTTACAATCTGGTACCTGGTCGCTATTAGCCGAGGGCTGCACCGTTGATGCCCAGAAATGTCCCGTGGACCGCAAAATAAGAACACCCAAGCCGAGGTCAAGCTCTCTGCAGATACTGACACTGCCACATACTTCCAGTGGGTCATTAGTGATGATATAGAGAGATTAATTTTGTATGAATCCATACATTGTTTTTAGGAAAATCCTACTACCATTTTTTCCCCTTTATCAGCAATAGTGGATATGAATGCGTCCTGACTTAATGAAGAGATAACAGAACAGCCAGTTTTCTTAAACACCTAGAGGCAATGTGTAGGCTCAAATAAGATTACTATGGTTGCTACAAGGTTATAGCATCTGTAGGAGATGCATCAGGTAATTCAAAAACAATCATTCTCAGTAAAACATGTTGGATGCCATGCTGCATTCCTGCGTCGTGTTTCTTTCAATAAGTCCATGTCAAAGACAAAGCCATAATGACGGACGGGGAGCCCTGTCATTGTTGTTACATCATTGTTGTTGCATCACGTGGGTATGGCCCTGGGCCTGGCACACAGTAGCACGCCGGTCTGGAGCACAAAAGCATTGCTCACATGCAGGAATATATCTCAGTCTTTTCACAAAACACATGTCATTTGGATTCAGACGGAGTCACTCACTCAGGATGAGAGTCAAGAGTTTGTATGACTCATGCCGTATGCAGAAAGCGCTATCATAGCAGAGTCAGGGACGGCAGCTCAGCCTGGAGCTGTCTGTGTAGCAGAGTTGCCCTAAAGGTCAGGTTTTAGGCATTTAGGTGCTCTTTTGATCTCAGGCTACAAACACAGCAGGATGTGTGGTGTGTGTGTGTGTGTGTGTGCCAGCTGTAGGTGCTGGAATCGAATGTATTTATTGCTAGTGAGGAGGTGTAAAAAATACAAAATCTCACCTCAAATAACATTAGGAAGTTTCTCTCCTATTCCCTCAACATCAATAAGGGATGGGCTTGGCATTTGCTTTCATCCTGACTGTGCATAATCACCAAGAAAATCATGGATGGTATAACTTGAATTAGCAAAGCATATGTTATTTCAATCAATATCCACAGTAATATAAACATGGGCATTTGGACAGTGGAATAACAAACTTTGCTGTCATTTCTAAAAATAAATACCTTGGACATTCAGGGTATGAATACCTACTCTGCTGATGTATCAATATGCTTTGAAAATCTAAAAATTGTGTAATTGTGGTAATGCAGGCATGACAGTTTTTTGCTGATCAGTGTTTGACTTTAGAGCTAGAAAAACAGTCGATATACTGCACTTTGATATGAAGGGTCCTACTTACAACTGCTCAAAATGATTGATTTTAAACCACTGAGTGAACATGTCCATTTAATTTGGGTCGGAGCTTAAGGGTTATGCATTAACATGGACAGAAAAGGGTTACATGAAACAAATGAGAAGTCACATTGTGCCCATTTAAAATAAAATCCATGAGCTCAAAGAATGTCTGCTCATAAAGAAATTAAAAAGCAATTTCACAGTGTATGATATCCAACTTAAATTGTGCTTATTTTGCACAATGATCCATAATACTTTCTTTGACTTTTTCTCTGATTCAAAGAATAGTCAGAACCATGGTCCGCTTAGTGACTATGCCTCACAAAGTGAAAGTCATCAAGTGGAGTTTAAAAGTTTTGAATTAAGCTTGACTTTATGTTGTTGGGCAGAATCCAATCAATGACAAGTCCTGATAACCCACACCCCCCTTTTCCCGTTGTCTTTTTCTTGTTGGCCACCTACTTGTCATGTTGATTGTTTCATCACAATAAAATGAAATGTTCAGGTGTGGCTTGAACTATTGATAATAATGGCTATTTGAGAGAAGTGGATGCATGCTGTCAGGATAGCATTAGTCTGTCAAAAAGTGCCATATTTATTCAGTAAGGCCTTAACATTGTAACATTTTAAAGTGTCTATAAATACAAATGTTTTATTGCACAGAAATTCTTTTTCTTAATATTCTATCATCTTTTCTCTGGCAGTATATTATGACCCAGCTCGTTAGGGGAAAGGGAGGCAACATAAAACCAGATGTTCCTGATAAAGCAAAGTCATTTAATATTAAGTGAGAATTGGACAGTTGTGCAAAACTAAAAGCAGGCAAACAACAAAGGAAAAGGCAGATAAATCAGAAAAATTTACATAACCAAAAGGGGGCTCTCACAAGCTATTAGAGCTCATCTATGTAACCCTGTTTAAAGAAAACCAAAAAGTAAATAAATGCCTCACTAACTACAATTAATTACTCCAGTCACAAACAAAATGTCTGAGGTGTCTAAACAAATGAAAATTAAGCGTGTGCACATCAGTTCAATCAACAATATCTAAACCTGGCCCGCTCCAAGGAAATTTCAGTACTGTCTCATCTAACAAAACACCAATACTAGTTTTAACACAGTCACTGAACAAGAGACACAAAGTCAAGTCATAACCAAAGATTCAGCCGCCCAGACTGTCGAGCTGGCTCAGGATTTAAAGCTTCCCACTCTCGATTGCCTCTTTCTGACTTGGGCAAGGACTGGGTGCTGCTCCAATCAGGACTGGGAAAGCTCTGCTCAGGAAAGTGGAAGGAGCTCCAGCGTCCAGCAACACACAAATACAAAAACACACTTGCTAGACTCACACAGGCTGTGGCCCTAACACAGCATTTGTGTATTTTGTCTATTTTATGGCGCTTTAGTAGAAGATTATACTTGCATAAACAGCCATGATTATCAAAGGATTGCCGAATTTCATACTCTAAAACCAAATATCATCATGGTGCAAGATATATCCACCTCTGGTTTCTCATGAATTCTGAATTGCCTAAGTAAGGCAAGTTTGCAATCAAAGCACAGTTAACCATGCAGCTCTGTCAGTGCACCACCAATGTGATCTGCTAGCATTTCGCTGTGGTGAAAAAAGCCTGAGTGCATCTGCTAATGTCTCCAGTAGAAGCTAAACAGGACCACTAATAGGCTAACATCCCCTGAGTGATGGATGAGAAAGCCCTTGAGGAGCCAACTGCTATTAGTGAGGATCTTGGGTTGAGACATGTACTGATGGCCAGAGCTTTCTTCCATGAAATGAGGCCGGCAGAGCGGATCTCGTCAGAGGTCATTGCTGATTAGTTGTACACACAACTGAATACTAGAATGACAGGCTGGGATTCGGGTGTGTGACTGTGCAGCTTGATAAATCACCTATACTGAGATTATTGGGCTAGTGTACTCTCTTCTTGAAGGTTTTTACTGCTGAAAAGGAAACGCTTGAAATGCTTATTATCAACAGAAAGTGAACTTCAAATTTGAGGATTCAAACGTGATCCTGTGAACTAATCGCAGGCATGCTTATTCAAGTGTTTTGCTGCTGGTCTTGAACAGTATCCTGATAGTTAAAGGGACACTCTTCTAATGTTCCTATTGCATTGATCAATTGAAAATATTGACTGACTTCTGAATCAGTGGTCACCGTTGTTGCCTGACAAAGGCCCGAAAAGTGAGAATGCAACCTGAATACAGATTGAATAAATATACAGTGGGGCAAAAAAGTATTTAGTCAGCCACCAATTGTGCAAGTTCTCCCACTTAAAAAGATGAGAGAGGCCTGTAATTTTCATCATAGGTACACTTCAACTATGTGAGACAAAATGGGGGGAAAGAATCCAGGAAATCACATTGTAGGATTTTTAATGAATTAATTGGTAAATTCCTCGGTAAAATAAGTATTTGGTCACCTACAAACAAGCAAGATTTCTGGTTCTCACAGACCTGTAACTTCTTTAAGAGGCTCCTCTGTCCTCCACTCGTTACCTGTATTTATGGCACCTGTTTGAACTCGTTATCAGTATAAAAGACACCTGTCCACAACCTCAAACAGTCACACTCCAAACTCCACTATGGCCAAAACCAAAGAGCTGTCAAAGGACACCAGAAACAAAATTGTAAACCTGCACCAGGCTGGGAAGACTGAATCTGCAATAGATAAGCAGCTTGATGTGAAGAAATCAACTGTGGGAGCAATTATTAGAAAATGGAAGACATACAAGACCACTGATAATCTCCCTCCATCTGGGGCTCCACGCAAGATCTCACCCCATGGGGTCAAAATGATCACAAGAACGGTGAGCAAAAATCCCAGAACCACACGGGGGGACCTAGTGAATGACCTGCAGAGAGCTGGGACCAAATCAGTAACACACTACGCCGCCTGGGACTCAAATCCTGCAGTGCCAGACGTGTCCCCCTGCTTAAGCCAGTACATGTCCAGGCCCGTCTGAAGTTTGCTAGAGAGCATTTGGATGATCCAGAAGAGGATTGGGAGAATGTCATAGGGAACAGGGAACAGTCAAAATAACAAGTAAGGGTGAAATAAAATAGCTTAAAATAATGATGATTAATCAGACAAGTCTTTGATTCAACATTATACACCCTCTGACAGCCAGTGTTGGTCATCATTAAAGCAGTTGTTATAAATGACTGTTTCTAAGATTTTAGTAGCCATCGCTTCATTTCTGTACAATTTTAATCCGGCAAACGGTGAGCTCAGCTTTGATTAATCTGATTCATTTTATGTTATGATGATATCGTGATTCGTGGTTATGTTGGACAGATAATGTCAACCTGATTTAATAGTAGTGCAAGTACTGTATTATTTTAGATAATAACCAAATAAGTGCCAAAATCAGTTATTGTTTGGGCAAAAATGTTTTGGATTAGGAATTGGGCATCCGTCAACCACAATGCAAATTAATTTGGAAACCATATGACACCCGCTGCATGCTGGGATAGGCTCCATTCCCCGTGATGGGAAGGGGTAAGCCGTTTTTTAAAGAGGTGATGCGTGTATAGATAGAAGGAGCCGGTGCTACGTTATTGGACTTTTACTCAGAAAACCTTAACTGAGTATGCTTTACACTACAACAAGGCCATACTCTCTAATTCCATTTAATTTGTAATTATGTCATGCTGTTTTTTCCACTGTTGAGGTCTCTGCTGGGAGTTGAAGCTATATTATAACAACAGGCCTGGAGGAGAGTGCCGATAAGTGTCCGTAAATGAGATTTGAGGGGGGAGTTCAGATGTTCCTCTTCATTTGTTTCCCCTCTGTCTTTCTGTCTTCCCTCCCTCTCTCCCTCCCTCCCTCTCTTCACTGTCCTCTTTAATGTTACTCCAACCCAGATAGAGTTTTACAAGTAGCTGTGAGGTGGCTTCAGTCACATGAACCCATTCGCATGCCCTTGTTTCTTTCACTCTCTTGCATTACGTCAAAGCTGGGGAGCCACATAGTAGGATAAACAATAATAAGTGGAATCTATAGGTCAAGAGTTGTGCCATGCCTAATGTGTAGGCATATAAGTTCTCAGTCTCCTCTGAAGCTTTGGCTTATTATCAATAATCACAACAAGTACCCAAGCTTTATTTACAGGTATCCAGCCAGTTACTGTGGATGGCTGAGATTTAACAGATTTTTGTTCCAGTCAAACACTAACAGCTGATATTGTTGTGTTCTCCATCCTCTTTGGTTGAAGGTCTGCCAATCAGTGAAACCACCTGCTGTAGTGCTTTGATTGGAAGGAAACCCCTCATACTGTCACTCCACTGCTCATGGCTTGACCTCAGTTGTAATCACCTGCCAACACAGCTCAGGCCGGGTTGCTGTGAAGGCAATTTTTGTATCACTAAAATATTGAAGGAACAAGTCATTATTGGGCATAAATTGTCCTGCAATGTTTGTGCCAATTGCACGAAATCAGTTTTTTTGGTGTTTTTTTATTATACCTGCAGGTGCTTCTTATTTTATAATGCTCAGCCTCTGTGCTGCAACTGCTGTGCTGTCTGTGGGGTCTCAAGTGGTATGATCCCCTTTTTCATACAAGCACATGTCAAAGTTTTAGAACAGGGAGAAGCAGCTTAAACCTAGTGAATGTAATTAAATCACGTAACCAGTAACACCAGTTTCATGAAGCTCACAAAACGTGTGTGTGCTGACTGAACTATATACTGTAGTTGCTATATAATGCTGTGTTTTGAGCCTGTTGTTTGAAGTCTTGTTCAGCAAATGCAGCTCTAAGTCTTTCAGGCTCTAATTGTAACCACCGTTGGGAGGTGAGCAGTTAAAATTTGTCATTGTAGAAAAGCAGACGGGTAGACCTCTTTGCTGCTCATTGTACAAGCAGTCAAAGCAGGCATTTCACAGTCAGGTGAATAGCGGGTGTCTGCTTGATTAAGGCCATTCACAAAGCAAAACTAGTTCCACCAGTCATTTCTTCCTCTCAATAGAATATAGAAGAAGTCAATTATTGTCATGGCCCGTCGCCCTACAATATGTGATTCCCTTTTAGCTGTGCCTGTTATTTTGTCACAATACCTACCCAGGCCCATGATGCATGTGTGCATATGAAGTCCATGATTCATTTCCAGCTCAATGCTGCACAGTATTAGAGCTAAAGAGATTGTTGTCTTTATAATAATATGGTTTAATATGCCTATTAAGAGTATCTTTATTTCATATTTAAAGAATTTCAGTTTAAAGTGCCCTGTTTACATTCAATGTTACTCGTCAAAACGTGTATCCTTGAAACCTAACAAATGTGTCGAATGCATTTTCTTTCTTATAAAACATTTGCAAAGTCAAAAAAAAAAAATGAAACCTGCAAGGCTACCAGTGGTAAAAAGGGAGCATTTAATCTTTGATGAAATAGTACACAAATGCAAAAATATTAATCAATATTAAGCATTTTGAGCTTTAGTGAGCACACAATCATATTTAGACAGGATGTTCATAAATGGCTGCAAAACCGAGTACTGCAACCTACTGTTATGACCAACACTGAAAGTATCAAAGCAAATTATTAGAAACTAGAACATAGAAAATCTGGTCACACAAAACACACTGATGTTACATACTGCTACAGACATTTATGTTGGCATTATGGCAAAGGAACAACAATATATGTAGGGTACCTTTTTTTTATAGCACAGTTGCAACGTAGGAAAATCTTAATCTTCTCTTTGACCTGTTACAGTTTTATTATAGAAAACATATTTTGTCAGATGAAATGAATCAGGACATGTGATGGGTTCTTGCCTCTGTTGAAACTCAAACAGTGACCTTGGCTGCTTCAGTCTAGTAGGTGTCCAGATTGCTGGAATATAGGTGCCAGTCATATGTGCACTAAATTTGTTGGTGGTCTGCCGTACCAGACCATGCCAGCTGAATTTCACATGTATGAAGCTAAATGAACTACATTTATGCACATAAAATAGCAAAACTCACAACAATATTGAGAACAATGTCCATCTTGCCCAAATTGTAATATTTGTGATCATTTTTGAGGGATACAAACATTTGCTATGTCACCCGGTGTTATATATGTTACTATAGTGATATGAAGAAGGAATAGCTGAACTGAGCAATCCAGCATTTGTGTAGTGAAATTATTGGGTTTTAGCATAGTCCATATAGAAGATCTGACGGAGAGAAGTCACAGTCATGATCCGTCTAAAAAGTGTAAGAGCCCCTATGTCATGTTGGTCCCAAGCAATGGGGGAAACCTTTATTTTGTATTAAGTCATAATGCAAGTCAGTGTAATGTTCATGCCAATGAGCAGTCACCAAAAAAAGTGCTGAAAATGTTATTTAAAATTTTGTAGATTTGGCCTTCTTAGAAGTTAAAAGTCCAGTAAACATGACAGCAACGTCTCCAGTGTTTGTGTGTGTGTGTGTAGTAGTAGGAAAGAAAAGAGTTTGTATAAAGGTACTTCTCCAGATCTGTGCAGAGGAAATGCCTGTGTTCTCTCTACACATCCGTACTGAGAGTTATGTAGGTGGTAGCACAAATGCCTCAATGAATGTTTCTTTTTTTCTTCTTTGCCCGATTTCATCCTACAGAGGTAATTGGGTGCATTCTTGTTGAAATATAAACCAGGTGCACTATGTTCTCTGCACAAGCATTGCTTATATTTTCAGGGCATTTCCCAAGATCAGCAAGCCCGGATGTTCAATTCATGATAATGTGCTGCGCTAGTATATTGAAAACATGTAATATAGAGTATGAGAATGATTTGATCCAGGGCAAGTCTTGTGCAGATGTCAGGAAAATCCTTGCTATCTTGTTATCTCTGTGTTGTCATTTTATCTCTCTTAAAAGCAAGTACTCCCAGACTCTGCCTATCATTTGTGCATTTATCATCATTATTAGGGCATTAAGTTGCCCAAGAAACTCTTAGTATACATACTTCTTTACTGTTACTGTAAAAAGGAGCTTAACAGAACACAGTGAAATACAAACCACAAGGATCACAGGTGCTAGTTTCACAGAAAGTTACTGTTCCACAGACAGACGGCCTTTTTTTCTACAGTTCAGCTGGATTTGTTATTGGCAGCTTGTACTTTCACCCTCTAAACGAGTGGCCACACTTAAACTAGGAGCAGAGTGGCCCGCATGTCATCGAAACATATATATGGGAAAAAAAACATTACTATACTTTCCAGTCCCGTTAATTTCAAAAGACCGGCACAAGACTCGCAACACGAACAAGACACATAATGTCAGGAAAGAGAAGTGTGAACAAACTTGGAGAATATCAAACAAAGGGATGCCAAATGAAGAATTTTGCTACACCAGTAAGTTGTTGTGCCAGTACTTGGCCATCTTGGTCCACTCCAACCACTTGCCACTGACGTTCACTTTAGTGCACAATTGCACACTCTTCTTTTTGATCCATTTAAATTGGCAGATTGGTTCTTGCAAGTCCTGCATTTTGCTTATTTATGAGCTCACTAAATTTTCTCTGCAGTTACACCCTTTGTGGAAAGGCAAAAACACTGCATATTTGCTGCTGCATTTATAAATTTCAAGCAGAAAGTTCTTGCATCATTCCTTAGTCAAAGGTAAATGTAGTAGTATTATACAACAATTTCATGCTATTTTATGCAGGCACGATGCAAAGTGAGACTTAACAACTTTGATGACTGTGGTATTTAAGGGCAAAACAAGGAGGGTGCTGCCAGTTTCTCAATAACTAAAAACATGTGAAAAAAATGTTCTGAAACAATACTAAAAAGCAGAGGAGTGCTGGACAGTGACCAACAAGAAATCTTGAAATTAAGTTGTGCTGCTTTTATCTGTTGCTGAGCTCATCTCGAGACATTTTTTAAAATGTATATATGGTCAACAGTTTTGGCATGATGGATGGCATACTTTTTTTTTGACAAGAATGAAAAGCTTTCAGCAAATATGTAGGAGCAGTGCACGATAAAGGCTGTATCAGCCTGTATCAGCACCATAAGGCCTGCATCAGCCTCTCTGTGGCTCTCTCTCTCCCCACTATTTCCTTCCTACCATGCTTTTTACAGTTTATGTAGCCCAGAGGCAACTTGAGTAAACTCACAATGTTTGTTCACCAAAGAGAATGGACAGAGTGACTTAAAAGATGCTTTTATTTATTTATTTTCTTACGTGGCCATAAACAGCTTGGTGCCATCATCAAAGCTGGTTCTCCTCTTCTTTGTTCATTAAGTGATGCATTTTCTCTGCATCCCTTCACCCGCCTAGTCTCATCTCCTCCAACTCCCATCATCTTTTACCCTTCTCTTTTGTGAAAGTCTATTTCTGTTGTAATCCCTGCAGCCCCCTCTGTTTTGATATAGAGACTTTACGAAACACAAAGTAAATCACTGCCCTATTCATGCGGATGATGGCGAGCTTTAAGCAGGATCTGACCTGTTGAGATGTCTCTGCCAGTATAAAAATGCTGTGTTTATTCATCATTGGTGTGCACTTTTTTTTTTCCTTCTTTCGAAACTTGACATCATGTAAGTGTTAAAGCCAGGTTGCAAATGATTCATAATCCCTGACGTCGTCTCTCTCCCTTTGGTCTTCCCACAGGGCAGTGATGCCTGGCATGGTGATGTTTCGGCGGCGCTGGTCAGTTGGCAGTGATGACCTGGTGCTGCCCGCCCTCTTCCTTTTTCTATTGCACTGCATTTGGTGAGCGGGTGTCTCTCTCACAGTACTGACTTTTGCATATAGATGTTCTCTTTTGATTTGTCAGTGTATCTCTCTACAAAAATGTTTGTCTTGAATTTACTTCCTTTCCTTCTTGGCTTTCTTACTCAGGTTGGTGGTTCTGTCCGTGGTTCTGTTTGGCCTTCCGTATGGCTCAGACCAGTCCTGTTCTATAACACTGGTGGACCATGGTCGAGGGTACCTGGGCATCCTGGTCAGCTGCCTTATCTGTGAGAGCGCCATCATGTGGCTGAGCATGAGGGGCAGCATTCTGTACACACAGCCCAGGGAAGCTGTGCAGTACGTCCTCTATATACGGCTAGGTAAGACTCAAAGGCCCACTCACACTTCTCTCGGAGGCTCTCTTTGAAACAGGATTACCTCTTGATGCTAGGGGGTTTTGGGGATTACAAGTGGTCCCACATTAAGATTTGAACATCGTTTACATTGACTGGGCAGATATTGATCTTTGCTCTCTCCCTCCTTCTCTCACCAGCTATTCTGTTGGTCGAGCTAGTATATGCTGTGGTGGGAATCGCCTGGCTCGTCCAGTACTACCAGCCATGCTCTGATGTCACTGCCAAAAACCTGGCTTTGGGTGAGTAAAAGAGCATATAAAGGAGAATGGGGATGAACATTTTATGTTAAAATGGGTTTGTTGTGCTTGAATGTGAATGTTTTTATATTCTCCACAGGCATAGTTGCATGCAACTGGCTAGTGATTTTCAGCGTTTGCATTACCCTTATGTGCACCTTTGATCCTACGGGTCGGACATTTGTCAAACTGAAAGCCACCCGTCGGCGCCAGCGCAACCTAACTACGTACACCCTCAGGTATTAACATGCCCTTAGATTCTCCGTTTCTCTCCGTCTCTGTATTTTGTCCTGACACACAACTCGACCAAAACACAGCATCCATGCATGCAGTCTTAAAAGTGTTGTTTGCCTATTTCTCTCCATTAGGCACAGGCTAGAGGAGGGCCAAGCCAGCAGCTGGAGCAGGAGACTAAAATTCTTCATGTGCTGCACAAGAGCCCAGGATACACAATCGGTGAGTCACAACACACACTTAGCCATTTCCTCTCTGCGCTTAAAGTAAAAGAGAAAGGAATAAAACCAAAAATATATCAGGCATAAGGTCCTCCGAGCCACTCATTAAAATAAGCCCAGACAGGATGAATCAAAAATGTGACACAAAGGAGTTTATTACTCAGCTACTTACTGGCGACATTAACAGTTTTCTATAAAATATGAGCGTAAAATGATTTCATTTCAGGCTAAATCAATTTACCAGCTGTCAGCAGAAGTAAAGCACAACTGCTCCAACATTGACTAGTCTAGACTGCAGAACTAAAGTCAAGAAAGTAACAAAAAGACTGCCATTAGCTTTTAGCCAACACTCCAGAATATTTTGCTTTCTCACTAAATTGAAATACTTTAGGAAGACATTCTGTCCTCAGCAGGTAGTTATAAATCCACTATACATGACAAACCCACTGGTTAGTATGCTTCACAACATTCAGTCTATGCAGGCAATGATACCATACTACCTTCCATGACATGCAGACATAAATACGTACTTTGTGATGTCCAAGTGTGTTTTTGGGGTGATCAAGAAGTCATATTTTGGCAAAAATAGTGATGTTAGTGAATTAGGGAAGCCAAAGTTGCCTCACCTTTGGGTTAAAGCTATGCTACTTAATTCATAAAACTACAAAATAGCAGTTGGATTGAGAAGAAATATACATTTTAAATTTGAATATTTTTCACTTAAATAGAGAAAAACAAGCAGATAGTCAGACAGTTTAAAGGTTGCATAATGATTATGTCTATTTTGTGGCAAAACTCCTGTAGTTTAATCCTCTTTTATTTGCTGTGCTTTGCCAACATGTCCTGATATCTGCTGCTCTCCCGTCCAGGACGCTTATTCAGAAGTGGCCAGCCTGTTTGCAGAGTTCTTCAGAGACCTTGACATTGTGCCTAGTGATATTATTGCTGGCCTGGTACTTCTCCGCCAGAGACAGAGGTCTAAGAGATCTTCTATCTTGGACCAGGTATCACTGTTGAAAAAAATATGTCACTGTCTCTATTTTTATGCTTGTGTATCCATGTATGCTGGAATTAAAATTACCTTTTCCGTTTTCTTTTCCTAAGGCCAACAATGACATTTTAGCCTTCTTATCTGGAATGCCTGTAACTCGTAACACTAGATACCTGGACCTTAAGAACTCGGTGAGTTTCTATCCATGTGATAAACTGACAAAGTCAAGTTTGACTTGTGTTTTGTATCGCATGCTAAACTGCAAGACCCTTTTGAAAGTTAAAAGGTTTGGTATTCAGGTAAACAATAAATTACTGAATCACCAAAATACAACATGTATTATCGTTCTTAAAGGCACTTGTGAGTCCTATTTATCCTTTTTTAAAGAATATTATTTGCTTAAAGTGATATAAATGGTTGTTCACAAAGAAGGCTCACATGTAGCTAATCAAGGTTTCAGAAGGACATTGATACTTTTCTCCAGAGATATTCACAAATTACAATATGGAAATAAGTAAGTAGACATAAATATGATTGAAGAGACCTTAGGGACCTCAGGAGCTATTGGCTCCATACAAAGCAGTTTTGTATGTTTTCACACCCTATAACAAAACAGAGACAACCACCAGTTGCTATGATGAGAACTCTTTTTAATAGTCTTTGTTTTTCTGCGGTTGCGTACAGTACATTTATATGCTATTAGTGCGTGCAAGCATGCGCTCGTATATCTGGATCAACTTTGTATTTCTAAATACAAAGCTGTGGTGACTCTTACTTCTCAGTAGTTCTGACATATGTCCGTCTTGTCTGCCTTTCCCTCCCCCAGTCCGAGATGAACATGTACAAAGATGTGTGTTATTACATGCTCTTTGCCCTGGCTGCATATGGTTGGCCCATGTACCTAATGAGAAAGCCTGCCTGTGGGCTGTGCCGCCTCGCCAGCTCCTGCCCGTAAGCACTCAAACACACACCCTCACAGCTCTGATCTATTTGGCTTCTGTGTCTCTTGAGCCTCTCCACTGCGGATCAAAATTCACATGCGTCAACACTTGCCAAGTGGTAATCCACTGAGACAATACCACTCTAGTTATACTCACTCACACAAGCAATGTTGAATTAATCACCTCCTCCTGCCTGCTCTGGGATATTAGATCATATCTCTGTAATTTTACCTGTTTACTATATTTCTCTTATGTTTGACCCACCTGCTGTTTAACAAAAAAACAGCCAGTTATCTGTTTTTTTTTTTGTTTTGTCTCTGTGTTTTATTCTTATCCTCCTCTCTCACCTCAGCTGCACATCAGTGTCTGGCTCTCGGTTGTCTCAGTCAGTGACAGTGGAGGAGGACAATTGCTGTGGCTGTAATGTCCTGGCCATTCGCCGACACTTCCTGGACAGGGACCTCAAGCAGGTTCACATTGTCTACACTTCCTGCCACGATGCTGTGAGTAATCCGACAACCGGCTAACAAACAGTCAGAGGTTTTACGGCTTTACAGTACTTCCTGAGTACAACTCAGGATTGGTTGTATGGAGAAATAACTTGTCCATCTTTTTGTTTCAATGTTAATGCATATTGCATTTTGAGAAATGCACTTTTCAGGTGAATTATAGTGTGCTCTTCTTAAGATGTCCCGCATGTAAAGCCTCAGAGGGCCAGCATACGATGCTATGCTTGCAAACCAGACAGTAATCTTGTCAAACAAATATCAGTCAGCACAGGGCTGCGGTGCAGTGCTGCACATCCACAAACTAGGAGACAGATCATTTAGCGTGTTTTGTAGTTTTGGCCATTATTTCTATCTGTTTTGGTAACACTTTATTCACCAGTTTAGTTGCTGAGATATGGGGAGCCAAGTTGCTGTGTACACATCCTCGGCAGTAAGTCAAGTGTGTTCTCAGTAGGTGATGGACTCTGCCAAGGCTGTTTGTGATTGTCATGGACAGAATCCTAAGGTGCAGCCAAAGAGGGGACAGAGTGCACTTTGTTAGCAACAGGACTGGATTTCTCTCAATGTATGATGCAGTTTTGCTGGCTTTTGGTGAATGTCCACAGTTATGAAAATGTTCTACTGATTTATTCAGTTCAAATTAAGTTCCAGTCTGGATGATTTGAAAGGGAGAGTCTCTCCTGTGGTGAAGGTGCCATTTTTAATTCACTTTTGATTTCACTACAGTATGTAATGCTGGAGACTTGTTTTAAACCTGTGTGTTTAGTATATCATTGCCTGGTTGTTTCCTTGTCCAAATTTGTTGTAATAGTATTTGTATGTACTAAAGCTGTTGCATTCCTACATTTAAGCAAATGAGTGTAAATAATTATTCAAAAAATTAGATTTTTCACTATTTTGGTGCAAAGTGTAGTTTGAAAGTCAAAATAATTTCACTGCCATCATGCATAACTCACGTTCCCATCCAAATGTGTGCTCATATTCCCAATTATTCCTTTAAAATGATGCAAGCTCAGTAAGTAAATAGAATAGTTGCTAGAATTGTTTCCTTCTTACATCAGATATTGAATCAACTCATTCTTTTATATAGAATTTCCATAGCATTCACAGGAGGACTTGAGCCGCATAGTGTTGATGTAAAGCAGAGCGCGTCTAAGCGCTGAGTTTCCATCTATAAATTTCTCTCATGGAGCGACTTTTATGGCTGTGTACTGCGCCAAGTGGAGAAAGGTTTGACTTAACAAGTGCTTGGTTTGCTGGGATGGAAATGGAACTCACTACACCCCTCACCAGTTCATCTCACTTCCTCACCACGGCTTCTGTCGGCTCTGCATCTTCCATACAGGTTTACGAGACTCCGTTTTTTGTGGCAGTGGATCATGCGAAAAAGAAGGTCGTCATCAGTATCAGAGGAACCCTATCGCCAAAGGTGAATTTGCCTCGTTTTTACAGTAATATTTCTCCAACCGTCACGTAACGTTGGTTGACCCTGTTCCCTTTGGTACCTCACAATGCCAACACCTCCAGAGCAGATGAAGTTCTCATAGTTTGATGCAGTGTTCTCAAACTACTACACCCTCCATGCACAGAGCAGTGACAGTTCACTTTTAGAACTGAAAGTGCTATCCATTTTTTTACATAAACATTTGAGAAAATCCCTGTAGTGTTTTTAAGGCCTGAATTAAGCAACAGCTAAGAGATTAGTCATGGCCTTATGACGAAGGCAAAACATCGTGGGACGTTACAAAGATTAAAGAAGCATTTGCAAAGTGTTTGAGAATATATAAATACTAAAGTCACTGCCTTAGGAGACAGTGCAGAATTTCATTTGTAATTTGGAAATGACAATCATTCCTTAAACATAGACGTATGGACTCTATATACGCATTTACCGTTTTTCATAGCTCTTACAGTTCTTCAGGTACAGTTAATAAAATGTACCATTTACTAATAAAATGTACCAAATGTACCATCAAATTTGCAATGGAGATTATGAATGATGCCTAATCTGTGCACTTCTATTAGTAAGGTGTGGCTCAGTGGTAGAGTGGGTCGTCCCTCAATCAGAAGGTCAGGGGTTCGATCCCCAGCTCCTATGGGTCAACATGTCGAAGTGTCCTTGAGTAAGACACTGAACCCCAACTTGCTCCTGAAGCATGGCTTCAGAGTGTGAATGAGTATGAAAGAATAGTCTCCTCCAAATTACATTTCTCCTGTATGATTGATGTGTGAATGGGTGAATGAGGATGTCATGTAAAGCGCTTTGAGTAGTTGAAATAACTAGAAAGGCGCTATACAAATACAGACCATTTACCATTTTACTCACTTCCTCTGTCTAAATTTCCACCTTTCCCCTCATCCACTTGTGTTCTTTACTTTATGCTGTCTTTGGTAGAATTTTTTTAATTTGTCTTGTGTGTATCAGGATGCCTTGACTGATCTGACCGGGGATTCTGAACGTTTGCCTGTAGAGGAGCAGCATGGGACCTGGCTTGGCCACAAGGTCAGAAATTACTGTTTTAAACCACTCGCCTAAAATACACACAGCATACTCCACTGTACAGTCTCCTCTGCGCCGTAGAGAACAGATAAACATGAAAGAGGAAAAGAGTTTCAACAAGTAAGATCACCCCGGACTCCAAAGGTCATTTCAGCTGTTAATAGAAGAATAATTGCTATGGATATTTCAACAAGAGATTAATGACACCGACTTCCTGACCATATTTCTTTCTCTCTCGCCATCCTCCCATCCACTGACTTCTTTCTTTCCATTCTCAGGGGATGGTTTACTCAGCAGAATACATTAAGAAGAAACTGGAGCAGGAAATGATCTTGTCACAAGCCTTTGGGAGAGACTTGGTACATTACTTAGTATACTTTATAAAGACTGTCAGGCTGAAAAATGAACATACTCTATAATTTTCACTGTCACTTTGTATGAACACCACTGCAATTCGTAATGCAAGCTGTGCAACATCACACTAACCCTACTGTATACAAAGCGTACCGCAATTGGCAGTAGAGTCAATTTGCTGATCTGATTGTAGTGACAAAAGTGTGCTGTTATGAGCCTAATGACTCTGGCTGTCTCTCACAGAGCAAAGGCACCATGCACTATGGGCTGGTGATAGTCGGGCACTCTCTTGGTGCAGGCACTGCTGCTATCCTCTCCTTCCTGCTGAGACCCCAGTACCCCACACTTCACTGCTACTCTTACTCCCCACCTGGTGGCCTTCTTAGGTGAGTCAGTCCAAGACTGTACAAGTCAAAGTCCGTCATTTGGTTTGAGCACGTTGTGCAGGAAGTTATTGAAAGTCTGTTTGCCACTTTCATGCATCAATCCCATGTTTATGTTTATAAGTCCCTCGTGTTTAGCCCCAAGTTTGACTGTTTCATACCACACTGCTGTCACAGGTTATAGCCAGATCACCACTGTTTACTTAAGACCTCGGTCTGTAGCTGTTGTTCAGTTTACATTACTGATAAACCTTTGAATTGTACCAGACCTAGTATGAATGTTTACCAGAGCTACCAGTTCCCACTTAATCAGAAGTTGTCACTGCAGTATTTACTTTTGAGAATAAGCATGACAGTGTGAGCAATGTGGTGTTGTTTTTATCATGTTTTCACGATTGACAGTATAGAGAGAGAGGAAAGGGGGTATGAGCCTGAACTCAAACAGGGGACATTGCAGTTATATGGTTTGCGCCTTTACTGTTTGTCTTGCAGGGCACCCCATTGTGGCTTAGTTGTATAGGATCATTTTTCTTTATGAAGTCATTTTAGTAAAAAGCAGAATGTATGGATGAGAAGTCAGAATCGCCACCAAAATGTGTCACAGAATAATAATAATAATCCTAGTGTAATTTCAGTAACTGAATTTTAATGCTGCAATTACAGAATGTGTGTGCATCATTTAATCGTTTTACGCTGAGAATGGGAGCTGTGCCACAGAGCTAAAACGTATTTATTTATTTATTTGAAACGATTACAGACGTGACTTTGTACCCATTCCATTAGTCAGGATATTGTGATATCCTTAAGCGTCATACAGAATTGTTGTTAAATACATCATATGAAAAACCAGGGCATTGTAAAGTAAAGGAGACTGAACCACTGCACCAAAAATACATGTCTCAAACACTTTTTCCAGAGTTCATTAGTGTGTTGTCTGTCTATACTTGAGCACTATCTAACACCCTGCCATACAGCTGGCTGCAGTGTTACCTGTGTTTGCCATGCAAATCATAATGGAAGAGTGTCTGTACCAAGAGATTACTAACTGCTGTAGAGCACCTTTGGTGATTCATTGAAGTCAAAGCAAGGTAATTTGTCAGACTTTTAAAGATATAATCTGGTATCAAAACTTCAACATGGTATTAATGGCCCCTCTGAATGCCATATGAATGCCTCTAATTAGCCATTACATTACCCCGTTGGACCGTACAATTGTAACACTGCATGATGGGTCCTGCATGTCTTGTTTAGACCACATGGTGAGTGTGTCGTAGAGATATCTCTGTTACCCAGATTCATCAGACCAGGCAACCTGTTTCCTGTAATCAATAGTTATATACCATGAAAAAAAGAAGGGAGAAGCTTTGTTTGTACCGAAATCTTTGTCGCACCATGATCGCACTGTGCTGTTTATTCTTGTGCTGTAGATTGTTTTGGCGTGAGCTACCCAAAGTCTCCCATTTACATCAATCAAGAGCCTTTGCACAATAGCAAAAGTGTGTGTTCGGGTACATTCATTATACACTCTTGGTTGCCCCATTCAAAATGTGGCAACGCTTAAACCCATAATCCTCACATCCGCGATCATGTCCTTATTCAAAGTCTGACACTTGATGCCCTTTCTTGGCAATCTGTTCACTGGCAACTCAAACATGAAAATTGTGAAGTTGTTTTGTTTGCACCTGTTTATGTTGTGAAACATATGCAAATGGGAAGGGAGAGTTCTTCTGCAAGGATGCTTCTGTGGTTTCTGACCTTGTTTTAATCCTTTGCTTTTGCATATTTTTGTGTCCAATTATTTCCACCTTTGTATCACCTCTTGGCAGTATGGTCAGATAAATGTGTTCCCTAAATATCTGTTGTAGAATAGTGTACAGTCTATCACGCACCATTATTTGTTTCCAATGGCTTCTTTTTCCTCTCACGCCCTTTACTCTCCTGTTCACACAATGTAACAGTTTTTTTCTTTTTATTTACCCAGCGAGGATGCCATGGAGTACTCCAAAGAGTTTGTCACATCTGTGGTATTAGGAAAAGACCTGGTGCCAAGGTATCTCTTCTACTATATCCAGTGGTTAACTTCACTTTGCTGCAGTATTATTTTTATGATTATAATAGACATTTGTGCTGCTAATCTCTCTCTAGACTTGGCCTGTCACAACTGGAGGGTTTCCGACGCCACCTTCTGGAAGTCTTACAGAAAAGTAACAAGCCAAAGGTGACTTTATCTCTGTAGAAGATAGACTTATAGACCCTGTGTATTATGATAACATCAGAAAGAAAGATGGGAGAAGCGACAGATTATACATCCCATGCTGTCTCGCAATGATTTGGGGGAATGCTTTGTGGGCAAGAAACATATCTGTAATGCATATATACTAATGAATGATTAAATCATAATCCACTACACAAACCCAGTAGCATTACACTTCCTCATTTTCCAGGTTCTGATTTGGCTGATTAGAATAAACTGCAGGCTTACAAACAACCTCTGTCAACACTGCAGTTACAGTATGTCTGCTGTAATTAAAGCATCGTTTAGTTAAGCCCTGGCTGCGGCAGAAAAAAATATACAATATACAGACGATGCATTTAGATTCAGACGCTATGAAGCATAACTAAAAACGCATTTTTTTTTGCTACAGTGGAGGATCATTGCGGGAGGCACCAAATGCATCCCAAAATCAGAGCTTCCACTAGAGGATGATGATCCTCAGTCTCAGCCAGCAGCACCCCCCAGCAGTCGCCTGTGGCTCCACCCCAGTGACCTCAGCATTGCCCTTTCAGCCTCCACCCCTCTCTACCCTCCTGGCAGGATCATCCATGTGGTGCACAACCATCCTCCCGAGACATGGTGAGACAACTGATCTGAAAGCTTAGGGTAGATTATAACCATCAAATCCCTCAATGTTGTCCTTTTTACTGTTAGAGTTTCACTGTGTGTTTGCTGAAGCTTTCAGAAGTGAGATCAGTCATCGGTTGAGTGGTATTGGCTCTTAAAGCTCATCTTTGTCCTAAATGCACATTTTCACCACACAACTCCAGCTCACAAATGGTCAAGTGGTTGTATAACTGATGCGTGGACACAGTAACCTCAAAGCAAATCTTAGATTTGTTTCACACCTGTGACATAGAACAAGAACAGTGGGAGAAGGTATACGCCGCATACCTGTGACAGTGTGTGTTTACAGTGTGTCATCTGGCAATTTGCTGCTGTGCTGTGTATCATATATTTTCTTATGTATACATTTTCTTGCTGTCTATTGCACCTGCTGTTTCATAGCAGGTTGTTGTGTTTTCCAATTTTGTACAGAATTGAAATGTATTTAAAGGAGAAATATAAATCGGTCATGTTAGACAGAGATATAGAGATGGACAACAGAGATATTACAATTTGGTACTGATTCTGTCAGACATTAGTATCAAACATGCATGACCTGCATCAGATGGGCATAAATCCTCAGCCAGAATACATTTTAGTACATTTTATGAATAACAGGTGGATGTCACTCTATATCTCAAAGGAGATAAAAGAGTCTGTCAAAGATCTGGAAAAAATTATATATATTTTTTTTAATCTTCATTCACACGTCAATTTAGAGGTCGCTGTCTGGTTCGGTTTAAGCGTTTTCTGGCTTCTGATGGTTGTATTGTAGACCACCACTGGAAGCAGATTAACTCAAGTCTATGGAGCAACAGTCTGACCTCGGGCGTGTATTAGTTCCCTGCTACTGCAGTGCTGTAGCCTTACAATCTTTAACTACCCTCTGCAGGCTGGTGAAAAACCACAGTAGTGGTTTTGCCAGGTTATCCTCACAGTGATAACCCCATATGTGTTATGTCTAATAATAGCAATAAAAAGAACACTGCAATAGAGCTACTGGATACCTCCTGTTCAGCCCTATCCTTCTTCCTCTTCTTACTATACAGCACTCACTCTATCGTTAGCTATATGCAGCTAGAGAGCTTTTTGTTCCAACGTTTCTGGTTTCTATTATGAGCTCATATCTAAAGTCTGTTACAGAATATTTTACTCAGTGGTGTGATGGCCTGCGTTAAGCTTCTAGCACATGCACAGCACTGTAATTGAAGGATAGTTTGGCAGACTGTGGCTAAATCAGCACGTGTGTGGACTTTCACCATGATTGACAGGCTTTCTATCTCCCTCTCTGTAGCTGTGGCCAGGAGGAGCCAACCTACTCAGCTCTGTGGGGAGACAACAAGGCCTTTGATGAGGTCATCATATCACCTGCCATGCTTAATGAGCACATGCCCCACATGGTGATGGAGGGTCTAAACAAGGTCTGTTTTATATCTGTGTGTATGCCGATAGATTTGTTGGGGTTGGTGGGGGGATTTTAAATAGTGCTGAAATGGCTTTCAAATCTTGTTCCTGGATAACTGAATTGATAAGTATGTATGACTTTCCTCCTAACTATAAAAATGCAGGTGCATTCACAAATATATTTAACAATTGTTCATAAAGGGAGATACCACTTTTTAAAAACCACATGTTGCACTGTGTGGCATAAAACATAAACATAAAAAATCTTTAGACCAAAGCGAGAGAACCACTGGTTTTAGTTGCAATATAATATTTCTGAAGTCAGGGCTTTTCTTTGTTAGTTTGTAGATTTTACATCATAATTGCTGATGTTCTGCTGTGATGGATTCCAGTGCCTACAGAAAATGACAGTAGCTATAGAGGCAGATAAGTTTGCCTAGAGCATCATTTTAAATCAGTCATCATTTAAAGAGACTCCAAATTTAATACACTGATTCACTTATGTTGGTTAAAATTTATAATAAGAACTACAACATCCAGTGGTTCTAGCCGCATGCATTATTGTCTCTCTGGGCTCTAAAGCTACCCATCTCATGACTGAACATTATAGCAATCAAAAGACACTGAAGTGATTTATTTCATTGTTTTGTTAATAAACACATAATTGTAACAACACAGGAAAAACTTTGATTTTTAAAATGCAGTGGTGTGCCCCTTCAGTTAAAGATCTTTTTGAGAGAGTTGGAAGATTGAATCTGAGAACTGTGTTTGGTCAATTTATGCATGTAACCTGTCATTAACCTTTAACTTACCGTCTTTGTTTTCTTCACATTGCTCCAGTTTTAAAGCATGGGAACGGTTCACTTCTGGGTGGTTTCATGGTGTCCTCTGGTCTTTTCAAGTGTATGATTCACAAGCATTGAGATTACAGGGTATTAATGTGTATGTTTGCATGTGATGGATCCACTTTGGGGATTGCACTGCCTTGTGGCTGAATTTGTAAGTTTTGCATTCGTTTTCATGGCTCAGCACTGTGCCACTATGTCTGTTGATGGATGTTTTTTAAATTTCTGTATGTGTGTTTTATGCGTATGAAATGAGTATGTGTGTTTAGGTCTGCTGTGCCTGGGCTGTAGTGTGATACCTCTGGTGTTTCTGCAGGTTCTGGAACCATTTTGTCCCCTGCCCGAGCAGGAAAACTCGGAAGCAGAGGACCTGGAAGTCAATCAACCTACCTCCAGTACCGAATTAAACTCTTGTGTTCTTCCATCTGATTCCTCCTCTCCCACCCACAAAGACCTGTCTTGCACCGCCTCCCTCGCAGAGACTGAGGCTATGTCTGTCCCTCTGACTGTCATTGCTTCTCCCTCTTTTTCAGATGCTGAGTCTGTTCTACCTCCCCCTCCTCTATCAGACTGTACTTCTACCTCACAGCCATGCTTGGTGTCTGCTCCCCCACTTTATAACAGTCTTTCCAACTCTCCCTCAGGAGTGCTCTCGGTTGAAGATGATTCATGCATTCCACCACAAACCCCAGAACCACCCAACTCTCAAACTTGTGCAGATGTGATTGCCACTCGTCTTTCTGATATCCAATCTGATGAGTCTAGCTGTAGTCATGTAGAAAGTCCTCCTGTCAAAATAGTGAGATACCAAAGCTCATTGCTAAAAGATGAGGTCTCTAGTTTACAAGTACCAAACAGCTCTGATTCTCTTGTGTAGACTTTGACACCCAGTATTAAACTTTACTTTCATTGGCCTAAAAAGTAGGAATAATGTACAATGAAACACTAAAAAACTGTCACTTGTATAATTAGTACTGTGAAAATAGTCAGAAGATAATGTGATGTCATGCCCTTGTGCAAGTTCAGTAGTTCAGTATTTTGCCTGATGTAAAACAGGATCTGATGTCGGTCCTCTTGAAACCATTTAAATAAAAGCATAGACTGTATATAAGAAGTGGACGAAGCCACTGTGATGCCACCCATTGGTTTGTGAGCAACTGCTTTGAAGCCTCTAGTGTGGCTTCATGGGCATAGCCATTACGATTTCATGGCCGTCGCCATCTTGGTGTTTTTTGGAGCCAGAAGTGACGTTCATTCCACGAGGGCCGCCTCTGATTGGCTAGTCACAAGGTAGCCCAGCTGTAAAGCATACCCACTTTGTTGTCTCTTTTCCTCTAAATGAGACCAAAATGTACTAAATGAACATCATGATGTATTAAAGAAGACTTGAAACGAGCGATTGAGACCATAAACTCATTCAAAATGCCTTAACTGAGGTAATAAAGCAAGTGAGAGGTAGGGTCATTCTCTCATAGACTTCCATACATTTTGATTTCTCTTTGCAACCAGCAGAGTCGCCCCCTGCTGGCCATTAGAAAGAATGCTGGTTTAAAGCACTTTACTTCAATGCATTGGATTCACTTTTCAGCTACATCCAATTCTTTTGTACAGTTCATGAATAAAAGTCACCATAGAGGAGGTGGAGGGAGCCTCCCATTTCCTCCACTAAAACAACAGAATGGGATGAAAAGCATCTCAACCAGTATAGCAGTTGAGGGAACACGGCAAAACTCTCTCTTGCTGTAAAACTTCCTACTAGCATTATTGCCCTTTCCACTTGCACACATAACTGCTCCCTGGGTGCAACAAGTCCAGGCAGCTTCTCCTGGATGCCTCTGAAAGGCGTTCCGGGAAAAGTAAGGATGAGGACAATGTGAAAAAATGCAAAGCATTGACTAAGCAGGTTGAGGCAATAGATGTGTGTGCAAAACAAAGTGATGTGGTAAATGGCTTAATAGCTCTTGGAATACATCACAGGTTAATGGTGCATGTAACAGTATGAGAATATGTGGTCCCTTTTAAACCTTAGCAGAGAATAAACCAGTAACCCTGCATGATGAGTCCAAACCCACCTGCTCTCTATCTCTCGTTAATGAACTTCATCATCCAGCTTTCCTCATATCAACCCTTCATTTTTTTTTTTCTCCATTCCTCTCACAGCCATGGTACATTTGGTCAAGTGCTTTGACATGAACTTGCTAACCCTGTTCCTCGAGCTAACAAGTTTTCTTTGTACTCTCAAAGTTTCCATGGTAACCTAATTTCTTCCACATTAACTGCTCTTTCTTCCCTCTTGGCTGGGGTTTTCAGTAGCTGCCGCTCTCCTCTCTGCATATCTTTTCCCTTTTTTGCATTTTGAAAGCACATTCAGCGTTTCCTCAATCATAATCCCTTCAAGGAATTGTCAATTACTCATCAGCAGCAGATGGAGTAGCAAGGGGGAACAAATGTGTAACAAATATGGAATACGGAGTACTCTGCCCAGATCCACTCTAAAATTGCTGCTCACTGAGTGTAAAAAAAAAATTAAAATTTCCTCTCGGTACAGTGGAGGCCTTTCATTAACAAGACTCTGAAAACTGGAATTATATTTTAATGTCCTCCGCTGTGCATTGCCTTGCATAATGCTTCATAGATTGCTTTCATAAATTATATATGTCGTATGAAGCTAAGGCTGTAGGGCTTGTAGTACATCATAATACAAAACTCCAAGTATAAAGCTCTCTCTGGGAACAGAGTCTGCAGTCTCATGTTTGATTCTTTTGTTTTTGCGGTCCTTTTTGTGTGTCATGCTTACAACTGCAGGTGATAAGTTTGATATTGCTGGTGCCAAACATTTGCTGTAGTTTACCACTTGCAGCAGTCTTATCATCATGTATCACTGGTCACTCACCCATGTAACATTGCCATGTTTTCATTTGTGATCCATACGCATCTGCATAACCCAAACATGATAAACATGTTTAATGTCATTTTAAGCTTACTTAACCTGTGTTCTTAAGATTGTCAGTCTGTTCATATTCATTTCCATTTAGTTTAGTCATTTTACATTCAGTTGTCACATGGATTGTATGTTTTTTTTTTAATGTGTTTTCATGTTCTCTTACAGTCCCATTTGTTTTTATACAACAATGTGCTTCCACCAAGTGTTTTAACTCATTAAAATTAACCATATATATGTAATTGTGTGTTGATGTGACTTGCTGTTAGTGTTTGTGTGCTCACATTTTTAATTGTCAACGCTGGTAACGTTTTGTGGGACCGGGTTTTCTTGAATGTTTTATATGTACAATTGGCTTATGGTTTACTACTCCTTATCATACTGTAGGTTTTGTGTAGTTCTTGCTCAGGCATCATGAGTCCGTTGTGGGTGTTTAATGTCAGTTAGTGTAGGTGTAAGCTCACCTTTTAGATTGCACTTACATTTATATGAACTACACTCTGCTTTTTAACACTTAAATAAAAGATGTAATCATATCTTCAGTTGAATATAGATGTAGTGGTTTCTTGGCTTATGTCATTGAAACTATTGAAACAATTATAGCTTTACTAAAGTTGATTCAAATACATTTGTGATCTTGTTCCTGATAAATGACACAAGTGTCCATGGATTAAAAACTGTGTGTGTGCATGTACTTGTACTTGCTACATAGTGAGGACCACAAATTTTTAACCAACAGAGTGAGGCAATGTTTGGGAAGTCAGAACATTATGGCCTTAACTTCAAAAGATGGGTTTCAAGGTTAAGGTTAGAATTGGGTTAATGTTATGGTAAAGGTTGGGGTTGTGCATTTACTTATTGTTTAATAACGTAGGGCCCTGGGAATGCATAATATTAACGAGGGGTCCTCACAAGTATTCAAGTACAAGGGTGTCTGTTTGTTGATACATTTCCTAACCGTTGATGTTTAGTGAATTATACATTGATCTACTTGAACCTTCTAACTCTTTTGCTTTTTCATCCTTCCTGCTGTCATATTTTATGAAGAAAGAAATGAGATGTCTCTGCATCCAGTTTTTTGAGCACACAGTAGAAAGAAAATTGAAATAGAATTAATCAGTCAGGTTATTTGTTTATTTAGTCTGCAAAATTCAAAGCAAAGACTATTGTTTTACTGCAGAAGGAATAGGATAGGCCGAGCTCGTGTATCTTTACATATGCAGTTATTATTCTGTTCATGTGGATTCTTAACCCCAGTGCACACCCTCCTTGCTCCTGTTGTACTTTTCTCTGTCAAGTCACGTGTCTATGTATCTTTTTGCTTGTGACAGGTGCTGGAGAACTACAACAAAGGGAAAACCGCTTTGCTATCAGCAGCCAAGATCATGGTGAGCCCCACAGAAGTGGACTTGAACCCAGAGTCCATTTTCATGGATGCATCAACAACTTCTCAGCAGCCGACGCCTACAACCCACCACCGCAGGAACAGTAGTGTTCGGTTAGTACACCAGGCACCATTGTGGGTGTGTTGAAGCCTAAAAGAAAATATAAAACAGTCTGTTTGATCCTTTGTATATTCAGTTTCCCCTCTAACTTCATATGTAATGGAGCAAACATCCTCCTAAACTGTAAGGATAATCATGGGGACATGCCTGATTTTGATATAACTATCTAGCCAGCACTAAACAATACTACTGCTACTAACTGCTACTTTATTGTTTTCTCAAAATCATTATTTCTGTCTGTTCTGTTTGGTTTAAAAAACAAGACAAAAACCATTGTTACGGTAAGCAAAGCATGCTAATACACAATCTTCATAATGTCCTCCCTTCTTTCATGCACGCATGCACGCTGTCTGACCACAGAGCGGTTGCAACGTATGGTAGTATTCAGTTCCCACCTCGTCCTCTCTGGTTTAACCCCTGTCCAAAGTCAGTGTGAATTTCTGGTAGTGATGGTTGAATTATGGTGTTACTTCTCCTGTATTAGATGCTAATACAAGAGAACATATGCCACTAGGATACACTTCTAGGCTCCCAGTCTCTTTGTTTCTCTGTTCTTTCTTCCATCTTTGTAATGTTTTGCTGGTGTTCTCGTAGTTTGTAGAATCTAGACATGGTTTGAATACTAACACTTCACCATTTTTCCCTACTTTAAACGTCCGTTAGTTGTTTTGACCCATTTTTCATGTCTGTGATTTGGATCCCCTCTCCCTCCCTGTCCCTGTCTCTGCTCTCCAACCCCTTCCTCTCCTCTCCTCTAGTTCATGTGCCCAGTCTGAGATATCTCTGGATGGTTTCTCTGAGTGCCCTCCTCCTCCAGTGCCTGTTGTGCTGCGCGGAGCACGGGAGCGCCTTGCAGTGGAGCTGAGGGACCGCAAAGCACCACTTGCTGTCATGGAGAGTCTCTCAGACGCCGAATCCCTCTATAGTCTAGATTCCCGACGCTCCTCAGCTGCGCTGAGGGGTTCTCCAATGCTGAGCAGCCTTCCGTTCCCTTTGGATGCCCCGATCCCAGAGGAGAACCCGTCTCTCAGCTCTCGCACTGAACTACTGGCGGCTGACTGCCTCTGCCAGGCAACGCCAGAGCACCTGGGTGAGGTTGGGCCCTTCTTTACTCCACTGGAATCCAGATCCACCCCGGATTACCCCATGCGGCTGTCTCCTGCCACACCTCGCTACAGTGGACACCATTCCCCAGCTCTGCCAAACCAGAGCGCCTTGGCTCAGCCTTTCAAGCCAGAGCTGAACGCCAACCCAAAAATGCTTCCTGATGGGGATCACGAAGAGATGCCTGGTGTCTACAGCCCAGGGAGCACTCCTAACGCTCCTCTCAGCCCACAAATTTGTTCAAGACCAATGGATAGAAAAAAGGAAGATTGGGAGCTGGACACAGCAGAGAACCAATTAAGTGCAGAGACAAGACCGGCAGCCTCAACTCCTCCACCCCAACTATCCAACGGAAACCCCAGCCAGGCAGTGTTGGAGTTCGCCCAGTACTTAGACTCTCTATTCAGATTGGACGGCAGCAGCTCACCACCTCTGGAGCTGTCCGACGGGGAGTCAGAGTCAGGCCGGGGCTCCTTTGGGCAGGGCGAGTGTCTCGGAGATGGACAGCAGTTGGATGACAAGCAGCTTCTTGCCAGAGCAACAATGGAGCCTAACCTGGTCCCCAAGCCCCCACGCACTTTTGCGGGATCCGCTGACCCCTCTTCAGGCATCTCTTTGTCGCCCTCCTTCCCTCTCTCGTCGTCTGAGGAGCTCAACGACCTTTCCCCCGGTGAGGGTGCCCTGCCGGCCATACATTCCCTACGAACATCTACCCCTTGCCACTGTCCCGAAGAGAACACACTATCATCTATGGTGTAGTGTGCTCCCAAGACTCCAATGTCCGTTGCTCGAAATTGAGAGGTGCAGTCATCCAGATTTTAAAACATATCACAGTACATGCATGCGATGGAATGCAGTCACTCATCAGAGATCCAATGACAGAACTTGATAGACCAACTCACAACTATTTCCATTCTTCAGGTGTCTCCTTTGAACGCTGTTTATAGCATTTTCACACTATTGCAAAGACTAAGAAAAAAAAAAAAGATACCTCTCTCTGCATGCCAGGGGGCTGTACTGCTTTTGGGTGAATATAAATAACTGTAGCTTCACAATGCCATTCCAAAACAACGTCGTCTCACCTTCACAGGGACGCGTCAGCATCAATTCCCTGACTTAACAAAATCAAAGGGAGAACAGAGCAGGGATTCAAAAACTAACACTGTAGAAGAGGTTAGCATAGGCACATCATCTGGGTTGATGTACTGTACAACTTCCTGCACCCTCAGCAGCTCCAGCTTTTATTTTATTATATTTCATTTTATTTTTTAAAATTAGGAATGTGAAGATGGACATATTCGTCTGTCCATAGAGGTGAGAGGTGAAATGTTCCTCAGGTCTATAAAGAATTGACTTTGAGAAAGAGAGTAAGTGTGTTACATTGGTGAGAATTCATGTGTCTTAAAATTTTAGTGATTGTGACAAAGTTATTACAGACGCCTATGGATGTTTTTTTGGAGTCTTTTGGTTGAGTCTTTATAGTGCATGAAGTTTTTTTTTTTTTTTTTTTTTTTTTTTTTTTCCTTTATTTTTTAAAGAGCAATTGTCAATAAGCCACTTAGATTGACATTTGGAAGCTCTTGCACACATCAGATTGCTCAATTTACCCCGCCCCTCCTTGCCAAAAAATTTAATACATTATATTGCCAAATGTATTTATGAGATGTAATTTTGTATATGTATATGGATATTGCTTTATTTAAACACAAGCTCAGTTCATTATCTCCCTCCCTAGCCATTCTGTTGGTTCCTATATAGACTGTTACACAGCAACACCACAGAAAAGATGCCATCCTGACCTTAAAACACTGCCATGGCTTTCATCTCGAATACACAACCTCTGTACCTTGGGTTTGAACCAATAATGAACTTGCTAATAGTTGTCCTAGTCTCATAACTACTGCACCTTTCTCTTTGGAGAGCTCTTAGCAATGTGCCCAGGTCAGGGTCTGCATGCTTTATGCATTTCAGAGTAGCATGGCTGGTATAGAACAAGTCTTGTCATTACGTCACAGTAAATAAGCTCTTAACATTATCAGAAATTATAGTACGTGTAAACCGAAACCTTTTGAGAGGCTGCTTAAATGCCCAGATCACCAGACGGGACCAAATTGTGGATCCTAAAAGTGTCCCAGGATATCGTTTCTCTTGTTCTCTCGGTGCTCTCGGTTATCTTGGATGTCAAGGTGTTTGCTTCCCTTTAATGTGGTTCATCTCAAACATCCTTGAGGTTGGACTGAATGAATAAATGAGCTGGAACATCACGTGATTCTAAATACTGTAAGTGGCATACAATCCTCCATATCACTCTGGGTATAACAGGTGGCTCACAAATTGCATTATTTATTACCATTAATGTTGTTATCACTTTTCTTGCTATATTTGATGGTATTATTATCCTTAATGCTCTTGCAACAGATTGGTTTGATGTCAGTGGTTTTTATCTCAGTTTTTGGGACAGTGTGGAGAACTTTTTAGACTTTCCCAAATGTAAGGAGTTATATATTTCAGCTTTTTTTCTGTCCGAGTGGAAAAGTA
Organism: Pempheris klunzingeri; assembly: GCF_042242105.1. Taxonomy (NCBI): domain Eukaryota; kingdom Metazoa; phylum Chordata; class Actinopteri; order Acropomatiformes; family Pempheridae; genus Pempheris; species Pempheris klunzingeri. Next base: position 13,641,341 of record NC_092012.1, read on the forward strand.
TTTGACATTATGCCATAGCATGGTAACAATATACTCTTTTTACCAATGTTTCATCGTGGTGAGACACGCTGCAGAGTGACAGCCTGCTTACAGTGACCTTTTGGTGCAGCGCCACCGTCAAGCCCGGAGTCACCATAGTGACCTGCACAGTCTCTCTATTTGGAATAAGATTTGCTGTGGTTACTCACAGCAGACATTTACAGCCAGTTTACAGTCTGACACTACTCGAATCATGCTGCTAGTCCCAGTAGTCTCTACAAGATACACTAAGGTTGGGCCAGCAATTTCCTACTTTCAGTAGCTTTGCTTGCAGCCTGTCATACACTAAATACTGCTAGAAGAAAGCACTATAATACTTTCCACCATGATGTGTACAGCACCATCTTCTATGTGTAATTATTTATGCAGATGTCTAAAAAAAGAGATGAATTCCAATAGAGTCGTGTAGAAAACAACTATATAACAATAAGGAGATAATGACTATATTATAAGATATCAGTATTGACGTATAGGAAAAAAAGATATTTCATCTGAAAGTTATTTATTCAAACCATTGGCAGATTTACAAATTGGTCTATATTAAAAGAGGAATAATTCAACTATGTCTTGTCCATGTTTACCTGGTTTGCTTCCCCTCTTTCCCTGCCCCACAATGAGAATGTATTTAATCCCTCCCCCTCACTGCCCTGCCTGTAATGGAATAAACTGCAAACTATGAAAATAACTATGAATTTCTGTCACGTCTCTTTCAGCATGTTCTACCGATATGCTGTCGTCGAGAGTTTTGATCGCCGTCGGTTTAAAGACATAGCTCATGTGTTTTCTGGTTCTGCTTGTTTTCCTCACTGCTTGTTACAATACAGTTTAGCTTTAGTATATTAATAACCGTATAATGGGAGTCCAAATGTCTTTTTATGAATGTATTATCAGTTTTTGATGAAGGATGATATGAGTAGTACACGTTTAGGCAAACAATTACTCCGCTTGATAGACTTGGCTATTGTGAAGCAGTTTTAAACCAATAACTTTGAATTGCTAAATAGCACGATGGATCCTACTTGGGAGCAGAATTTGCCCAAAAAAAGCAATCCTGGAAAAGTGTGTGCGTTAGTTTGGATGCAAAGAGTGTGTCATCAGTTTTACAAATGCTGACTGCAGATGGACTCCGAGTAAAGATGGCATGAGTTGTTTTGAGCTATATTCAAGCCCAAGTGTAGGTGCAGTGTATGATTAGTGTGTAGTGGGTCTGATGGAGATCAGAATCTACCGTTGAGACTTATGGAGGTGTCATGAGTCAGATGACACAGTGTAGATGGGAGGTGTCTGTTTGATAATACCAGTGATACACTTTAGACCCGTCTCACGAGTTATTTAACACCCCTACTAGTAAAAAGTATAGCATAAACAAATATGCACTAATAACTATCAATATCCTATGTTCATTTTATTAATTGATTTTATATTGATTATAGATATTAACTGCTCTGTGACCAACAGTTGATTTTTTTTTGTGAAATCTATGATTAAAGCTCAACAGAAGACAGAACAGATCAGCCTCTGTTTCTAATTAAACAATAACTTAAATCATACTGATGTTGTGACTGCCTTGTGCCATATTATACGATACAAATCACACCAGTCAGATCTTGGTTAAGTTTGAAGTTTTACTGAATAAAATATCACAGGGAAGGATTTTATAAATGACACCACTGAAAACAAGATCGCTCTCCTTAAATAAGTTATCCATTATTTTGAAATAAATATGTTGGTGGCACAACTGATCGGTCAATACCTCAAATCTCAAGATCAATAGGGTTAGTATGACAATCTTAAGAATAGTTTGAAAGACCATAAGACCATTGGCAAAACGGTAAGGCTATTATCTGCTGAGGAAGACCATGAAGTGTGGTTGAAAGCAACGTGAAAGAAAGGTAAGTTAGTAGACCTTTAGTCAAGACTTTTTTTGTAGAGGAGTTTACATTTCAAAATGTTTTTTAAAACCCTGAAAGAAGCATTTTAGCTGAAGTTAGAAGAACATGTTAGTGTACCTCACTTACACCAGAGGGCAGCAAACTATCTACTTCCGAGTCACAAAAGTCCGCAAAGAAGAATGACTTCCGGAAACCACGGAAACATTTCCTGGAGGGCTAATGCTAGCGGGATGCTAATTTAGCATTAACACTGTGTATCCTGTTTTCCAACCTTTGCCATGAATTGAGTCCGAACTGTTGAACCCCGTTTTGTTTAACGTCTCGGTGAGTAAAAACATTCATCTACAACGATAAAGAAATCTTGTTTTTTGGCTTTTTATATCGCTTTATAGCGTTTAATGATGCCAGCAGACGCTAGTAAGCTAACTTAGTTAGCATGGATGTTTACACAGCTGGTTTAGCTAAATTACAACGTTATCTGCGGTTAGCCGAGTTAGCTTTACTAGTTGATTTAATATAAAATAACCACTCTTATCGTTGCTCTGGTGGGGCACATTAAACATTCACCGATAGCTCATGAAGTTGTAATATGTTGACTTCTTTTAGCTTCATGATATGAAGTTGGTAGTTAGGAACATTTCATCGGTACGATTGAATTTACGTGTCTTGACAAATCATTATCACACTGACAGCTGATTATTGTTTACGGGTTACAAATTCTACGAAACGATCTTGGAGTAACGTGACAGGCAGTGTTTTTTGTTTTTCCACTTCTACTGTGTATTACCAGGACTTAAAACTGTCATTGATCTGAAATCTGTGTTTTCAGTGGCTGACTGGAGAGTGAGAGGTGTCAGTCATGTATGCCTCTGGGAAATACAGTTCACGGGGCCCTGCTCTCATCCCGCGGATGAAAACTAAGCACCGTATTTACTACATCACCCTCTTCTCTGTGGTGCTCCTTGGACTAATTGCCACGGGGATGTTTCAGTTCTGGCCCCACTCCATTGAGTCTGCAGCTGACTGGACCCTTGATAAACGCAGTGTCCACGACGCACCTCTGGTCCGCCTGCCTGTCTCCAGCCCCATCCCTGAGAGGGGGGACCTCAGCTGCCGCATGCACACCTGTTTTGACGTGTACAGATGTGGCTACAATCCTAAAAACAGAATCAAGGTAAAAGCCCTCACATCACAGAGCTTGCACAAACCAAGCGCATCCCTTCAATGTTTAGCATGTTAGCGTTCCTTGTTGAAGTTATGACACTTTGTCTGAATTGTTGCTTTTGTAGGTCTACATCTACCCTCTGCAAAAGTTTGTGGATGAATTAGGGGTTCCCATCAGCAGCACGGGACTGTCCAGAGAGTACAATGACCTGCTCAGTGCCATCTCTGATAGTGACTTTTACACAGATGACGTCACCAGAGCTTGTCTTTTTATACCATCTATTGATGTGCTGAATCAGAACTCCCTGCGTATCAGAGAGACTGCCCAAGCACTAGCAATACTACCCAGGTAAAAGTTTACACTTAACTGTGCAGCAGTTTTACTGTTTCGTCCCTTTGTTTGTTCTTTGTTCAGTCATTCCTGTTAAGTAACCTGTCTTTCTCAAATTACTCTCATATCTGTGTTTTTCTCATTGGCATGAAATCTCCAATGTAGCTTTTTAGTCCCCCTATGGTCACTTAACCATGTGTTCTGTGTCGGATGAAAACTAACAGATGTTTTCTTTAAATACCAAATAATATATTAATTAATCATTTATGTCATAAAATGACAGAAAAGATGACCAATGTCCACATACATTTTAGTTACTTGTTGTTTAAAAATGGAGTCATTTTTTGCATTTGATAAAAGTGAACATTTCATATTTTCTCTCAGTAATTTCATAAACCATTACTTCTTTGGGTCAATAAACTCCAGCACTAATCTTTTGTGTGTTTTGATAGATGGGACAAAGGGATGAATCACCTGCTTTTTAACATGTTACCTGGAGGCCCTCCAGACTACAATACTGCCTTGGATGTCCCCAGAGACAGGTAACTATGGCATCTTAAAAGCCATCTTAGTATTTAAGAATGGGTTCATTGTATTCTGAATCATTGTGAAACCTAAAATGACCAATGTTGGTTCACTCTCATAATGTTCAAATGATACAATGGACTTAATGGTGTCTATGGTTCCTTGTAGTTAACAGGGTGTATTTGTAGAATTTCAATGTATCGATTAAAAACATGCATATTTTAATCAAAGTTAGAGGTCACCACCATAGATTTTATACATGATTTCATCACTCAAAGTGTCATAAGTTGATAAAGCCCTACATTTAATTCAGACATCTACTGATGTCAGCAGCAGCTTACCATTTGAATGTCTATACCACTTATTCTTAAGGGTCGCAGGGTGGGCTGGATCCAATCCCAGTTGACATTGGTTGCCAGCCAATCACAGGGTCCTTCACGCTCACACGCACACCTACTGGTACTTTAGAGCCACCAGTCAACCTAACCTGCATGCCTTTGGACTGTTCTCTCTGGAGTGCCTGGTGAAAACCCACGCAAACACAGGGAGAACATACAAATCTTACAGAGAAAGGCCACGCAAACCTGCCGGTCAGCAGATTTCAACCTGGAACCCTCTTGCTGTAAGGCAACGGTGCAAACCAAAAATCTAAAGGATTAAACAAATTTCTTGTTCATATATATTCTGTTTCTGGGAGAGATTAAATAAAATTTGAATCATCAGCTTCCGGTTGGTCGGTGGTTACCCTTGAGCTGTGGGCGTTGTGTTATAAAACCCCCATTGCCTGCTGCCTCGTTCCGACCTTGCCTCTGCATTCCCGCCTTAAACCCCTCTCCACCTCTGCTAGATTTTGTAACTTTAAGTAGCATTTGCCATAACTGCAGAAACTCTCAAAGTGTCGAGAATGATCATTTAATGAAGATGAAAGAGATATTTACACGCAATTGGGAGATAACATATTTCCCTTGAGGAGACGTTTCGAATCTGGTTGTATTTACCAGCAAAGAGCCGGTGTCTCTCAAGATGTCCTGTAGGCCAGAGTGATGGTTGAGGATGGAAGAGGTTTGGTTTATGAACATGCAGCATTGAGTCAATGAACACTATCTTTAGCTGCAAGGAATTTCCTGGGCTCATCCAGCTGTAGTCCATTTGTCATGGAGCATCATCAGAACCAGGTGTGTGCGACCGACTGTGTGTTTCCACTTTACATTCACCTTGCCCGAGAATAGAACAGGATCCAAAGTGCGTTTCATCACCAAGTGCAACATGTGGCATCCATTAAACAGGCTGCTAGGCCTTGTTTGATGTCACTTTATGTCTCACATCAGAATTGTTGGCAGTGTAAGTAGGAAGCAAAAGAACAAAAACCTAAAGTTTTGTTTTAAAGTGTGTTGTCGCTGCTCGTGTCTGTTGAAATCCCTAGTGTGGTAAAGCATTGTAATAACCCTCTGTTTGTTTCAGAGCGCTGCTGGCTGGAGGCGGTTTCTCTACATGGACCTACAGACAAGGTTATGACGTCAGCATCCCAGTGTACAGCCCCCTTTCTGCGGATGTTGAGCTGCCTGAGAGACAGCCTGGGTGAGCACATCTCACACTTTAACTCTCGCTGTCATGTTCGTTGTTATTTAGAATGAATGTAAACAAATGGATGTTTAAGTGTAATTGTGGTTCATCAGCACGGTTTAAGTGCATCTGTATTAAAGAGGTAGTTACAACAATGTATGACTTGATAACCATTTGCACATCTTATCTCCACACCTTATCGTATCTCCATTCCCCCAGGCCACGGCGCTACTTTATTCTGTCTTCTCAAACCGCAATCCACCGAGAGTACCGCGCCGAGCTGGAGCGCTTGAAGGAAGAAAATGGAGAGGCACTGCTTCTTCTGGACAAGTGTAGCAACCTCTCCCAGGGTGCTGCCTCTGCACGAAAACGCTGCTACAAGGGGCAGGTGTACGACTACCCACAGATCCTGCAGGTGGGAATCAGCACCTGCATTAAAGATGATTTATTTCAGAGTTGAAGAGCAACAAGATGCACCGTCCTTAAACACAATACATTTGACAGCAAAAAAAAAGTGCAGTCTGTTGGTTTTGGCTGCATAATTTATTTTACGAGAAACTTCCTTCCCAAGTATTATTGATACCGCTGACATGTGTTGTACACATGTTTGAGCAATCTAAATGCTTAGATTTTGCCACTAAGCAATGATTTGTGCCTCAGTTCTTGGATCCTGAGCTCCCAGGCCTTTAATAAGTATTTCTTTGGGAGCAGGGACTTTTTTGGAGGCAGAAGTTACAACCTAGGAACTAAAACTGGAACTACGTTACTGTCATCAAAATGTAGTTAAACTATAATGTTCTAAGTTTTTTGCAGTGGAAATTCATCCACAGGGTATGGTTTTAGTGTATTTTCCCACCTGTCCTGTTAACACTCTGTTCCCAAAATGTCTCTGCAGGAGTCTTCATTCTGTGTGGTTTTGCGGGGAGCACGTTTGGGTCAGGCTGCCCTCAGTGATGTGCTGCAGGCTGGCTGTGTCCCCATCATCCTCGCCGACTCCTACATTCTGCCATTCTCTGAAGTACTGGACTGGAAAAGGTCTGTCTAAGTCACTGAGCACTTGAAAGCAAGAAAATGGTTTGGCATTCTGCCATTTTCAGTTGACTAATGTCAGTGTTTCTGCGCAGGGCATCTGTGGTTATTCCAGAGGAGAAGCTGTCAGAGATGTACACCATCCTAAAGAGCATTCCTCACAGACAAGTCGAAGAGATGCAGAGACAGGTAACAATCACAGTGCCTCGCTGAAGACAAAACCTCTCTCACTAAAACATATTTAAAGTACCTTACATTCAGCTCTACTTGCATGCCATGTCTGACATGTGTCTGTACCTTAACCAACCAACCAAGCAAGCAAGCCTCCAGAAGCCGAAACTATTTTTTTGTGATGCACGAAAGACAGAAATTTGGATACCACCCTCACTTTTTGTGAGTTTCAATTTCCTCCTTTGCTCAGTCCAGATTTTAAAAGCTTTCAGAAGATTCAGCTATGTTGATTTTAGCTTGAGTGACGTGCATGAAAGACGGCTCACGGTTTCTTTCCATTTGATATCTGCATTGAGCCACAATAAACAAAAGTGAAAGCAACTATCAGAGACGTGTGCAGGTTCAGCTGCTCCTCATTCAGTCCCAGTCCATTTAGTAATTATGCTGGCCAAAAAGATGTTTTAGGCCAAGGGCTCAGAGACGGGGCTTGGGGTTGGATTACACCAGACAAGCTCAAGAACAAGGCTTGGGTGGGGGTATTCTGCTGCGTATAGCTCTGAGCTAACTGAAGCGTTTTATATTTATATTCACTAGTCACTGTACTCTTCTGCCTGCTAATGGTTTATTATATAGGACTTTTTTGTGCTGTTGGTCCTGTGTCACATTCTAAACCTACAATAAAATCAGACAACCGAAGTATGGTTTAAGATTGTAAGAACAACATTTCTCTAAACAATATTTTCAAGTGCATTATATTTAATATTTTAATTTTAAATCAAATGCTAACGAAGCAAGTTCCCTGCATCCTACTTGTCTGGCTTCATTTGATACGTCATAAAGAATTTCCAAATCTTTTCAGTCATGCTACACAGCAAAAACAAGGCTCGTGTTTTAAAGATTATGTCACACCTTTGTGTTTGGTTTTTAACATTAACTGCTCTGAAGGCCCAATAGGTACATTATTCTGTTTCTTATGTGATAAAAATCTACATAAACACTTAGCTTTAATTTTATGCAGCACATGTATAGATGGATAAATCTAACTATAGGATGTACTTGTCTAGTTCCTGTTGTCATCAAGATAAAATTGTAATTTGTGAAGGTTTTCTGAGGCTTTTGCATATACCTGCCGATGTTCCTCATCCACATTTTAGCCTTCCAGATACTCTCCATCGTCCGTGGCGTAAAAGATTTCAGTTCTAATCTTAGTGAGAAAACATTTTTATGCGCGCAAAAGAGGATGATTTCTTAAAGCATAGGAAAGCTTAACCGTTGCTTTTTTTGATGTTGTCGAGCTGATGTATTTCATTAGCTTTGCCAGCAGGGGGCTCAGTAGCCTTTGCTTTCACATTGTTCTATGTTCCCATGTGGTCTGACTTTTGTGCTCACAAATGTAAAAAAGGAAAGGACAATGCAGAGGCCAGATACCAACCAAAAAATAACTACTCCAAGTCCTCAAGTTCGTTTTAAAGTGTTATTCATCAACGGCCTTCAGTTGCCAACAAGTTTATATTTATTATTATTATAGTTTTTTTTTTCTTGACCATAGCAGGGGAACCTCTGTATTAGTCTGTTGATCACACCCATCTTCCCAACTGCTATGTAGCCTCTTATACATGTCATTCAATCTATGTAGCCACTCTCCACTGTGCAGAACAGTGCACTGACTGCAGCTGATTTAAACAATATGAGCAGTTGGTCTCCTCTCCTCTCCCTTGTTTGCTCTCTGCTTTTCTCCTCAGTCCTGGTTTCTTTTTACACGCACCCCCCCACCCATACAGAACTGAGCAGTCACCCAAGATGATGACAGGTGTTAGAGGCTTTTTGGTCAATCAAAAACATGTAGTGATTGCTTCTAAATCCAAATTGAGATTTGCAGATTTCATCTCCTTGAACTATCAGCTGATGTCCTCCACCAGATTCTTATTCTCTTTCCTTACCTTCTCAAATGCATGTGTGCCTTTTGTGTTGCACTGCAGAATGTTTAGAGCCACACAAACTATGGTCTGTCAGTGTGGTAGTCTGTAATCTGATCTGATCACTAGCACCAACACTGTATAAGGCCCACATGACACCTGCTGCTAAAGCAGTGGTTTGGAGTCATGGCCTCTCTGATTAGATTTACACCTGGAAGACCAGGTAATTATCAATAGGTGTGTGTGTATGTGTGCGTGTGTGATGGTTTGAAAGTGAAGTGCTAATAAATCCTAAGCAAAATAATATTCCCAGTGAGCAGCTCATATGATTGTCATGGACTTGGTTTCACTGCTGTTTTTGATTATGTGAAAAAGGCTAAATTCTGGTCTTTAGGTTGAATCATCTGTCCGACAACTTCAGCTGAGTTAAACAACATGATGCAGACCACTGTAATGTAAAACATCTCTGATAATCTTTTTGGCCTTTATTTTAGCAACATTAAACAGTAAGAGTGGGAGCTGCTGGGGAGCTTTCTAAACTAGAAGGATAATTCGATTTTAACCAAGCGTTACATTGGATGACTGTTGCATTTGACTTACAGAGAAATATAGTTTGCACATGACTCTTGGCATTGTTTGCATTATTTTTCCATTAGTAAAAATGACTACTAATGTTAGCTCATGGATTGAGTGGGTCAGAGTTGCTATATTTGTACTGCTACACATCTACATCTACACAGTTCATCAGCAGAACAAACAGGAAGGAAGTATAGACTATAGGCCAGACGCTGCAATTGAAGTAAGGGTTTCTCTTCCTCTCTTCCAACGCTGTCTCTTCTTCCATGCTAATAAAAATTCCTGCAGGCACTGGGAGAGGGTGAAGGGTGGTGGGACGGGCCCTCGGGCCAACACAGTTTGCTTTCTGCCTCGTCCCGGTCAAAAAAGAAACTTTCATCACTGGCTGATTTATGGGCCTTTGGGATTCCCCCTTGAGATTAGAAAGTCTTTCTGGATTCTCCTCACCCCCTCTATAAAAATAAATGCTGTTTTTGTGTTGTTGTTGTACGTCTCTAAAGCTTCGTCCTCAGACGTGGGTGATGTCGGCAATGGTCACATGTTCACGCACCACTAAGGCTGTCTTTGTTTAACATGGGGAACATGCAGCCAATAATACACACTGATGCATTGCAATAGGAGGATGAGTTTGAAATACTGCTCAGTGTTTTACACTTTCAGTTTGAAATATTCACAACCTCTACCCCGGAGCTGTGGGTCACTGAGGAACTGGTGGGCTGGAGTCAGGTCAGTGTAACATGGTGCCTCCTGGCAGGAGACAGTGTTGTTTGAAGCTTCGTTAACTCTTATAGGCCTCTCTCGCCTCTGAACTGTCCCTTGAAGTTTTTTAATGGATTAAGGGCCTGCAGTCGGCAAGGGGCCTAGACACATACGTCACCATCAGTAGCACCACTCTACATTAATCAGTTAATTGTATCTTTGTTTTTATGTTATGAAAAGGGTTCATGAACACTATAGAATGATCAGGTTTATTTAATTCATTTCTCTTCAGAATGATTCTTCCCTGCATCTCGAGCTTAACACAGTCAGATTAAACATAACATTATTAACATATTTAAACATAATTAAACATAATAAACAAAGTCGGTGTACAGGTTTTTGTTTTGTTTTTTCATCCTCGCAGTTGTGTGAAGTGAATTTGGCGTTGGGTATTCCAGCAGTCAACGTGATAACATTAGGATATGGGTTAACGGTTCAGTTATCATTCAAGTCTGCTTTTCCCATCAGAGATCTGCTGAAGTAAAACAGGCACAGTTCAGGCTCAGACGAGATTTTAGAGAGCTTCAAGAGAATAGTTGTTGAAGGTCAGGAGGCTGGAGAGGGCTGAAAATGGTATTTTAAGTCTTGGACCAGGGGCAAGTCTGGGTTTTATAGTTATGACTTCACATTGATGTGTTATAGTTTGTCATGTAATGGTCATATCATGTAATAAAAATACCAAAGGTTTTATATAAGCAATAACAGCATGCCAACAGTTAAAATAATAAGTTTAAAGACTATCTTATTCAGTTTTATAATTATTCCAGTCCTCATGAACATAATCATTGTCTTCTTTTATTCTGTGTTACTTTGTCATTCACATTTCCATCATATTTACTAATTCTGGCAATGGTAACAGGGATTTCTTACACCTATAAACAGCATGTTTTGATAATGATTTATTACATGTTTTTTCCATCAGTCTATGCAGATGCCTTAATTTCTTAAACGTACAGTTCTGTGGTCTTCTCAGCATGTTTTGTGTCTTTCTGCTCTTTGTTGCTCATTGTTGATTGTATGTGTACATTTTAAGAGGTCTCTTCCATTTGTCCACAGGCGCGCTGGTTCTGGGAGGCCTACTTCAGCTCAATGAAGGCTATTGGCTTGACAACGCTCCAGATCATCAATGACCGTATCTACCCATACGCTGCACGCACTTACGAGCAGTGGAACAATCCACCTGTGGTGGTATGTAACAGTGCTTTTAGCCATTGAGCACGAATATTGTATTAACATTGTGTCCTAACCTTCAACTGTTATCTTTCAGAAGTATCCGATATCTGATATTTAGCTATATCTACACCCTGAAGGCTGTTCTCCTCCAACACACAGCTACATAATCGCTCCAGTCTGTGTGCTCTACTGTGCTGAGCCACTCAGTTGTATTTCTCAACACGCTTTTTATTGCAGACATCTGAATATCGGGCATCCAGAGTAGATCTTTGACCATACTGATGCTCACAGTGCCACATAAGCTTCTCCACTCTACTGTGTCCTGTAAATCAAAGCCTCTGTGGCAGAGTGACAGAAGACGCCTTTGCTCTGTCTGCAATGCCACACATGCAGCACTTCACAGTTTTTGGTATACACCCAGCTAGCTCTGAGACAGCCAGTTTGTGTCAGCAATTCTGCAATAGGAGGATGCCTCCGTTGTGGTGAAAAATAAGTTCCTGCATGTCTGAGTCATTGTGTTTGTAGAGAGTGTGCTGGATGTGAAGAATGGTGTGTGTGTTTAGCATCCCTGTGGTTGTGGGAGTTTGTGGCTGCAGACAGCTTGGCTAGGCGACCATCTCTCAGGAGTTGTTAATCAGCCTGGTCTGATCTAGAGTCTCCTCCATCCACAGCCTGTGCGGTAGAGGCGTGTGCATGTGAGCATGTGTGTGGAAGCATAATGGTGTCTTTGCATCTGTCAAACATCTACAAGTATCCCAGTTTAAGAAGATTCACTGCAATGCTGAGGCTAGAGAGGTGGCAGTCAGAATCAGCTTGCACTGGTGTAAGCAAGCGGCGCTCGGAGTCGTGTTTTCTGATGTTTGTCGTCTCAGTTCTGCTCACATCTGTACTGTCACTCAGGATTAGTCGGTTTACAGTCAAACAGCTGCTCACTCTTGACCACGGCGGCCTGTTTTCCTCTGAGCAGGTAACTTGTTCAGCAGTTACACTTGACATTGCCCACTTGCGTCAAAATGTTTTGCCAGAGCGTCTAACCCCGCAGTCCAGTAAATCAGCATCACTCAGGTCTCAAGTTTTGCCCAGACCCAGAGGAGGTTAATTGTGTCAGGGTACAGACCTTTAGCCATTCCTGCACGAGATGGGAGATGAAGTGTTTTCTCGATGGATCCAGTGAATGGATGGTGAGAATAACTTGCACAGAGCACTAAATAAATCAGTCAGACGTTTTTTCCCCCTCTCCTCTTGTAGTCTTAAGGCTGGTAATTGAAAGCACATTTCCAAGGATTGCTGGTGCCTTTGGAAGGAGGGGGGGGTTCAGAATAAGGGACAAGCTGCTTTTTGTTTAAGATATGTAGGTAGTAGGCATACTTGTAAGGTTTATACATGACAAGAACTGAGGCATCTTAGACTTTCAAATTTTGTAAAACATTTTGTGGTGATTGGCACCAAGGCATGTAAAAGTCTTATTTGATCACTATCTTGTTTAAAAGTTATTGTACAGAAATGATATATTATCCCCGACAGATAAAAAAAAGTCCTATGAGCCCTACACTGTTCAACCACTATGAATGTGAATACCTTAAATACCCTTAAAACTGAAAGTCAGCACTTAAATCTGTCAGTTTCCTTTTTAAAGTTTAGTTGGATGACCAGCCGATCACGGGCCCAACAATAATGCATTGTACTGTATCTCATTTTGCAACTTTGTTGTTTGTATCGCCCAGCAGTAAATTAGATTTGAAACACTCCAATACTACATATGCGGTTAAAGTTTAATGTAAAAATCTATGCGTCTCAGTGGGAATGTTTCTACTGATAACCAGATAATGGCATTTTTTAATGCTCTCCAGTTCTTTGCTTTATCTTGCTCCTAATCAGGGAGTTCAAGCGTCTTAAGATTAACAAAGAACCCCTCAAAAAGTTCAAATAACCACACAAGATTCTTCTTTTTTCTTTTAGTGTCAATATAAAAACCGCATTCGCTCCTTCAGATCTGTGACATATTGAGCTGCTCTCTTTTCATCTAATTAATTCTATTTGACTAATGACTTAAGTGGTCTCTGCCTCTTTTATTCTGTTTTAATGCATCTTTGCTGCGTATATGTGTTAGTTTAATTATTTCCCCCTCCGCTTGTTTGACAATGTGAGAATGACCACAAGGAAGTTTCCACTTGCCAATAAAGTGAATTTTTATTGGTGGAGGAGTGACTGATGATGTGTTAAAGGCAGTGGCTGTGTCTCTGTTGACAGCCTTGTGTTGATGCTGTGGAAGGAGCCACATAATCACTGTGTGGCCACCTGGTATCAGAGGAGAAATAGGGTTTATATGTACTTCAAGAAGCCCACAGATTTACTGTGTGAGATGTGCTGTCTTTGCCCTCCTCAGACTGATTGTCACTGTAACCAGGGTGGAACATTTTTGGAGCCTTTGATGAAGTGTATCAAGACACTCCTGTAGTTGCTAGTGTTATTGTAGCATATGTTTGTAAAGGAAAGATATTTGTTGTCTTTTTATTTCACTTGAGAAAACAAAAAGCTTATCGTTTGCACACTGACTAATATTAGGTGTCTCACGCTTTGGTGTCTTGGGCTCTTTTGTAACTTTTGGAGTGTAGTATTTAGTATACACACACCATCAGAAAACTCTCCAGTGGTTTCCTTTATTTTAACAGTGTCACTTGATCTTAGCTGGAGTCACCGTGGCTCCCAGGGTTTACAAGCCATTTTAAAGGGGAGCAATGACAGAAAAGCCAAGTCCTACACTAGAGATAGACAGCCACTATTCATTACTTGGCAAACTCCACTCTTTAACTGCTGCCCCATCCCACCCACCCCCCCACCCCCCCTTCCTCCTCTCCGTTGCACCGTATTTCTCAGGAGACCCATAATAATAACATCACAAGAGCAGTGGACACAAGACGGTAACTAACCTGTCTTGTTTGCGAACTCCTTCCTGGTCTTTCTTGTCCTTCACGCTTGCTTCATACATATCTGCTCTGTACGGTTTACTTGGCATTCTGGCTGGAAGCTTTTGGCTTTCCATGCCGCTTGTTAGCCCCTGAGAGACATTACTGGCTGATTCTTGCTCCATAATAAAAACCATCATCTGGAAATTACAGCAGGTGACCTCACAGTCCAGTTAAGAGCTATTATAGTGTAATCATGGAAAACATGACAGATGAGGTTGACATGGAAGACAAGAGGCTACCGCTACAGTAGCTTTCCATGGAAATGAAAACTGAGTGAAAAAAAATGTGTTTGCGGCCTAAACAGCTTGTGTTTGTCTTTGTTTCTTGTGTTGTGTAGAAGTGGTCCAGTGTGAACAGCCCTCTGTTCTTGCCACTTATCCCACCGAGGGCACCTGGGTTCACAGCAGTTGTGCTCACCTACGATCGCGTCGAGAGTCTCTTCCGGGTCATCACAGAAATCTCCAAGGTGCCTAGCTTGGCCAAGCTGCTGGTGGTGTGGAATAACCAGAACAAGAGTCCCCCTGAAGGTGAGTATAGCAGATTCTCATCAAAAGTTGATGACGATTTCCAAAATGTATAATTTTATATGCACTCCATTGCCATTTTATTAGGTAAAACTAACAAAAACCACTGCAGTGAATTGCAGTCTTATACAACCCTGAAACAAATCCTACCTTGGTGAGCATTATTATATTTTAGCTTGCAGTTTGTGGTGCTGTTGACTTGAGATGTTACTACTTTACTAAGTACTCAGCACCCCAAGCATTGGCACACATACAATTCATCTATTTCTATCAATAAAATCTAAAGAAACCGTCAGTAAGTCAAAGTCCCGACTGACCAACAGTAGGGATGGGCCTTGATTTACTTGAAATGCACATCCTTATCCAGCAGTACTCAGTTTAACTTGTATTTTTATCACCTGTCTGTCTCCCTTTTTGTGATGGAGGCCCTTTTTTTTTTTTTCTTTCATTACCTTCATCATCAGTTGTAGTCAACTAGTGATGTGTCACACTAAGCTCTTTTGTTATTTATTGCACCTTGCGCTCTAATTATTTGCCTTAATTTGGCAATTAACTACACAACAGTTAATCGTGCCTTACCCACTGACGGCTTAACTCAGACGGAGGAATTAAGTCGGCCCTGCTCCTGCAAGAGTTGGCTGATGTAATAAAGTAATGAGGACTTTGAAGTGCTCCCTCGTGGCTGCGAGTTGCCTTTTCATTAGAGGCATCAGCGGCGCCTGGCTGGAGCTTTGTGACCCATTAGAATTAACAAGGGACCATTGACAGGTCGGACTCATGGGGCTCAGTCCAATATGAAGCCAGATTTCTTCCGCATTCACACCAAGCCTTGATCTGATGTGTTTACAGGCTTCTGTTTTTGCTTCCTCCTTTGGGTTTGTTTAAGAGGATACTGACAAAATAACACAGAATGTGTTTTTAGACAATCTAGCATAATTGCCTTTTTCTGTTTGTCTGACGATCATGTTTTGTAACAGACCTGAAGGACGTGCTTAACAGATGGTCAAGGCCTGCTGTCAGTGTGTCTGTCTTATGAATGCGTAAAAGTGTGTGTTTTGTTTTACTTATACAAAAGCTGACATTAACTGCCACGCAACTACAATAAATGCAGAAATCCCATATAAAAGCTTATTCTTCAGAATATGAATAATATTTTGCATATTCTTCAATACAGTTTAAGAAGTCACCGAAGAATTAACAGCATGAGCATTTTGGTCCATGCCAAGGTGGAGCTAAAATTTTAAAATTCAGATAATTACCTCACTCCTACTGTCTCTTTTCAACCTTGGAAATAAAAGAAGGGTTGACAGCAACATGGACAGAGTGAAAGAAGAAATTCTGGGCGTTTAACATGGCACTTTTCCCGACAATAGCTTTTGACAGGAAACCTCAGACGTGGTTAGGAGGACCTGGAGATCCTCTTATAGGCTGCCAGGCCCCAGTTACCCCATTAATGAGGGGACACAATCCCTGTGATCTGTCTGTGCCATAGTCCGTGCCATGGACACTGCCCAAGATCTTTGAAACGCTCCGCTGAAAAAACACTTTGTTGATCTGCTTCATGAAGAATCGTGGTGTGGTTAGATTTGCACGTGCTTGAGGTTAGCGTAGCGATCTGTGTCAGTGAGTGAAGTTAATTCCCAGAGCACTGATTTTCACTGCCAGGACAGACTTCAAAAATCTCTGTCAGTGGTAAATGACATCATAATTCTTCACCCATCTTTAGACACTGAGAGTTGATATATTCATTGCTTTGTTCAACCCTTAAAAATGTCTAAAAGAAATGTATGATGCTGTCACATACTGTATATACACGTATGTATCTATGCAGGGCTGAGACTTTTTTGAAAATTGTATTAATTGATTAGTTGTTTGGTTAATGAAAAATGTATGAAAGCAAATTTTGAAATTGAAATTTTCGAAAATGGTTAACCAATCGTAAAAATTATTGGCAGTTAATTGAATTGTTTCAGCTCTGTATGAGTATAAAACTGGAACTCTGCTTGCCATGTATTGTTTCCCTCGTGGCAGAGTCTCTTTGGCCAAAGATCGGTGTTCCTCTCAAAGTCGTGCGAACCAAAGAGAACAAGCTGAGCAACCGCTTCTTCCCCTACGACGAGATCGAGACCGAAGCCGTGCTAGCCATCGATGATGACATCATCATGCTGACATCGGATGAACTGCAGTTTGGCTACGAGGTGAGAAAAAGACCCCCTATTCAAAGGAAAACCCCTTAACCTTGACATACTTTTCCCATCCTTCCTCAGGTATTGCAGGGAGCCATTTCAAGTTGATCCCAGAGTTTAAAGTCATTCAGGGAGATTACAGTCTCATTCTTCACTAGTTGGGGATTTGACTGCCTGCTGAATGTGTTTGATGTGTGAAGAATGATGACAGGTCTAGAGCTGATGCTTTCCATGCCCACATACCTGCCCGGCCCCACTTAGCCCGGCACACTCACCTGAATCCATTTAGAAGCCATTTAATAAAATTGTGCTCAGTTTAACCGTAATTACATGGAATTGCAGGCAGAATAGAGGAGCTGTCTGTCTGACTAGATGACTGTGCTTCCCGCCTGCACTAGAAGGATCAGACTGGCTGCTGGTGTCAAGCCCAAGAAATTCAGCTCAGAGATATTTTGAATTTTAAAGAACAAATTTCTATTTCTCAAATTCTCTTTTGAATACCTCCTAATCAGTCATGTTTTAGTTCAAGCCATCGGTACTTTAGTTTAATTCACCTGGAAAAGTCTGACAATCTGTCTCTGCCGTGCTCCAGGTATGGAGGGAGTTCCCAGACAGGCTGGTGGGCTACCCAGGCCGGCTGCACCTCTGGGACCATGAAATGGGGAAGTGGAAGTATGAGTCAGAGTGGACCAACGAGGTCTCCATGGTTCTGACAGGAGCTGCCTTCTACCACAAGGTGACCTGGGAATGTCTGGCTGAAATGAAGCAGTTTTGCCTCCTTGAGCTCTGCCTCTTTCTCCCTTAAAGCTCAAGGATATTAGAATTTTTACTTAGTACTGATGCACACAGAGCAAGTTTAGCTTCTAAAAAGTAATTGTCCCTTATAAGTTTTGCAGAAAGGCTTTTTCCAGTAGAGTTCTGTTTTGTGTTTGCAGGTTTTCAGGCAAAAAGACTACAATAGTAGACAAGCTGTGTCATAGGTAGACCTAGGTTATCTCACTTCTACTGAAACCTCATACACTCACTTAAGTTCAAAGCAACTTCTACTGCAGTGGATCCTCCTACATACTCTTGGGTCACTATGTCAAACAGTGTCTGCGTTATTATACGTAATCAGTCTGCAGTGTATCTATGTGACACCCAGTAATCATATGTTGTGTATCCGTTTCCTTTCCAGTACTTCAACTATTTGTACACATACAAGATGCCAGGAGACATCAAGAACTGGGTTGACGCTCACATGAACTGTGAAGATATTGCGATGAACTTCCTGGTGGCTAACATCACAGGCAAAGCCCCCATAAAGGTACATTCAGATCTCTGACTGGCCTTTAAGCTTGCAGGGGGAGACTGAAGCCTGACAGAGCGGACCAGCATCTCTGGGTTTGATCAGCTCTCACCCTTCGGTTTCGCTGCCTCTCCCCCTCCCCATCACGCTGACTGTGCCCAGGTGCAGGGGCCCGAGCTAAAGCCCGGCCTTAACCTCCCTTATCTGGGTGTCACTCACTGGCACTCCCCCTCTGAGTATGTTTTCTTAAGCTCACCGGGGCTCACGCACACCCTGCCATCAAATCACAAGCTGCACACTTCCCTGCGCCTGCACCCGCACCCCTACCTCCCACCATATCTCTGACAGGTTCCTTCAGAAAACACTCGTCCTCTCCATCCAGCCCTCACCCGTCTTCCCCTCTGTGTCTTTCACTTTCTTCTACACACATACATTCGCAGGTTTCGGGTGCAGGCATGTGTCAGGGGGGCCTAGATGTGATGGAGGCCAGACAGAGGGAAGCCATACATCATCTCTCTCCAACTCCACTGATGAGAATTTAGACATTTTCCCTCACGCCGGGCTTGACAAAAGTTCTTGCCGGATGTCACAGACTTATTTCATCAGAGTGGACAGTTTATAAGCTTCTGTCTGGGCTGCTGAGGGTTAAACTGTTTAAGTGAGCTGACATTACTGGTGTGACGTTGTTCTGCTTCTGTGTAGGTGACCCCCAGGAAAAAGTTCAAGTGCCCTGAGTGTACTGCCATCGATGGACTTTCCCTGGATCAGACACACATGGTGGAGAGGTACGGAAATTTTAAATGAAATGAGCACAGTAGAATCTTGTCTTTGTGTGTGTGTGTGTCTTGTTTCTCTGTTTTTCTCTGTAACTAAAGCATTTTTGCATGCGTTCGTTACACCTACCACATTATTTTGGTAGAATATTTGTAATAAATCCATTAATTTGTCAGTTCTTTGTGAAATTTAGAACATATTTTAAAGCACATGCATTTTTGTATACATATACTGTAATTCAAAGGTTAGTTTCTTATACTCACTCCGTGGAAAATGCACATGCGCTACTGAGGATTTTGTGTCATTCACTTTCTTTTACCACACTAAACATTTTCTGCTCATTGCAAGAGAATCTTGTTTACAGTAAACGGCAGCCACCAGTGTCTTGTTACAGCAGGAAACACAACAGCCTTTGCACAGTGATATAAGATTTGGGAGCTCAATTTAAAACAGTCCGCTCCTTTTTAAAAACTCACAGTATTTTTCAGTGATATACAGTAAAAAAAAAATGCTATACCATAATTCTTTCCAGGTACCTAATCAACATGTGGTGCAATCATTTAGTTCAAGTTAAACCCTATTTCGTACACAGGCAACGTCTGTTAGGTGTAAAAAAAAAAAAACACACAAGATCAATGACAGTGTAGAACCTCTCTAAACTTATATAATGTAAGAAAATAAGTACGGGAAAAAAGGTAAAGAAAAAAAAAACTCATCCAAAGACACAATTTGCAAACACTACTAATCAGAAGCTACTAAATAAATACATGTTTTTAGGCGGCTTTTATAGTAAAAAAGTTCTGTTTTCACCCCTAGATCTGAGTGTATCAACAAGTTTGCATCAGTTTTTGGCACCATGCCCCTGAAGGTGGTGGAGCACCGCGCAGACCCGGTGCTCTACAAAGACGACTTCCCAGAGAAGCTCAAGAGCTTCCCCAACATCGGCAGCCTCTGACCAGCCGGTAACAGATATTTGGGCCTCATCACAGCCTCAACGCTTCACAATGTGTCACCAACAACCTCTTTGATATCAACACGACAGTATTCAGACTAAAGTGGTGCATGCTTCCCCTCACCTCTCAGATCAAGTGAATCTGATTTTTAAATTAAATCAAAAATGGAAAATTGTACAGAACATTAAGTTAATATCTCTAAATATTATAGGCCTCTGAATTCTGTGGATGGCGATGAAGGTGATCAGAGTGACATGATAATTGGCGTTAAAGTAAAAGATACTTTCAAACATTAATCGATGTTAATGCTTAGACTGATGTTACATGAACTGCTGTTGAAGGCTCACCCTGATGTTTGTTGGCCAGGCTGCCTGTTTGGAGGCTTGTGGTCTCTCACTGTTACTCTTTTGGAGCTGGAAACTTTGGGCTCCAGCTGCTCTGGAATCAGCGTATACAGTGTATATATTTGTATTTTGCAGCAGTGCTGTATAATAGTCATAATTTATGATGCTCCAGCTAGGGTTGTCTTTTCCTTCTTTTCTTTTTTTTTTTTCTTCAAAAGCCGATATGGACCTATTTCTTTGTTGTTGTACTGTATGAAAAGGAAAAGTAATAAATGTTTAATTTACGCCATATACCATATAGTGAATGACTCAATGACTTATCTATGTCGGTTATATCTAAGGGTTAATTGAATGTGATAACACACACAGCATGGTGTCTATAAGATGATGTTTCACACGTCTGTTTTACACAATCAGATTGGACCGTTAGACAAAGCTGGTACCATAAATCTAATATTTAGAGTGAGTAACTGCTGATTTTAACATGTTGATGCTGAGCTACTGGAACATCTTGAATTGTAATTTTATACTGACTGAACAAAGTCATGTCATGAGCTGACTAATGTGTATGAACACTAAATCCGCATAAGAATTTAAGAATTTTTTTTGCCATGTATTTGATGACATAGTGAATAGTGAACAAGAGACAATTCCCAAATCCACAATCTTCAAAGCAGATGTGTATACACTGTTTAGGCAATGTTTTTTTTAAAAACCTTTTATCCCTCTTGTATGTGTTTATGTTTTTGTCCTTTTCATCACTACTTGTCCCAGCTCCAATATTTAGGCCATAACATAAAGAGCATCGCAGTCTTTAAGATGTTAACAATTCCGTGTGATGTTTTTATTTGCCTTTTTTTTTTTTTTTTATGATTTTCATAAGGTCAGTGAAATTGTTTTAAATTTTTTGACTGAGTTTATGTATCTACGTGTATATATGATTTTTGTAATACATGATAAGTAAAGACCACACTGGTGTGTGTCAGTTTGTCATGTGCTTTTTGCCATCTATGTGCGAGATAGGTGGGAAGAGGATGAGGTAAGACGTTTTCCGTTTTCATTTCATGTCTGTCTTTGCTGCGATGTAGGGCCGTCCAGAGCGAGACCCTCCGTGACATGGACGATCCACTGTTCCCTCCAGCCTGTCACCTGTTGTTAATATACACCGCCTAATCCACCCTGTTCAATGTCAGCAGTTCAAAAGGGCGTAGACCGTATTTTTGTCAACTTCAATTAGTGTGATACTCTTGCAGGTTGCGCGATCCCATTTCAACACTCGAGTCCCTTCAAAGGGACTGACATGCATGGGGATTTCAGAATGTGACTACAGGGATGACACAATATTTTGGCAGGGTGGTGCAGTGCAATAAGACACTCCAAATTCATTGGTTTTTTAACAGCAGACAACGCATTTACATGTGGCCAACCAGTATGTTTCGCTGATGACTTTAAATGCTTTTCTCGAAGCAGGCAGTGACTTGAGTGGCGTCTAGATACTAATAGGAGAATAGTCGTCTTGGTTTTTCTCTGTACTGTGGTAACAGTGGTTTCAGATTCCTGTCTAACATTTGGTTTGCTGTGGAGCTGAACCACCATCACCTTGCAAGAAATGATCCTCTTTACATACTGTATCCTGTCGTTTTAACCTTGTCGAGCATGCATAATTTCAAATTAAATGACAGATTTTGAATCAAAGTGTAATAACTTATTGTACTTTAATCACACACAAAATGTAACACAAGCATGAGTAAATTCATACACTCATTTCAAATGACAGCTCAAAGCCACAAAACTTGGAAAAAAAAACTTTTGAAACTCATAAGAATTACAAATCAAGAGAAAAACAATGTTCCAACATAACTCCGGAAATAAAATTTTACCATGTACCACCAAATGGAAACAAAGCCATACACTCAAATATTCGATAAACTGTCTCACAAAATAAAACAAAACATCTAATTAGTAACATTTCCAAAAGTCTTATGACACTTCAATCCATTTTGCATGCACCAAAATGTACATGCACACAACAACACACATATTTATTATATATTTACTCCTATACTGATTGCCTGACTTCAGTAGTATTAGAAAATGAGATGAAGTGGATGATGAAATCATCACTCGGGGATGGAGATATGCAGCATACAGGAGGAAGAGGCTTTTTAGATTAAGCTAATCTTGCATTAACAGTTAATGTGATAGTAGGAAAAGTAATTCAAGGGGTAGATCAAGAATGTCTGCCTCGCCTAGAGGAGTAAGACGTCACTGGAGATGTTTTAATCTGAGGATAATGGAGCATAAACACTGAGAAAAAGAGTGAAAACAGTATGTATTGTGTAAACCTGAGCTACTGAATACCAGTATGTCTGTGCGCACTATGCAGAGAAACGGTCTACGTTAAACCAACCACAAGACAGACGGCCCTGTCTGTCCTGACACACAATACTGCAGGCCACAGCCTCCACATGGCTCAGTGTTAATTAGAAAGCCTTCCTGGGTTGGCCGTGCGGCTGTGCCTCAGACTCTGTGATGGGGGGCTGCAGCTTTCAGCCAGTGGACGTAGTGGAAGTGAGTAAAGGGAGAGGCACAGCGCAATGTGTATGTGTGTATAGAGGTGGGTCATGAGGAGGGGGTGAATCTTTGAAAGCAGAGCCATGACAGCTGAGGGGGGAGCATGTGTGAGGCATGTTTGTTTTGCATTTACCCCCTGAGCGCAGCTGTGTGCACTGTCCTTTTCCCAGAACACCGGAACACAGCAGACGCCCTCGCGGCTCGCCCTCCGTCCAACCCCTCAGCTAGAGCACAGGGGGCCCCATGTTCTCATTTGCAAGGAGACCCTCTCAGTTTTGAGATATGTTCTCTACAATCAGAATTATCCATATGCCTTGGGTTTGGGACGTAGAGCAAAACTGGATGTAATTTGGGGCGATCTGCTCTGCTGACAGGTTATAGCCTGCACCCCGATTCTTTCACCTGCCCAGAAGGACGGTGAATGTGGTTCAGCTTAGAGAATTAGCAATGGTTGCCCTGCCTGAAGGTGTACTACTAAGATATCAAGTTGGCTTTTCAAAAGCATGCAAGTCTTTGTTATGGTTCAGGCCTAAATCAGGAATTGGAAACAAAGGAAGAACATGCATAACCTCATCGGTAAACCTCATCTGCTATTTCTGTCACGGGAGGAGTCAGTTACCAGGGGATAACAAGATTTACTGTTTTAATATTTGAATGATATGAGAATATGGTTATAAGGAAATTATTTGACTCAAAGAGACGGGGCTCACGTCTGGGTGGCTCTAAGTAAACGGGGAATAAAGGCTGACACCAGAGTAGAATCAGGGAACACTTGGCGGTGCTTTATCCTGACATATTGATAGCTTTACCAAAAGACGTCCTGCTCAGATATCATGCCAAAAGTCTACTTAGGCTTGCCTGTGTAGTCGTTGCATCTTCTCCTACTCTGCACAGTTTTAACGATTTTCAATCTGTAAGCATGGCAGAATTAACCTGTTTGGCGTTAACATTTGTTATATTTTCACTATAGCGCAGCTTCACTACATTTTGCCCAGAGACCCACAAATCAACCAGTACACCTACAGTATACTGGAATACTACCTGGTTCCAAGTTTTCTATATGCCAGTTTGTTTGTTGTACAGTTATCTTATTAAACATAACTTTATTCAGGATTATAAATCATGTAAGCATGACATGAGTTATAATAATTATGGTTTTAGAGCTAGATTTTTGCACACGACCCCTTTACAAGATAAAGCCATAAGATTACATAATAATATAGGACCCAGTTGACGTTGCACTTTATCGGTGCAAATTCACCAACAAATTTGCAAATAATCAAATTACCAAAACACAACTGACACACAGTGAATCTAGGAGTTTTGGGCCCCCCGGGTTTGTTGCCCACAATGACCGGCTGCTGATGAGGCTTAGGGTTAGGGTCCCGTTTACTCTTCCTGGTGCCCCACTCACTAAAACTGAATACTGCCATCGAGTATCATTTAGAGATATGTTAGACGTATGTATGTGATGAACAGAAGCATGTTTTGTTGTGGAAGAATAGGATGTAAGGGTGTCTGTAGATGGAGAATGAAACTGATATTTTCTCAAGCCTGTACTGAGTTGCACAAAGTGCCACAATGATTCTGAGATGAAGACAAATCCTGACTGATGACAATAGAGCTCACTCTGCATTAAATGGCCAATGGCTTCCTATGTTTGGCTGTGACAGAAATAATGAGAGAAAGAGAGAAAGAAATACAACAAAGCTGCTTCTTAACCATGCACTGGTCGGCTGTGACGGCCAGAAAAGGCTGCTGAAAGTCCAGAAAAGGCTGCTGAACAGACATCCTTTCAGTGTTTTAAAGTGTCAACACACTGTGTGTAATCTCCACCAACCTCCTCTGTTTCAAAGGTGGCTGCTGCTGCTTTCGCTGTTATTTCTGGCAGAGTGACTGACTAGTAGGCACTTCTCTCTCTGAAACTCCTGAGAGTGGAAATGCACGGGGCACAGTCGTGTCCACCTGGAGTCCGTCCTCCTGAAAACAGAACTGACTCTGTTTGGAGGCTGGCGCTCCCAGGCTCTTCAGCCCTGAGAGCAGCAGGCCTGCTGTGCCCCTCTCATACTCCCACACACCACTTCCTCCTCCATCCCTTCCTCTCTCTGGCCATCAGCAGGCTCAGTCAGTGCGGCAGGTGGATCTCTCACCCTGACCACACTAAAACAAACCACATTTAATCTGTTTGACTTTTAAATGCTAGAGGGTAGGAGCCACTTCTAACTTTTTTTTAGCAACTGAAATGTTTGTATTGAATCTGAGAAGCTTTGTAATGTGTCAGATATGCTCGATATAAACAGTTTTCTGTAGCATTATCACAGCATCTGTGTGACTTAAGTTACACGTTTCTGCATGTACTAATGCTGATAAAAAAAATTGCCTTAAAATAATATGTACATGGCATAAAACAACTATATATGAATTTCAGTTTTTAAGGATGCTTGCTGAACTATTTGTCAAATTAAAACCAGTAACAGAATGACTGGGGAGGAAAAAAACAATAACACTTACAATTTAAATAATAAGGTAGGAATAAAACAGCACCTGAAAACTGTAATGACACTGAAAGCACTGTACAAATAGAACTTCCTGTATTTTAGCAAATAAGTGCATGGATTCGTTTGAAATTATTAAAATTTTCCTAAACATTTTCTTTCAGCTATCATCAGCACTACAATGCAACTCGTGTTATACAGTACAGCATCACCTCCCACCAGGCTTTACACAAAGCTCACTCGCCCACTCTGGTTGTTTTCTCCCACCACAGGGGTTGAGAAACATGGCAGTACCACGCCACTTATCTTGCCAGATCTCTTCGACTAATCTTCACCCATCCGTGTATTTGCATAAGTATTTTATTGCAACATTTATGAAGGTAGTCACTGTTGCATTTAGAGTTTTTTTATTTTAGTGCCCCCTCACCCCATGCTGGGTTTGTGTATACAAGTCAGGGGTCGACAAAGTCCCCCATCCAGCAGGTATCAACACATCATGTGGCCCAAGATATGGCTGCACTGTGCTCTTTGGCCTTCATGCGCAAGGCGGCGATGCTGGAGGACTTTCGGTCAGGGTCCATGTTAAGATCGTACGTGTTGATGCCTGTAGCCATGCCAGGAGATCCTCCAAACAGGCCGCCCATGTGAGCCTGTCCCATGTGACCTCCGGGGCTTGGCACGCCCAGAAAATCAGACACCCCGCTGGCAGAGTGGGGGTGAGGTGTCATACAGGAAGTCACAGTGTCGCAGGGCACAACGCAGCCCGGCACGGGAGACGCTGAGCTGCTGCCACCGATCCAAGAAGGGTTCTGGATCTGAAATATTGATGGGAAATAAACATTGTCAAAGAGTGACAGAAGTGTGGAATTAGCCCCACTACATCGCTAGATTACTGCTAGCAAGGTTTTTAGACTGATCTCCTGCCTCTACATTTGGTTTCAGTACACAAGATTTCAAGGCATTTCAAGTTTTTGAGGTGTAGAGGTTTGTTACCATTAAGAAGAGCTCGACTGGCTGGCGTGACAATGATTTTGATCTCCTGACCCTAACCTTTGGCAAGGAAGTGAACGAGCGTATGTTCCAAAATAATTTTCTTTGATTAAAAAATAAAGGCTATTCTATGATCATTGCAATTAACCTGAACAAGGTTTAGGTTGTCTGCAAGTGGAAATGACAACTCAAAAAAAAGAGTGAAAAATAACCTAGAAATCATGTTTGGGTTAATGACAATGGATGTGATTTGGAATTAATGTGCTAAAAAATGTCAAACCTGTATCAAAATACTCATTCTGTACCTGTGCGTAGTTCTCAGGACGTGTCAGAAGAGGCAGCTCGTAAGCTGTTGAGAAATGTGTTCGGACCTGCTGCATTTGACCAAAACGCTCCCTTTTCCTCCATTTCGCCCTTCGGTTCTGGAACCACACCTGCGGAGAGAAAAATGTCTGAATGTCATCAAACTGACGGGATCATTAGCGATTTTCAGAGAGAGCAAAAGGTCTTTACTTTCATCCAGCAGAGTGATCCAGTCTAAGTCTTGGGTCAACGAGAGGTTTAAAATTCAGAAAATAGAGTGTAGTGACTTGTACACCTGAACCCTTTAACAGGAAGTTTCCCCCAAATCTGAAGGAAATACTTTTCTACAGATAAAAATCTAAGTTTCCCTTTAAAATGATCCCATGCAGTACTGCCAGAAGACTGAGAGACTGAATATCAAAAACAATATCCGCAGCACATCAAAAATGCAAACTTCTTCTCAAACTCAAGTGAGAACTTAAAGTGCACGGGTACAAACACAACTCGGAGGCAAGTCGACGTAAGTCTGTGTGGGCTGAGCTGAAGGAGCAAAGAAACCGGAGCAGGAAAATGGCCTCTGCAAACAGTGCAGCCTTCACTTCACTTAGGTCCTCAAAACAAAATGTAAACAGATCTCATCCGCCTCACCTTTGCTTATTTGCTGTCTGACAAGAGCAGAGCAGAACTTTTGCTCATGACTAGTGTTTTCTTTAATCATCTCCGACCTCTAAATCTGACGCAGAAATCGGTTGTTTACTGAAAGCATCATTTTGTTTGAGTTACCATCAGAGTGCGTGAAAGTAATCTAAATATGTTGGTCTCCGATGGGCTTTCGACCAAGCATGTTTTTCCTCAAAACTCAAAGTCAAAATGTAATGATTTGTTGTACAACTCTTGACTATCTGATTGTTGCTCTCTTGACGGACTGATTAGCGCACGCGTTTAGTAACAAAACCTTTTTCTGTCTGACCTCTATCTCTGATGTGATTTCTCTTATTTCAAATCTAAGGAGGCAATCTGGGAAATTGAAAAGTGAGAAGGGATTATAACTGAGGTTTGTTTGCATTTTCCTTTTTAATTTCCTGAAGCCTGAAGCTCCTGGCTTTGAGTTGCTGTCTCCTCCTAAGTTAAAGAAGCACACAGGCAGGAGGACGTAATCCTTCTTTTCTTGATGTTTTCATACATCTTCCTCTGGACTGTCTCACTCAGGACCTACAGTACAACCTCATACGAGATCGTTGTGTTTCCCTAAAATAATGTTGCCTCGTGATTATTACACAATGAAATATGCTTGTAAGATATCTCTACTTCCCAATATACAGTGTCTCTAACAGCTCTCATCTGCTCACTGTCTGCTTTGTGCCAAGTCTGTTGGCTATTATACAGGGAGAACATATTTTTGTGTTGCGCACACTACGTCGTGACAGTAATTGGTAAAGACCATGACAGCTTAAGTAGCTGGTGGACTTTCAATGAGGCTTTATTTATGTTACAGCCCCAGAGAGAAAGAGCAGAGAAATGCCAAACTGGCCCCAGCAGGAGAGCTGTATGGGGCTGAAAACACTTTGAAGTGAGAGACCAGCTCAGAGGATTGATAACCCGCCTTTGCTGTCACTCATGTCAGCTTCCATTCCAAAGTAAAAAGAAATCCAAGGCTGAGCCTGGCTTCAGTTTTCCAACACCCCCAAAGCACTAATAATATCATGGAAACACCTCTGACCACTGTTGGTGTTCATTAAATGTAAGTTTGTTCTATTTTCCACAGAATCCTCCGTGTGGCGTAATTTAATAAGGGTACATGTATTTTTATTGCTGATTATTTTCTTGATTAATTGGTTAATTATTGACTCAAAAATCTTCCAAGTTAAGAATCTCAAACCAGAAACTATTTGGCATTTTTGCCCGTGAAATGATTTAAATGATCAAATGTTTTTAAAAATGTGTATATTTATTAAGTGATCAACTAATCAGATAGTTTAATCTCTTAATCTGGCAAATGGTTTTGGGAGCCTGATTTAGAATAATAATAATATAAGTATATCAAGTGTACTTTTATAGAAAATGGTTGCTACGCAATTCTTTACTCCTCTTGATTAAAGAAATGTTTTTCTGTACTTCTAAAATTACCCTTTATTCCTTCCTAATTTGTTAAATCAGGCTTTGCTGCTGCTTCATCTTGAATGTTTGGATCCATAAAGTCATATGGACATCTGTGTTTGCCCGGTGAACCCCACATGCCAGATGCCATCTCGGCTCTCTCAGCTCTCTGGGCAAATCTGAGAAATGTGATGTTGTTGAAACCCTTCACCCCTGACCTTCCCATGTATCTGAACTTACTTTCTCCCTTTGAAAGACTGAGACTGAAAAAGCAAACAACTCCAGACTCTAATGTTTTTTAACTGAAAATCCCTTTTTTTTTTTCTCCTTTTTTGTCGGAGCCGTCAGACAATGAGGTGTATCACCACCCTCCTTATATTCACATGCTCAAAGCATTTCTCGTATTCAAACAAAAATGCTTGCAAATTTCAAAGGTTCAAGTAAACTTTTCAGCAGCAGTAAAGGTTTTTTCTTGACATTTTTTCTCTCCAGACGCAGAATTCATGAGCTGTGAGTCCTTTTGCGTGTGAATGACCTAAAGAGAGTACAGAGCCCTGTTCTCTGACTGACTCGGCATCTCGTGTCTTTTATCTTTTTAACTTGAGTGTTTAAGAGGGCCGCTGGGAGAGCCGAGGGCTGTAAAGCTGCATCCATCTGAAGCAGGCAGGTCTGTGATAGTATGAGCAGCATTCCCTCAGAGCCTCGGGGGTTGAGTTATAACCCTCTGGCTGCACAGACTTCCTGTGTTTGACTGCAAAGCTTTTCTGGTCGCTGTTCAAGCTCTTCATTTAAAAGATTGGTTTGAATCGAGCTCCCATGTACGGCACTGGCGCACAAAATGAAGCGGAAATATTTTATCTTTTCATTTGTTTTAGCAAAAACTGGGATATGTCATATACCTCTAAAATGCTCAAAATTCAGGCACAACTTGAAATATCAATCAGTATCTCATGAGAAGGGCTTCACACCCTTCCCTGGACACCGCAGCAGGGACACATTCTTGTCCGAACAGGATGTTAATGAAAGAAAAACACAGAAAATCCAGGGGCTTTGGTAGTCCATGGTGCACACGTACATGCACGCACACATCACTCGTAAGTACAGAAATGGTGGAGGTCACTTTCTTTGTTCACCAATGTTGGAATGCATTACGGCAGTCATGACCGGATTGTATGTAAATCAGGCCAGAAGGTCACCAGAAGGGTTTCAGTCAAAGAGGTGCTGTACGCCTCCGGCTCCACTAATACCAGCAGGACTGAACTCACAAATTCAGGAAACCGAACAGCTCACGTACAAAGAAAAAGGCCACTGAGACGATCCCATCGACACACAGCAGAGTCAAACAAGTCTCCTCATATGCTGATGAAAGTCTGTTCTCCTAAAACTGCACATATGAGGCCCAGGCAGCTCAAACCTCAGCCCCATGGGCCCCCTGGCCTCTGCTAGCTCCCACACCCCCACTCTCTCCCCTCGACTCCCACATTACCAGATAAATCTCTCATGTTGTTCTGTGAGTGACGTTATCTCTGCAGAGCTGCAGATGTTGAAGGATCCATGAGGTTGTGTTGTTTAAACATTGTCTGTTCTGCTGTGATGAAGAGCTTTTTCTTTTTTTTTTTAAGTCATCGACAGGACAGGCATGTTGTTGCATGAAGTTGTTGCCACGATTAGACCACTATTTTCATTTTATAGATCTATCAGCTGTCTTTTTTTTGTCATTTGGCTGCATGTGAAATTTCTCCAAAACGCTGTCAGAGTGTCCTGCCTTACCTGCACACGGGCTTCCGTCAGGTCGGTCCTCAGTGCCAGCTGCTCCCGGGCGTAGACGTCAGGATAGTGCGTCTTCTGGAAAACCTTCTCCAGCTCTTCCAGCTGGTAGCTTGTAAAAGTCGTGCGGTTGCGTCTCTTCTTGCCCTTGTTGCTTTCGTTGCCATCGCTCTTGTCCAGAGGGCTTGACAAATCTGTGCCTGGTGGCCTATCAGGGGCCGTCTTCACGCCCTGATCCTTCACTGTCAGGTAGCTGGTGTCCATTCCAGGTGGGTCGGAGTCTGGGGCCAAGTCGGAGTCTGCTAGACCTGAGCTGTCTTTACCTGCAGGGACATGAAGGAGATGAAAACTGTCACTAATTGTGATTAAAAAGACGTCTTTGTGAATGTGTTACCGTTTAACAGAAGGTTAAGAAATAAAGTATGAAGATCATCACATGAGGTTGAGCAAGAAGGAGCGTTATAACATGGCTGCTCTGGACACTTCCAGTAGTGCAGCATATAAAAGCATACAAAGATAGATGTGCATGTAATGCATCATGTTCTGCTGCTATTCTTCAAAATTTAGGCTGAAATGTTGGGTTAACTTATTAAAGTCATGTGTGTGGATTCATCGGATGACAATAAAGTAGCTTTTAAAATTCAGTCTTCAACGATCCTGAACTCCCTTTTTTATAGTATTTAAACTGGCTTTTTGCAACGCTGTCTGTTCATAATGCAACATTTGGTAATAAAACTCTTCAGGGAAATTGAGTTTTTAGTACATCTCACATGTCCACACAGAAATACAACTGCTTTTAATTCATAAGATTTGAAGTGAGTGATATATATAAATGCTGAAAGGGGGGTTTCTTTTTCATCCTACTAGAATGATTTTCAGATATATGTTCATCATCATCACAAGAAAGCAAACACTTAAAACATTTTATTGAGCCTCTGTTCTGCTCAGCTATAGTATTCAGTCACTTGCCCCTGGCAGTACATTCATACCACGGAGGATCAGTATAATAACTCAATGGGTTTGATAGGGTGGAACAAAGGAATTTCTCGCTCTTTGTGAGGAAATTCTGTGACAGTTGTGAAATCTGCTGGCGCGCAGTGTTGAGTGTGCGTCGATTTGTTTGTCTATCTGCTTGTGTAATAGATGGCCTGGATCACTGGCTGCTTACGGGATCCAGTTGTAGTCCGTAGATCATTCTGTGATGTGCCGGGGAACAGACACCCCGGTCATAATTTAAGACTGACACAAAGTTGCAGATTTTTTTACTGCGCACCCTCCTTAACCACCCACACCCCTCTACACACACACACACACACACACCATTTTCTCTCTTTCACTCCAACTGTGTTTATCAGTCCTGCATGTGGTTGAAGTCTATCATGTGGCTTCAAAGTCACCTGGCAGCAAGACTGTCGCAATTCATTTGCTGGGGAGTAATTTCTAGCCACACAAAGAAAAAGAGAAAGACACATCTTTGTACTCTCTCCTTCTCACTCTGTCACACACATACACACACACACACACACACACACTTGTTTTCTTCATTGCTGCAACTTAACTGTAAAACCTCAGGCAGCTTTCTGATCATAAATTTCCACAGCCGTGTCTCTGCTAGTGTTTTTTGTCTAAGCTGGCAGCTCTTTTTGCACTGCTGCTGCCCGTCACTGAACTATCCCGTTTATACACACATCTTTGGATTAATACGCATTCACATTGCGGAGGCCGTAATAGCTGAAAGCGATTGGTTTCGAGCCTCTTTTATTGAGGCATGCAATGAGGCCTTGTCGCTCTGGCTCAGTCTAGTGGCGACTCACAGCGCTGCACCTCCCTGCACCCTGATTTCCATCTGAGGTGAGGTTATTTTCAGGACGTCTCCGCTCATCTGCCCATCCTGCGATTTGTCAGGTTAGAGCCAGGAGGTGTGTGCGTTCATGTGTGCTCCGTGTGCACTTCTCAGTACTCTGTCAGCACAGAGGATCTCAAACACACACCCTCAACTCAGAGCCATGTTGGGTAATGTGCTGCAAGGTGAGATGAATGGATAGCTTGTCACAAACTCTCTCACAGACACACGCACAAAAGCGTTTATTTCAAGTGCATTTCTTTGTTGATGGCATAAATAAATTATAGTACCGAGATGAAGTTGTTGTTTTATTTGTGGATGAATAGACTGATATATTTTGCCTGAGATCCCCAAATTACTTCTGTACACATTTTGCTGTTATTTCAAGTATATACTTGTTTCTGGCTACACTTGTGGTGAGATTTTATTCTATTTCACGTCATTGTTATTATGTGACCTTTGACCCTGTGCATGCACAGACCCAGTGTCATATGAAGTTGCTGTACTGCTGTTATTCTGTTTAGGTATGTAACAAGTAATTCCTTCCTCTGTATGTTCAAAAAGTGCATACATTGCATCTGTCTTAAATATACTGTCTACAATACTTAAATATAAACACATGTACTTTTAAAAGAACAGATGTGATTTAACAAAAGAAGCCAAAGCAAAGCCCTATGAATAAAACAAACAGAAATACTAATTTTAGAAGGCTTCCATACTCAGTGCTACAAGAGGAGCTGTGCATCCGACCAGAGGATTTTGATCGCTAAAAGGTTCAGTGAGCACTGAGGCTCTGGTTCCTGCTGTGTTTGCCCTAAGGCGCTGGAAATGGACTTGAGATGAGGAGCCATCTTTGGTGGCAGATCACTCCACGGAGCTCCAACGGCCACAACATTTCCTTGCTGTCCATGACTAACACATCCTGCTAGGCTTGAAGGGAGCAAACGCGTTTTATCCCAGCATAAATGCTCTCTGTATGTTTCAACATATTTCCTCGGCCTGCACCCACAGTCACCACAAGGCGAGGGCTGTCAGGCTGATTGAAATCATGAGGCCTCTTGCCGATCAAAGGCCATTGTTTACATCGCATGTCATTGATGTTTTTTTGGCAGGAGCGGGATATTGTGACAATCTCCTGCTTGTTATCCATTCGATCTGCTGTAGCTAAGAGGCTCTCCAACACTGCCAAAGGTGAACAGCAGTGGGCCCTCCTGCAGGGAACGCCATATGTATGAAGAACACAAGAAAGTGTTATTGTACAACAATATCTGTCAGGATGTCATCTATGTGGAAAGAGGCAGGAAAGAGTGACTGTGGAAAACATACGCAAAACGTAAAACCTCTGTCTAAATGTTCACGAGAACAAATGGCTTTTTCTTCCATTGCACAAAAGACAGTTTCAGCTTACACCTGCACTTCTGCGTGCACTGTCCTCAACAAAAGTACGTCCCAACAGTTACTCAGCAAACTCAAAAACCCAAATTCTCTTTGTCTTTTCAGATGAAAATGCCATACAAAATGTTTTGAGTTGCAACCACAGAATGTTCTATTTTCACTGCAGTGGATCCAACAGTCAGCATCTGTTCCAGTTACAGCGCGCAGCGGAGAGAGAGAAAGTGCACAGGGAAAGTTCTGCAGAAGTTGAATACGCAGAAAGCGCTTCAGAACAAGGTGAGCAATGATTTGCAATTCATGAATATTTCAACCTACTACAGAACAACACAGGAGTTTCTATGTAAGTCTAAATGTACACAAACATATACAGGTTTAGTATTTATATTGACATTAAAGTATGCCACAGTAGGCATTTATGAATCGAGATAAGGACTAATATAAGACCTTCCACTGCTCCAAATTTTTTTATCAATCGGAGGCACGTCCCATGTGAGCATCAGAGACAAAATGACGCTCTTGTAGGTCAGACATTCAGCGCGGACAGCTATTAATTCACAGTTGAAAACAAGGGGGCAACATCAAAGTGTAATTTAACTGGCTGTAAAGCGACAGGGCACCTTCCCTGCTTCTTTATTGACTGGGATGACTGGGGTCAGCTCATGGTGTTAAGAGGAAACACTATAAATTACACACCACACGGCGACTGAGAGAGATTAACAACATGTTGCTCAAACTGGAAAAGAAATATCCGAAATAGAGGGAAACATAAACAGTAGAGAGAGAGAGAGAGAGAGAGAAAGAAGACTTTGTCCAACTGACTGCAGAGAAGAGGGTAAAGGAAATGTGAGAGCAAAGTGTTTATTTGTACGTGTTTTTTGGGTTTGTTTGACTGACTTAAAATATCTACTGGGATGTAGCACGGAGATTTGAGCAGTGGATGCCTCGTAAGTCTTGCTTGGCTGCAAAAACAGAAGCAGGCTGAGTCACTGATGCTTGATGCAGGAAAATAAAGCCGAGCCAAGGATGATACAATTCTTCTAACATATTAAATTATTCGTGATGCTGTCGGGTTTTGCCACTAATGAAGCAAATTTAAGTTAATTACGTACTGCACTTAAACACAACGTACTTGTACTTGATGTTTTTAATTCCATGATACTTTATATTCAGTTCCACAACAATCCAGAGGGAAATATTGTACATTTTACTTCACTGCAGTTAACTGACAGCTGTAGTTACTTTGCAAATTAGAATTATAAAAAAGAAAACATATGATGTATATAAGACTGTTCACTTGTTGTATATTAAACAACCCAACACCAGCCAATATGAGCAAGTTGAAAATAACATGTAGGTGTGTATGTATGTATAATAATACACAGTAATGCATCATTAGGAATAATCCAATGAAAAATGTATGATAATATAACACAGACAGAGAACATTCTGCTGCATAAACAGTGCTTTTACTTTTGGGACTGTAAGTGCTCTTGCTGACAAAGCTTTTGGTCTTACTTAAGATATATAAAATACAATATAAAAATACCTAAATACTGAAGTAGCTTTATATGGTGGCATTGCTACATTTACTTAAACCTGCATAAATATCTGATTTTTTTGGCCATTCGCGGGCAGCAGAAACTAATTTTGAGCGCCACATTGACATATCATCAACTTTTAAGTTGATGTGGGAAATTTGTTAAGAAGCAGTTGCTTGTATTACACATCCAGCGGTTACAGAGTGACATTTACTCTGTTTTTGGTCACCACCAACTGGCTTTTTAGAAGCTAAATGCTCCTCTATGTCCACCGCTTGCTGTTTTGGCGCTGAGCAGGTAGAAGATGAATTCGGTGACAGTGAATCAAAACAGTGAAGTTGGGGCCGGACAGCTAAACAACGAGCTGGAACTCTCTATAAAGCTCCATAAAGCTGCAAATTCAGGGATGAATCTCTGTAGGTCCATCACTATGAGTGACCTGTTTCACGTTGTTTTCACATTGTTATGATGTTTTGTTAGAATAAAGACAGCTACTATAGCCACTTTATGAAAGGTTGAGTTCAAGATCAAGATCAGCTTCCAAAAGTTGATCTTGATAGTTCTTCCACCACTGCTGAAGGTGCAGTCAAAGTTACTCTGACCCTCTGTTCTTGAAATGTAACCCTGTCTCTTTTGGAAGTACAAATAACACGACTATGAATAGCTTGGCAGTGTACTTGTTTGGTGTGGTGCCAGGTGCACTCATCAAAATATTTTGGGATAATACACACACACACACACACACACACACCTTCTCTACACACACATTGCCCTTAGACACCATCCATTTTTAAAGCAACACTGTGATTTAGAAACAATAACTGATGTGACAGAGCATCCGCAAACATCAACACCAGCACCTTACTTTTTTGTTTTTTCTGGTCTGTGACCATGTGACAGGTAGCCACTCACTTTGACATTCAACTCTGCTGACTGAGCAGAGCGATGATCCATCTCAGCAGGCTGTGCAAAATTCAGACTGTGAAAAAAAAGTCCATAAAATCTACGACTGATAAATCACCTCTCGTGCACTCTTTGTTTTCCTCACACCCCCCCACCATGTCTCTCTCCCTCCCTCCAGCTCTCTTCCAAATATTTCTCTCAGACGTTGGAGCAAAACAGAATTTCCCTCATCTTATGTTTTTGTTGTCTGATCGAAAGGGAACATTCCATCCGAGTGGGAAAAACTTTTCGTTTGCACGCACATGAAATGAAAAAAGGAAAAAAAAAAAAACGTTGCTGGGAAACTCACTTAACGCACAATCATTTCTTTCTACAGAGGGTTCAAGAACAGAAAATCTTACAATTGAAACAGCAGTTTGAGAGCTCAAAATGCTACCGGTCTCCATCAGACACCTCTAAAACGCCAAAAACACATCAGTCCTAACAATGTCAGGTGAAAAAAGTCCAAAAGTCATTTTGGAATCACAATTCTCTCAAAATATTAGGTTTGTGGGTATGCATAAGAAGTGATACAGCAGAAGCACAGTAAGATCAGATCTGTCTATCCAAGGAGTACAATGGAAAGGCAAACAAACAACAGCCAAAAATAACTATTAAGGTATTTTTGTAGGTTTAGGTCTGTAAAAATTATGTGTAATATCCGTGAGATGCTGATTTTTGATGCAAGATTGCTGAAGCCACATAACTACAAATACCTCAAGACCTTCAGCAACATATAATAAAGACATTTAAACCTAATCATGTAAAGAAAAGTGAGTGCAGTTTTTTTTTTTAAAAAGTCATCTTACTACACCCACACACAACAGGTAAAAAAAATAAAATAAAAACTGAATCTCTGATCTTGATGCAGTCCTCCACGGTTGGTTCTGTGTCAGCGTTCAGTTTACATGACGCGGTGACAAAGAGACCAAAGGAAGTCCTGGACTTGCATGAGCCTTTCTGCCCTGCTGCTCTCACTCGGCCATGCAAACCGAGCCTAATGTAAATTGCTCTGCCAAACTTTAAGCTAAATGGTAAAATGATCCTGAGTCCTTGTCACCTCCACTCATGTCACTGACTTGCTGAAGTGTGCCTCGCTTGTCTGGGCTGCATGGCTGGTTCCCATTACTCCCTGCTCGAACCAATCAGC
Source organism: Pempheris klunzingeri (assembly GCF_042242105.1). Taxonomy (NCBI): domain Eukaryota; kingdom Metazoa; phylum Chordata; class Actinopteri; order Acropomatiformes; family Pempheridae; genus Pempheris; species Pempheris klunzingeri. The sequence goes on from NC_092012.1 coordinate 13,678,611, forward strand.
ACAGACGGCCATTACGAGACGCTGAAATGGTTGTGCTCGGTTAAAGACAGTGAAGGAGCAAAAAGGCAGAAGATGGGAGTCACAAAATCTCACAAACCAGTGCGATCGCACCTGAACGTTTGTCCTATTGGAGACAAATGTCTTAAACCTCGTCTGCAGGGAATTACATATTCATACTTGCAGGATCAAATTCTTTCTATATATCGTATATATATATATATATATATATATATATATATATCATATATGCATATATGGTTTAAGCTGGAGTAAACTGCAGCCTTTTAAGTCTCCAAATTAGTGTGCGCAAAAAATGTCATTACCTTGCACATCTCAGTCACTGTAAAACACAAAACAAAAGTGATTCAAGTCGTGACCACACTATAATTAGGTTTACAATTCAACACCCATTCGACAGCAAAGTCGCATGCTTTGTCTTATTGGTGTAGTTAAATGCTCGTAACTATGTAACACTGGAATCCAAATGTTGCGAAGCGCTGCGCTTTGACACCAGAGAGTTTCAAACTGAGGGGTTTCGAATGGATTTTCTCTGCTGTGCGCACGAAACTGGGCCTGCTCTCCGCACAGAGGAGGGCAGAGAAGCCGAGCTAAAGGTCAGCACCCACAGACACCGCGGGGAGACACGGACACATTAAAAGAGGAAGTGTGTTTGTCTCTGGGGGATCACAAAGACGTGTAGGTGGCAGCTTTAAGGCCGTGAAGCGACTGACTGAATCATCCTCTGGGCCCCATCTTCTCAATCAATAATCCCGATCCCGATCCTTTTATGTAGAATTAATAAATGTATCAATTTCTCATTTCATTTTTCCAATCTCTGGGGGCTAACGTGATTATTTCTACGCCTCAAAACACATCTTTAACTGAGGTATCATTTTGAGGCTTCTACGTCACTTGAGTATTTCCATATGTGACTTCACTGTTCTACGTTTTAGAGAGAAATATTGTACTTTTTCGCTTCATTGCATTTATTTGATGGATGCAGTTGCTATTAACTTTGCAGAATGAGATTTGACTTGTTCATGAAATGTGTTGCAGCTGCTGTGGATTAAACTATCCGTCATTATATTAACATTAAAAACCATCTTATATTTTAATGATTCGGTGACAATAATCCAACAATAATGTACTAACACCTTAAAAGGGCCATTCAATATAATGACTGAGTTAATTTTTCAGATTCTACTTTTGTACTTTGACCTCCTCTAAAATGTTAAATGCAGGACTTTCCTTGTAATAAAGTTATTTAAATTGTTATATTGCTACATTAACTAGAGGAAAGCACCCACCACTGTCGTCATTTTGATATCTGCTTGTTAGTTTTTCTACTTCTGCCCTGCACTTCTCTTGTTTCTGCCTACAAACAGTCTTTTGGAACCATCACTGCTGCTTCCGCCACACATTTTCTTTCAGTTTCAGTCCGCCTGAAGCTGTCAGCTCTGAGCTGAAAGCTGACCACGTTCCAAGAACTGCCTTGTTGATTTCATGTAACCAACAACATGATGATGGCAATGTGCTGAGTAGAGACAATAGAACTGTGTTTGTAGTGACTCGAATGTATGTAAATGTTTATTAGACAGACATGCTGTTTTCCATCGGCCAAAGATGTCTCAGTTCCAGTTGGCAGCCTGTACTTCAGACAGCTCTGTGACCAGTCATCGCATCACCTTTGACTGAACGGATCAAGCCACAAATTATACCAACAAAGCCATTCTCTGACAGCTTGCATCTACAATGCGATTGCGTAAAATACAGGTTTCATGAAGTAATGAAGCAGGGAGTTAAATACACCAGCATTTTTCCAATAAACACATCAGGAGTCATTTATCATATTTCACCCCAGTTAGTAAATTCAGCATATTTCACTGCTGCCTTTAATTTAAGTCTGGTCAGTGGTGCAGAAGTCAGTAAAGTGATGGGTTAACTAGACCCTTCAGGCTGCGTGAATCACAAGCAAAACAGCCACCAAGCCTTTGCATAATTTACACAGCAATACGAATTTGCATTTGCATTTAAAAATTATGATAATGGGGATTTAAAACGTGACTTTTACAAATATAAGAACAGGATCTCTACTATTTCAAGTCTGTAGAGTTAAAGGAGGTTTGTCTCTGAGGGCCGAGTTATTGTGAGCAGGAAAATAAAGGCAAACAGAGAAGATGACATCTGAGTCGCATTAATGCCAGAGCTCCTCTTGTCTATAGAGCCGAGATGGTTTTTTTTCCTGCTTTCTTCACTGTGATTATATTCCTTGTTATAAAAGAAGAGTGAGGCTGACTGACATATCTCACTCTGAAAGTCTAACCCTGACAGTGAACTCACAAAACAAGCAACTAAAGAATACACAGAAGTCGAGAAATGAAACGAAATTGTATGTCCATGATCTGCTACAGTGACGCTCTCACGACTTCCATCTCCAGGTTGAGTCTTAAAATAAAAATAAAAATAAATACTAAAAACTGTTGAGATTGGAAGTGATGTACTTCTGGTGGTTTGCACTCAAACTGCAGTTTACGCACAGCCTCATAACTGCGGTTTATTTACAACACAATATAACATTTTATTTCATCTAGATTTACCGGATCTACAGTATGTCAAGGTCATAAAAACTTAACAGCCATTATAAAAGACCCATATGAGCTTTTGAAAAGATTAATCTCCGTTCTTGACATTTTGGAGCAATAAAGGATTTTTTTTCTGCAGGCCGATTTCCAGAAACTGTCAAAACATCCTTAAAGCGCTTCCACTAAACATATCAGAGTAATGCTGACGGACAAGCAGCTCGTGGACATCAAAGAAAAAGAAATGACGGCTTCATGCGTAAAGGCAACGCGTAAAAGATGGCCTACCATTATTATTATTATTATTATTATTATTATCACGATTATTATTATTATCATTAGTATTGTTGTTGTTATTATTATTGCTGCTGCTCGCTGTTCCATCCATCATTTATATTCAGTTTTTCTCTCCCTACAAAATGAGATTTTGATCTGATGTTTGGGGGGGGGCTTGTTTCCGCGTATTTCTCATCTTGTGAGTAGTTTTGCTTTGACGAAATTTTGTACATAATTATTTGATTCGCTCGTTCACAGCAGTAGTCATTTCAGATGCTTAAGGTAGCAAATGAGCAACTGTATACACATATGCAAAGAGGACGAGAGTGTGCGTAAGAGAGAAAGAGAGAGCCCTCAAGGCTTTGTGACTTTATCCAAGACCACAATGCTTCTATTGTGCGCACAACCTCAAAACTAAATCATGTTCAGGCTGTTTTTAACTCAGCCTAAAAAAAAAAAAAAATGCATACATGCGTTTTGGAGAACTTAAAACAAATGTGTCAGCGTTTGATCTTTGATCTCCGAAATATACCATAGACATGATGATGACCATAACGTTTTTTTTCTTTTTTCTTTTTTTGTTTCTTCTCTGTTTTCTTCCTGTTTTCTGTCGTTTTATTCATTTCAAGCTGTGGCTCAAAGCTGACCACTTAAATCTGAATTAAAATACAGAAAAGCAGAAGACTTCCCATCATGATATCAAAGACTAGTCTTCTTGTGTATGTGTGTGTCTATGTCTTTGTGTGTGTATGTGCCTATGTGTGTCTATGTGTGTGTATGTTCTCCATAGGAGCAGGCGGGGATGCAGTTAAGAGCAAACCAGCTGAATTCAGTTTGCCCACCTCTTAATTTTCCAAAAGCATTTACCGCCCCTTTTTGGATGACACCTGTTGATACTCCAGTTTTCATTAAGGTATCTTGTATGTTTCTTGTAAGGGGAAAAAAAGAAGATTTTCTGGTGGGAAAAACACGATTTAATGCTTCTTCAAAGTGGCCGCCTGCCTAACGAGGGTCAAGGTTTTATTTACACCCTCACCGTTCGCCCATTACAGCAGTGTCCCCGCGCAATTAAATCTAATTGGAGCCAATCAGGCAGCGCAATGAAATGAAAATATTATCAATTTGGAGCTCACTATTTGTGCCATCTGAAAACCTGTTAATTCAATTGTCCGACTCAGCTCCAATATTAAGGATTGTAATGCAGATTATCGCATTAAATTCGCCCTAATTTAATTTTGATGGCCAAAGGGACAATTTGATAGTCGGGAAGATTATGCCTCTTCTTAACTGCGTTACGCACATAACTGCTGGGCCACGCCGTTACGAGCTGGGGCGTCCTGTGTGCTGCTGCTGCTGCTGCTGCTGCTGCGGCTGGACAGATACGTTTGCTGATGCTTTTTACGCACGAAGGACGTTTCCCAACTTGTAGGAGACAGGAAGGAGAAAACAGGAGGGAGGAATGTTTAAAAAGGACCAACCTCGTTGAAATAATATTGGAGATGTGATGTTATCAGTCAGATAGTAAAGAAACGACACATATCAGCTCTGCCAATTTACTCACTGAACCAATAATGGCCAGTTTACGCATCTGCGTCATTAATTACGATCAAAACTTTCCAAACCACTTTGGCTGCATCTGCTGACTTTGTGGGAACAAGTGGAGCAGTGATGACTGACTGACATGTTAGAAAGTGTCTGCACAGGTATAGGAAATGATCAGACATTAAACTGCTTGGAGAAACATCCTTGTAGCACATTTCTGCGGGTGGTTTCCTGATTCCTTTCCTAAACAGCTCAACAAATTCATTTCTGGACTCATCTTTTCGGGAGCCTCACTTTGCCAAGTGGACGCATTTAACTCAATCAACTTAAAAGTGTTTCCCACTCACCATAGCACGGGATGAGCGCTCCGTTGTGTCCGCTCTCCTGGTGCAGTTTGGCCTCCTCGGGGGGTGTTTTGCAAGAGGACCTCTGCATGAAGAGGTGGTATTTGCTGAAAGTGCCTTGCCCAGCTGCGGCGGCATCCAATGACTGGCACTCCTGCTGGAAGGGGCTCCGGGACTTTTCTCCGTAAGCCTGACCTTTGTTGGGCAGGAAGGCAGTGGGGCTGTATTTGGTGTCAGTGGCTGGGAATGTCCTAAAGTGGTCCGTCTGGTGATCCCTACCTTGCGCTGCAGAGGGGCTATAATATGAATCCATGGATGTCATATCGCTGTATGAAACGCAGGTCTCGGCGTTCATGCCTAAAAGAGAGTCAAGGGGAGAAAAAGACCAAACTTTTTTTTTTCTCTTCTCTCTCCCTCTCTCTCTTTCTCTCTCTCTCTTTCTGTCTTGGAAAGGGAAGCGCAGACACCCCCTCCTCTCATACACACACACACACGCACGCAGAGACTGCAGCGCACATCAGACCGCAGCTGGGTTTGGTTATAAAACGATTCAGATCTTTTCCAGGAACCACTGTCGTTGACCAAACACTCCAAAACTCCCCCTCAGGTTTGAGCAGAGTTACACAAACCCGTCTTTCCTCAGAGGATGGGACCCAGATCTCCTGGCTTCAAGACCTCTCCCAAGTGATTATGCTGATGACATGAGCGAGTTAGGTCGCTTATTAGCTGAGAAAATGAAAAAAAGTTCGTAAAATAGGGGTGGGGAGTGCTTAACACATGACATTAATGCAATTTGGATATGAATATAGCCCATGAGTGATGGCACAGGGGCGGAGAGGGCACAATTTTACGCTTCATTCGCAATGGTTCATCAAGGACAAATCATCCATACTGAGCCGATTGTGCTCCCATAGCAAACTCTGTGGCTTCTGAGTAAAACCGTGAGTTAGTTTATAAGAGCTTTTTAAATGCCTTAATTATCATTTGAAACGAATTTCAGAGTCCCTCACGTCCTCGTTGTTTATTTCGGGCATAAAAAACATTTTGATCTGTCACGAAATGCGTTTAAATTTGGATTCGTTTTGAATTTCTCTTGATTTTAGAACAGAAAATAGGAGTTATGATAAACCTAAGTAAAGATGAACTTATATATATCTATAAAACAATAACCAGAACATTATTGTATTGGCACCCAGGCTTAAATTATTTGAGATTTCGATTATCAAATTTACATCTTTGTCTTTTATTTTATTTTGGTCCAACAGATGAAAAACAGCGTATGCAAATATTTCTAGATCCAAATTTCAAATTTCACATTACCCCACATTAAATCTGTGTAAGATCAGGTGACAGATATCGTTTTACAGCCTGTTGTCTTAAGGTGGTGCAGGCCACCTGATCTGTGCAGCCAGTTGTTTAGAGCATCTAAACATCTTGCAGACTGTGGAAACTTTGGCACCCTGCAACGAAAAATCAACGTAATTTCTTTGTAAACAACATAGTTAATAACTGGATACTCATCAATAATAATATTGTCAGTTTTTTTAAAGGCCCTTTGCATCACTCATGTTGCAGCCACTGCAATTACTTTACATTTATTTATATTATAGAATTACCAGCTCTTTACCCTCAAGGCATTTGCTGTTTTGAAAAATTTTCACCTGTATCAAAATTCCACTTTTTGTGTCATATTTTGCTGAATCTCCCACCTGAGCAGCAGATTTATTTTTTTTTCAGATGATCCATAACAGACAATTATTTTGGCATGCCCTACATGAGTCAAGTAAGTCCTTAATAAGCCCTGGAAATAATAAAGACTTCAAAATACAAATCATTTTAATGCAGTTCAATACAGTTCCATTTAATTTTATACAATTGTGTAAGGAGGGATTTGCCTGTTTTTGTTTGTTTGTAACTAATAAGGAAAGATGCTATAAAAGATGAACTATACTCTCCCCATCTAAACCATATGAGTTTCAAGTGAGTTATTTCCCAATATCAACAATCAAGTCAATCATACCAAATTATATGTTTGATATTGCTATTTGATACACTTTTGTCAGCCCAATCATTTACCTCTACCCATAATCCTCTGTTCTTATTAAATGTAGTTGAAATAGATCAAATCATTTTAACAGAGTAATATATCTTTAGTGTATCAAGATCTAATAAAAATATGCATGTTGAACATTTTAAATTCTGGCTTAACAACATGAGAGATAAGCAGCACATAGTTTGGTCCAGCTTCAGCTGCAGGTGTGAGGTGAGACCATCTCCGCCCCTTTGTCTGATCTGGTGTGCGTTACTCTTCTGCCACACAGGCACTCTGGAGGAGCAGAGGTCTTTTCTGTGTAGGCTGAACTGGGCACACTCACAGAGCTCATAAAGAACCGGCAGGAAAAAAGTGATAGACTCACAGCTATAAGCTGCACACACAGTGCAACAAACACACAAACACATTCATACAGTCATGCACACACATGGTGCACACATGCACAGACACGGGCACATATGTGAGAGAGAAAAGAAAGTAACTGAGAGAAATTGGAGTGGAAATCTGACCCATTTACACGATTGGATTTCAAATGTGGTCCATCAGGCTGAAAGGTGTCCATACTTGTACTCTGATGCAATGTTCATGGTCTGAAAAAACTGGCTCACACTCACACTGTAAACCGACTGTCTCAAGGGGGAAAGCTAGAATGACTTTACAACCGTTTATGTTTCATCTAATACAGTTAAACAAATATCTAATTACTTTGAACTCTCTCTCCATTTGTCAGCAACATGATTTATGGCAGTGAACCAGACTTAATGATTACTTACCCCATTTTTCAACCTGCTGGAACAGTGCACGCCTGTCTGAGCTATTCTTAGCAGTGGTTTCAATGCAATTATGTTACTGATTTTTATTCAGTGAAATGCCGAAGGTTACTCTTGTGAATTCAAATCAATAATCACATCACGTTTGCTGCATTTATCTTGTGTGGTTCTACGCTTTTTAGTATATTTTATTTACCGCCAGGCAACGTAGCTGAAAGGTCATTAATTAATCACTTTATAAATAAAAAGATGCGTGTGTTTGGTTATTCAGCAGGAAGCACAAAGGACTGCAGCAGGAATCTATAATGCTATTGTCTTATCTGTTTCTATCTTGAGTGTAGCTCCAGGAAGTTTGCAACTGCAGTAAATAAAGATGGAATATAATGTGTTTTGTATTTCCATTGGCATGTTTAGAGTGCGGTTCATGCTTTAGCCACAACCATGATTTGATCTCTTTTTATTTCACAGGGAAAAGTATGCCCAGTTTTTTTTACTAACTGTAATTGCACAGTTTTTGTTGTCTTCTTTTTATTTATTTTTCTTTATTGCTCGGGATGGTCAGATTGAGAGCTTGTGGTACTGTGGCCTTCACCATTGAAAAATTATTACGTATGAGGATATATACTTGTCAGTTTTTTGGCATAGCGAGCGAAAGCTTCTCTTTAACAGTAGGTCCACCTGTAGTGAATAAAAGAGCATTAAATTAAACACACACACAGATACACACACTCTCACACTGAGCGCATTCATGCATGCATACACACAGAGAAAGACAGAGTACAGGCATCACACTTTACTCCCAGAAACATAAGTTTGCGTCTGTCTTTTTAAAGACATGCAGCCAAATTCCTTAAGGAAGAAGTCATCGTTAAACGTTAATTCAGTGATTGTAGTGATAGAGAAATAAAATCATACATTTGAATTTATTGTTTTTATTCTCCTGTGGAGAAGAACTGGTCTGAATGATGACAGTTGATAAAACATTCATTTGATAAAAATCTATTATACATTTTATTATTGAATTTATAATTTTATAAATATATTCATTGGCAGCGGAAAGACAAATTGCTTAGGATAAGGACTAATTTATCCCTAACTTTGCATAATCATACATTCCCATATGAATAAATTGTGCTTAATTTCCAGTATTTTTTGCATTTCTTACTATTTATAATTCAGATCTTAAGTTGAACAGTTCAGTGGGAAAAGTATGAAAATAGATGTATGAAATAATGGAAATCTATAATTGTAAAACCTATCCCTGTTGTTGATTACACACATCGTACATGCATTACTCAGAGAATTCTACTTGGTGTGCACAATAGATCGCGTTAATAAGAAAAAATGTCAGCAGACAGTCGACAGCTTGATCCTAAATATTTCTCATTGCCGGATACTTCTAAACCAAGAGTCTATTGACCCACAGCCGTGACTAATTGTTTAGGAAGCTCTGTGTAATTATGTTTTATTTTCTGAATTTTCCTGCCTTGGTGAAATAGATAAAGACATTGTCCTAATGGCACAATGAGTAAGACTGTTGTCACAGTCAGTGACCTTGAAATGGCCCCGTAGTGTGTGCTGTTTTCAGATGCCTTGTTCCACTGAGCACAAGATATTTGTGAATGTGGGGTTTAAAAGAAAACACAAGGACACAGCAGAGACATGAGCCCACATCCTCGCTGCACTGACAACATTAAACTTTAGCCTCTCCAGTTTGGCTCTAGCCTGTGGCAAAGCAACTTGATTGAGGCCTTTGATGGGCATTAATACACCGTGGAGAGACGGCTTTGTTCGAGAATGGAAATGAACATAAAACGGAAAGCGGAACAGGAAGGAGAGAGGCCCACAAGCTGATCTTATTTAATTTCACATAAAAGAGACATTCCATCTACACAGAGCCTGTTTGGGCATCTCAGTGCTTGAAAACCCAGACTCTTTTAACCTACTGGGGATCATACATGATGTGTGTATGCACAGCAGAGATGTGCTGGGAATTTCTAAAACCAAAACAGCACATGACACGTGGCAACAGACATCTAAAAACATATGATTGGAATAACATTTCAGTGGCAGTAGCCAAACCAGAATCAAGGAATGTTTTGAGCAACTACCTGGCACAATGAGGGGCACACAGCAAAAACTGTAATTAGTCTTGACTGAGCTCTCTGTCTTTTTCAGTGCACAGAATGAGCTCAGCTCTGCTCAAGTGTTTCACCTTTGTGACCTGCAAATATCTGCAGCACATCTAACTGAATCAAAGATTACCCTCCTGTCATATCCTGTTACCATGTGGAACAGCAGTACTGCACCACTAATGTGTTGCACCCTTTGACGACTACTTGACTACACCCAGTTCATGTATTCTCAATCATGGTGATGCAAATATTTGGAAAGTTAAAGTTTTTTTTGTTGCAGTGAATCATTGCCGGGCAAACTAAGCCTTATACCTGTTTTTAATCATTTTCTGTTTCTGACATTCATTGCTGTGTATCAGACTTTCAGTGTTATTGATTCTCCTTATATACTGACACGTCCAACCTTTATGTGTTACTATACTTCTGCCTTATGTGCCATTACAAGTATCCATATCCATCTGCATACATTTCTAATTCTTTTTACTATATTAAAGCCTTAAGTAAATTACAAAACATTGTGTTTAGAGGGTGAACTTCTGAAGGGGTCAGCTGAGCCAGGGGCTCTAATTTAGGGATTATAAGCGCAGACCTCTTAATCTCAAATTTAATGACCTCACTATTGAGGGCAAACTAAACATGGACCTTAATATGCTTCACAGACTGTGAAACATCGTGCAGGAATTCAGTGGAATCCGCAGATATTTCATGATTAACTTAATTGAAATACAGAAGTTTTATTAATTTCATATGAAGCCAATTCAAAATGTCTAGATTACATTTTCAGAGCAAATTTGAAAAAAAAGCAAATCTGGCAGGAAGTCCTTTGACATGAAATGATGAGTTGAATGAATGTAGCACTGTGAGTGTTCACATAATTCAAGCTATGCTTATAAGTGCATATTATTGGCGTCAACAGACAAGCATGCATTGTTTGAGCATTGTGTCGTGAATATATTTGCATTGGTTGTGGTGGCTAGAATATCACTTCACTGCTGTGTGTTTTTAGTCTTGTGTTTTAGTTTTCTAAAACTCTTCTGTGTATTGGTATTGGTATCTATCTATCTATCTATCTATCTATCTATCTATCTATCTATCTATCTATCTATCTATCTATCTATCTATCTATGCTATGCTATGCATGATGAAGGTTAGAATCCACTTCACACCCTTCCCCTTTATGCACAGCAGCCACCCATGTTGCTCTTGTACCAGTGGAACTCTCGTACAAAAGTATTTTTTTTCTCGATAGGAGCAGCCACAGCTGTAAAGCATCTGCAGCAACTGAAGAGCTGATCCTTCAAAGTATGACAATTCATTTGAAAGGCAAATCTGAATGTAATGTGTCAATGTGACAAGGTTTACTGAAGTTGATTTCACAGGTTCACTGATTCATAAGTTGTGAGCTGTCTTTAATCTAATTGTTCAAGTTTAGTTCAGTTAAGTGGCATTATTAAGGCAGCAGAGAAACTAACATTTTTAAGTTGGACCAGATTACACTGTGTGGCAATGCATTTGATTTATCATCAAACTGAAACTCTGTAATGCGCCTGCACTGCCTGTCATGGTGTAAAAATCAAATGACAAATACGTTGTCAAAAGATAACACATTATTTTATACATATTTTTATACATTAAGTATACTATTGTTGTAGGGACACACTGCGGCTGTCAGCTAGAAACTAAAGCTTTATTGGCACGTGAATACATTTCTACGATGATTCTCATTTTTGCACAACGGTATATCATTCAGTTTAACTCTGAGCTGGGCTTCTGTGTGAGGCTTGATGTGGACTTTGGCACAAAGGACAGCGATAACACACTGTGTGTGTACTGATGAATGTCAGAGAAGTAGGCCAAAATTCTACACAGATGTGTGAATGCTGCAAATGCTCTCCGGTTTGTACATCAGCTGATCCCAATATGATCTTAATTATATGATTAATGTTAAAACACTGGAAAAATATCAAAGCAACGGCGTAAAAGAGGAGAGACATTAATCATTACGTTAATTTCATGCTTTTTTTTTTTCATTTTCAGGAACTTTTGGAATGACTTTTATTACTTTGTGTATTTGCAACAGCCATAATGGGATATTTTTTTGTGGTTGATGCAACCAAATGACCATATGAAGCTACTAAACTTACATTTTAATAACCATACTGCTTACGAACAGAAATATGTTTATTGCAAATTGTGAAGATAATCAGTCATTTTCAGTCATCTTCTTTGTGTATTTTCTCTCAGCCATCAAAAACAACCAACTGACCACTAGGTTTCGGGTAGTGGTTGGGATTGAATGTCAGCTGCCTTATTTGTATATTATGGTCTCACACACTCCATGGTTTTCATAAAAACCAAACTAGCCAAAAGTCATCTTAGTAATATGTTTGCACCAATTAATGTGTTATACTGAAATCAGACATAGCGGCTATTGGCTGAGATTAAGTCTTGACTTAAGTAACAGTAAGTTGGTCTCATGACCACATTTTGATTTTGAGATCCATAGTGCTGTGTGGTATGCCAACACTGGTGTGTGTGTGTGTGTGTGTGTGTGTGTGCATCATTTTTATCTGGTTGGTGGTCTGGTTTGTCTCCCCCTCACAGTTTTGCCACCGTATTGTCTTTCCATGGTCCTGACTGCACGACTCTTTGTTCATGTGCACGTCAGGTTGGGTGATCATGTCAGCCGTCTGCTGCGTTTGATGAATGTGTGAGACAGCTTCTCCTCCCTCTTTTTGACTCCGCAGTGAGCAGTGGTAAGAACACACCTGCAGTTTCACGCTTCTATAGCCAACCTGACCGAGGTTCTACTGTGCAACGATGAGATGAGCCTCTGCTTGTTTGAAGCGCTGCAGCAGACTTTTATGTGCTGCTGAAATTGGTTTCACATGAGTGGGGGACCAAACTGCGTCAGCAGATTTTTTGATCAAATTAAATGAAGAAAGAAAGGAAAGCAAAAGGACCCAGTGTTTGCACTTATCTTGAATTTAATAAAAAAGGCCCAAGGTGGTAAAGATAGAAAAATCTGTTCTCGCTTTCTTCGTTCACAGGTCGAGTGTGTAATCTTGGTGCACACAGTCAGTGAAACAGTCTGCACCTCCACTGCGCACGGTGCCGGTGAAACATCTGCTTGATTTCCTGTGGAGGAGCTTTAAACATCTGGTACATTATGTATGGCAGGTTCAGAGTTAGAACAGGTAAACTCCCAGTGGACCTCAATATTTCTGGTTCGTAAGCACAGAATTTCCAAATGTTCTTTCATGGTTCAATAAATGCACATGTGATATAAAAGTAAATGTTGAAGTTGCCATTTCTATTTCAGTGAACTACTTTTAATCATTTTAGTCAGTACTTTTAACACAGTGTCTTTCCTGTGTTTGGGCATGTGTTTGCATGCACAGAACATAGTGTATTTACTCCATGTGCATGTTAGTGCACACTGTATGCAGTGCGGATTCAGTTCAGGGTTATTATTTTCCATCTGCCTTCTTTAAAACATCTTGACTATCAGGCTCTGCAGAACTTGCACCATCTCCAGGAGGCCTGGAGACGGTGCCCAGCCCATCCAGGCTACATACACAACATCCACAGATGAAAGTTTATTAGGATCTGGAAAAATGTTTCCCATGTGTGACCACCTCCAGAATCTGGTGTTGATGTTGGGATTCCTCCTTTACTGATATGATCAGTTGAAAGAATTATCGTGCTTCTTCAAATTCAGAGCACACCCAGCTGGCACACAGTACAGGGAGGTGTATGTGTTCATGTATTTAGGAGGAGGAGGAGGAGAAGGGTTAAACTTAGAGTTAGCAGATTGCAGATTCAGGGAGAGCTGGCCTGACTGATGCACTACTGCTGTACCATCCTGCACTGTGGCTGTGTTCATTTGTGGTTGGATGGGAGAAGAAACTTCATCACTGACCTGCATGCATTTAGAAGCTCAGAGGGTGAAAAAAAACATGGGTGCCTGTGGTGAAGTGTTTAGCTGCTTACGAGCTGTTAATTGTTTTAGTTTAACCATGACCTTGTTGTGCTGATTAGTTTAAAAGAGGTTCATGCTGACTGTAAACTGTAAATTTGCACAGTCTTGTCAAAGTAACATTTGAGAGGGCAGACATGTTGATGTCAAATGCAGCTTGCGACCATTTGCAAAATATAGTGATCAACAGAACATTTAATTCAACCTAGTTGATTATTAATTTTCTAGTGCAGAGCTATGAATCAGACTTCTACTAAAATCGGCCGAAATTCTTACCCACATTTCACATGTGGCTCACGCTACATTCAGCAGATGTTTTTGTCTAAAGCAACATACATTTTTCCTGTGATCAATGGGAGCAATTTGGAGTTCAGTGCCCTGCTTAAGTACACTGACATGGACAAGGGGAGCAGGGAGTGAACGCTCTACTATAGCTGCCTTCTCAGTATATGTAGCAAGACAAGGGGAGGGGGGCATCCCTCATGCTGCACACAGTTGTTTGTGAGTGTCTCTGAATATACATTTAACAAAAAGTTATGAAGAATGTTTGAGACAGAAAAAATCCGTAGCCATTAATCAAATTCTTGACCATTTAGCAATCGCCCAATGGTATGTAAATGGCAATTGTTTGGCATGTTTGGTAACCTCTCTTGCTCAGTGTGTGCCCCCATCTATAATTTAGGTCCCAAGAGCAACTGGGTCTACTGGGCTGAAAGCTTTCAGGGAGGTTTTCATTTGGCTTTACAATCACTGGAAACCACAGCCACAAATATGTCCGCGGGACCCCTCAGAGGATAATAACACTTTAACATGGTGATTGCGCAGCTCACAGCAACAAATGTGATGAAGTGTTTAAAAATGTGCTAGTGTGTGTGTTTTTTCTAAGGTCAGGACAACTTGTGTACTGTACTGTCGTGAGGAGCAATACATGATTTTTCCATCACTTTGATTCACCCAGCGATCTCTCAGAGAAAACAACAAGCTGTCATTTGAGATATAATTTTCAAGGCGTATTGATACTGAAAAGTTGTTCATCTTTTCATCATCCCAATTTGTGGGATACATGAATTGAAAAGATGCTAGTAACAGTGTCAAATAAGCTACATTTCTACCAATACAACCGAGTACACATTTTCAAATTCAGCTGTACGGTAGTATGGTAAGTAAAAAAATAAGCAGCAGAGACATGTGATACTAATGTGTACCAGTATGAAGATACTTCAGACACGCTGCACTGGCACCTCATCCGAATCCAACCACTTCTGAGAGATAATGCTGTGCAAATAGGTTGCAGGCTGCAATCTAGAAGGGCACCGTTTTCTGAATAAATTACACAAATGTCCAGCAATTTGTTGTCTCCCTCCCTACCACCCTGTTTTTGTAAATGTCCAGATGCTGAAGTGTTGGTCGGTTGGTTGCTGTCACCTTTTTGGTTCCATCGGCTCTCCTTTCATTACGCAAGTTTGTTGTTTTACACGCTGTAAGATTTTCTAAAATCTGTTTCATTCTTTCAAATGCGTGTTTATGAAAACAGTTTATTCTATTTTAGTTTCATGAAGTTTTCCAAGTGATTTATTCCAGTAAAAAATAACTTCACTCTTATTGGTTTATAATAGTCGAGTCATATGAAACACAATGTATTTGGATTAGGATTTCCATTTTTTTCTTATCTCTTATCTTGTCATGCAACAAACCTGTGTTCTTTGACAGACAGCTACAGTTATGCAGCTGACCAACACTGAATGGAGTCCTCTGTTGAATGAAGTTCAACACCTTCAGCACTGGTTTTTTTCCTAACAGAATTATCCGTGTGTGTCACATGTTTGATTTTCTTCAGCAGCAGTTTATTCCTACACCATGTCATGATGGACAGGTAGTTCACAACCAGTCTGAGCTGGTTTTCTGTGACTCACCCAGCCCAGCTCCTGAAATAACGTTTATGATCACGTTGATGTACAACAGCTCACTGCTAACATATTTCAGCTCTGAGCTATGAAAGCTCGACTAAGCTTTTTACAGTTATTCAGGCAACTTGAACATGTCATGTGACTTTCTTAGTATTCTATGACCACCAAAACTTTGCCAAACCAAATGTTTAGCAGTGTAAATCTAACAATAGGTGATGCTTAAGCCTTGGTTTTTGTGTCAAAGTCCTGGGCTTTACATGCCCAAACATTCATCCCACTGTTTTATACTGTATGTGAAAGCTCATCTATGATACACAGCAAAGAGCCATCAATGAGTTGGCAAACCAAAAATTAAGTAAAATTATTTGAGCTGAAATAAAAAGAGCTGCGCACATATTCTCAGTGGGACTCGTAGAACTGGCATCCTCTTCACATGAATATATATTGAGTCAGTGCAGTGTTAAAATGTTATACATAACAGCTCACAGAATTAATTACCTTTGTCCGGATCAATCTAATATGAGTGTGAACTTAATGTGAGTTTAACAGAGGTGTTTGTTTCACACATGGCATAACTGTGATTCAAGCTTTCTAACACTGATGATTCTCTGATGGATTGAATTGTAAAATGCAGTGAAATGACTCGGAGGACAGTAAGAAAAGTTTAGTTATGAGTTCTCTAAGACAGTGACAGATTAGTCATGTACTTCACTTGAGTTAATATGCATATTTAGCTCTTGCACTGAGGCACGCTGAGAAAGGAGAAAGACAAACAGGTTGTGGTGACTAGCTCCACAAATAGAAGTCCAGCAAAAGAAAACAGGCAAGACTCTCCCTACACCAGAGTAAAGCCACATTCTCTGGAACAATGTCTCCAGGATTAAAGTTGACTGTGATCTCTGAGCTCGCCCTTTGACCCTGACAGTATTTTGATTAGAGAAGGCAGTATCCTGTGCATCCTTTGCGTTTAATCTCAAAGACTCAGTCAGAGCTGGACAGGGGGTGCTGTGGGAGGGCCTCAGCAGACCCTCCTGTGTTTATTTTGGTGGGCAGATAGGAGTCTCGCAGCAAGGTGCTTGCTGTCATCACCGTGACCTACGAACTCGGGCCGCTGGACATCACCAAGACTCCAGAGCAGAGGGCCACAGCAGCATGTGGGATGCTCAGTGAAGAGTTCAAAGGGCAGGGCTGCTGCCGAACATGTGCACAGATGTCAAGAAAGAGCGTCGCTGTATTCTCTTTGGCTCTGTGCAGTTTTGTCAAAAAGAGCTAATTGAAACAAAAGCAGCCTGCCAAGGGATATGCTGAAGATGAAGAGGAAGCTGAGAAATATTAAGCTGACTGGAAATATTATTGTTCTCAAAAAATATACACTTATATACATTCTAGCAGTTTTTGACATGTGGCATATTCTTAAACTCTGAGGACAAATGAAAACATATATTTATGCTCTTTTACGATCAGAGCCTTTCCTAACATGCACTGGGTGGGAATCGGGGAAACACCGTTGTGAAATTGGCCAGTACATCACATGGTTAACATACACATACATGCAAATGAGAACATGCAAATTCACAACACTTTGCATTTTAATGCAAGAGAACATCCAAAATTATAGAACCATTCACCTCTCTTTGGTTTAACAAGCATGAGGGCACATAAACCGTTTTATGTGGAAACTACAAGTTTCCTTGATCCCAGTATACAGACTGGGGAAATGTAACAACACAGTTTCCAGAAATGTCATTCACAGGATCTATTAAATGTTGTTTTCCTTATGAGATCGCACACTTTCAGTGTGACTAGCAATATTTACTTGAATGGAAATTTGATTTATTCTGTTGCATCCTGGATTGGCTGCACTAGAAAGACACCACAACATTTTAAGATTCAAAGTAGGTAAATCCCATTCTTCACAATCAGGAATCATGTTTAAGAGCACTACTGGGAAAAATTATTCTTCCTTTTTTGCAGCATATGTTTGAGGCTTATACCTAAATATGGTTAGAGTCCTGGAGCTTATGTTGTCTCATAAAAATGTCATTTCAAAAACTGTGTTTACAGCTACCTCAGGGAATCCTCCATTTAGCTTAAGTATGTATGTTTTATCTTCACCATCGATCATGTTTTAGAGAATTTGATAGAGGAGGCACCTGACTGTAGCACTACAAGCTTTAGAATTATGTTTTTCATGTGTCCTACCTTTGTGCCTGTGCTGATATAAAGCATGGAGCGATACTCAGGGAGTAAGGAACCTTTTTTTTCCAAGTTTGTTACAATTATACAAACTTTCTTACATTTTCATTACTTAAACATGTGCAAATATCAAATTATTGAACTTAAAGAGCAACATTGATTAAATAGTGGTGCTTGAGCCCCGTCAGCTGAGTGTATCTGCTCATCTCTAATGAGAGTCTATGACGAAGATGGGCGATCACACATTGTTGAGCGACCAGCCAAACAGCATCGATGACCAGCACTGAAGCCCATGTGACCTTTTAAGCAAAGGTCAGCACCAAGAGAAAACAGAGAGCTCACTCACTGGTTTAATATCCTGGAATGTCCTGGAAGCTGCGAGGGGAAAAAAAAGGTCCTTTCAAACAGGATCTTAATCAGAGTCATGTTCTTTATTTAATTTGAGACGCAGATGCCCCTTTCTTCAGATGGTCATTTATTCACTTAAGGAAATTTCGGGAATCATACAAGAATGAATGGTTGCTATTTCTGCTATATATACGATCTGACTGTTCACAAGTCAGTCCTAAGGCCTTTCCTCCCATTAATTCATTCCCTGTCAGTGGATCCAAATATTCAATTATTTAATTAGACAGATGTGAAAGACCCACAGACTGACAGAATAGATATTTTATCCATACTTCATGAAGCATAATGAACACACTTGTACACTTAACACTACATACTTTATGTACATTTATTAGATTAATGTCCATCCCATGTGCATTAGTGGGATAGAAAATTAGAAAAAAATCCTCAATATAATGCAGGCTAACGCAGCACAACCACTAACAGCAGAGTTAAATCAAGTCAACAAAACTGAGCGAAATAATCTTCACAAAGGGATTATTTATTCGAGTCCCGTTGAATTGGATTTCATTAAATTGCGCAGGTAACTCTGTTTACTCTCTGAAGTCTACTTTATTAATCACAAACTGAACACTTTGTGTTTCAACTTGCGCTACATCCAATATTGATTAAACCATTAAATTGTGTTTAAGAATACTGATGCATGTGTCAGTTCTGGGACTATGCATCAGTTCAGTGGAGAAACATTTTAAAGCATAAGTTTACTTGGTAATTACCAACAAGTGTTTGTGAATTAAAAACATCCCTCTTTACTTGCATTGCTCTAACCTACTATAACTCATTAAAAACCTTTCTTAACTGAGGTGTTGATTAATAAATTAATTACACTTTCAGAGTGTATTTTAACACAGGGACATCCTGGGTGATCACATAACAAGTCATGACATTTTTCTTCATAGTTTTCGTTTTCCTCTTCTTAGTCTGACGGTCATATTTCAGATCAATACAGGGCAACTGACTTGAAATGATGTTAATACTGTTGATGAAATTGACAGTATTATACTAATATAATATAAATTATATAAATGAAATGAAGTAACTTTGTTTTTACTTGTGACATTTTTAAACAGCATCAATATTTTCTTTTGTAAGCATGGGACATTCACGTGGCTTCTGTGGTCCAGCCACCTTTTTGTACGACAGGTTCTGGGAGCTGCCATGCTGGCAACAAAGCCCTGTTCATCCTGCTTCAGGGTGACCAAGTGCTTCCAATTAAAGCTGCATGTGTTGTTTACTGAGGCTGGGGTCGTGCAAGTCAAACATGAAGGAGTCTGATCTTACAAGTAGAGAGCAGAACCTTGGATCATTCCTGAGTCCTGAGTCTGTTCAGACAAACACTGAGATCCACTGAACTACTTTTTCAACCGGGCGATCTGTTTCAGTTCTCACGGTGTGTGTTTATCAGTGTTTTGATTGAAACTGAAAAATTGATTTCCAAAAAAAATCAGTCTTCACATGCAACACAATTAGAGCTTATAATAACAGCAGCCAATGCATGCAAACAGTCATGCACCAGCCTTTGGCCTGAAATACAGACTGAACAGCTGAACTGAACTCAAACACTGCAGCAAATTGATCGGATCAAATTGAAGGCAAGAAGGAAAAGAACAAGACAAATCAGTTTGTTTTAGTTCGACATCCATTCCCTGAGAGAGAGAGAGAGAGAGAGACAAGGGACCAGTCTGAGAGCAGAGGAAGGAGGAGATAAATGACAAAGTTTTAAGCGAATGACGAAAAGAATGTTACATTTCACTGAGCAGTGGAGCTTATAGCGGCTCAGGCAAAATCTTTTGATGCAGCGGTTTTATCATCGCGCTCTGCTGTCCAGGCGTAACTTGGACTATATGACACTCATGAAGTCATGTCACATTTTGCAGCCATTACAATGAGACAATGAAGCTGAAACTAGACTTTCAAATGAGTAACATGTTATCACTGAGGGATTATTACCAGCATGAAAATAACAACAGGGTTTGAGAAGTCTGCGCTTTTACAACAGCGACATTCAGAATGATTTGTAGAAGCAGCACATGGTGGCCTGCATTGTTCACGATATGCCAGCTGTTGGAAAGGAAACTGTGGCAGTGGCATAAAATGCAGCAATTCAAGGTCTCGAGGATTTACAGATCCAATGATTACTTTGTCACATGCAAATGAATGCAATGTGTCGTGCTCCTAAAGACTGTGCTAAAAGAGAGGGATTAAGAGTTAAGAGTTAAAGTTAAGATGTTTATATGTCATAACTGCAAATATGTAGTGTTAAGAGCAGTTCAGAGCGTTCACTGGAGACATTGTGCGATTACAGTTCAGAAAGAGCGAGATGAGCTTCGTTGTGCTCTACTGCAGATTTCCCCCAGAATAGCCTATGGTTATCTTAAAACATACATTTTAAGGATTTTCTCGACATAATGCAGCACTGATGCTCGTTATGAAAGACTTTCTCAAGGGTTGGCAGTCCAACTCCTGACCTTGTAACACTAAAATATGAGCGGTATGGTGGCTCAGTGGTTTGCTTAGTTGCCGCACAATAAAAAAATCTGAAGGTCCAAGTCCCACAATGGCCAACTGGAGCCTCTCTGCACATAGTTTACATGTTTGTGAAATGTTTGCCAATTTCTCCTTAGGATTTGAGTTTTCATTTAGTTTGTTTTAAGGCCATTTTGTGTTTCATTTCATAGTTGCACATCAGTAGTGACAGTGTGGGTCTTTTACACAGAGGGTATTTTGACGTGTCACAGTAGCAGAACCACGGGTGAAAATAATAAATAATGACAAAAAAAATGGCTGAATCTAATTCGCAGCTTCAGTTTTAGGGTCCCTTTATTGTTCATGTTGGCTCACTGTCACGCTGTCATGGCTTACTGGGATACTTGAATGGAACAGAGACATTGGTAATGTTCTTAGTGCTATTGTTAATACTTTAACAATACTTTTATTGTCATTTATAATTATATTTTTGTTTTACTAACTAAAAACTATGTAACTTGGGTTGAGAATACATGCAAACATCAGCAGATAAGGACCAGAAACCTGGATTAGATGTTTACGTGCCACAGTATCCTGGTTTCTGTTGGAGTAGGCTACTCTAAATAATATATTCACATTCCCCAATACCATGACAAGTATTTATCCAGGTTTTTGAAACCAGGATGCTGTGTTACTAGTGCACACTCTGTGTCAAATCAGGATATTTTCCCCTCAACATGTCAAATTAATATTATATTTACAGGGATGACACTACTGATTGTTAGAAAATAAAGATCTGATAAAAGTTAAACCGCCTGTCTAGAATATTTTGTAAGTACAAGACATTTAAGTTGGAACAAAATGACAGATGTACTGAATAATAAAAAAAAAAGTTTTACATGTGATAATCAGAAACATGAAAGGCAAAGAGGATAAGTTGATTATGTAGAACAAACTAAGGAGTGTACAATTTGGCTGGACTTCACTCCGTGTAGAGCAGCAAAGGGCAGACTGTTGGCCGAGTTCATCAGCTTGTGACTTACTGACTGTCAAATTTAAGTACTGTGACTGTGTAGAAGAAGTGCTCCCTGAACAATTGTCCTTTTCATGTCATGCTTTACACCCACACACTCTGCTCCTGTGCTGCTGATTCAATTGCAGCTAATCACTCAATTGCCGTCACATGTATGGGCAAGTGAATAACCTTTTCAAAGGATTGTGCTTAAAAATAACCTTTTCTTCCTTTCAGTGTCTGAGAAAAAAGTGGGTTCTGGTCCATTGTATTAAAGAATTAGGCTGGTTTGTAGTTTGTCATGTCTAATACCTTCTCATGGTCGAGTTAGACAAGAGGACAGAACACTAGTTACAGTACAACTATTCACTACATCAGTGAGGAAAGGCCTATGATACAGTTTGGCTTGTTGGAGCTCGGCCTCACAGATGAAGACGTGAACGAAGGAAATAAGGTCTGGCATGTTGACTCAAGGCTTAATTTCCCAGGAGCCCTAAATGGACAGCTAGTAAAGTTTAATTGCTCTCCTTGCCTATTGGAAGAGCTGTGAGAGCGGTGATGGAGTAAAATTTTAGAGCTACTGGGGGTAGAAAAGCTGCTGAAGGAGTTCAATTCACACCTGTAGCTACAGGATAGCAAAGACAAGCACTGCTGTACGTTCACGCTGTGTCTCGTTTTCTCAGAAGTTATATTAAAAGTAAAAGGAAAAAATAATGAAGCACGATCGAGAGGAAAAGAGTGGACAACAACAACACTTAAAATTTCCAAATGCTTGCACAATTTCACCCTCATCCCAGAAAAAAAAGACAGAAAAAACAGAGAGTATCTGAGCTTTGTATCTCCATTATTTGCATAATACACTTTGATGGGTGGATACTCATCTCAATCCCCGGCTCTTTTGTATCTGCAGATTACAAAAGGCCTGTTTCCAGCGCCGTGCAGGCTACCAAGAGGAGACTATCAAAGGAAAGGAATGGGCTTTCAAGTTAGGACCCTTCGATTGTGTTACAGATTGGTTCCAGGTGAGGCAGCTTTGGGAAGTTCAGCCGGAGGAAAATTGCCCCTCCATGCAGTGCTTGTGAGAGGCAGGGAGGCTTCACGGTTGGCATGGTGCTCCGGAATTCCAATACTACTCACGTTTGGTGGGATTTCTAAGGGATGAACGCTGGGCCTCAAAAATCTTGTTGTGGTTGATTGCAGCTACATTAAAAGCTAAGCTCAGACAAAAAAAGGGGTATACAGAGTGTCTGGCTGTTTCAAAAAGCATGCTGAATAGCTGGATAGCACCACAGTCCGCAGACAATAATTGCCAACATAATGTCCAAAACATCCCTTTGATTCACTCATAAGATAAGTTCTGGGTTTATTTTTCAAAACAGACATTTTCCAGTTCCACTCTGGTGTTAACGTGATTTTCAAAATGAGCGGTTCATGTTCTTCTTTTTCACACATGCTATTACGGCAGGAAACTATCTCAAGGACTCCCGCCAGAGATGCGCCATACACATTTCAGCAAACAGGGCTTCTCAAGTACATCATAGTTTATAGTTATCCTATTTCCCTCTAACACGGCATTGATTTATTGACTTCTCAGACCACACTCACTGGAGAAATCTAGCTTTTGATTATGCGGAGAGCTGTCTATATAGATTATTAACTGATTTAATTGAGGAAGCAGCACGCTTCGGTGGATCTTCATCTCTGGAGAGTTTTGAAGGATTTCAACCGACAAAAGAATTTGACAGCTTATTTGGTGCGATGCAATCTAGGTACAGTATTAACATCTCAAAGTCATCACATTTGCCAAGCAATCCCATGCTACCTTGACAATTTTACAGGCTTATCCAGTGGCGCCATTTGGCTAGTACTGTCATCATCATCTTTATCTTCTTTTGATATGCTAGTACCCACCCCAGCCTCAAAGCCAGGACCATCTGTACTGTTAAACACATCTTAAACAAGTCCTCGAGGAAACTCTAAACAGACCCTTAAGTGTTTCACACGTATGCAAAGAGTAATTCTGTATGTCTGCTGTGCACACTCTGTCAGATCTGATCTGAACCAGGCTATGTGTGGGAAGGACAATTAGGCAGAGACAGAGCTGAGCCATGCACAAACGTGCCAGACCATGGCATTATGCATCACTCACCTGTCCGGCCAAATAAACCGAGACAGGGAAACATCTGCTCATGTTTTCAAACTGGGCAAAAATGTCTGTCCCATTTTGTCATTTGGGGGTTTTGAAGCTGTGCAGCAAAAATGGGAAATTTTAGCTTTTTGTTGCAACACATCATCACTAACGTCTGCAAGCTTAAAAAAACAAGTCCACAGTATCTTTAATGCTGCTTGTTTGTTGTTTTATTTTACATTTCAAATCACAATCACTGCATATATTTGTTTAGTTATTTAATCGTACTTATCTTTATTTGTTTATTTGCAGGATCAAACGCATGCTTGTCAGTGATGCACCTGCAAAATCCAAAAAGTCAAGAGGGCCATCTGTGAAAATTTGATTTTACAATGAGTGAAAAGCTTGTTTCCACCTTCACCGAGCAGTGAGAACAATGAGGATCCTGTAGGCCGAGGCCACACAGAGCAAATGAGCTGTTATTCCACTGTTGTTTGTAAGGATTGTGGAGAGATTGGTCTTGTAATGAAAAGAAAATAGAAGTGATGTTCCCATGACGGATATGGTAAACTAAATTGAGAGATCCTGCTCTGTCGGCTCGGAGTTCACACCTCTGCCCCCCCCTTCACATTCGCCCGTCGTACTTTAACCTCATTGACTCACCCTTTCCAAAGAACTTGAGCTAGCCTCCAGGCCCATGCGCTCATGTCCTGTTGAGGATTTGTTGATTTCTCTAATCACTGTTCCAGCTCTGCTTGTCTTTGTTTGTTTTGTAGAACAAGCAGCAAACACAAGCGCTTAAGATGGTGCTGTGGAACAAAGAGAAGAGAACTGCTTGAGGACACTGAATTCTTGATTGCATCTGTAAGGTCACTGTAATTACTTTGTCCTGCGTGCTTTTGTCCTGAAGTACATTGTAGCATAATTATGTCAAGTGCAATTATGGATGAGATTTCTTTCTCCTTTTCTGGTCAAAAACTTACACACAAACTAACATCAAATATGTCAAGTGAATTCTTGCTTGTTTAGTTCTGTCAACATGTGATTGGTCTGTGCTTTTTGTCATTGTGAAGAAGTTGTCCATAAGTGGACACACTGTCCTGACTAATTGGGGGTATGGGTATTTTTCTGTGTGTGCTTTTGTCTGTGTGAGATCTAAGAGGAGATGCAAAGGGTGGAAGGAGAATGCTGCTGAGAATGAAAACCATGAGGAGGAGGAAGTGCTGTAGTTACACTGTTCATGGTCTCCTCTCTTCACTGACAGGGGGGAACAAGCCCTGCTGGCGATTTGCATGGCTTGGCCTTATTTCACTGACAGGAGAGCCTGTATTCTCTGAAGCCCTCTCTGTTCCTCCTGTGGCAGTTACAGTGTGTTTAAAACCAGAACCACAGCTCTGTTTCTATCCCAAGGAACCCAGACATGTACCCCCTGACCCTAAAAACGTTTATTGATATGAACTGAACAGGCATGGTGGATGTTTTGTTATATTCTGCAGAGAGAAGAGCTCTTTTTGGCACGGTTAAGATAAGAAAACTAGCAGAGAGACAGTTAGAGTGACAGTTCATTGTTAGATAAGGAGACTAAAATCAAGCAAAATACTGTTAATGAATAAGCAATGAATTTTTTTAACTTAATAATTTAATCATTTTAAGGACACAATGGACATCAAAGACCTCAGCTTGAGCACGAAATCCAAGCATCACTGCAGTTTCCTCTTTATCATGCAGACACAGAGCAACAGGAGGGACACAAGTCAAAGCAAGACAAGCCAAACAGATGTCATGTTTGACCAAGATACAGATTAACAGATTAGCTATCACAGTATTATGGAGCAGACGGACACAAATTAAAGGTTATTTTGTGAAAAATTCTACAATATAATTGCTGTAGTAAAGAATGAGCCACTATCAGCATAAATTCTTGCTTGTTTCAAAGTCAGTTTTTAACTCCTGTCCCAATTGGAGACATCTACTGCTTACATCTGTTGGTTCATAACTGCAAGAGTATTTACGTCAGAGGTAGTGTTGGGGTTGGGGCTGCTCTTTGTAAGTTCTGCTCTGTTATCAGTTTTAAAACTATGTGCTCATGGTATTTTTTGCCTCAGATTTAATAAACCAGCTTAATTACATGGTTGAGGACGGGAAGGAGGCCAAGCAATTTTCTATGGCCTGTTTTTCTCTACCTGATGTAACATAAGTTGCCTCACAATGAATGCATAGTCACACCACCACCAATACCGCTTGATCTGCAGCTTTAACTACATAATGAACTGTTGCGCCTCAGATGTCAGTCACACACAGTCTCTCTCTCTCTCTCTCTCTCTCTCTGTCTGTCTGTTTCTTTGTCTCTATCCACAATCTCTTATGTTTTGAAAACAATT
Organism: Pempheris klunzingeri; assembly: GCF_042242105.1. NCBI lineage: Eukaryota > Metazoa > Chordata > Actinopteri > Acropomatiformes > Pempheridae > Pempheris > Pempheris klunzingeri. The sequence goes on from NC_092012.1 coordinate 13,704,787, forward strand.
ATTTAATCTTGCTACCTATTGTGAATATGAGCCAAACATTTTGTATTTTATATTCTCCACAGAAACACTTTTAACTGTATAGAACATGTTCTTGGCTTCACATGGATTAACAGGGACATTATTTAGTAAATTTCCTTATATTTAGAATAGGAGCTGCAGGTATTGTGATCCGTGTTTATTTCTTTAAAAACAGGTTTTGGAAACAGTGATATGTTACTTTATATTATATTATATTTATTTTACAACTCTAACTTTTTCTAAAAATGATGTAAAATTACTGCTGCATCACATCTCACAATAAATGCCTATATATCTGCGCAACAGGTTTGTTTTACACAGTAATCTTGATGCCTGCTGTTAGCACTTGAACTCTAAAATGACATTCACTGATTAAATCATGAGAGTTGTCATGGCATTTCAACTGTTTCTGCAAAGTCTTTTTTCCTTGTGATGACAACAGGCACACAAGTAAACACAGACATGCAAGTACAAGTATACACAGACAGCAGAACGTAGAATTACAATATATACACTGTTATACCAGCATGGCAAAAACACTCTCATATATATATATATATATATATATATATATATAACCTGTTGTGGAACTCTGAGTGACTAAACTCCTGGTCCAGGTCACTGTGGTGAACTTGTGCTTCTGGCACTTCTTAAATGAATGTCACTCTGGGAGTGCCAGTGTGTGCGTGTGTGTCTGTGATGGACTATAAAGGTGCTGGTTGCTCTGTATAAATCCACATACTCTGACAGATGCCTGGTGCATAATGTCAAAAGCCTGCCCTTCCTTAAAAGCTCTTCAGCCTCAATCCAGAGTCTGACCCCAGATCATCTGCAGAGCACCTGCCACGTCAGCCCTTCATCACCGTCACAACGCCCACTCACTCACCACCAGACATGACAGACATGGAGCTGGACAGACTTGTACACAGCACTCCAACAGCACTACGACAGGGAGAGATGGTTGGGTATGACAAACACACAGCGTCATGTTATTCCCGTCATTTAAAATAGCAATCAAAGCTGATCTAATTAGGCCAGTCTGTATAATTGAGGTCTGCTGACAGGGTCCAGATATCCTCTCTTTCTGTGCAAACGTCTCACCAGAAGCACAGGGAATTCTGGGATACAGAGGAGTCATGACAGAGACTTTTGTCGAGGATGTAAACCAGACATGAGCTGCATGTGTGTCCTGATGTTGTATGAATACCTATAGGAAACAATCATGCATATATCAGAGCTCTGTGCATACTCATTTAAAACAGTCATGCATTTGTCATTGTCCAGATCTGTGCTTGTTTGTTTAAGCTCTGACTTGGCATATAATGAATGTGTATTACTTTTCTCATTTAAGCACTGTGTTTCCAGGCCAGTCATGGGCTGTCAAGTGCTCCTTCTGGTCTGCTCACCCTTTCACTGCTATTTAAGCTCTGTTTACCAGAGCTTTGAGTTACAGTTACAGTTCTTTTCTTAAAAGTAATGACTTGACTTGAAATTTGACAGACTAAACTTCTATCTGTAGCAACACAAACTGTTAAATTTTTGCTAATATTCAAAATGGTAAGACATTTTTGTGGCTATTCGCAGTTGGTGGTTGATACCATCTTCACGGTCAGGCTACAACTTAAGTATGTTTCTAGTTTGACTTGCTTGGATGAAACATGCTGTATTATTATCTCCACATCACTTTTGTTTTGGTTTTTCAACAGGGATACATTTCACCCGAGGTAACAGTGGAAGTCCAAAAGTCTTCCCAGAACTTTGAAATACACAGAACGACAGTGGTGGAGGTTATTTGGCCCCGAGTTTAGGTTTCGATTTTCATCCAAATTGATTTCAATCTAAACGCAGAGTAAACATGACACATTCCATCTGCTTTACAGCAAAATGGATTGAGTTTTAACAAAAAACCACAGAATGTTTCAAAGCGGTGCAGAAATATGTGTTTCAGCTCAACTCATCTCCTGTCATCTCTGGTGAGAGGATCTACTCAAATCTAGCAACTGCCTATTCTGACTGTTTTGACTCTGTGTAGCCTCTGAGTTATTCTTACTATTCATATCTGCTAAAGTGCTAAAATGACCTTATTTGCTGTAAATGCACCTATTTCCACAATTTTAAATATTTACTCCAGTATTTATCAGCTTATTTCACATCTTGTATGACGACTTTGGCTGTGAAGTTGCTCTTTTTACTGGCCTCATTTATTGTTTTTTCTTCTTTTACATTTATTAATATTAAAAAGCTTGCTCTTGAGTATTCTTCTCAAATGTTAAAACCTTCAGCATGATATGCACAATTTTTGACAACACTTTTAGCGCGACTGTTTCATTTAAAGCGAGAAAGTAAAATAAATCAGTTGATAAATAGTATTTGTCTTAATCGCTGACATTTTCTACTAATTTTAAAGCTGGAATTGGAGAGCTGCCCTCACTATGTGACTGACAGATGTTATTCTAAATGTAGTTTCAGAGGTGGTCAAAAGTCTATGAACCTCTGTTGGTGTTTTATCCCCGAGCTGGCTTCCCATGAGTTCCCATGAGGCCCCCTGGACCAGGCTCTGTAGGACAGAGGTGCCAGGTCTGCTCTGGTTTCACACTGTCAGATAAGATCAGTTTGTGTGTTGGATTCCTGTCACTGAGTGGACCAGGTAAAGGCTGACCCAGTACTAAGGTTTGGGCTTCAAGCGCCAACACTAGTCGCTCAATGCAGACCAGGAAGTCAAAGGTCATAGTTCACCTTTCCTCAAAGCTTTTCACTGACTTCATGCCTCACCGTGATAGCTGTAGCTAACAATAACAAAACAAATATGCCTGAATTTCCCTTTGAGCCTGGATAATAAAGCATGCTTTTGATTGAATGAGCCTACTTACGACCTGAAGCACATGTGAGAGACATATTTGTTCTTTTTAGCTGAGATCTTATCTATGCTATGTGGTATTACACATGCAGCACAAAAAAATAAATAAGGACGAAGTAGACAGTAAGTGACGCTGTGCACACCCCCCTTTTTACCACAGGTGAACAATATTTTTAACATTTGTCTCACTTGACAAAGACTAATTCAATTAGAGATATGTTTAAAAAGTTGTTTGCTCTTTCACTCACAGCGTTAAATGTCGTTGAGGTGATATTTATAACATTGTTGAGGTTTTTTGGTATAATTTTGGAATAATTTAGTGGGAATGTCATTTCTCCTACCTGCTGCAATTACTGTAAGTCAGTCATTGCAACTGAAACGTGTATCTTCCATTAAACTCCATTAAGTCTTTCTCTCATGATTTCATTTCTTTCACGTCACTCATGATTTGGTCAAACGTAGCATGTATTTATCTTGAATAAAAGCCTCACTAGAGTCTGGCCTTTTTTAGGATTCTTTACTAATATCAAGCTCACACTCTGGTAGCAAGTTGGTAGCAATAAGATTAAAAATGTACACTGTTACTGAACAATTTAATATGATAAGCAGATGTTCTAAATTGAAGCTTCAGCACATATATCAAGCCATGGTGTCTTTAATAAGCTGTCCGAATTCAATGACTTCTGTGTGGTTTTCTGATGCAGATTAAAAACTTGTGATGAAAGAAAACCTAAACATCCAAACACCTGGAAACTGGAACAGACGGAAGAGAAACCTGAAACCTGGACCTGGTAAGTTATACAAGTTAGCAACTTTGTCTTACTGCTGTAGATACAAGTTATGAATTTTTACTTTGAAATAGAAATGTTATTTTTGTTATCAGTTTGCACTTTGACAGTAAAAACATATAGCAAGAAACTTGCTTGACACTCAGTACCTTATATTTGGAACATTGGTGCGTTAATTACAGGCACAAGCACATGGATGCAACTTATAACTTACAATATTACACAAATCATAATTTATATCACCTGTTGCGTCCACCTAAATGTAATTTGTTTTATATGTAATTGAATCAGATCTGGATAATTGACAGCCATGTGTTCCTTGGAGCTCATGAGGTTATGGGAGATACTTCAATAAAATCATATAGAGGGGAACATTCTTGTACACGTACAGGTCTGCATCTTTTTTTCATGTAGAGATAATTGTGTGTTCATTTTCTGGTCCGTGCGAGTATCAAAAGGTTCATTATGAGATTCCCACAACTGTGATACTGTGTTTCATTTTAGGTTTGAGATACAGAGAGAGAGAGACGCAGATGTTAGGGTTGGACTGGGACATGTGAGGAGCACAAACAATGAGAAAGGCATCGCTGTTGTAACTTTGTAAGGCATTTACAGTGATGCCAGTGGTGCAGTGAGAACACTTGGTTTTAAAATGCGAAGAACTGCAGATACTAATCACCATAGTTTGCCCCCAAGAACTGCACTGTAAACAAATCCACCCTGGACCGGCACTCCAAAATCAAACCTCAATAGCATGAATCACTAATTGCAAGATGGTGAATAAAATTCTCCGGCTGTAATAATGATAATGATGGTAGTTAAGTGAAGATACTTGTAATCTGTCTGTAACACATGTGGGCCATGAATTATTAATGTTGCCCAACTAACTGAAGAGAGGCTGTGAGTGGAAAAAGCCCCTCATCTGCCCCCCCCCCCAAAAAGTCTGGAAACATCCAAGACCCTTGATTTCATCCCTGTGTTTCTGATGAATTAACATAAAATACAAACACTTTTTGGGATAACGGCACAGTTAAGATGAACAGGAGCGCTTGAAAAGGTCATGTAAAGATACATAGTTGGTGAGGGAGAGTAGAAACTGAGAAAGGGGAAGCCAGAGGGGGTTTGCTGATGAATTCCTGTGCTTGCCTGAGCTACACTACAAGTGGTCTGGGGCCGAAGTTTTTGTGGGGCTCTTGTGGTTTTTCAGACAATAAATCCTCTGCACATATTTAATCCAGTCAGATGTGCTGCAGGAGAAGAGCACTGAAGGATGTACGGCCATTACTCAGCAGCCCACATCAGAGAGAGGAGCTAGATAGCCATACACCCCCACCGCACTAGTTATAGACGTGCTCGTCATCACACGCAGAGAGCCAGGCACAAGGATCATAAAGGAGGTGTGAAAATTGAGTGTGAAAGTTTATTGAAAAGTCCTGAAACTCTGAGGGTTTGATGATGCTGCTCATATGCTGTTACTTTACCATATGATACAACGTGTGAGAGATCTGAACTTTGAAAACATAAATACGTGTCTGATTCCTTTATCTTACAGCCGTAATGGAATAAAACTAACCCTAACCCTGACTAAAAATAAAGTTTGTAGAGATAAAAGACTAATTAGAGTATACAACAACCCAGTCTCTAATGAGAAATGTCTAGATGCAAAGGTTTGTTAATTGCACAAGCTTTTTAATTAATGAACAGCTAATTTCCCAGTATAAAGTCTGGATTTGACTCAGTGTCGTTGATTTTAAGACAGGAGTATTAAACATGCACCACTGCTTTTTAGTATTTATGTGGTACAACCTGGTCATTTCAATCGGTTTCATCTGGTATACCACCCAAAACTCTGATGAAGCTTTCTATTCCAGTTCTGCATTTCAATTGCTGTTTAAAGGTCTTTCATTTCAGCAATTAATACTAGTTCACAACACCACATCATTGCTAATTCACTGTACCCTCTGTAGCCACTGAAAACTGCAGAAAAGACCAGGAGAAAGCAATTCAAAGGTTCAGTAACACCACACATCAGAGGACCATCAAAGCTACACAGTTTGGCTTGGAGATGGGTTTTGAACACATTTTAAGCATAACACTGCTCCAGTGTACAGGACACCTGCGCCATCTTGTGTTCAGTCTTTACTATTACTAGGAGTCATTTTCGTATTCCAGCCTGAGCACCTCAATCCTCCAACACCTTCGTCACCTGATCACATCCTCAGACTTAACCTGGCATAATCATGGCTAATGTAAGTTCTCCTCAAGGACAGATCATGGGACTGGGACTAGAGGACTTTCTTGCTCTGCTTAACCCAAATTTATACTCCAAATAAGTTGCTTATTATATGTAATAATCAGGGCTGAAAGCTGACATTGACTGAGTTCATGTCCTCTATGTTTCTTCTGAGAATTTGGGCATTTGGAAAACTGATGGGGGTTTACATTCTATAGATAACAATTTGGTGAGCATTTCAGAGGATGAGTCCAGAATAATCAGACAAAATATATTTAAATGAACTAAAACTAAATAAGAAAATAAGGATTCATTAAGCTACTTCCCCACAAAATTGTATTCCTGCTTTTAAACAGTGGTTAGACTTCTATACTGGGAAAAAAATTAACAGAAAATATAACAGACTACATACAATGTGAAATAAATAAATATTTCTTCATGAATTGATTTTGTTATGGAAGGAACTGCGGTATTGTCACGATTCTGCTATCCAGTGTAAAGGTCTCACATCATACTTGTGTCTGTTTTCAAGAGCAAAACAAGCGTTAAAATTACATTACATAATGAAAAAGTAAAGGTGGATATAGAGTAAAAGATTCAAGTATAGCACCAGCAGTAGGATGATAACCAAAGATACTATATCCATTTATATTTTACTGTGAAGTTAGATATATTCTTAACTGCCAACTACAGACAAAAGCTGTATGTAGTATGAACTCCATTTACTTTACTTTGCAGTATGGTGCCAGGTTAAGATAGTGGCTGGCTTGTACCTCTCTCCCCCAGACCATCATGCACATATAAAAAATTTTTTTAAATACACCAGTATTACCAAATATGTTTTTAGATCATTCATATATTATTATGCATGAGTGACTTTTCAATCATTCCAAACAGAGGAGAAGCATCAGCTCTGAAGCTCCATAAACCTTCAGTACATTGATAATTATCACTCCAGTTATGGAAAACCTATAAGATAAAAACACAGTTTTTGTTCAACACACCCTCACTGATTCTAAACATGCTGTATATATTGTATATATTAATATCCTGTGGAATACCTCATGTATATAATGAAACCTGTATATAGTAATCTATATTTATTCCAGCATATTATTCACATCCTTTGTTATAGTTCCTACATATACATTATATACATAGATTTTACATATAAGTTAAATGTTTATGCTATGCTAGTTACATGTGTGTTTACTTGTTCAGCTTCGTTGTTTTTGTCTCCCTTGTCTGTTTATGTGTAAGTACAAGAGAGCAGTGGAAAAACCTAAGACAAATTCATTGTATGAGTTCACATTCTTGGCGAATAAAGCTGATTCTGATTAAGAAAAATAAATAAATTAATTAATAAATAAACAAACGCAGTGTAGCTGCAATAACGTTATCTAATACTAATATAGCAATAAACGCATAATAAATGACCTGTTATTGCTGAAGTGAGTGGCCACGAAAACACTAGCTTGAAATAAAACTGATGGTATATAACAATAATAAAAATAAGCATCAGGACAACGAAAAAGGTGTTTTAGTAACTAATCGTAAATTCAGTACACCCACAGGCTGTAAGCAGTGAACCGCAGGCTAATGTTAGCTAGGTCGCTAACCTCTATGGGATATTACAGCAGTAAGCTAATGGGCTAGCGGTCTAGAAAGCAGCCTGACTAAACTCGGAACAAAACTAAAAAAAAAATCCAGCCTCGCAGATCTACTGTGAGAGAATATTCAACAGCTGGAGAGCTTATTTCTCGTCTGGCGTCTCTTCAGAAGCAGATTTAGCGGACAGCTGAGGTGGCTTAAGTGAAAGTTTACGTAGCTCTCTGGACCACCTCTGCTCATACAACGGTACGCGCTTTGCATTGTGGGACACAGAAGGCGAGGCAGACTGGTCCGATCCATGCTGGTCCGATCCGTGCTGGAGACTTTCCTCCGAGTCAGTGGGATATCCGGGTATCTGTGGCTGTCTGCATACGACACTCTACGTTTTAGCCAAACCAGTACGTGCTGCCTGTGTAGTGTGTGTGGTTTCGAAAACAGCCAGAGTCAACCATTGGCTGGTGTCAACCCGAGCATCCTTCTAGAAAAATACCACTGAAAGTAAAAGACACCGACTGCTCCTGCACAGCTATCGTTAAATCCGACAAAGAAAAATCTCTCTGAAGACAAAGAGTATAAAGGTAACAACAAACAACAAATGGCTCTTTAACCTGCATTTGTTAGAATCAATCGTCTGCTTGAGACGACCGCACGAAACGAGTTGTCGCAGCGTCCCGAGATGCTCTTTGTTGTCCAGTTATAAACATCGTGGGGCGACATTTCTTTGATATAAACCTAGAATAACTGTTTTTATCGGTCTAGTTTGAACTGACACCCGGCTAACTTGCAGCATTAGCCGTATAACCTTAACGAGCACGCTAGCTTGTCAGCTAACAATGGGACAAGGAGATTAGGAGCAGTGTTCCCTGGTTATTAAGTGATTTGATGTAACGTTAGCTAGCCAACACCAGTGAAAGGTTAGCTTGCTAACAAAGTCAAAAAGAGGAGTTTACAACATTAGCTGACACTACGGGGCTAACTCTTATGTACGTTTTGCTAGCCTCTCCCAGTAAGGTTAGCCGGTCTCTGTGAGGAGCTAACGTTAAGGTTTTTAACTTTGAATAGAAGGCCGACATTTTAACTTGTGTTAACTTCCTCTGTCAAATCCATATTTTAGTTCAGCGTCTCTTTATGAACCCAACTTCAGGTCAAGTAACAATCATTTGACGACTAGCCTCAGGCATTAGCTTACGCCTCAGGGTAACAGCAAGTTAATCGGTTTTATTTGTTCCCACATCAAAGACGATGATTTGCTCGATCACGCCGGTATCACCTCCCCTGGCCCAGTGCTGCTGCTCTGAGGCTACTTCAAGCATGGTGGTGCACCGGATCCTGTGGCCTGATCACTGATTTTAGCTGTCTAATATGCCTTTTTTTCCCCCCAACCATTCTTTATTGCACGTTTTGTTTTAATAGCTGTTTCAAACACAATGCCACCACAGTAGTTATGCACAGCAGCATTAAGAAAGTCACAGATTTTTACAGCTGTGATTTTTGTTTTCTGAAATTTGTAAACGGTCAAAATCTGTGACACTAAAGGATCAATTATATATATTGAGACCAAATATTGTCAGGTGAAATGCGTTTTTCTATCACAGCAGTCAAAAGATTCCTGCTAATGTAAATAAGCTTGCAGTTTTTGCTTAACAGCAATCAAAATGTGTGACCTTTTTTTAAAATGTCATGGGGGCAGAATTTTTTCCAATATATCTATGAAAATAACATGTGATTCTATTCAGGTCACAGGATCCACAGATTATAGTGTAACACTGGCACTTTTGGGAACATACCAGTGTTAGTTAGGCCTGTGTGAATAACAGCATCCTTGGTAGCCTCCATATTGAATCCATTGAATATAATCTGAATCGTCTGCTCATCATCAGGTGGCATTCGACCCAGACAGCAGAGTAAATACTGCTTATTGACATTGTTTACCAAAAATGAAAATAGATGAGGAAAATATTCCTGAGAGTAGCTTTTTCAGCAGTAAAGAAGGCTTTTATTAGTCAAAAGCCTCTCCCACACAGATATATGTATGCACAGATAGATGTACACAGCTCCAATCGAAATGTGTTCATATGTAAATCATATATTCTCATTGTTACCTTGTATGGGCGTAATTAATAGATTTGATAGTAATAAAGATGTCAAAGGATAACTTTTGTGTTTTTAGGCCTGGGCCCTATTTGTGCATATTTTGTGTTCAAAACGACTGGTGGGTACAGGTATTGTGTGTTACACAAATACTGTGTTGGATCTGATCTACAAACAAACCAATCCATACAGCAGGAGACCAGCAACTTTCATGGTCTATATGGTTAATTACTGTTTCTGTTAATGGAGTCGGGTGGCTTTGAAGAACGCTGTATAATGGCTGTTCCTGGTCTAGAAAACAAAAAGGATTCAGGTCCATTTCTGTAGGTTTTCTTTCCATAACGTTGTCAGATGTAAATGAAAATCTGAGCCTGGCAGTGGCAAAGCCTAGCACTTTTAGCAGACATACTTTAAGGTTTTTTGTTAGCCCTTTTTCATAACCCTGATTTGCCAGCTTTATCATTGCTGGTGCAGAGTAGAGCACTTTACGCCAAGTGCTGTTCTTACAAACGACGGACTTCTAAATTGATATTGTCTCTGCTTCAGCTCAGGGGTGAAGTTACATTTGCCCATATTTCCTCCTTCCTACAAAATCTCCAGGTTTTTAATGTTCTGTGCTATAACACATTTTCTCCCCATAGATGCCTTCAGCGATGGTTGGCAACAGTGCTGTCCAGTGTACCATTCCAGACATGGGGAATGGAAATCATTGTGAGACCATGAAGCAGGTTCTTGGTGTGATTGACAAGAAGGTTCGCAATATGGAAAAGAAAAAGGTATCTTCAGTTCATTATACACTGAAATGTGCCATCACTGTGTTTTCTTTGTTGTTACCCTAAACATGGTTTAAGATTTGTGAAACCTAAAAGACAAGGTGCCATGATGGTGATTTCTCACTTTGTCTACTAACCCGAGTTGCACCCTCATTTTCTTTATCAGCAACAACAGTGATGACGGTGAGAACAATGAAAAAAATACAATTATAACAAAATCAATGTCAAAATAGTTTTTGTTCACTGAAAACACAATATAAAAGCTGAAAGGATGGTGTTTGGGCATACATACTACTCTTGAACAAACATACAATAGAAGTGTAAAGCTGTACATTGCAAATTGTTCGGTATGTGGCTTTCCTTTAGTATGCTGTATGACCCTAACAGTTACTGTCAAAGTGGTTTATTAATCCAATTACGCTGATATCCAGAACAGTAATTCTAGAGTGCAATTAAGCCTGGAACATTTTGGCAGCGCACCACTCAGCTGTAGCGTGCTTATAGATATGGGAGCCAGCAGCTTATCCAATGTAACCTGTTAACCGGGTTACCCTGTACTGTTGCTGCGCTCTGAATCACAAACAGACCCATAACACTGACCGAGTACAACAACATTATTAAAATATATGCCGTAATCTCCATAGTGAAACTATGTCGCCGTCGCCTGCTCCTTTCTGTGGCGGTCAGCCTTTCACTCCAGCTTTGAGTGAACAGAAATGAACACATTTGATTTCTGCCGTGGTCAAATAAATCGTTGTCAGAACCAGCTCAGAGAAAAATGTAGTTAAAAAGTACTAAAGTAGAAAGTGAAGTAAGTGTGACATTATTAGATAATTAATACTGAAGTAGCAGTGTTCAAGCAGCATGCTACTGGTGTAGCTGCTGGAAGTGGAGCTACTCTCTACTATTTTATGTACAGTTAGACCATAAATCAGCAGGTGTCCAGACTCCTTTCTAGAAAGAAAAAGTTAGTTTTTCTTTTCTACTGCAGCAAAACGTAACTGTTGTAGTAATCCCTTTTGGCCAATGAGCCATTGTGAGATTTTTACCAAAGACCAAAATGCTATTTTGTACCTTTTTTTTCTCACCGTAGCCACACAGAAAAACGTACCGAACCATGAATGTTTCTGTAACATCCCCAATGCGCAATTAGTGCAATATCAGTCATATACCCTTTACCCAATTTGCTGGTCAGTTTAAAGCCCTTGGCATAGTTACTGCAGTTAATCTTTGTATGGCTAGTTAGAAAGTCAAATTATTTATTTGTAGGCTCCAAATCTTCTTATTCCACTAAATGGCCTTTGTGCTCTGGAATGTGGCCTTTGTGCCCTAAACAACTTGTTAACCCCTAAAATGACGTAATTCCAAGCCTTGCCTACAGTATTTTAAATGTTAGAGTAGGAACAGCATGTCAGTGGGTTTATTAAGTAATTAACCATCTGTCCGTGAACAGAACTGAACCTTTACATGGGTTTTATGGTGGCGAAACATAGCAGCATGCTCAAAAACCATCTTTCATTTCACCTAAAAATTCTCCTAAACTCTGACTCAGTTTTCACGTCTTTGAGAGTCCCCCCACTAGTTCCATACAAATAGTATTCAGCAGCAGCCAGTCCTCTGTCGTTCTTGGTTACAACCGTAGGTTTTTGCCCTTGTTTGTTCTTACAGCCATGACATATCATCACATATAAAATACTGATAATTAAGGATGTCTCACCCACATGTGAGAGAGATCAAATTCTGTTAAGCAAGGATGTAGTTTTTTTTTTTTTTTTAGTTTTCTGTTTCTCTCAACTTACATTTTACATTTTGTATTTCTTAATATTCTTACAGTCCAAACTGGATGACTATGAGGAGAAGAAGAATAAGGGGGAACGACTGAATCAAGATCAGCTGGTAAGATAAGACAATGATGTTCAGCTTTGTTTCACTGCAGTCTGCTGAAATATAAATGCAATGAAATTGTATACGCCTACACAAACATAATAAATGACAGATAACAGAATACTTTTTTTACCTTTTATGAAAATCCCTTTGGTGCTATCAAACAGTCTGGGAAATGGTTCATCTCCTGTATGTTCCTGTATCCTGTTGTATTAGAAGACAATTATTATACACACAAATGATTTCAATTTTCCTTCCATGATGCGTCTGAAGGATGCCTTGATGAAGTACCAAGAGATCATCAACAACCTCGAGTTTGCTCGAGACTTGCAGAAGAGCTTCCTGGCATTGGGCCAAGAGGTGAGTTCTGACTAAGAATTCCTCTCATAACATGCTGATCAGTTATTGTTATTTATTTTAAAGGTTTTGTCAGTATGATATGACTCTTGAGTAACATTCAGTGGCTGCAGCATCAGGACAACCTGTAGTCCTTCTCTGTCTCTACTCTTTTTTTTAAAAGCAGATTCTATATCAAGATCTTGCATATAATTATCACAGTTGATGCAACCCTTTGTTAATGATACCGTCCTGCAGGGACAAGACTTGAAGCTGCATGTCATAACTCAGCATGACAGAATACAGTCTGCCCTAGAAAAGCGTGAAATATCAGAGGTCACAGAAAGAACAGGGGAGTGATCGGCATTGATCGGCAACACTTGTTAGAGTGGAGTGATGTGGAGGGGGTTGCGAGTTGTTTGGGGAAACCTTGCCAAACCAAACGTACCAAAGCATGTCTGCCATGTGTGTGTTCAGGTTCAAAAGGCAGTGAAGAAGTCTGCAAGACGTGAGCAGCTGCAGCGGGAAGAGATGGAACAGCGGCGACTGAAGACAGTCTTGGAGCTTCAGTTTTTACTGGACCAGTTGGGAGAAGACAGTGTCAGGCAGGACCTCAAAAGGCCGAATGCCACTGGGTCCCCTTTGCTCACTGACGCTGACCTCACATCGCTTGACGAGTTTTACAAACTGATGGGACCTGATCGGAACTATGACGTCAGGTATGAGGGTGCCTGTGATTTTCAGGGCCACTAATATTTCAGGATGCATACGATACGTGCAGTAGTTACTGTGTGCAGTAATTATCACTGCTTAGATAGATAGATAGATAGATAGATAGATAGATAGATAGATAGATAGATAGATAGATAGATAGATAGATAGATAGAAATACTTTATTGATCCCCGGGGGGAAATTCTGGAACATTACATTTGTTATATAAAGTATAGTCATAATCTATAATTAGCTGCATTTTAGTAACCTGCTCAGTGACTAAGGGTATCGAGACAGGCCCAAGAGCATACTGTCAAACTGTACATTTACCCAGTTGTTTAACTTTTAGGTTGACTGACCAGTATGAAGAGGCCTCACTACACTTGTGGGAACTGCTTGAGGGCCGAGACAAGGCTGTGGCAGGGACCACGTGTAAGTATTTTCTTGGATCTCGATACTCCACCATACAAACGCAATCAATTGGTTAATTAGTGCTTATGTATATCGTTAATCCATTCTTTGTTTTCTGCTTTGTCACGCTGTCCCTGCTCCAGACAAGTCACTGAAGGACACTCTGGACAAAGTGCTGCTGAGTGGCTACTTTGACAGAGTACAAACTCATCAGAATGGGACGTGTGCGGGGGAGGAGGAACGAGAGGAACAGACTGTTGCAGCCGAGTTCAACGCTGTGAATCAGACATCAGAGCCTGGTAACTAACACGTTAGCAGATACGCTTGTGAGATATGTCTTTGACCCATAAGGAAAACCTCACCTTTGTTGTTTGTTTTTCTCCAGAAGGAACAGCCACTGAAAAATTCACAGAACCAATTAAAGTGGAAACCACAGAGGTGGGTATTGCATATATGCTGCATGACAGATTACAACTTTGCAATTGAAATTTGTTTTCCTTTTTCGTTGTATTATATTCTCAGTATGTTGTCTTGTCTTGTAGTTTGTAAACAGACAGTTCATTCCAGAAACTACATACAGCGGTACAGACAAAGACCAATTGGAGGAGTGGACAGTGGAGGCTCAGGTACCCTGCACTACTGTATCACTACAGTCCCCAGAGGCACCGTACATATTCCCTATACCTTGTGCTGTTGTTGCCTGTCTCTAATATGCCTGTCACGTGTGCCTGTGTGCTGAATAGATGGTGAATTCCCTCCAGCACCAGGCCCCTGTCCAGCTGGCTACAGAAGCAGCCGTTACTGTGAACCATGCCTCTCCTACTCCGGTCAGTGACCCAGTGGTCAGAAAGCAGGCAGTGCAAGACCTCATGGCCCAGATGCAAGGGACATACAACTTCATGCAGGTAAAAAGGTCCAGCATGCACCACCGTGTCCAGCTCAGCACTGCTACTGCTGAGATGGACACTTCATTGTGTTATTCACACATTTAAACACGGAATTGATTCATGCATTAAAATCGTTGTCTCCTTTCATATGGTGGTCAGGTAGAGAAAGGACTCTAGAGATGCGTGGATTTAAGTAAGAATATTTGCTAACAACAATATACTTTATGTGTGGGGCACTTTGCAAAAGCCACATGTATTACAGTGTCTGAAATAAAAGAAATCATAAACCAGCTCAAGTATACTGATCATCTCTCTGTTAAAATTATCTTTTAAAAGGTCATACAGACTCAGCCAGCCTTAATTTCTCATCGGCTTGTTTCAAAGCCCTGAGTAAATGCTTGCTGGCACAGGAGATTGAACCCAGATCTTATAGTTAACAGATAGTGTCCCCCTAAATCTGATCCATGACTCAACAACACTGTTACTCTTGTTTGGTTCTCCCAGGACTCTGTGTTGGAGTTTGACGGCCAGGCTCTGGACCCAGCCATTGTGTCTGCCCAGCCGATGAAGCCTGTGCAGACTGTTGATCTGCAGCAGATTGGCTGCGCGTCAAGTGAGTGCCAGTTAATTTACTTTGACTCTAAACTGATTCTCTTACAGATTCTATTGAGTGGAATCTGTTCGCTGTTCTCTTATGTTTTGCCTTCCTTCCTTTTTTTTTTTCTCCAAACAGCCCTCTCAGAGTCCAGACTTCCTCAAACAAGTGCAGTGTCTGGACCACAGGAATCCTCACAAGTAAGTGGAAGCACTTCAGGAAATGGTTGGTTAGACTTGGTTGTTGTGATCTGGCTGGAAGAGTTGTGCATTCATTAAGTAGCAAGAGTCGTTCAGGCTATTTTTTGTACTGTGTGGGCTTTATTTAATTGCATATGATAATAAGGTAGAAGGGAGTTTCATGTGAAGAATCTTTGATCCCGTCTCTCCCACTGACCTCTCCTCAATCCTTGTTTCCTTTCTCTCTGAACTCCCTCCTTCCTCCCTCCCAAGGCCACGATGTCTCTGTCCTCTGAGCAGTCCCCCACCCCATGTTCCCTGTCCTCTGCCTTCCCACCTGTCTCCAAACCGTCCCACAGTGGGGGCATCAATGTCAACGCAGCACCCTTCCAGTCAGTGCAAGCGGTATGCTTTCTACCTGAGTCCATCTAAGCAATAGAACAGTGAATATTTTTGGACTTAGTGAATACATTTTGCTGCTGCTATCAGGCTCTCTACTCCAGCAAGGTTACATCAAACAGTCAATCAGTTAACATTGATTATTAGTAACAGAAAAAAACTGGTTGATTAGTGCACCATCTGAACCGACAACAATTAGGCTTATTAATGATTATTCAATTTTTAGGCTATAGAAAATGTATTGTCACATTTTCTCTAAAATAACATATCATAAATTCTCAAAAAGTGGGCCAGAGGCCAGCGGATAAAAGGGGCCATCATTTTAAAGCAGGTTTATACTGGAGACAGGTCTTTATTTCTAATTCCCTCCATTTTATAAGTATATTTGATTATGTTTTATATACAGTTCATAGCTGGAAGCTGCAGGTAGAGAAAAAGGGATTTTTCTTGTTTTGTTTTTTTTTGGCATGATGGTCTGTGATGAGCAGAGACAATGAACTCAATATGACGATATGGTCATCTGCCATATTGTACACTAATTGATGTTTGAATATATCAGATACATTTGATGTATCGTCCAGCTCTGACAAACCTACAGTAAATCTTGCACCCTAGACATTCTGTAGAAATTATGATACTGTGTTTGTCACAGACAGAAATACACAAAACTTCTTCCTTCTCTTTCCCCCTCTAGGTATTTAACATGAATGCGCCTGTACCTCCGGTCGCTGATGGCCAAGCAGATCCTCTGAAGCAGGCCAGCCAGTTTGCTGGTGGCTACGGACAGAGCTTTAGCAGTCAGTCAGAGAGTACTGTGGACCAGCCTGACATCCCACAGGAGACATTACAGTCAGGTGAGGATAGAGCTTTGGCTGGTTTCGAATCTTCGGACCAAACACTGGAAAAGCTGTCGATAATGTTTGGCTTCACCTTTACATCCACCTGACGAGAGGGAAAAGAGAAAAAATGTATGAAATTGAATTAGTTTAGAGCCCCCAAAACCTTTTAAAGATATAATTTATCTTTCATGAACAAGATGTTATGGTAATACTTGAGTGTACAATGAAATATGTTGTGTGCACAAGGTAAAAATAATATGTGTGGGGTTTCAGCTGGCTGCGTAGTTTTTCCTAATATACCTTTGGTAACAATAAAGTTTAATAGTTGATCAGCATGCCATGTAGGCAACAAAAACAACTTTTTTTAGCTTGCACAAAGCTATTTTGTATTTTAAAGCTGAGTCTCGTTTGCTTTTTGCCCAGTTGTTGGTGGGTTCCAGTCCCAAGACCAGGTTATGCCCTCGGCAGGAGGCCATGAAGAATCCTCTCCAGGCACAGGGTTTGGACAGTCGGGCCAGTCATTTTACAACAGTAGGCCTGTGCCCAGGGGTGGACCCAGGAACGCCCGCGGCATGATGAACGGATACCGGGGCTCCTCAAATGGATTTAGAGGTATAAATGAGTTACAGAGATACAGTAGTCAAGTTGCCTTATGATCCATTTTATGTTCACTGTTAAGTCTATTGTTCTGCTGTTAATTCTAATGACTTTTGCCATCAGGGGGATATGAAGGCTATCGCCCTCCTTTCTCAAATGCTCCCAGCAGTGGTTATGGTCAAACCCAATTCAACACGTCTCGGGACTATTCCAATAACGCCTACCAGCGGGTAAGGTTCCTTTCATTATTAACTTAGATAAGATGCTTAAGGTACTTCAGGTACCAAAAAGCGTGAATATTATTTTATCATCTGTCTTTACATTTAAAAAAAAAAAAAGGATTGCTAGTTATTGAAAATCCCTGTTGTTTCCTCAAGGAGGGATATCAGCAAAACTACAAGCGGGGAGCTGCCCAGGGACCCCGAGGTTTGTCTCGAGGAAACGCTCAAACAATGCGATCCTAAAGGATCCTGAGGACCGTCTAGTCGCGCCACGTTTAACATTCAGGATATTTGAATGTGTTTGCCCCAGCTCACTTTTATAACAATGTTTTGTTTCTCATTGGTAATCTTATTTTTTTAACTCCTGGCCTACTTATCAGAGTCAGCGTGCTTTGGTCTGTCTAGATCCTCTTAATGTTTTAACACAAAATGCTGAACTTCACCACATGTAGGATTATCAGCAAGTCTGTGTGATATAAAACAACAAATAGGTATTCCTGTAAACTTGAAAGATTTCATTAATTTATTTTTTGTACAAAATAAATGCAAAAAATACCCTGCCACTGTCGATCTGATTCCATGAGAGTGATTTTCTTCTGCCCTGTGCTGTCAGTCACTTTTTCCTCTTGATCGTATAATTTTCATACTAATTTTTTTTTTTTTTTTTTTGTCCCGTCACCTCTTGCGCCATCACCTCTTTGTACGCTGATGTTATTGGTTAAGACTGTTTCAATAAAGTTGTGTTCTATTACCTTTTGTTTAATGATACTACTTTCCTGCTTTGGTGTGCATTCGAGGTTATAAATGAAAACATACCATTAAGTACATTTTACTACGGTCACACTGGAGCGTTCTATGTCAAAGGTGCCATTTCTTTACATTTTTCATGTATGTATGGATTGTTCTTATGTTTTACACTACTGTAAGAATTTGGCAGGTCTGAAAGGTCAAAACTGTTTTATTATGTTGAAATGAGGTGTACAGTATTGTCAATCCATCGGAAAACACAATCTGTACATATTGTGCAAATTATGATGCAGTCTCAAAGGAACACTTGGCACATGGAAAACAAATATCGCCACGCAAAAAGAACAGTATGTATTCCTTGTCTAGAATTTGTATGTAGTAAAACCATTATAAGGCAGAACTGTTATTTCACTGGATGCAAATGAAGGTAAGAATAAATCCACAACTGTTTGTTATCGCCAGAGCCAGCTAGAAGAAAACCACAACATTACATGAAAACGTGACCTGGATAGCACAGCACTTAAACCGAACTGGTCATTGGTGGGACAAACACACCAAACTTTTAAATTTTTCAGATTAGGACTGAGTGGCACACATTTGGTGCCAAATACTGATGTGAACTGAATGTAAATTAACTTTTTTTTTTTTCATCATAACGCACAACTTCAACAGACAATATTAATCAGACAATAAAAAGACACTGGAAATATCTGAATCGGCTCTTAACGACTTAGCACTTTGCCCTTTTTTCTGATAAGATACTGAAAAATGAACTGGCCTCATTTAAGAAATCCAGCATTTGCTTCAACGAAATGCTTTGAAAATTGTGATGGAGGACACCGGATGAAAAAAATCTTCACCTTAATTGATAAAATTTGCATCTTAACATCAAAACTGCTGTGTTAAATTAAGAATTATGATGAACTCATAAATGTCACGTACACATTTTGTGCATGAATAGACTGAAAATAATGCTGTTGTGTGGACTGAAGCAAATGTGGCCACCAATACAGTAAGTAACCCAAAACTCTCCAATAATAAGCATCCACAGGAGTCTGGGGAAATGTTTGTGGAAAGGTGGGATGTTCCACACGTAACTATTTAGGTTTATTTTAACACCAAAGTCAGCAGAGAGTAGCTGCAGTGTGGCCCAAAAATGGCCAGTTTCTATTGTCCTGTACCCAAAGTCTTTTTAGGCAGAACACACATTTTCTACAGTTGAGAAAATCTGACTACACACATGAAAAGATGATGTTTCAAGGTAGGTAAACATTTGCCAGGTCATGGCAGCAACCAAAATCACTATAAAGAAGTGTTGGTGAAATTACTCCTTGACAAAAGTATACAGACTCTGAGCAACATGGGCTCATAATGGTGAGATGTTAAAACACCTCAATATGTGGTGACAGTAGCAGCTGGATATGATGGAAATACAATGTGTGTTTTTACAAAGATCTGACCGGACCCTTGTAGATTATGATTACAGGATACTGTACCTGTTTGCATCAAGAAGTCCTTACTTTAAGTGAAGTGGTTCCAGTCAGGGCATCAAAATGCCGTATACTGGTTAAAACTGCTATAGTGCCTGTTTTGCTCTTAACGCAACAATAGAAAATCTAAAAAAATGTCTTTTGCACGCAGTCTCGAAAATATCTGACGCAGTCCAGTAAAACATGTTTCACAAGTCACACATGTAAACTAATCCCCTTTAATTTGTTTTTTTTTTTTTAAATGCTTGTGGGTGTCCTGATCGTCAGGTCAGAAATTAGTCAAAATGATAAAAATTTAAATTACTTTTTAACAACTAATCCCCCTCAGCAGCTGCACTGTACCGTTCAACAGGCTCCTGCATCAAATCTATCAGGTTTTACAGCCAGTAGGATGTCATTTTTAGAAGCTCTGTACTTTGAACAGGAAACGGCAGGTCAAAATTATATTTGTTATAATCCCATTACCAAACAAAATGCAAGAATTTTAAGATGCATGTCCTGGTTTGGTCATTTTACTGTAATTCTGTTGAAGGATTACAGGTGAAATCAGACACTTGTTTCATTCTACGAGGATTCCTTTTGTGCTGGGCCCTGTTCTTCAAGCGTGGTTTAAATAATTCAGGCCAACGCGCTGTTATGTTATGTGCTCTTAATTTGAAATAAAGTCAAAATGAGAAAAGTTTAAACCATGATCAGCATTCATACGATTGGCTGAGTGCTCATCATGTGATTGCAGGTACATGAGGTAGGTGTGTTGGAAACCCTTCCAGCATGCACTGAGGCAATAAATTCAGATTACATAATTCTCTTTATGTGTTCCTGTGTTGTTGCTGATGTCATTTTGTTCAACACTGACATCAACAATGTTTCTACTCTTTGTTTAACAGTCAGATGTTACTTGTGAATGTGGTCCTGTTGGGTGCAGGATTGGTGGAGGTTCCCAACAGACACGCATTTTTGTAATGATAATCATAAACCTGCGATGAAAGTTAAACCTCACTAAAATGTCTTTAAAAGCTTAAATTATACAATCAAATTTCAGCAATGTGAGTTTTGCGGTCAATAATTTAATAACTTTTATTGTTCAAATGACAAATTCCCATTTTAACTGCAAATTATGCTATATATTCTGGCTTCATTTATCTTTTACAAATACGAATATTTTAGTTCAATGTAGGTCTTTTTTGCTCATGCGTCTTTTGGTTTCGTTCTTTTTCAGTGTAAAAATGTATTTATTTTTTAAATTTTGTTTTATCATGTATAAATAACTATGAAAATTGTGATAATTGCACTGACAGATCATAGTGATTTTATGATAGCCAGCGTGTGAAATGATATTTATATGAACACGCTTCATCATACATCTGACAAAGTCGTTAGTCTTTGAAGTTAGGTATCGTACAGCATACCCCCTGAAATGTCTTGGTCATGATTTAACTAACTGTCAATAAACCTGCGCTTTTGCAGGTTTGGGTTGTAAGGACTTGTTGCTGGGACAGCAGTTCCAGGTGAATTTAAACCGGCGTTGAAGAACCAAAAGATCCACACTTGTGTCAAATCATCAACAATGTAATCTGGAAAGCTCAGCGATCCATGTAGGAAGAGCGGGGCCCAGCTCTCCTTGATCTCAAGTGTCCTCCAAACCCCTAAGTCATGCTGGATAAAGAGGCCTAATACTCAGGAGGGACTGCTCCTCTGCACGCTGCATTGGAGGTGCTGCAAAAGTCTGGTTGTGGAGGTTCGAGTTCTGACAGCATTGCTTATGGCAGGTTATGCTGGCCTTGTGCAGCGTCTTGGTGGCCCGGTGGCAGATCCTGGTGTGTCTGGGGGAGACCGTGCTGGGCAGGGGCAGGGTCTTGGTTTTGGTGTTCATGGTGTTCCTGAGGTGTATCTTGAGGAGCTTGGGGTGCAGGTTGATGCCCTTGTAGTTGGGCCTCTTGTTCAGGATGCAACTGGTTGTCAAACGAATGCACCTCTGGGAGAGCATTTCCTTCAACTGCAACAAAGAGGCAGTTTTACATTCTCAGAGGTCAGCCTGTGAAATCAAACAACTATCAAAAGGCAAACAAAATGTTGCAATCGACACCCACCGTGGACCTCTGGAGGGGGGTCTACTTTCTGTGATTTCAGCCGTTCCATATGCTCAACTGCCTGTAATAATGGAGTTTCATATCAGATTTTCTTATATTTGGTTAGCGCACACAGTAACTGTGGATATTCACTGTCATTTGATAGCTTTAATAAAACTTAGACACAGTTCAGGGAAATTAAGTATGAGTTAAGTCAGAAAAGGTTGTCCCACTGAGATTCCGCCCAGAGATTTAGTGTCTTGCTCAGATTAAACCTCCATTAAACCTTTGGAAGGGAGCGCTTTGCCACATTCACTGTTAGAGTAAACCTACCGTAGCAAACCATGTCTGCAAAAAAAAACATTTCAAATAACAGTGCACCACTACTTACCTGCTGCAGCTCAATTTTCTGTGCGTTAAGCTGCTCCTGTTGTCTCTCCAGCTCGTCTCTCTGTTTCTGGAGGTCAACAGCCTTCAGGTTGAGGTCCTGTTCCTGCTGAGCAAGATGCTCCTCAAACTCCCTCATCTCCTCGTCTGTGTAGGCCTGGTTCTGCTCCAGCGTCTGAGGAACACAAAGTGGACGTGACACCGTTTATCAGGAAAATGGGTGTAGGATTGCATTACTCTTCAATAATGTCAACATGACAAATATATTGTGTCTCACCTCCCAGCTATCTGGCTCCAGGAATTCCTTTTTCTTCGTAGCAACCAGAAACTCATCTAAAGAGACCAACCTGTCTTTGTTGGAATCCACCTATGAGGAATACATGCTTTTATTTATTGTCATAGCTACAGATAACAGATAAAAGAGCTATATACATAAGCAAAAACACTTTCATGTAAACATGGTATGGGTGAGAGTAACTTAATGTACCTCATTCATAACGTGTTCTCTCATACGTAGCCTCTCTTCCTCCATCTCCACCATATCGTCCTCTTCATTGGTGGGATCGTAAATTTTTTCCAGCTAAAAATCGCAGACAGCAACAGTCAATACAATGACTTATTCACCGAAGCATTAGAAATTTTCAGACAGCGTCACTGTACCTCTTTGGTGAACAATGCCTCCAGTTCCTGTTCATCAAAAAAGCCATCTCCATTGGTATCTGCATTATAAAGAAGACGATGACTGTGGTGAGCAAATAAACAATTACCTGGTATATATTATATTGTATTGTGTTAGGGTTGACAGTTGGTGAAGGTTTTACCATGCAGGTTGAAAAAGGTCTTTGGGTCAAAATCTTCAGGGTCGAGGCCATCGGCTTCCTCCCACACCTCTTTCAGTTGATTCTGGCTACCCTGCAACATGGAAGCAAAATCCCATTTAAATTGCAGCTGGATAAAGGACAACACATTTCAGTATTTTGGTAGATCATTCACATGTCAGTGCTGGAAATACAGTAAGCACAGTGTTTTCTGGACTATAATTGCAGGAGGAAACAAAAACACATCATGTCTGTGTGCATACAGGTCAGACTTACCGGGTGGTTGACTTTAGGGTGGTCAGCATGCTTCTTCCTCATCTCCTCATAGTGCTCCTCCTCTTTCTTCCTCTCATCCTGGTCCAGAGTTTTCAGGTGTTCCCGTCTGTCGTGCTCCTTCATCATTTCGTACCTCTTGAACTCATCATGTCTCTCTTTGTCGTAGTTCTCCAGGTCTTTAGTGGCCTTGATGCAGGAGGGAACAAAATTACAAAGGCTGGAAATACACCTTGATTTAAATTAATAGTTTGGTGCAATGTCCTACTTAATAATTATGCAGCCATGACAGTTTATAATTTTGCTCGCCTATGTGGAAACTACACTGAATGTACTCCTTATACTGCATGACATCTGGAAGATTTCACCCCTCCCTGGCTCCATTAATTTTCTGCTTTTCATTGTATTATATAAACAAACTTGTAAAGCTTTCAAGGATATAGACAATTCATAATAAACACCAAACCAGCAATAATTTATCAGTCATTTATCTTTGGACATTGGGACGCGCTGACATTTGGGAAATCCAGGTCAACTGCTTTGCACTGCCCCCCCCCCACCCTCAAAAAAAAGGTGATAAAATGGTGATATCTTTGTTACAAAGGCTACATACAAACATTACTCTGATTACCAAGTAGGATTTTCTTCTCCTACTTTGAATTCCACATCACCAGAGCCTCTCAGTAGTAGTGAACAGACATTTGTGTGCAATAGCTTTGACCAAAACTAAGGCAAGATATTCACTGTCATGAATTACAGCACATACAGGATCGTCAAGTCAGTTTTAAGTCTGTTAACTTGTTAGGGGCTGAAATAAAAATGAAAGAAAAATACACAGTCAGTGGCCTCGCAATAGGTACACCTGTACAATTATGGCAATTACTCCTATAACAGGCATCCTTGTGATGATCATGATATTCCGTTTTTGCTGAAACTGTCTGAAATGTGTAAATTCAATCATATGTTTATGACTGAGGCCATAGTTAAAGGTGGCATCATACTGCACTGCATCAAATTGAGGTGTTTCTCATTTTTTGTCCTCCCCTCTGAATAAAAATCAACCAAATCTGAACATTATAGGCATCATAAAAGTAGACTTAGTGGCAGAACAGTTGTACTGGAGTGCATTAGACTGTAGAGGTTTATCTAATTAAGTGGCAACTGAGTGTGTGTAAAAATGTAAACAAGTATAGTGGAGACATGATATGAGCAGGAGAAGGTAATGCAGGCTGCCAGAATGACACTGTTGTTCTCTACACCCACAACTGCTTCCTTTCCTTCCTGGATATTGGAAATGTATATTTCTCTACAGTCCACAAACCTCTTGGTCATTCTTTAGCCATTAATGGTGTTAAATCAAGTAGTTATGTTTGGTCCTGTTGGAACAGCTCTCTACTGCAGATCTCCACTGTGCAAAAACCCTTTATATTTTTTACTTAATTCAAAAACGGTTTTAAATAAGTGGAATAGTGCTAACATGTCACATCGCTTATGGAATGAAGCAGCAATGAGATTTACCGATTTGATGAGCCGGTCCAGGTCATCCACTTCAAATGTATGTGGGTTCATGTGGTTCAAATATTCAAACTGTTTCAGCAGAGCCTGGTGATCCACTGCTATGTCTATTCAGGGAGTAGTTGATGACATAAATAAAAACATATATAGGTGGGTTACACAACATTTTCCTTAGCATGTTACCTCTAACATATAATTCAAAATGTAGCAGCTCACTTGAGATGTGAATCAAAATCAAATGTTAATGTTATTGTGCAACATACCGTTCCCTCCTTCAAGGTCTTGCTTGGCCTTAATCAGAGTTCGGAGTCTGTTCACCTCCTGCCTCTTCAACTCATCCAGTTTAGTTCTGACATGATGGCTGACAAAATCCAGTTCTTTAGCCAGCTTACCTTGCTGTATTATACATGAATGACGCAAAAGTTAGTGTTATTTAGCACATGAGGATAACTATTGTTTTGCAAATATGAGGAATGATTTTAAAACAAGATTTATCACATTCATGAACAAGTGAAAGCCCATAGTTTATCAGTTGACGTAATAATGTACTGATACTTTAGTCGGGGCTGGTCAAAACTAGCCGCCATGCTGATAAGACCGAACAAAAGAAAACAAAGATACCTTGATGTCTTCCATGTCTGTATTGTGGAGCTTTTCTCTGAAATGCTGATCTTTCTCGAGAAAATCGATGACTTCCCTGAGGTAGCGGTCGTAGTGTAGTCCAGTGTCCTATAAAATGTAACAAATCAAATGTCACTTCATGTAATGTATTACAGATAACCTAACAGATAACAGCACAAGTAATCCCACAGTGATCATCTCTCTTTGGTCACTTATTATCATCAGCACTTTGTTGAGGTCTAATTTACTAAAGATTGTGTAAGTGAGAATCCAGATGTTTGATGTAGAGATGACAAGTTTTGTCATGAATGGCTATAAACTATATTTGCGCCTTCTGCAAACTGCCATATGCTGCAGCAGCTGTTCTTTGGTTAAAGACCACTTACTTATTCTCAGATAAAGAGGCTGCATTTGTATGTTTTCTCACCCCAAGACAGAACATGGCATTTGTTGTGTTGCATCTAATAAGCCAATATGTCAACATTTAACATGGAGTAACTCTGCCTGAGGCAGAAATCAGAGACTCCAAACTGTGCACTCACCAAGCTACAACATCTGGATCAGTTGTACAGATAATGAAATGGATTTGTGGGAACATAAGTTTTGAGAGAAGTGTCTGATTAAGGTAATCTAATTGAAGTGCAATGAGACATCAGGCCATCTCTCATTTAAATTAGCCCGGGTGCTGTTACCAAACTCTCTCCTGTTCACTGCTGACGAAGCAGCTGATAACAGCGACATGACTGCAACAAACAAGTAATTCATGCTGTTTTTTACTTCATTTATTGCCCGCACAATAAAAAAGGGCAATCACAAGTTCTTAAAGCCCACATATATTCATGTATGTGCTCACTCTGCCTGACATCTAGCCCATAAAGGATGGTATGATATAAAACAGTAAAAAAAAAAATCCATATTTGAGAAGCTGAATAAAGATTTGAGATTGTAGTTGATTCAAAAAGTGGAACAGTGAATCTACTATGAACGCCGATCAAAACTTTGATGTGTAACACTGACAAAATTTGTCAGTATACTTTACAATGATGGAGCAGTTTTAGGGCTTCCTACAATGACTGTGACACAAAACAACAGTAATTGTGCTTTGGACTAACTGTTCCACTAATGCAGTTATACACAGACATGTGTATACAGCTCGAGTCTTCTTACCACACTAGCAGGAGGCTCCTCAGGTTTTTTCTCTGGCTCTTTGACTTTTGTCTTATCCATGCTGATGGGCACTGCCTCTAAACACAGTAGCTGGACCAGCAGCAGGACCCAGCCGGTGAGAAGGGCCCGGCTGCAACACATCTGGAAATGAGGACAATTAACCTAAGAACAGTTTTATATTACAGTGGAATTTACATAATTCTGTATGTGAAGATGAAAAGCAAACGTGTCTCTGCGTTGCCAGTTTCTTCTTATTCAAACAGCTCGTCTGGTCTGCTTTGGCTGTCCATTATTGGCTTGTTAATAATGCTCAGAGGAAGCTGTTGGTGTTAGCTTTAGCACTGCCACTGACAGGTTTGGCTAATGACAACCAAGCACCTAATCGCTAAAGCTAGTCATATACGCTGTCAGCTAACTTTACATCTGCACGACATTAAAAGTAAAGTTAAAAGCACCTTGGATATGTGTCACTTGTGTACTCACTTTACTATGAACCGTGGACCTCATCTGCTCTGCTCTGCTCTGCTCTGCTCTCCTCTCCTCCCGTCGATTCCCCTCAGCTGGAGTTTATGTCGACAGCTAGCT
The DNA here is from genome assembly GCF_042242105.1 of Pempheris klunzingeri. NCBI lineage: Eukaryota > Metazoa > Chordata > Actinopteri > Acropomatiformes > Pempheridae > Pempheris > Pempheris klunzingeri. Next base: position 13,731,890 of record NC_092012.1, read on the forward strand.
TGCTAGTCATCAATTTAGGTTGCGTGCGTGATGGCGTTAATGGCAGTGGTCAGTTCAGCTGTCCGTCAAACGGACTAGCAAGTTGCGTTGCACTGAATCGTACGTGGCGAGATGACGACAGAGCGGGTGGGCGGTTACCTCTTGTTACTGATCAAATTAATAGTCAGTCAGTGGAGTGAAGGTCAGGAGACACCAGACTATGGGAAACACACATGATGCAGGGAAGGTGAATTACACTGTATTTTTCTTTTTTGGAGTAATGTCCTCTTGTTTTAAAGGGGTACATAGTGTGAATAATAATTATTGTTATTTATTTTATCAGTCTTTTTTGTTCTGCTTTCCAACTATTGTTTATTTGTTCTATTTATACCTATCTTTCCCCTGCCTCTGTTGCTGCTGTAACATGCAAATTTCCTCCGATGGGGGATCAATAAAGTCTTATCTATCTTCCTGTTTCTTCTCATGAGCAATTTTCTAGTATGTTTGCGGTGTGTCACTGTTTTTTCCTTTTAATTCCAAATAATTTTCATCACAATTTACTAACGAATTAACGATTCATATCAATTACCTATGGCACAGTAATCTATGGTATTCTATAGTATGGCATCTATGGTATTGTGATGTTTTCTATGGTAATCTAAAGTATTCTATCTTAATCTATGGTATTCTATGGTATGGTACGGTACAGTATGGTATGGTATTGTACGATATTCTATGGTATTCTATGGCATGGTACGCAATCTATGGTAATATGTGGTATTGTACAATATTGTATGGTAGTTATGGTATTCTATGATATTTAATGCTATGATACACTACCCTATGGTAATGCATGGTATGATTACAGTAATCTATAGTATGCTACAGTACTGGTACGGTATTCTACAGTAATTTATGGTATTCTATTCAATGGTCATAGGTGCCTGATCAGTGGAGCAGGCGGAGCAGCTGCACCCCCACTATTAGACTTGGGGGAGCAAATGTGTGTTTTTGCACCCCTACTTTTTGATAAGACAACTTTGCTTATTATTGCTATTATTACCTAAGCCATAAACTCAGGACGATTCCTGGAGAACCAGGTCCGGACATGCAGAGAAGCCCTTTCACGCATGAAACCACAACCACACTGTCTATGCACACAACAGGAGACTGTCTGTGTCACACCATATTATCACCTACTTAAAACACTCTGCAGTTGTAATTTGCAGTCTTTCAGCGTTTACCACAAACACAATAGCTTTTATTTTACCAGAAATCACAGGAAGTCCTCTCTTCCTTTACTGCTGGCTTCACGGTGGAGCGTTCAGCCAGGACTAACAGCTACACTGCTGTCGTCCAACAATTTTGTACAAACAAAACTACATAAGATACGCTAACTAACTACTTTACTGCACCCTGAATATCTGTGTGGTTGATTTACCTTCAGGGATTTCTCCTAGAAAGACTTTAGAAAATCAGGTAACATAGTTTAAAGTCCAAAAAAGTCATTACATGAGATGAGGTCCTGATGGGTGAATGGGTCAAACATATAACTTTTACCCAGGAGACTGGGGCTCGACTTTGGCTAGTGTGCTTAAGGGTTTAGAGTTACTTTTTTAGGGTTTAGGGTTACATTCCAAGATTAATGTGGATTAGAAACTGAAATGCACATGATGTTTAATCAGGTCACAAACACAACAAAAGCTTTTTTTTAAAATTGAAATATGGTCAAAAAAGTTAAGAAGATTTGTCTTGCTTTTCTTGTATATGTAATATATGCATTACGTGCACTTTGAGACAGCATTTCATTGGTTGCTCATTGCTGAAACTAGTTCAGAACATAATGAAAAACTAATATTTTATGGTCCAATATAAATTGAGCTTCACACTGAAAGAGCAGCTTTATTGGTTAGGTTATTGGTTATTGGTTAGGTTATTCAAGGTTCTGTGTTTTAGGAAATGGCATTTTCAGGACTTAATTAAATGAACATTTTCCTGCTATACCTCCCCTTGCCAGTCACTAATCAGACACCCCCACTTTTAACTACAAATAGACGCCCATGCTTACCTGTATCCAATGCAGAATGTCTTTATATCATCAATTTATGATAAAGAAGATGCAAATAAATGAACACATCCACTATTCTTTTACTGCATCAGTGGTGGAAAAAATAGACTGTTCAAATAATGTAACTTGTCATATGTTCTATGTGTGCGTCACAGGAAGGGACTAAAACTTTATTGGCTCCTGTTGGTATTATTTTACATCATAATATTGGTTTATTATTACTGACATGTTAATGCTTTAGCAAAATGGTAAAGAAGGAGCTAATTTTAACAAATTTAGATAATGCTCGATGAAAAAAATAACAATTAATTATATATCACAAGCTGATTATATATGCAAAATATTTCTCTTCAGAGGAGCTTGTGGACTATAGCTTTCAGATGAATATAGTGAAGTACACAGAAACATAAAGTACCTGAAACTTGTATACACTACTTGAATACGTTTGAAAACATACATTTTCAAGTTTTTTGACTAAAAACAAAATTTTTACTCAACTCAGGAAGCAGCAGGCTGTGATTAATGGGTCCATGTTGCCCTCGTGCCCCAGCTCCACTCACTGCGCTCCTGGGGAGATCTTACATGGAACCTCCTGGCTGTTCCCACAGATGATTATACTGCAGTCTGCACAGGCAGCTGAAACCTTCTGTGAGCTTCCCTGAGCTCTCTGAAGACACTCAAATAAAAACAAGTGTACTGTAAGTAATCTGAAACACGCCAACACTTTTCTCTGTACTGCTTTACATACAAATCCCCAGACCCAGTGATCAATTAGTCTTATTGTTGTAATGTACAGCATCTGCACATTTCCATCCTTGAATCTCACTGAAGCTTTGTGTATTTTGTGATTGTGAGGAGCCCTTTATCAAATTATTACATTCACTTGCTATTTGTAAACATATAGCTTTCACTGCCATCAAATTTAACTTAATCAAATATGCACATATTCTCTCTAGTATAAGTAATAAGGGGAACAAGCATTTTGACACAACAACAGAGACAGATAGTGGGTTAAGCAAACTGCTTGTAAAAGTACACGAGCTGTGGTGTGAGCCTTACATGTCCAAGTGTCCAGGACATTGAACCCCAGATTGTGGATGAAAGGGTGAATGAGAGGCTCATTGTAAAGTGCTTGTGAAGAGCTTCTGTATGTTAGCTTACCTGGTCAAATATGCTTGGATGACACAGCAGGTAATGAGTGCATGAATAAAACCTTGCTGATCCTTGTTAGCCACTGCAGAAAGTTGTTCTGCTCATTGAGTTTTAGTATAAACACTAAAAATTACAGATTTAGAAAAAATGTAAACTGTGTTCACATCCGATATTTGAACCAGCTTGGATAGAGGGCATAAATTTGTTGCCCAGGAGCTGTAAAAACATTGGCTTTCTACTGGAACTGTGAGTGCTTGGATAAAAATCCCAAAAGACTATTTATGAGTCTTGGCAGGTACAGCAAGACAATGAATCTAATTTTTATCTGGATCAGCTGGCTTATAACTAAATATAACATCCTTGCCCTGTAGGTGTCAGTGTAATAGTTCAATGAGCTGGAAGGTAATTAATCAATGTCTTTGATCATAACTAACATAGAAAGTGAAAGAAAGCTAGAGCAGATGGGAAAGATCAGCTCTTCTTTTTAATCAACAGCTATATGATGATTAAATGTGCCGCATTACGAACAGGAGACTTCTGCCTAAATATTACTCTACACTGTGCGTAGTTATTAATTCAGTCACTTTGAGGCACCTGTACACATTCATTTCTATACTTTACCCTGCTCGGATTAAGGGATCATTTGAGAAAAAAAAGATGCTATTGATTTCCTATGTGTTCGTCTGCCGGATAGATTAGGACCCAAACTATTGTAAGCTGAAGACCTGAAAGTCAGAAGAGAACAGGAGAATCTTTATTACATTTTTTGCTCAGCACCCCCGGTAAGCTGTGATTCAGCAGGAGGAGGCTCTCAGAGGAGAAGACAATAACATTGAGTCACCTTGCTGCATTGTGAGCCTCTGGCAGCCGAGAGGCAGGAATCAGCAGCAGCGGCAGCAGAGACCAGACTGCAGAGCTGCACTGGACTGCGCATCAACTATGTGTGTATTTGCGTGTAAATTACTATGTATAAATGTGTGTGTGTGTGGTGGGGATGATGATAAATCATAAGCAAGGTCAAATCACAGCAATTGAGCGTGGATACCAGATGAGTACACTGCAGTGTGTATGATATTCCAGCTACCCTGTGCTTCATTTTGCAGACTAGTGGCAGAAGATACAACAAGGTACATGTGCACCAAATCACACCAAATTTAAGTACAGCAATATCAATAATCAGCAGTATTATTTATCAATCCAGACATTTTTTGCCTTTTGCAGATCACCAATCGCTGATCTTACAATGCAGAACACTGACTACCCAAAATGCAGCATAGTTTCTTATTAAAATCTATTGCAACTGGGTGGTGCTGTTCTCATATTATGACAGACGTAATAGTGCATTTTATGATTTGCAAATTTAACATACAATGCAGATGAGTGCAGACAGAATTTAAGGAAAAACCAGCATACGCACCAGTTGTCACCAGTATGGTGTTGGGCCACTATGAGCTGCTAAAAGAGATTAAATGCTCCTTGGCATTATTGATGGAGGTGGAGGCAATGAAGGGAGAAAAATGAATTTTCCCCAAAAGGGGATTAATAAAGTAACTCACAAAGCATTGAGTGAGCCCCTGTGCACCATATTAACGTGTGCATTTGTTCTGTTTCTTCATTTATTCAGATCTCATTTAATGTGTCACCTGTCTGTAGATCTCATTTACTTAATAATTAATTTCTTACTACACGTCCTATATAGATAGAGACCCTATATGTAAGGTTGGAAACATATTATAGAAGGGAAAATCCTTTTATTCTGTGACTCTTCTGTCAAGCAGATAAGACTTTAGAAAGCTCGCAGTGAATTGGTTTCTGCACAGTGAGCTGTACTATAATGTTTTTTTAGAGGAAAGGTTTTTTCTCCTCCTCTCACTACCTTTGAAGAACAGTGCCTTAAGCCACTAGAGGATGTTTCAACAAAGCATCCCCAAAAGGGAATCACAGATCAAATATTTATAATGTTGACAGATGTGTGTTGCTCTCTGCTCACTGATGTGCACCCCCATCCAGCAGTATTTTCCTTTCATAAAGGACACATACAGATTACTGTAATATACCTCTCACAGGAAACACAAGAGTAAGTGAGGTATTTCTGCATGTCTGTCTGGGGTGATTTGATAAGTGGGATGCCTCCCCCAATTACAGCTGCTGCATGGAGTGGATCATATTAATGATAATGCATTTATATAAGAGAGCGCGGCCTGGTGAAGCCTTTCTGTTTGTCTCCTGATGCTCGGTGCACAGCAAAATAACTCCTGTGCCAACACTACTGTGACTTTGAACACTGCCTGCCCTCAGAAAGCCCAAGCAAAATTTATGGGCAGCACTGGTAAATCTGGCAGCTCTGTTTGATGCAGTGTAAGCATTATTGTAATGTGTCATGGCCAGCAAGACATGCAGTGAAGGTGATGTGAGGCTGACAAAGTTCATCTAATGCCTCCAGAACAAATCATGCACGAGCATACATTAATTCACACAAGCAGTCATGCTCCGCATACACACACACACACACGCACTCACACACTGGTGGTTTTACAGAGACCTTGTGTCACTCAGATGCTTTATATTTCATTATCTCAAGGTAAAAGGACTAATTGAAAAATGGATGCCACCTACGCCTATCCAGCCTTTTTCCCTACTCGGGGTCTTAACTATGGTCATGCATTTTTCAATTTTTGTACATCTTTGTGCTGCACCATAGCAACCATGCACATAATGGTTCTGGAAAGCACTAGTTGTATAATATTACAGTACAATAAATTTGACTTTATTTCTTTAATTCACTTTATCTAAAAAGGGATCTTTGGAGAATTATTGCAAAGACAAGATATCTGATCTGAGTCAAAAGATTACTTTACTACTTGGAACATTTTGTTCATTACAGGAACTTACAGGAAAAGAGTTCGTCAGTAAAAGATGGAATATTGCAATGTTTATTTCTGTTATTGTCATCCAGTTTAAGCTGATGTGACCTCAGTTTAAAATGGTGACTCGCCTCCTCCAGACCAGAGTCTCACCTTGAGCCTGCAAATGTTTTGTGCTGTCTAATTTTATCCTAATTAGAGACCAACCTTCCTCTGTTAGTCATTTGGAGGGTGCTGCTGTCTTTCAGTCCCAGCTAGACTAAACTAACATTAATTGGTACGATTACTTTCTCCTCAGACATGGCTGCATCTTGTCTTTTATGAAATATGTCAGTGAGAATGCTGGGTTTTTTTTGGTTTTTTTTCCATATTTTCTCTCACACACTCACATTTCCACATACTGTTGGCTGGCAGCTTAAAAAGAAAAAAATGAAACATGTTAATTCCTTTAGGTTTAACTGAGATACTCCTGTAATCCTTTAATATCCCTTTGAGAACTTACATTCTTTTGCTTCCATGTGTGTATTATTACTATTAGAGAAAGTTTAAGGATTGCTAAAATGTTTTTATTTTATATTATTATTATTTATTTATTTATTTTACCTTGTAATCCAGAGCCTTCCTGCTCCACCCAGGGGGGCTACACCCTACCTCTCTCCGCAGTGGGCTTCATTTATTCTTCTTCTGAAAAGCTCTGAGCTTACTTTTAATCATCTTTAACCAGACTGTTACTTGTGGGAGCCGCTTCGCCCTTTCCGTCAGCTCATATTACATTTTTAAACACACACACATACACACACGCACACACACACACACACACACACACACAGACCCGAGGAAGTGGTGTGACTTTGGTAGTCTTCCCCTTTAAAAAACTATGCAGCCCTGGCGGTGGTGTAATCTGGGCTCCCTGGAAAAGTCTGCGGAGAGGGAGAGGGAGAGGGTGAGGGAGAGGGGGGACGAGCCAAGCCGGAGACGAGAGATCATGGCGGCACCGCTCGGACGGGACACCCTACCTGACCACTGGTCGTACGGAGTTTGCAGAGATGGCCGCGTCTTCTTCATCAAGTGAGCGGGTTTAACAACTCGGCTCTGCACGGGGCATTACTAACGTGAAGGGCTTTTTTTTTATTGTTTTATTATCGTTCAGTAACAGGTGTCTTTCTTGCAGTGATAAAACTCATAGCACTACTTGGCTACATCCACGCACTGGTGAACCTGTTAACTCGGGACACATGATACGTTCAGGTACAAACTCTCCGATTTGTAGGATACCTTTTTCTTCCCCCCTCATTTTTGTTCCCTTTTTTTTTTTTTTTTTTTTTTTTTGCTGCATTGTGTTTTCTGTCTGTGGCGGGTCGTTCAATGTGGCTTTTGCTCGTGTTGTAGATTTGCCAAGAGGATGGGAAGAGGGCTTCACGGACGAAGGGGCCAGCTACTTCATCAAGTGAGTAGCTCCTCGTTTTGGCCAAACACTGATAGCTCTACTCTAACTAGATTTTTTTTTTAAAAAAAAGAAGCTGTACTTTCACCTCAGCATTTCACATAAAATCAGTGACTAATGACACAGGAACACATCAGCATATGGATTAACACACAGGGGTCCCATCGGATAGGTGAAACCAATTACTTCTGCCTGCATTGTGAATGGGAAGTGGCAGAGCCTTGCAGGACAGGAAGAAGGTTATTAAAATTCTCCTCACATCCTCCATGCAGGACCTCTACTCTCTCCATTAGATAGGTGTACAGCCCTGGTGTGTGCACGCTGGTGTGTGTGTGTGTGTGTGTGTGTGTGGCAGTGTGAAAGAGCATGTGTGATAGAGAGATGTAAAGGTTGCAGGGAAAGGGGTGTGACCATGTGGTGACAGAGATGTATGGCACGATTGCATTATTGAAGCAGATAGGGCAGGATTTTCCAAAGTCAAAATATGAAGTTTTTTTTTTTTTTCTTGTCAGATTTTCACGTCCTTCATCCATTCAAATGTGTTGGATATAGGTTGAAAATCAGTAAGGCACCGCAGCATCAGTATCCCATCGACATAACTCAAGGATTTTGTGCATTTGCATTCCCCTCAGCAGAGTTTTACACCATGGATATTTATGTGGATTCGTGTCTGTGGTTGTCAATATGCTGTATATATCAGATGGTTGCTGTCAGAGAAACCAGGACACAAGCGACCAGCAAGTCGTGCTGAACGCAATCAGATAAATCAGGCTAACAATGACAAACAGTAAGCCTACTGTAAAACAAAGTGGAGGCAAATTATTAATTGGCGCTGGATCGAGGTGAATTACGGTGACTCCTCCCACCGTAGCTTGTTTAAGGTTGTGCAGTCCCACTACCCGTAGCCCTGTCGTGGCCCTTTTAGTTTGCCCCATTTGTTCCAGACAGAGGGCCTGTATGGAGAGGTTTTACATCCCCATAGCTGATAGTTAGTAGTAAGAGGTCTTTGTTCAACAACGACATGCAGCACTCTGCAGACACCAGTTTGCAACATTTTTTAGCAATGCTTGCCACCCTCAGAAATAAGCACAACACAGTGTAATAAAAGACACACTACAGTAGGCGTTTACAAAGTGTAAATGCTGCTTACACTGAGCTAAACAAATGGATTGCCACTTTGAAAGACATTCTGGCATCCAAAGATGTGGGCTTTAAAAGAGACCCATAAAATGGTTTCAACTTACAAATTTGTCGTCGCTGACACTGATATTGTGTTGCGGAATAAAAGCGGTCATTGTGTTTACCTCGTTCATGCACTTTTCCCCTGCAAGGAACAAGAACAATACAGCAGTGAACTTGTGTGATGTATGGTAGCCTAAATGTCAAGGCTGTTAAATCAGTTGGCTACTTGTTGCCTGGTCGGCTTGGTGGAAGGATCCTGTTTTTCTCCTGCTCCCTGCTTTATTCTTTGTTTTCCGTGGCTACTTTCTTGGAGTCAAACAGTGGACAGGAACTCACCAAGACTCCTTCTCTTGTACTGTAGAGCTTATCTTGAGCACAGCTGACAGCTTTCCATGTTCTCTTGGTGCGTGAAGGAAAGTCAGATCATTATGTGTTTGCCTGAGTGGGTAGAACTACACAGTGTGTGTGTACCTTTCTTGTGTGGATTGTGATATGCACATCAAAATGAACATAAATCTGAGCTTGTATGGTGACTTTGACTGTATAGATATTCAATAGTAAATTGTAACATATTGATATTGAGATAATGATGCAGTAATGATCACAGTATTCCTCAGATGTAAATGAATATAACGATAGTTGTAAAAACTAAAAATATCTTAAATCAGCATTGATTTAACTGCTATATGAATTGCTGACAATTTTATTGCCTCTTTGTTTCATTCTTGAAACAACTATAAAGTCCAGTTTAATGTTGCTATGGATAATTACTTCGAGAAACAGCTGATCGGTGCACAGCTGAGTCGGTGAAATTTCTGTTGATGCGATCATTTATTATTCTACTGTCATTTTCTCATTGTGAGGAAATTTATCTCTGGTGGTTTCTTTGATTTATTGCAGACAGGGATGACGGCAGGTTTCTGTATTTGTCCCATGTGTCGACAGGGTAATTATAGGAGGTGACGCTTCTGTCGAGCTCACCTGGCTTTTAAGTCCCGTGATGCTAATGAAGCTATGAGCGGATACATAGGCCTAGTTAATGTATTACTACTTTGCTCTTAAAAGCACGAGTTGGTTGGGCAGATTAAAAGTTAAAAACAGCTCACTCTCCAGGAATAGCCTGACAGCTCGGTGCAAGTTATGCTTTGGTTATTAATGCTAGTTGGCAAAACTGTTTTTTATGAAGACAGTGAAGATGGCTCCACCTCATTTGGATTAATCCTTAAAATCACATTTAAAAAATTGGAAAGGGAGTGGACAGCTTGGACTGTGGCCCTATTTCAGACCATTAAAATCATCAAACGTGTTAGTTTTTAGTTTATAACTGGCTACAGCTCAGTAGTTTGAAATTCCCATTAATACTGCAGGGACAAGCCCCATTAGCACCGAGTTTAGACGGGTTTATTTTTCTGCCCTAGGGTTCAAATAATCAAATCAATCAAAACTTTTTGTTTGATGATATTTCTCTCACACTCACACACACACACACGCACACACACACACACACGCACACACACACACTCATACACACACACACACACACACACTAAACATCAGACTTTATGAGGAGCCGTCTTGAATCAGATTTTTAGCACAGAACAAGTAGAGTCTTGGATTTAAACCACTTCCACCCCGCTTCGCTTTTCATCTCTTAGCTGTGCAGGAAGCATACAACAACAAACTCAAGCTGAACTGAAGTCCACGTGGTGCTGCCGTGACAACGGTAGATTTGGTTGTGTGTTGATGATGGAATTTAGCCGAGGTGGAGGACAAAGGAAGGATTGTTCAGATGCTGCTGCTGTAGCACAACGTACATTTACTTAAACCTTGCTGTAGGCCAGCCTGAACTATGACCTGCTCTGTCTGTTTACGTGTGCACTGGATGCTCTGACTGTGTGAGTGCACAATCTTTTATATCTTAGCTCAGACTAAGAAGGGTTATATATTTTACATAAAAAGTTTTTCTTAAGTGTTAGTTCACTTTAGTTACAGTGTTTTAATACACTGACATTAATCTGTCAATAGACTGAACTATATAGACCGAAGGAGGAGATTGTCAGTTGTCTGTTGTCATCTGTGGCAGTAGATTGAAATAGAGTGTCTCTGGCTGTCATACTTCTGGCAAATCTCCAAGGAAGTGACCCAATTTGAAAATCATCTTCCAAAATCATCCCATTTCAATCCCTGCAGATGATATGCCACAGATGAAACAGGCCTGTGTGTTGAGGTAAGCCTCTGTAATGGATGCAAGTCATTTTAAATAAGGAATTGAAATGACATCAAAAGACGGCCGAAATGTGTGGCAATGAGATGTGTACAGCTAACTGCATAATAAGGTACAGTACGACTAAATTAAGCTTCCATCTCAAGTTCGGATAGTATGAGGCCTTGACTGTTAAGGACCTTAATGCATCCTTCATATGGTTAAAGAGATCTATTTGTAACACATTGTATGACTGGAAGGACAATTGAAAATAATGTAAATGATTATGAACATTAGTTATAGATCCATGAACACGGTGGTAAACTAAAGGCTATGAATCAATGCGATTATTGTACTACTTTTTAAGTATTATACTACTTATACTACTATACTATGTTTTGTTTTCATTCATTTATGTCATATTTATATATCCTCATAAGAGCTTGTGATAAGTGAAAGCTGGGAAAACTGAGTTCAGTTAGGTTTAACTCTCCACCATATCACTGGCACTCACTGAGCATAGGAAATGTGCAATTCTATAGCCCCCCGAGGGAAAAAATGACCCCACTGAGGTACAATGATGTCCTGTTGAGGACACAGTTCACATTGTTCAGTGGCCTTACAATGCGGTGGGACCGTCCAGGAAGAAGTGTTTGATAAAAAAAACACACATACTGTAGATTTCACATTTAATCGGCTTCTTTCGCAACTTCATTTACCCGTCAGATGTGATAACTCCAGCGATATTTCAATGTTATCTTTGACTTTTAGTGTTTACCTCTCCATTCTCCTACAGCTTGTTATGTTTTTAGGTTGCGCTTGCATTTTTCAACAAGCTGACTACTTTCGATCAGGACAGTATAAGTTAATTAGTCACGGGGTGTTTTGGGAGTTCTGAAGCAATGCATTTTAATAAGGGATGAAAAAGAAGTTTAGCATCCCTACAGGCCCTTATCTTAAGGCTGTCTTAATGAAGCTTTTTTTTCTGCAGACACAGCAAATCCAAATCTCATTGCCGAGTTCAAAACATCAGTGCCAAAAAACGATGGGGCAAAAATTAGCCACAAGATCCTGTAAATGACCTTTAACCTCCTGGGTTAGCTATTCCTTTATCATGAAAGATATTAATGTTTAATTCTAGAGTTACTACACTGTCAAAAAAATGCATGCCAGAATACTAAAATAGTATTTAACTTAGCTATCTGGGAACATTGTGTCTCTTTTTCAAACTGTGCCTGTGTCAAATTGCACCTTTGACATTGGACATTAACTTTTAAACTTTGTAAAACTTTTTATGTTTCTTTGTACCACTCTGTGTGAGCCAATTTGACCACAGTGGATTTAGGGTATGAGTTTTGCTTGACATTTCACAGTGTTTTCCAACTGCTCCTCCTTTGGGCTCAGGCAGGGAGACAGTACACATACAGTTTTCCAAAGAGGCAAAGAAACAGTTCTTTGCTTACAGAAATGGCTTAGAAAACGCTTAGATTAAGACTCAGACCGGGGGCCTCAAACTTCATGTTTAGCTAATGTATTGAAGCTTTACAACATATTTCACTTATATTATGTTAAGTTCCATTTGGTGCTGTAGGTGAGACTATTTAGATTAGATTCAGATTTGCTAGGTAACCTCATGGACAGTGGATGTAAAGGGGCATTTTCCTGCAAATCTTTGTTGAGTTGCATGTGAAGTAATGAAGAAAAATTGGAAACACATCACTGAATACCAATCAGGTGGAGCTCTCCTCTCCAGAGAGCAGACAGGATAAGAATCAGTAAAAATGTTTCAGCAAAGCTGAGGTGAGGGTGACAGAAACAGCGAGGCAGTTGCTCATCTTGACTGATGAACATTTTGGTCCTCTGTATATACCAAAATAGAAACTGATATCTATAAATCTATTGTGCTATCTGAGAGAGTGTCCATGTATAAGCTGTGCTTGGATGTTACAGACAAGCAGGTATGGATTAAATTGGGTTTGTTATTAGATTCATCCAGTTGGCACAGATGTTTCACTTAATAAGCTCCCATAGCACCAACGGTTCTCCTACTGTATACATATACATATTTATAAGTTTGCCCCCTCATACTTGGGCTCAACTCTGCTCTTGGTGACACAGACTTTTTTCCAAGTAATTTCACTCTCTCTCAGTTTATTTGTTGCTGTCGCTGTGAGAAACTTTGGCACATCTAGTGTCGCATTAGCTCATTTCTTTTTTTCTCCACAAGGGCCTCTGTGTTACTCCAAAGAGTAACTGTATTTCTCAAAGAGGTGTCTTCAGACTCTGATAGCATCACTTTCGGTGCAGTTTGTGCCTCCCTTGAATTGCAGGATAGCTTAGGATCCACTTACTCTACAGCATCACAAAGCAAAGGTGTTGACACCAAGACACCGAAGGAACCACTAAGAGCTATTTTCTAAAGCTTTACAGGATAAATAATTATCCTAAATCTTTTTACTTTCTCGATATATCCTGAGCACTGAATTTGCTCTTTGGCTGTAGAATTTGCATTATGCCTCTTTGCAGAGACAGAAGAGATACAGTTGATGATTTAATTTGTTTTTCTGTTGACAGCAGAGATGCCTGATAAGCAGGATCAGCATAAGCATGTTAACATTCAGATTAGCAACCAAGCTGCATTATGATTTGATTTGATATCGGGAATCATACTGAATTATGGGTACATATTTATCGTGTAAGACATGTTTCATTTCTCATATAAGTCATAAGCCAGATATATAACTGTACTGTATAGACTTATTTTGTCATTTGATGACATTTTCTTATTAAGTTCAAATATACGTATATGTCATTTACATGTGTAACATTTGCAGACTTTCTACTGCATTGGATCTATACTTGGTGGCAGGTCCAGAACACTCACCATCATCATCATCATCATCACCAGATAAATTCTCCTTTTCTCCCCCCATGCTTTCATATAAATATGATGTCTAGACATTCACCATTTGGCTGAAATATACATCACTGCTGCAGACTCTTATGTGTGCTTGTATTTAAACATAGTTTAGTCTTTTTCTTCCCTCAAGCTGTGTGTTGAGACAGTGACCTTCAGCTGAGAATAGATACTCTGAAATCATTGTGTCATTCTTGACAGGAAAAATCTTGATGGATCGGATTACTCCTTCCTTATCTTTGCAAAGTAAAGAAATTAGACTTTGGGGTATTCTTACTATGATGGGATGAAAAACTCTCATACCATGTTGCAGGGAATGCTTTGTCACTTTAGACAGGTTTCCTCTGTTTATTGTTAAAAATGCCTGCTGGTTGGAGAGCGTATTCAAAGGGTCCATTGTTTCGTCATGTTATTTTATTTGTTTTGCTGATGAAATTATCAAATGAGCGATGAGCTGATGGTCGTTCTTAATGCACCATCAAAGTCGTAGTTTTTCACCAAATTCCAGCAACTTAGCTTGGGCTGCCCCGTTTTCATTGAACTCCCAGCTTGTTGTGCTTCTGTTTCCACCACTGCACCACGTGTGCTCTGCAGAGAATGAAAACACTGAATGAACAGACTAAATGCATTTCAAGGTCAAGAGAATAGCAGCGTGATGTAGTGCTCTTTTTCCAGTCTTTGCATCATCACAAAAATAAGATATTTTCTTGATTTTCTTTTTTTTTTGACAGAAGTAAGTTATGGTCAGAGAGGAGGAACTACAACATCACAAACCCTTCAATTCTCCATGACAGACAGACACTTGTAGACACACAGCCTTGCCTTGAAGCATGAACCATTAATCCTGTGAAGATGGCAACAGTGCACACGCTAACACCATCTTTAGCAGCAGATGCGGGGATACTGAAATTGATATTAAGATATATGGTCAGGGAATTGCAAATGGACTGTTTGTGATGGAGCGAGTCCTCTCACTCTTGTAGGGTGATATATGTTGACCATTTGTCATTATCAGTAGATCCTTGTATCATGTTTAAATCGTGTCCTGCTATTATGTTTGTGCATCTATCTTCTCTCGGTGCTTGTGAGGCAGCTTGAACCTTCACTCGAGACCAGAGCGTTTTATAAACAGAGCTGTCTTGTCAATATCATGTCCACGGTGACTTATTACAAGGCCCGTGACAGTCAAACAATACATACTGTACAGCACGGCCAGGGCCTACAGATAGAGTCGGAGGTTAAAACAGCGGACTGAATAAAGACGATGAAAACAAAGAGCAGATTTAGAGTCTGGTACAGTGGATGCTTGTGCTGCAGAATAGAAAGGAAGCTTTCTATCAGGCCGTGTTTGTACTTGCGATTTTTAACCCAAGAATCTGCAATGAATGCATACATTAGGAGCCGCGGGCCCGAGGTGTGCTTTGTGTGATGATATACATTATCTAGAATGAGTCATTCACTGTCCAGACAGCTCGAGTAGGTTTACCCGTCCGAGCAGGAGCAGGAGTCAGAGCAGGAACAGGGCAGGGGAGATGCCCGAGCCGGGATGGGGACCTGCTGTTGCAGTTGTCTGCCCCTTGGCCAGGGGACTAACTCGGCTGATCATGAAACAGAAGGGCTTGATGAGCTGGAGCTTTCCAGATTGGAGAAGGAGGAAAGGCAGACTGAGACAAGGTAACACAGGTTTAATACTCTTATCACAGTGAAATTTTGTCTTTGGCATTATGTAAAAGTAGTTTTTACACATCAGTGCTACAATACTGACATCTATAACATGCTATGGTAATTTACAGCAAATCTAAATAGAACTGGCATGCAACAAGAAGCTGACAAAAATCTACATAAAAAAGTTAATTTTTTCTATGTTTATCTATTGTTATTTGTCGCTCTTTTCATGTTGTTAAAGCAGGAAGCTCTGCACCTGAGTCATTTTAGCTGCCTCTGGAAAAAGAGTTTTGTATACCCTCCCTCTGATTGAATTCAGATGACAGCTCTTTCTGCCGCATTCTGTCAGAGCCAGAGTGTGACTGGAGCCACTGCAGAGAGGAGCAGGTCCCACACTGCTCTTATCTCACCAGACGTGTGAGAAGAGAAGTGATTAGTTAGCAGCCACAAAAGCAGAAGATAGATGTGTGAAAAGAGAATGGCTTTTTAGAGAGCAAATCTCAGGCATAACCTTTTTCTTGAAGAACTCATTTTTATTTCGTCCAGAAGACTCAAGTGTTTTTTGTAAAAGTGATGAACAATAAAATAGGCCATTTGAATGTGAGAAGCGCACCTCACCAGTAGAAAATCTAATACATGATAGCGTAATGACATTGATTTTCTGCAAGCAGAGAAAATTTGCATTTAGATAAAAAGGTTCAGACAAGATATCATCTGGTAAAAGTTAAGATGAAAAGGATTTCAGCGCTACGAACTGCTACTGAGCACTAATCACAAGCTATCACATACATGCTACAAACTTTTTCTATCTGAAGTACTATTTTATAGTATAAACAACAGTTGTAAAGCTGCACTCATCAATATTTTATTTTAGCGGATGATCAAATTAATAATGTAATGTGAAAGGCAACACTTAGAGTGACAAATCCACAGACAATATCACCCAAATCTGCAATCTTCTCAGCTCTAATGAGTGTTTTGGCATATTTCAGGTCTCCGTGTTGGTTTTGCTCTCTTGATTCACTCTCAGTGCTTTCATCAAAGTTGCTTCCAGCTTTAACAGGCAGCTGTTTTCAGCAAACAAAGAGAAGGCAGGCAGACTAAGTTAGTGACTAGCTGGTGAATATAGTGGCACATTGAACTGATTAAGAGAAGAGCATTTCCATCAGGAGTTAGTGAGGGCCAAAAATAGCCATAAAGATAGTGAATATTGGACTTAAATTCATCAGGTGGCCAGAAACACGACTCCTTATGATTGCTAATGTTTCTTTGCGTCCACTGCAATTTCTAACTAGGAAACTGTTTGCGAACAAGTTCAGCACAACAACTTCATAAGGTAATAATATGTCAGTGCTGGTTTTTCAGCTAATAAGCTGATCCATGTGTCTGACAAATTATTAATGACTCTGTCAGCAGCATCTCAATTAGAATATGACATATTAGCGACTACAGTGTATTCTAACATTGTTTGCATACATACAAGAAACAGGGTTACTGTGGGAAATCAGGTTAGGGCAGGAAATCAGGGAACAATCAAAGACTTGTTAAATACAAGATGACCTCGGACCTAAATAACTTTTTCTGTGTGCCCTATGGTCTTGTGAGAGCGGGACATGGTGCCGTGTCCTGATTGAAAATAAATTAGATTTCTTAGGATCAACGGACAGTTTGCAAGCTCTCCTCTGTAATCACAATGTTTTTCCAACATTGCAGCTCGAAGATCTGTACAGATTTGTCTCCTTACTCTGACGTTTATTCATTGATTATAGGATTTGCAGCGATAAAGGGACTTTGTAGTGTTTTACTCCATACATATTCCTTTAGGTGTAAAGTCTGAAGTCTGAATAATCTAACATTTCAATAAGCTCATGCTCAGCAGCAAATTGAGTGCATGGGCTCTGAAAAATGTTATTACTTGATTGGATATTGCTGTACCCATTAATGGGATATTGAGTGTCAAAAAGATAAATGAAAAGGCCCATCTGGCCAATGCTAGAGAGAGCAGATCTGGTGGGTAGGGCAATTTCACTCTGCAGCATTTATTGAACACATTGACCACACAGCTGTGTGAGTTCTCTCAAACAATCCAATTTAATTTGCTTTAGTGCTGAGATGTGAGGCTGATTCCTTATTCATGAGCTGATTGATTCTCTGTTTTACTATTCCACATCTTTGTGATATGATTATTTAAAATGTGATCAGTCTTCACCTCCAGCCATCCATCGCCTGTAATTTGCTCAGTGAGGTAAAGCTTGGATTGTGCAGCAAAGATGTAGTGCTGATTCTGACAGCACATTTTAGATTTGGAAGTTTTCAAATCGCTGTACGAGCTCTGATGATAGTCGCTCTTATCTTTCAGTGCATCATTGAGATGTATTGGAGCGTGTACATTTATTTTCGTTGTGAAGTGCTGTTCTGTGGGTAGCCACTAGATATTGCTATTGAGTCTTTGTTTGATAGTTTGATGCAGTTTCACATTTGTTTCTGTCTTTATTTTTTTCTATATATCAAGACAAGTGATGCATTAAGTTTTGTTGATACTCAAGCATTTTTCCATTATGCAGACCTGTGTATACT
This sequence comes from Pempheris klunzingeri, assembly GCF_042242105.1. NCBI lineage: Eukaryota > Metazoa > Chordata > Actinopteri > Acropomatiformes > Pempheridae > Pempheris > Pempheris klunzingeri. Next base: position 13,749,941 of record NC_092012.1, read on the forward strand.
ACCTGCCAAGCTGAAAAGAAATAATGTTTAATTAAGTTTGACATGTTAACTAACTTAAACTCAGGCTTTAATTATAAATATGTTACTCTCCCATCATGATATATTAATTATTTCTGAGCCATGTTTCCCTTTTCCTGTATTTGACAAAAAATTTGTAGCTCTATATTTTGTAGTTCATTTGTAGTAATTTGTAGTTCTATATCACATAACTACTTGACAATATTTCCTGCCTTTCCGAGTCATTTTAGTGTCAGCATGACACCTGTGGTATATTGTTTCCGGTTTGATACCAACACAACTGAGTGGGATTGATACAGTGTTATTATAGCTTCATTTCCCGTCAAACAACAGTTAAGAGAGCAACGGTGGAAGAAGGTGAGTGAGGTATGAATGTTGACCTGGCAGTCCATCATCTGTATCGACCTAAACCACCCTCTTCCAGCCCTTTGCTCTTATCTATATGTCTGTCTGTGGATTATTGAACCGACACTGCAGCAGCCTGAGCCAGCCACTCAGCTATAGTCTGCCCTGTGTCCTCCATCCCTCTCTCCCTGACTGACCTGGATGTGATCTGATAAAGAGGACTGAAGTGTGAGACGGAAGGCTCTGGTTGCAGTCCTAGACCAAGGTCAGCACTCTACATTGGCTGGACAACACAGTGAGTTAAATACTGCCTATCTGTGGTCACCAGAAAGTGTGGTGGCTTTAGAGTATCTTAGCAAGTTGGGCTTTTCCCCTCTCCTCCTCCTTCTTCATCACCTATATAGAGAAAGAACAATGGAACGTTATCATTTTATTCCTCCCTGGAGAGGCTAAGTGGAGCTATACTGTAAGTGCTGGCAGTGTTACTGAGTGATCGAGAGTAAAGAGAGAGGGCTGAAACAGCAGTTATACTCCTATCTGACACCGCACTTTGTGCTCTTTCTAGCACACCCACAAAGCACTGTGCACACAGTCACAACAGGCTCAGTTACCCTACGTCAAGAGATCAGAAATCTTCAGCATCAGGACAGATTGAGACATTTGAATTGGACGTATTTCTTTCCACATCTGATCACTAACTGGTGAGTGGCCCTGTAGCAACATGTACGATTGAGAGGACTTTGCAGCCATCAGAGACGTCCTGGGAGGATGCTGAATAGAGAAGAAAGAGGAGGATGAATCATCTGTATATTTATAGTGAGACAAGGCCAGACATGTTGTCTTGTAAAAAAAAAAATAAGAATGGCTTGTATAAAAAGTATTACTTTTGCCTGTTCATTTCTTCTAAAAACTAAAACGTTACTTCCAAATATGTGAATGTTGTTTAGTTCCTTATGCAGTTTTATTATATGCATTTTATTGAAATGCTCAAGCAAAGTGCCCGTTTCTTAAAATTGTACTCAATACTTTATTACTTTCTACCACTGACTGAGGGTGAGTGTTGGTTTTTAGTAATGTAGTTTTCCAGTTTGGATCACTCTTAGTGTTGCAAAACATTCATTCCTCATTAGGTCATTTTGCAAGTAATTACCAACATTTGGTTTTCCCTTAAACCCTTACTTGCACTGATTAGAGAATGAGTAACTATGTTCATCCTTTCTTTACTGCAGACACTTTGGAACTGTTCTGCTTTCTTGCAGTTCCGTTGTTTGCCACTGTATGGCTGTTTCATATATAATTGGCACGCATCTTGCAGTTTTTACATGCAGTAAAATTAATTAGTGTGAAAGAAGACTAATGTACACAGGTGACTAATAGTGGTCACACCCAGAGCTCTATCAGTCCGGTTTCATCTTCGCAGTATTGAAGTGGGCTTGCTGTGCGAGTGTCCTCCACTCCTGGGGTATGCTAACGAGATGCAAGGGAGAGTGTAGATGGATGAGAAAGAGCAGCAGAGGATAAAACCCGGGGGATGAGGGCAACAGCAGCGGGATGCATTACCTGCATGTTTGTGTGTGTGTGTGCGCAGGTACTGTCAGTTTAATCTGTGAGTTGACTTCTTCAGTCCTTTGCTGGCGCAGAAAACATTTTTCACCTGCCCTCCCCTCTCTTTATTAGCTGATAGAGTGCATTTGTAGCACGGCATAGTCATCAGTCTTTTCAGCTGGTAGGTCACAGCCCAGTCTTCACTTCCATTTCTCATGTTGTGAAGGATGTCTTTCCAACTCACAGTCTCCCCGCTTCATCTTATCTGGCTGTTGTTACAGTATTTACTGTTTAAGCTCTTCACAGTCATCCTGCACAGTAAAATCACTACATTTTAGATGTTGGACGCTGTTGTCCCACAATGTGATGTGTAATGGAGACAAAGGAGCGGCTGCGTCCAAGATCATCTCTGAGTAAAATACTGGCAGATCATTTTAGTTACTATCAATTAAATTTACAAATCTTAATTGAGATCAGTTCCAAAGTGATGCTCTATAATGACACTCCTGGGTGGAGTATAAAGATCAGGACATAGTGTATACTTTATCTTTATACAGTTATCTATCATTATGTTCTGCGTAATGTTAAAGTTGCGGCGCACTCTCACTTTCACTCGATCACTTCCTCATCTTTTCCGTCTCTCCTTCTCCCTCCTCATCCCCGTCTTGCCTCCTCTTGCACGCTGTGCATGCTGTGTATTGCCTGCATGACTGCAGAGGGAATGGAGCAGAGAGGGCGTCAAGTCCAGGGAAGTGCTCTGACGGCAGAGCTCTGCTGAGGATGATGTACATTAGAGGAGTGCAGAGGAGAGGTGAGGAGAGAAAGAATACCACTACGAGGGGGAGGTGGGGGGTGAGAGAGCAGAATATGATTATATGGGTAATGGGTAATGCTTTGTACCTGTGGTTTCACTTGGTGCTCTGGGGCCTCTTACATGATGTATTGGTGAGGTTGGCTGGCTTTAATAATAACCATCACAAGCCTAATGCTCTCGGAGACAGGGGACAGTTCAGCGACTGCATGTATTTTTAGCTCCACCTCAGCAGCCCAATGCAGGAGTAGCGGGAAAGAGGATGTTTTGAATGAATCGACGCCTCAGTGCACAGCAGAGGACGTCAGCAACAGCAGCACTACCAGCTGAGAGGAGTACACACACACGCACAGGCACCACTGAGAGGAGCAGAGCACAGCACAGCACAGCAAATCACAAACCTGCAGCTAACATGTTGGGCCAACCAGGACAGTCATCCTTACACATCCCTTACAAGAGGCAGCCAGTGTACCGTGCGGCTCACAGGTGTGTATCACAGCCCCTCTCCCAATGCATATCGGGGATTGCATTGCTACGTAGCTACTCAGGAGGTGTGTCTGCTAAAGCTCTCCAGCAGCTGCAGGAGATAAAGTGCTTTGGATCGAATGCCGTTAAGTGTTTGTACAAAGTATATGTGCAGGCGGGAGAATTAACATGCATGCTGAAAAGAATCTATCGTTCGTTTTTGTGCCATGGGAGGAAGCTGGCTGTTTTGCCTTTACAAACCTTTGGGTAGTGCGCATATCAGTGTCTACTATGTCTACTAACGGAGCAGTCGTTACAGTGATGAGAAGGAGGAAGCGAGAGTGCTCACTGCAGTGCCTCATGATCACAGGTCACTGGCTGCTGTGTTGATGTCAGCAGAACAGTGATCTCTCAGGCTGATTATGATGCTCTCCTATAGACGTGGTAGTGTGGAACGCCTCTATAGGTTAGACTGTAGTGGAGGTTTAATGCAGTCCCCTCCGCCTCTCAGCGAGCCAGTGATACGCTTCTCAAAGGAATGTACTTGTTTACATGGGTTTGCTTCTCAGTTCCTTGCACAGCTGCTGTGAGGGCCCAGCCCACACACAGACAGACCCTCAGAGATATACTGTACATGCAGACTTACACATGCAATGCCACATCTGCTGCATATTACACTTTGAAATTGTATGTGGGTTGCGCTTAAGCAACACCACCGTGAGCTCACTAGCCGGTGTTAAGTGTTATGTTAGCATAGACCTACGATTTTAAAGCTGTTCTTTGGTTGATTCTGCCTATTTTGATTGGGTTGTGACATGAACACCATGCCATAGATATAAACATGCATAGATCCATGTACAGGATATCAAGCGTATTATCATTCTGTCAGGGTTGATGTCAGCCGCAGTGATAAGGTTACTTAACCTATTTATCATTCCTGCGTGTGCTCCCTAATCAGTCAGCCGTCCTGCTGTACTCTCAGCCACAGAGGCAGAGGGCTATAAACACTAGACCGCAAGATTTCAGCTACAGCATGAGCAGCAGCTAACTGGAGTTGGCAGTAGGGGTCAACTTTTAATCAGTAGTATTTCAATTTCAGCATATATATAGCTACATTTAAAATATAGCTCATTCAAACTAAAAAGCCTAGCGAGCCTCTCATGGGCTTGCCCAGTCTTGCGTGGTGGTCTGTTTTTAATGGATTATGTAATGGTCGGCTTTAGCTTGGTCTGGTTCTACTCAGGTTGTTGGATAACATCAGATTTGATGTTTAGTGCATGCAGTCAGTTCCAGTAAAGTTGAGTACAGCCCAGTCACACCCAGCCCAGCTCATCCTTCCCCTTTCATCGCTTGGCCAGAGGGTGAAATGTGGCCAAAAGACACAGTGCCTCATTTGTATGCTTAGCTGACACACCTAAAATTGGTGCAGGGGACAGAATACCCACGGATAGAGAAGAGATAGTGCCAGAGAAAGGAAGTGACCTCTCCTTAACCGCAGACATTCTGCACATTTCCAGGGAGACTTAATACTTCTAAGAATAGACATAATGATGATACCTAACAGAAGGTTGAGGTATTTGAAAAGGGAGTACATTCTCTGTGTATTAAGACTGTGACCTTTTAAATTCCCCAGATTGTGATTTAGATCAGCTTCCATGAGTGGGCTAGAAATTCAAGGGAGGGAACTGTTCTGGTAAAATCTTGATTCTGCTGGCCAATTTTAGAGTTTTAGAGCTGTGCACCAGATGTGGCCTACCTTCCTCCACTGATGCCTGACTTAATAAGCCTCCTAAGTCTCCACAAGCTCTCCCCACACTCTCAGGATACAAAAATCTAAAAATAGCCTAAATTCAGTTACCCTCTGCCAGCCAAGTGGAACCTCACCTAATTCATTTAATCCATCTGTTTAATTTATTCGATAAAATGATAATGCAATGGCCTTCGTGCTTTAGCAACCACGAGGGACAGATGGGAGTGGGCTTCGACCACGTTATTAGAGCAGCTTTTATCATTTTTGTAACACTGTGCACAATGTTGAAATAACCATTATTCAATGTCTAATCATGCAACGTCATGATCAGATATTTTATGTTATTTATATATTTATAAAATGACACTCTTTGTGTGATCTAAATAGGGGAATATCAGAGAATAAATATACAATCTAGAAGGAGCAGATTGTGAGAGATAACTACAGCGTGATGTGTGTTTTTGGGCCACTGGGGCCTCCGTGTGCGGTGCTCGTGTGTTTGCCACTGAGCATTGCAGTCATGAAGTAGCTGTGTTGTCTTAACCCCATGTACCACTGTAATGTAGCTCCCCATTGGGAGTGTGTTTAGTGGCTGCTTTTGTACTGTGGTGTGTGTCTGCTCAGATTCTATAATGAGAACTGCAGGAGAGAGGTCCCTCCAAGCCTGGAGCCAGTCTGGACACAGTTAGCTCCCAGCAGAGTACAGATATCACACACAGACACACACACACACACATAAAGAGCTGACTCAGTCTGCATGTCCTCCAATGAAGGAATTGTGAGTGGAGGCGAAGGCATTTGCTCAGTCTGGATGATACGTCAGAAATGTCTTTGTTTTTCTCCCCTTATAACATATTATAGATACACACACTGAAGCAAACACCGTTGTGAAGACAGGCCTGCTGCAGTGAAGTGTGCTGTGCAATAAGAGTCTGGACGCCCTCAGGGCCAAGATTCTCTGCAGCAAGATTTACCAGACTAATCAAAATTCTCCAATGCAGTAGCTTCAGTATTTTTGCTTAAATGAGATGACTTGATCATTTACCACTGTATATCCCAAAAAATAATGTAATGTAATCAAGGGTCTGAACAGTACATTTGTCTGACAAAAGCTGCTTCCCAATGTTTAAACAAATGTTTGTGTGTGTGTGTGTGTGCGGTGGATGAGGGTAGGAGGAGGGTATTTAGTGGTGGAATGACATAATAATGCCTCTCACATGATTGTGTAAGGGATTTATACGTGTTTCACAGTGTGAGGGTAAGCTGAATCCTAATGTTAGAGGATCCAGTGGCTGTTGATCGGCCCCTCTGCTTTTGGACTAAAGCACTGGCAAATGATATGGCTTTCATGTAATGGTATTGGAAAACAGGGATTACCCTGGTTCAAATAATGTAATCCGTAAGGATACAATGAAATTCAACTACGCCTGTCCTATTTGGTTTTTCTACAATATAATAAACAGCATATGGTTAAAGGGCTGACGGCATGAACTTTATCTTAATACATTAACAGGCCTTGAAGTGGATGTCTCTTGTTTATTATTATATTAATTTACTATGTAATAATATAAGCCAATTATATTTAAAGAAAAGATAGATGAGTTTTGCTCAAGCTTGTTGAGCATAATTCCCCTGTCATCCACCTATTAAGGAGGTGTTTTCCCAAAAGCACGTCATTGATGTGTAAAAACTGTAAACTCTGATCCCCTCATAACAACAGAACAGCAGGATAAGCTGCCCCTCCATATTCATCTGTGTGCTTACCAGCAGCTTTTACACTTCCTCATGCCATCACACGGTGTCATCACCCAGCTACCCACCTATTTACCCACCTACCTGTTTATCTATTAATCACTACTTTATAGGATGGACTCCCACTGTGTAGTTATTGTATAGTCAATGATACAACAAGAGCCGTGCTGTATTAGTCTTTTCATTATTTGTCACCCAGACACAACACTGTATTTTTGTGTTAAAGGATAACTATTTTTTACACATTTTCAGTTCGAAATGACTGGTACATGCAAAAACTGTTGGAACTGGTCGAGCAGTTCGCCTCAGCTGGCAAATGAGAATGGGTGCGGAATGGGCTGTAATGGCAGCAATGTAATCCTTGAAGGTAACTGTGCCAGATCAAAGTATGTTTGTTGTTTTAGCCACGGACATGCTCAGATTGTTATTCTAAGTGTCTCACAACATTAGGGAAAGATTCCTTACAGAGATAGTCATGTAAGGTCCTTTTTGCTTAACCAGTAATAGCTGTTGTATCACTTATTCAAACCCACCAGATTCCCTTGACGAAAACAGTAATTTTATCTAGAACACAGGAGTGTTTGATCTACTGTTGCCTAAATCATTTAGTTTGTCTGTGTTATTGTGTGTTGCACAAATATTGTGTCGGATCCAGGCTAACCCATTAAAACATGAAAGTCACACAATAACACAAACAAACTAACTGATTAAGACAGCAGCTGACTGTCAGTAAGACAGTAGCAATTCCTGTGTAAAATTATTGTTTTTGCCAATGGAGTCTGGTGGCTTTGAACCTAGCGATGTAATGGTGATTTTCAGTTACACAAAAAGGATCTTACAGGTCTATCTCTGTAGTGATCCTTTCTGCAATGTTGTCACACACTCATATAACAATTTGAGGCTCTCAGTGGAAAAAACAAGCACTTTTAATGGACGTGCTTTCATCTGGCACAGTTGCCCAAAAGGATCACATTACAGACATTGTAGCCCATTCTTCGCCCATTCTCGGCTGATATCTGAGGTGATCTACTGGACCAAGTCCAAAACGTTTTGTACCTACCAGCCATTTTGAACCCAAAATGTGTAAAAATTGGACCCAGGATGAAAAGTAGCGGAGTTATCCTTCCATAACAGCAAAAGATGAACTGGAATTTCAGTCTCTGATCTGGTCATATGGTTTCTTGTTCAAACATATTTAGAGTAGCCATCTCAAAGATCTATTTCTGCCATGCTTGTCTGTTACAATTTGAGTTTTTTTTGTGATGTTTGATTTATTTTTGATGTTGCAGGATTATGGGGATCAGAGATCAGATGGATAATCTGACCACGAACATATGCAATTTGTGTCTGTGTGTATGTCTCATAGTGTGCTCAGGGGAATGTGTATGTGGTATGACAGATTGCCTAAGTTTGGCTGAATCAGACACAGTCATGCTGCAGATCACTCAGATTTGGTACTGTAAAACCTCAGGGAGCAGACAGCTCTTTTTGAGCTTTGAAAATGCTTGGAGTTAGTCTAGCAAATGATGAGTGCTGTTACATGGGACTTGAATTGAGAACTTGAAGGTAGGTCATCTTTGTTTTTGTACACTTGCTCTGTGTGTTATATTTGCTCATGATAAGATTGAGAGGGCTACATTTAGAAGGTTCATGTGGCTACTCAGGTATTGATGCTGAGTCTAGTGAACAATACTGACTCACATATGTAAGCCAGGGCCCTTGTCTTGGTCTGCTCTTTTGATAAATGGCATTATATCTACTTGCTAGGAAGATTATTGTCTTGGATCAGAAAAGATAGTCTGACTTTAAGATTCTTCACTTTTGTTTTGCAAATCTGCATTCTTGGCTTTTTAATGACAGCTGAGGGTGATTTCTTGTTTTATCCTAAAGCTGTCATCTCCAACATCACTGACATCTGTGCTGCAGCATGCAGGACAAGCTGCTTCACCATAAATTCTCTTAAAGCCCCAAACAGCAGCATAAGTAGGCACTTCACATGGGTGCACACATGCATCTTGTAGGAAGATAGCTGAGAGGCTATGATGCACCATCTCAATTAGGGATGCAGTATCCATTTTAACACAGGGAGGATGGTGTGACAGTTCTTACAGTGTTAATAAATGATAAATGCTGTTAAATACAAGTGTGATGCAGAACCTCTCCTCTCCTCTCCTCTCCTCTCCCTTAAATTGCTTTGGCACTCATCAGAGAAATGGCTGAGAAACATATTTAATCTGATAGGATGAGCAGAAAAGTCTGCTCTGTAAATGCATGTGAATGTGGGCACGTGAATGTTGAATAATCTTGCTCCACTGTAAACATAGATGGTGAGTGGTCGTCACATGATCGCCTGGAGTAGATTGCTGGACTTAGTAACCACATTGATAAGATCAAAGCACACCACAACTATTCTTGATCGCCAGGTTGGTTTGTAAATGCCACCGCTTTAACCAGTTGATGCACATTTTAATGTCTATGTTTCTCTAATTTACTTTCAGAGAATCACCTGCTGTGCTGGGAGAAAAAAAAACTGAATTCAAAATTTGTAACTACAGGGTTCAAACGTTAACTTTCTGATGTCAATTTTGCTGGTAATTGCCCTCCTTGAGGAATATTTTACACTTTGTATTTATCATCGCTCCTCCCAAGATGACAAAACTGTTAAGTATTTCTGGACAATGTCTACAGCTTGAAATGTTACTTAATGGCATTCTTATTTCATTTTATTTGATTGTATTTTGTTTTATTACCTCTTTAAACTTCATGACCTCATATAACTTGATGCAAAATCTGCCAGTGCGCTGGCTTGATCTTTGGTGTTCCAGTCAATGGGCAGTATTAATACGTTGTAGTGCTTTGCTATGCTTGAGTGCTGTGTTTTCTGGTTGAAATTACATGGAAATATTGGGTATGCACAGGATGCGTCTGACCTGGGATTAAAGATATCTTTCCGTTGCTGTTATGCATGGCCTTGTTTTGGTTCATACTAGCTGACCCAGATGGGAGCTTGTGGATGAGAACAATAAGGTTGAGTGGAGAGAGTGGGGGACCCGGACCCGACATCTTTTTATCTTGTCTGATTCTTTCTTGTTATTGTTCAGAACGTCAAGCTCTCTAATGCTTTTATTTTGCTGACTGTACAATGATCCTTTTGCAAGTTGAGCCTCCTACACATGGGTGGAGCTTCCTGAGGGAATTCATGGGTGAATCGGTCAAATTCAAATTAACCACTATTAAGTGTCTTTGGGATGTAATAAAAGTTTAATCAGTTTCGACTGTTTCACACTACAAGAATGATCTTCATTGTTACGTTTTTACTCAAAATGGAAGTGACTGATTTTAGATTTTTGTGATGTTGTGTGGCCTGTGAAAGAGATATTATCTGACAATGTTTCACATGCTTTAGGGTTTTGTTGTGCTCTGTTATTACTGTACAGTAAGGTTGGTTCTGTTTAGTCCAGCTATAGATGTCAGTACTATCAACAAGGCTTGCCGCACACCATTCCCACTGGTCTTTCCTGCTTGGAGCTAGCAGTTTCCAAACCATCTGTCTATCTCCTGCCCGAGATTTTCAACTTTAACGTTCCCCCGCACTTCACACTCCCTTCTGTGCTACATTGCACAGCTAAGCGATAAGCTGTGTGTGGCTTTGCAATGTGTCTTGTGACTTTGCATTTATCTACTGTATACTGTAGATACAGTAGCTCAGTAGCCACTGGCCAAATTGTGCAAACTCAGGTTGTAAATGAAGCAAGTTTGATCTGCTCAGCCAGTTTAGATATGATATTTAAGTATGTTTGGATTTGAAAGGGTCATTTTGTTTGATGGTTGTGATAATCTGTGTTTTAGCAGACCTTTTAGACTGGCAAATAAAAACCTATGCTCACCTTTTGTGGGCCTCTTTTCTTCTGCCTTATACACAAGCCTCTGTTCTTTAAATGTCACTTACAGAATGGCAGGATTTGTTACATTTTTAGGTATCGCTAGAGCTTCCTTTACATTAACATTATATTTGTTTGCCATGAATATATGCTACTTTTCAGGGATCCTCCTCTTTAATTTCTCTCTATCATTTATCATCTAGTATAGCATAGTCTTTCCTGTCAAACACAGTATGTCGCCCCATATTTTCAGTAAGTAGATCATATTAGGAATCACTGCTCGCGAAAGTAAGTTGGCGTGCTGACATAAATAGCACAAATATGCTTAGTTCAGCTAAGCATATTTGTGGGAAAAAGTGTTAATAAGCTTTTAAGCTGATGACAAATGCATGCTTTAGATGTGATTTTGGTTACTTGATGGTCCACCTACAATGTAACATGATGTGTGGGTGACAGGTGAAGGAAACCCTGTAGCATGATAATAAGTGCAAAATTTAAGATTCTGTTTAAAAAACTATTCAAACTTTGAGTTTTATTATTTAGAATATTCATTTTTTGTTTTATTTTTGTGGAATCAAGCGACCCATGCTTTGTTATTGCCACACATCGTTCGCATGATTGTAGAAGAAGAAGAAGAAGAGGAGGTGCAGCCTAAAACTGTGGGTTATTCCCTGTGGGTATTGTACGGAGCACGGTTACAGTGCTCATGCTTTACTCCAAAGTGTAAAGCAGCACTGCAGCCTAACAGATCCAGTCAGTACTGTAACAGAGGAAATGCAGCTGTTGCTGTTGTCCTGCTGAGTGCTGATGCGTTGTTTTCGCTTTGCGGCCGCGCATACTGTGATGACCTTTTATGGTCAAATTCCTCAGTTTCAGTCTCATTTACATCATCTTTCTGTCCAAGAGTGATTTAAAGCTATGCACAGCACACATGAAGCCTCTGACAGATGGAGGCCAAAGCTCATAGTGTTACTTCTCATTAACCTGTGATTTCAGGAGGGAAGCGGCTCATGTTCTTTAGCTCATCTGAGATTGGCTCGGACCTTTGATGATAAAGCCTGACTCAATGTCTGGGTGTGTCTGTATGTTTTGTGTGTGTGAGTCAGTGAAGGGAAGCAAAGTGCCTTTGAACCTTCCCTATTGATGTGCTGATCACAGTTGGGGAGAGACTGTTGTGGGACAGAAAAGAGATATTGGCTACTTCAACCGTGTCAGAGTTGATTAGAGGAAGATTTGATTTGTTTCCAGGCAGATTATGACTTTATCTGATTGATTGGACATTTTATGATGGCCACTTTATTAGAAAATTCTATCAATAGGTGAGCTCCACTAATATCACCCATGTGCAAGTAAGGCTACAGTTGAGATTAAGAGCATCCTCTTATGAGCGTTGCAGACTGTCTCTCCTCTCTTTTGCACTGTCAGGTATGTGATGCTTTTGCTGATTGTGAGTTTTTGTCTTGGTGAGAGCTAATTTGCTTTGCAAAATCTTCTCTCTCCATAGCTTTTCAGTGCTCCAAGAAGAGATTTGCCAAGCTAGATCAAATGTCAGATCTTTCAAACCAATTATGGTCCTGTGATGTTTAGAATTACACAAGGCAAAGTCAACTTTGTCAGATTGAGGGCTAATGCAGCACTGCAATAGAAAAAAGTACACCACTCCTCCTTACTGAAAATGTTTAGGTTTGTAGACATCAACTATGGATTAAGAAACTACAAATTATGCTTAATATTGGCTTTTATGATGTAATTCTCTTGAGGCAGAAACACTAAGTTAAGTAAGTAAGTAAATTTAAACTTTAAGAAAACATACTTTGTCCACTTAATGATTAGACCATGAAAATATTTTTCTATAAAAAAACAAAAATGTCAAAGGTTGAGTATAAACAATGGGAAATTGTTATAAAGCCTTTGTTGAAAAATAATGAAGCTCCTTTTGATTACCTCATTTTAATTTTGATTAAGTGTGCAACACCATCAAACAGTTTATAGGCTTTTTCCCCTGCTCACATTCATCAGGACACTCACACACATTCGCACGCTTCAGATTCTGAATTCTTGTTAGCACAAATGAAGAGATGAAATAAAGATGACTTGTGGTTGCTCTGGGTCATCATTATTCACTGAGTGAGGTGCGGGATAAATCTGTGGTATTAAATATTGACCCAAAGCTGCAGGGACCCTCCGTTGATTTATTCCCCAGAGTAATGCTCGCTCTAGAAAACTTCCTAATTTCTTTCTTTGTCACAGCCTGCGACAAAGAAAAAAAAGGATAGCGGCAGGGATATGCTGTGACTGGCAGTATAACCCTGTCGCTATTGATCCCTCAGATAAGTGCTTTTGGAAGTCATTTTGTTTTCATGGTTGGAGGCGTGATAAAACCACAATTTCTTTGATGAGTAACTTCAAATCACCCTTCATAAATATTTATTAGTCAGCTAAATTTGTGCCAATGGAGGCAGTGCTGATGTGGTCACAGTCCTGTAGGTATCCATCTCTCCCTACGGCCATTTTCTCTCTTACTGCATTCATATCTTGTGTGTACAAGATATGAATGTGGGTTTTGGCTGTTTCTATTTCTCTTTTAGGGTTAGAGATAGGTTAAATTGTGTAAAAATAGAATTTCCAATTGAGCAGCCATGAAGATGAGATGCAACTAATGAGCAACAGCTATTTTTGGCAAAAGATTTTAGTTTCTCAACCAGGATTCATGGTGTCACCATTTTCAAGAAATTAGTTTCTGTGCACGAAGAGTAGTTTTTTCCTTGTATCCTAATTCTTTATTATTGGCCCAACACAGGCCTTTTGTGCATTCACTGCAATGCAATTAGCTGCTGCCTTGCTTATGTTTTGGAACAGCATGGCCTAAAGGACCATTGTGACTGCAGTGAAATGTGCTGTGTCAGAACCGTGTGTGTGTTGAATGTTAATAAGGTGACAGCTCTTTCAATTTCTGCCAAACCCTCTGTCTGACAGGATTACAGACACTGGCAAGTCCTTGCACCTGTTTGGGCCTGTTTGAACCTGCCTTTACCACTCTTTGCCAGTGCTGCTTGAGTGGTTTGCCGAATGGCTACAGGCTCTGTGAAAGCAGAGCGCAGACCAGAGTTTTCCCATTTCAATGATGCCATTTTAGACTACTTTACGTGCATGCATAGAGAGGTGCAAGGACTGTGTCCTCACTGTCAACTCAGCTCGGAGATTCTGCTGTTGTAAACAATGAAGAAGATGATGATAGTAGTGAATTAGTGCAATGACGGGGAAAGGCCAGTTAGTCAGTGTGAAATGTGTTTGGTTGGCTTCCCTCATCTCCATACTGAGTGACAATGGAGTCTCCCAGTAACTCTTTGGAGAGGCTGCCTCGATAATTCCTTCACTAATGTCAGGGAAATTAAGCTGAGCGAGGCTGCTGCAGCACTCTGCTATGAAACTGATAACGGTCAGTCAACATGTGCGAATCCTGCTGTAGAATGCTTATCTCCTTAATGGCTCCCTGCTTCTGGATACTGTGCACAAACCACTGTTATTAAGCCCTAATTAATTGTGCCTGCTAGGCCTGGGATGCTACAGGGTGTTTCTGGAGATCCATGATATCTCTCCCACACGACGTAATGTCCTGTCACACATTCACACTGCCCAGAGTGGGGTGTCGTACACACAGAAATGAGTGTTACAGAGCTCAATATTGGTTCATGACACCTCGTTTCACCTCTCACGTGTTCATATGTGCAGCTCATCTTTGATTTGCTTTTGTCTTATTCTTTGGATTCTGCAGATCATTTGCCGTCTAACAGCTTGCTGATATTAATGATGCATTCGTTACAGCTAATTGAATTTGTCTGGAAATGAAGTCAGCAGTCCAACCAAATGAAATGATTGTTGTGTGTTCTCTAGTGATCGGTTACACAACATTGACTCATGTTTTACTTCACTCAGAGCTACAGTGGAAGGCTACTATATTATATCTATTACACCATACTGGTTCAAAAGATGAGTTTGTGTTCAGCTGTCCCTGAAGCTGTCAGTGGATACACCATGGAGTGTAATGCTTCTTTTAAATAGAGTTTTGTAAGATAGAAGAGTTATCTTGATTACACATTAACAGCAACTTGTAAATTTGAAATCTGACAGAGGACATTTTCTGCCTTTATAATCAATAATAGCTTATTATATATCATATAAATTGGAATGTGACTATGAAATGATTATAGAAGCTTTTAGTGATTAATTCACTAATAGATTTACAAATATAAATGGAATATTAGTTTAATGTTCAGTTTAATTTAGTCCAAAATGTAAGTTTTGTGCTCTCCACTCTTGGCTCTACATGATTCCTCCTGCTTCTTGAGTTTTCAGACACCCCATTGATGCTGTGATGCTTATTATGAAGGCTACAACGAGCAAGACAAGAGGCTCCTCTTGCCGATAAGAGAGCTCTTGTCTCTGTACTGTTCTGTGAGTTGGAACTTTTTTTTTCCATTTGGCTATCTGAAGAGAGGTAGCATTAAATTTAACTGCTTCTACATTAAAAATTGAGACATTGAAACAAAAGCGAGGGCAAAGGAGCGAACTCAGACCTCTAAAGTTGCTGCATTTTTAGCTCCCCAGTCCTTGGTTGTCTCATCAGATTCAATATTTACCATGGGCCTACAGTATGCTGGTACCACCTGCTCCTCAGTGCCGCATTCCTCAGGATTAGTTTCAATTCCCTCTTAGGATAGGTCACAGCGTCGATGTTACTGTTAGACCAGTGCTTCAAAAAGTAGACACCAATGACCCTGAAGTGCCCTTGACGGGGGCCCGAGACGTTCAAGAGATGATCTCTCTAACAAGTTGCAATATTGGAACATGGTTTAGATACTTAACACACTGTTTGCCTTGTGTTTAATATGAATATTGCGGTCATTATTTGAATAGTTTTAACAATGCCATCCTAAACCAATCCACTGACCGCAGAGGCGATATTTAACAAAAGCTGATGTGAATGCTGCAGGGGTGCTGCAGAGTGTGTGTTTAAGAGAATCCACTGCCTACCCTTTTTTAATATGAACTTTAAAAACGCACACGGAGAAACTAATTAGTATTTCCGAATGTGGATGACTAGGCCTGTCAAAGGAAGTTATCTTACTGATGATGAAAAAGCAAAATTACAGTCTTCATTACTTTAGCTGCAATGCTGCCTCTCAGAGGGTACCAGTGGTGCACAGTGACCAAAATGCATGTACACATATGACAGCTTCAGTATTGAAGGGATTTTGACAGCATAGTAATAAGCCCCGACACCAAGGAATTGTCGATAAATCAGAAATTGTGCATTCACATACACTACATTCACTACATTCTCTAGATATGTTGATGATCGAGCTACAGTATGCCTACATCAACAGCAGCTACATAATTTACTATTTCTGTGAAAGAGATGATGTTCAAATTCAGTTCTGGGAAAGAGGGAGTGAGAGGGATGTAGAAAATGGAAAGGGAGGAGGATCTGATAAGCAACTGAGGTATTCCCCTGATGGGAGGGAGTTAGATCTCTACTATCGACCCAGCAAGTGTGGGGTGAAACTCGCAGATAGCAAGCCTGAGCAGGAGAAAGCAGAGATAAAGAGCTCCCTCTCCTGCTCTCATCCTGCTGGCTCCACTTAATTCTGCTCTTTGCGGATGCCAGCTGCTGGGAGAGACGCTCTCTGCATCTTCCACCTGCCCTGATAACATCGGGAGGATTTCCATGACCCTGCAGCACCACCGCAAGTCTAGCAGCTGATTCACGATGATTCACTTTTATACAGCAGGTGAGACTGTCTCCACAGAACATATGATACAGCAGAGCAGAATGGGCAGCAAACACAGTTGCTAGCAGTGGGTGAAGTTGTGTTTTTCTTACTGTGATTTTTTTTTCTTCTATGGGAAAGTGATATAAATAGATAGAGTTGAGACTGTAAGAGGATGGTGTGATCCCTGTCTTTGCTGGGTGTTGCAGAGCAGTTTGCAGCCTCAGTTTGTTTCCATTTCGTTTGAGAAAGAGAGAGAGACGTGTTAGAAGCACAGAGCTGTGCCCCTGCTGCTCCTGCTGCCAAGACTTAGCCCTCGTGTTGGACAGGGATTACTCTGAGTCTCTTGTTTTTGCTGAAAAAAAAAAAAAAAAAACCCCGGTATGACATGCCAGGGCTGAACCATGGACTCCAGTAGTTGAAGCATTGAGAGAGAGAGAGAGCTGATTTGAGCTGCAGTGCTGCTGTTTCTACACAGTAGGAGAAGGTTTGGCTGAAATCAAACCAGGTCACCGGTCTTTTCTCAGGTTGCTCACTATTCACATTCAAGTTTGCTTACTTTACATCAAATGCCAGGTTATAGAGAATCCTAAATTTGCTGCTGTAAGTAAGTCTAATCATAAGAATAAAGTTTGGCCACAAAACTGGTGTTTTCTATTTCATATATGGTAGGTTTTCGTTAGCACCTCTACTGTACATGTAAATATTGCTCCATTAAGAGAAGCCCTGTTGAGGCTCTTCAAGGAGAGATGCCAGTCATACTTTCTCATCTTTATCCAGCATGATGGAAACAGAAACTCTACTTGACCTTATGATTAGTGTCTTGGGGCCCTGCAACATGCTGGTGGTGTGAGGCAGTGCCTGTTTTTGGAATGAAGATTTGCCTGAACTTTGATCTCAGTCTAATGTAGAACTTAGGCACTGTTATAGTGCTTGTGAAGTAAAGTAAGGTTATGGAAAAAAATGTCTAAGTATCTTCTGTATGGTGCGTGTAACTTGGCTTTATTCTGATAACACTTATTTTGAATTTGAAGTTACACAATCTGAACTTCAAAAATTACATGCATGTTGGTTTAATTCCGTTTATTCATTCATTAAGAAATAAGCATATTCCTAAGAGGTTTAGGAACTAGCTTGCTATTTCTGTGTTTATATTTACACCGTATCCTTAAGATATTTTTGACTCAAGAACGCAATTCATTGATTTGAACTACCGTGACTGTAAAGAGTGACTGCATCCCAATAAATGTGACGTGATCGAAATTATTTTTTTTAAAAAGAGGCAGGGGTGACTGCAAGCTAGCTTTTTACCTTGAGTCATGCACTATATGGTGACAATCCATGATTTACAGTCGTGATTATGAGTCACTACACAAAATTACATTTGTGACATTAAATTCTAGCAACTCCTTCCAACTGGCTGCTTCTCTAAACATAATCTAGAAGGCAGTGTGCTACAGCTCTTCTGCAGCAGGAGTTCATTTTCCCCTTCGGGACAATGTTGTCACAAACATTGATGGAAGCTAGTTCTCTGCAAACAAACAGACCTACTGTGCTGCAGTGTTTGTACACTAACTGGGGATGCTGCAAATTCCGTGACAAATAGTTCAGAAGTAATGCGGCTAAAACAAAAGCCTCAAAGAATGCAGATTCCTAATTAACAGGGGATGCTGGTGCAGTGCTGTGTGTGCCCAGTGCAGCTCAGCAAATTATGAGTTGTTACCCAGAACAAGCCTGTTTGTGTGTATGTGTTTGTGCATGTGTATGTGATCAAGGGTTGTTTTTACACGAGTGTATGCGTAGGTTTTGTGTATTGTTTATGTTTGATGTCATGTCTTTTGTGTGTGCACAGTCACTCAGCATCACTCCTGTTCAATACACCCTCTGAACTTTTCTGAAATGTCAACTCATAAATCTTCCCACCCTCCTCTCCCCTCTCTTTGCTGCATGGTGATGCAGTGAGGCATCGCTCTCGGTTCGCATCACTTTGCACCTTTAAAGTACTGAAGTTTTGCAACTGTTTTTCAGAGGATTCAGACCCTTACTGCTGGATATATAAACATGTATTCACCCTTGGTGCACTTTAAATTAGGATAGTGAGTGTAAACATGTTTATCTTAGCTGTCTGTTTATCTGTATACCCGTGTGTATGGCTTTGAAAAAGCAGCATATGGATTTAGTTTCTGCACAGCAGTATGTGCTCTACGGTTTCGTTGCACACTATTTTAAAGCTTCTCTTGTCATTGAATGTCATTTTTTCTGCTGTAATAGTCTGTGATGGTGACAGGAATAAAATACAATACTAACTAAATACTAAATATACTAATGCCAAAGTTAAGAGGATTATATTATAGTTCAGTACATTATCACAAGGTCACTCTTGCCAGTTTTTCCAGCCAGCCTGACAGGGACAAAGACTTCAGCACTTTAAATCTGTTTTCTTCAAACTCAGACAAATAGCTGTCTCATTACTATCTACACCTTGGTAGAGAGACCACACAGGTCTTTGCAGTTAGATATTAGTAACAGCAGAGGAGCTGTCAATGCTGGAAATTCTTCCATAACATTACATTGTGTAATGTCTGCACATTATTATATTTGCATGTAAAGCACAGTTGGAAAAGTTGCTGATGGAATAGACATCAGAAACCCAGCAGCATCTCAAGGGATGTGTCACAGTTTGAGGAGATAACACCAGTGGCAACTAACCAATCCTGGATAGCTGTGCTCTTCATAGATCCTCAGCAGTAGTGGGATTTTCTGTGGATGGTGAGAGAGGCTAAATGAAATGGGCACCTGAGCACAATGAATGATTGAAGCTGCCATGATGAGGTTGAACTTTGGATAAATACATCAGTAGATTAAGTCTTTTTTATAACGCATAAGAAACATTGTCCAAGCGCAGTATGAGAAACAAGGAGATTCATCTGAATATGTTTCAATCTGTCAGACCAAAGCTGTTGTTCTTTAATAGTGTATTTAACAACAGATTTGTAGACTGAACTTGATACTACAAGACACAGTGTGTGTTTATAATAAATTATATTGTTAACAATATAGTCGCACGTGAATATACAATAAACAACAAAGCAGAGTAACAGAGTCACTGCATAATATTTCATTCCTCAACACCAGCACCATTAGCCACTTATCTGTTTCTTATTCTTTCCTGCAACAGTAACATGTGTTCATGCCCTAGTTACAGCAATGAATGGCCCCATCTAACTGAAATCAATAAAGCCTGGTGAGCTGGCTAAGGGAGAGTGCTGAGCTCTACACTTTGTGTAATAGAATATGAGCAGTGGTTCCTCACCTGGCTGCAGTACTACCACAGATTCTTTTACAGTTGACTGAGGTGTTTGTTGTAAGCCAAACTTGTTTTGTTGTGTTGTAATCTCAACCAGCAGCCAAACAGAAGTATAGCAACACAATAGGATTAAAGACTTGATAGTTATTTTGTTTTCTCCCTTGGTGTTATTTTATCTCTCATCGTTTCAATTCTCAACGTCCCTCTGTCCTGCAGCCACAACCTGAGGTCTACAACGTTTCGGCACCCCGTGACTGGACAGATTTCACCTGAAAACACAGAATACACACTACAAGACAGGTGAGCGCGTCTTTTTTTTTTTTTTTTTTTCTTGGAATGATGCATACGTGGCATGCTTAAATGCACAGATAGTTCAAGGTCATGCAGTGGGAGTCCAGGAATAGACTTGAAAATAGCTTGTCACCCTCCCTGATGCACATCATGAGGGGACTGGGGAGGTGGGGGGAGGTGTCTCTTCTGCAGTAATGAGCACAGCAAAAACAGTTTCAATTGTTTAAGGAACTAGTATATTCAATACCAGCATGCACTCACTTTGGATCCCAGAGACTCATTAGTACTATTATTGCTGTAATGGGATTTATGGTAATGGCATAGCTGACACTCACATATGATTTTGACCATGTTAATATCACATCTGGAGTCATGAAACTCTCTCATTAATCAGCCACATTCTGCTTATGATGGCTTTATTTTTTTTCTGGTCCATCTGGGCTATTTTTCTCAATCTAGTTGCAGTCATAAAAATGGAAACCTCATGACGGATATTGACAGAGCCCCCCCCTTCCAAAAAAATATATGTGCCAACTGAGTTTTCCTTTTAAGAATGACCAACATGTCACCAACATTTTGAGAATAGGAAATGTGCTAGAATGACGACATTGTGTTGTTTCATTTACTGCAGTATATATATATATGGCCATGGCATGCCGGTTGGATTTATTGTTATTGTTTTCTGTCATTGTGTGAATGTCATCCTGCAAAACCATCAAAGCTGTATGGCAGGTTTAGAGCATAATATCAGGCAGCAGGTGTCTGATCGTATTTAAGCTGGTGGGTGTAAGATGATCATGCATAGCACGGATTCCACTGTAGGCAGAGGCAGGTTGAGAGACAAACGTGACCTCCACATTCTCTCTAATTAAAAGATGTTCTGTTAAAGCGACGCAAGACTGATTGTGATTCATCTGCATTCTCCACCGTCTTTCATTTCCCGAAACTCTCCACTATCCCTACTTAAGTTGTGTTGAGCCATGGATTTGTATATTATCAAGGGGCTTTAAAGTTGCCTTACTTGCATACAACAGCGGTAGAATGATTCTTTTACTTTGAAATGCCAGCTATTATCTCTTTAAGCTACGGTAAGAATAGCTCCAGCTTTATGCCCCTCTCATGAAAGCATGACAAGGATGTCACGACACGGCTACACTCCACCATATATCTTCCTGTCCCACGTACCTGCTAACTCCAGAAACCAAAGCCACCAAAGTCACCTCCATGTCGGCAATTACCTCAAGAGAATAGTTGGGATTTCAGCAAACACACTGAAGGAGACAGACTGACGGAGTTCAACTAAAATCAGGATAGAGACAGATTCAGCTCCACCTAATGTCTTCAACAAATAATCACAGCTGGCCAGGACACACCAGGAAATATGGCTACATGTGTGCTACTGTAAATGTGATCTACAATTTTATGTCTGTCTGTCTGTCTGTCCATACATACGTATGTCCCATCCTTCTGAACGCTGTGGGGAAACACCTTGAGTGGAATTCTTCAAATATGGCATAAATGTCCACTTTGACTCAAGGATGAACTAATTAGATTTTGGTGGTCAAAGGTCAAAGGTCAAAGGTCACTGAGACCTATTAAGACACTTTTTTGACCATAACCCAAGAATTAATACGCTAAATATGACAAGATTTCACACAAATGTCTAATGGAATGACACAATGAAGTGATTGACAACTGACTTCAGTGTTTTTCATAGAAACTGGTGCCACATCAGTACATGTGAACACATGTTGAACACCAGCTGTAAACACTGGCTGCATACACTACAGTATTTCACGATGTACATTATCCATTATCCCTCAAGCAGCTTCCATTAAGTAGCTTCAGCTCAGTCTTAAACTAAGTCTGTGTAAAGTTATCTAGACAAGGAGATGTCACGAAGGCAGCTTGACACATGAACATGTCAGTCAATTTCCTAAAATTGTAGGTTATACACATGAAGTGAGTTTGAATTAGCTATTTTAACTCTGGCATCTGCTCCAAACTATTCAGCCTTGCAGTGTACACACACACACACACACACACGGCTGCGTAAGGATAATTCGAAACAAACTTTCTTTGTAGCTGTATTTCTGTGCCGCTCTCTTCCATCCTTTCTTTTCATAATGCTGTTGTAGAGTTCAGTGGAGAGTGTGACAGCTGGGGTGCAGTCTTGGTAACGGACGTGTGCGACACAGGCATGACCTCACTGTGGTTGGAAAATGTTTCTGTTCACTGTCATGGTGATGTTTTAGGCTTCAATCTGCACATAATGATATCTGAAAGGGAAGTTGGAGTCGTCCGCGAATCACTGACTCCGTTCCAAGTAAGGAGAGCCCTGGTGTGTTCCCTGGAGACCCGTATCGGATTGAGGACAGAGCAGGAAAAAGAGCTTCAGGGGGCCCTTCCCTATGGAGAGGTCGATCAGCTTATGCTTTGCTGGCCTGAAGGCTTTGACTTTGTTATGGATTATCACACTATGATCAATTCGTCAACTCCCCTCATGCTCACCCACTGCCTGAAAGGATTAGGAAACGTCAAATATACCCTCATTTCCACCATAGCAAGAGAAGCAGGGAGAAACGGAGCCCCCTCCCGTTCTACACTTCGTGATGTGAAATATCGCTCCACTCCACCACATGCCACAACAAATCTCCCGGGGAACTGTTTCAATGACAGTGGTGGTAAACAGTATGAAAGCTTCACATAAAGCAGCAGAGTCCCCTTGATAAGACAGAAACATCCTGTAAAAAGGCTGGCTACAGTCCAGGCTGTGAGTGCAGACACTGCACGTTTTGTTCCACTGTGGTCTCTCTCTTGTTGTTCTACCAGCCTTTTTTTTTTTTTTTTTGCTTTAGTCTCTCACACACATCTCTAGCTTATCTCCCTTTCCTTAGCTTCAGTGTAGCGCGGCACACAAAGCAGGAAAAAACAACAGGGTTAGAGCTCCTTTTAACCCCTTTGTGGAACAGTGCAGGGGGCTGGTGGCTGTGTTGTAACACATTTTTTCCTATTGTAAGCTCATTCCTGCACTCTGGAAGAGGTTCTGTCAAGTACCTGCCTAATATACCTTTCTAAGAAGAGATAAACATCATTTTCTAGGTCCATGAAAGGGAATATGAGAAAAAAAATCACCATTCAATTAAACACTGGAAGTGATGTAACATGGTTTGACCGTAGGTGCTCGGCCTGCTGGTTCCAGCATTCCAGAAATAGCCGCGTTTATTAGAATAGTGCCATTTAATACGTATAATATCAGGTTGGAGAAAAGTGGGCAGATCATTTTAGGCTAAGAAAAGAAGCGGAGCATCAGAAAGATGAGGTTACAGTGAATACGTGGTCACCAAAAATGCGATGACAGAATTGTGAAAAAATGTTTGATATGGCATCCTCAAACAGATATTTCATCACCTCAAGATTTCTCCAGGGGCATGGAGAAATCATTTCATTTGACTTTTAATCCAGTGGTCTGCACAGCCTCAGCAACAGGAGGTCTGTGGGATTTGAGGTTGAAAAATTTGCTGGAGCCACATGTTATTACTTAATCAGCACAGACTTAAATTGCTAAGAAATGATTCTGGGACCTTAAATCAAATTGATCCTTGCTATCTCCAGTTTTCCTGTTATCAGTGATGCAGCTCATTTTGAGCATGTAAGACAAATCAAAGGCTGCAGCAGAATGGAAAAAAGTCCTTGAAATAGAGTGAAAACCAGGTGAGAAAAAAATCTGGCTCCAACATACATTATGTAGCATTAGCATTATGAACCTTTAGTCAAGTGTAAGGTGTGAAAATATGAATTTCCAGCGTATTGATTTTATTTATATATGTCTCTTTTCATGAGTTGCTGCTACTTTTGTGTCATTGTACTAGCGCAATGACCAAAAAAAAATCGTCATTGGTATTAAACGATATATGGCAGTAATCACCTCAATGTCCGCTGATATAGCCCCATTTGTCCGACTCATCCTAACCTTTCTCTGTGTAATTCTGAGCTGAAGGTTGGAGCTGTTTACTACCTCATTCCATTAACCTTTAGCAGTTTGGTGAGGCAGCAAATAAATGGTACAATGTTGCACACTCTGACATGATTTCTTATCCCCTCTCTCCACTGCCTTTGATGCAGAGTTTATATCAAGAGTTTACAACAAAAAAAAAACAGCAGACAGTATTCAAAAGTGACGACAGTAGGCCACACAGGAGAGTGAGACATTACTTCTGAGTATGATAGTTAGACAGGAGGGGTGTACTTTGCTGCTCTCTGTCAGAGTTTCACAAACACTGTGACAGTTTACAGTGAGATTTTCTGATAATTACGGCAACGCTGACGCTGACTTTGAATCCCAAGATTGGGAAACACGACCACTACCGTGACATTGTTACTACTATTTAACTGATGTTACTAGCATTACTATCTTAACATAAATATAAATGTATATATAAAGATAGTGTGTATGCGTGTGTGTGTCATCTGTATATACAGCTTTAACACAAGGCTGCGGTTCTCTTTTGGTTATGGTTAGCATTTGCTTTTGTTTGTTTTGGCTTGTTATGTGGGTGTGTGTAGAAGATGTGCGCCCCAGGGTGTGTGTGTTTGGAACACAAAGCTTCCACTATTAACACATCCACTGCAAAGCCATTGGCTGTGTGACAGGTCGCGTGGCGGTGTCAGGAAATAGTCATATCCTTTATATCTGAAAGCTCAGCACAGGGCTGCGCTCTGTTTCCCCGTCGGTCTTTAGTTTGCAAGAGGAGAGAAGGAATATGACGATCCAATGCCTCCCATGCTGTCTGCATTACTGATCTTCTTCTACGCTGCCTTCTCAACTGTAGGATAGAATCCCGTATGTCCAAGTCAGCGGCCAATCAGAGATCCCCCAGCATGGTCACAGAGTCGTCCAAGACTGTGACAGTAGCAGCAGTGGACGTCACCTCAGGGTCAAAGGTGAGCATCGGTGTCTCTCTGAGAGGTCAGCTGTTTATGTTACTTGTGTTAGTTTTGTGGTGGAAACTAAACTTTAAAAATGCAATGATGTTTAAAGAGAAAATGAATCCTAAAAAAAAAATCTAAATCAAAATTTTCTTATTTGACATTTATCATAATTAACCAAATATTTATTTTTAGGGTAGGGTAGGGTAGGCTTTGGGAGCTCTCTTGATGGCTGTTAATGCTCATGTTGATGAATTGGTTTAATCAACTCGAGAAGACATTATCTCATTCTGATTAATGGCCTCGGAGAGCAATAATTTAGTGATTTTTCAAGCACAAAAAAACTTAAACACACATCCTGTGGGTCTGGACAGGGGTGTGGTTTGCACTCTGCATCTTTGTGATAGACTGTTCCACAGCGATCATGGAAATTTTTGCAGCAAACATATTTTGTCACACCACAGAGAACAGTAATACATTCACAGAGAAATCTAAAATCGCTAATGCTACGCCAGAAAGACAGTTGAACTTCTCACAAAGTTCCACTTTATTTTTACATACTAGTCAACTAGTTGACTGTTTACCAGCACAATACACCTCATTACTGGAACAGATTTCAATGCGTACATTAGTCTATGATCTACATGAAATCGATGAGCAACTTTTCTGTTGATTGAATAATTGTTTACATCATTTATCAGCATAAATGTAAAACATTTTCCAGTCCTACAAATGTCTAATGTAACAGGACACTAAATATCTTTGGGTTGTGAACTGTTGGTCTCACAAAAAAAGTAATATTGAAGACATTACCTTTGATCTTTTTAACTTAAGCTTTTTGACAAATTTCTGACATTTTATAGACCAGTGATTCAATCGACTATTCAATGATTGATCAAATGATTGAGAAAATAATCGACGGATCAACAGATAATGTGAAAACACTCTATGACTCTATGACTGTGTATGACCTCAACATTTGTATCCTCTTTTAGCCAGCTGTCAACCCAACAGCCCCAGGTATTTCAATTTAATTTTTACAGAGACTATATAGTCTGAAATGACCTTGTCTAAAAATATGCCGATTATAAATGGATGCAGGCATCCACAGGAATAGCCAGTTGGTATTTCCTCTTTTCTTCATGGGTGTGAAAAGAAGGACGTTCCAGGAAAGACGGCCGTTTTACTCATTTCTTTCTGAGTCCCCCCCAAAAAATCACAATGCTGCTTTCTTTGATATTATTGGGAATACCCCTGCAATGTATCTACACTCCTCCCAGTAGACACAGTACTACCCTCTATTACTCACTGTATGCCACCTCAGGTAAATCAGCTTACAGATCTCCAGCAAAACCACTGCAAAATCAACTCTTTTGTTTGTTTGTTTTTTTGCTTTCTGCAGGGCTCCAGAGGAACGGGGAAAGTGCACAGTTTTGGCAAGAGGGATCATGCTATTAAAAGAAACCTCAACATCCCAGTGGTGGTGAGAGGCTGGCTGTATAAACAGGTGAGCTGGGGTTCCTCTGCTCCCATTGTGAGTTTAAGAGTTAACCCACGGTGTGTATAGTCTGTGTCTTTCTAATTCATTTGAACTATAATCTATCATTATGTGCTGAACCCGATGTCCCTAGAACCGTAACATTCACAAAATGAATCCTTAGACTGCCCTATCAAAAGCCTTTCAAAAGCCAGAGACATACAGTCGTGAGTTAAATGTAGAGGCTGCAACCTGCCAAATGTAGCAAGAAAAAAAAATGACTCACATGGAATTAAATTATTGCTCTAATGATATGCACAAAGCCCACGCCCTGCTTTCCGCTAACAACCACTGTATTCCCAAAGTAGACTTTTTAATTACAGTGTGAATTAAAATGTGTTCCTGGAGGAGGATGATTTCTAAATCCACTGTGCATTGCGTCTCCCCCTTCACCTCCAGGACAGCTCTGGAATGCGACTGTGGAAACGGAAGTGGTTTGTTTTGTCAGACTACTGCTTGTTTTACTACAAAGGTGAGTCTATGAAAAGTGCACTAGGCCAGGGTTGAACAGACAAAAGTTCAAATGGTCTTGATTGTGTAATCAGACTCCCGAAGGAGGATACATTTCCCGATTAATGACAGTCTAGAATTGGATGTAGTACATATCTTGCTAACTCTAACTCTCCCCAGCTTTCTCTTCCTCCCACTTCTCCTTCCTTATTAAGTGTTTTATTGTGGGATGTAATCTATGCTTGTGTTGCCAGAGCATCTACCTCCTCTCCTCTATTAATCACACTGAATAATAGATGAGCCACATGCCACCTTGTGCCACATGCTGCCACATGGCCTCATCCAGACAAGACTCACCCATGAATTATGCCTCACTAATTTTCCTGCTGCTCATAAGTCTGCAGTCACTCGTAAACATCCTGAAAGATCTTGGCAGAATTAGAGTTTGTTGTTTTGGACGCCTGTAACAATACTCAGCGTGTTGCGTGTGCTTGCTTCACAGACAGCCGAGAGGAGACGGTGCTGGGTAGCATCCCTCTGCCCAGTTATGTCATTGCACCAGTTGAGCCCGATGACCACATAAACCGCAAATACGCCTTCAAGGTAACACTCGACAGTGGCATTGAATCAGATCTATTAAATAAGTTGTCGTGTGCATGTGCAGCCAGCAACATCAGTGTTCACAACTTGTTTTTTTCTCAGAATATTCATTGTTACATCATACTAGTTTCCCCCACTGTGGTCTCTATACACAGGACGGATGGTTGGGCACCCAGATTGCATTTTCATTTCTCTTTTATGTTTTCTTTTTCAGCCTATGATTTACTATTGGGGCTGGGTATTGAACTTAAGCACTTGATTACCAACCAAAATGTGACTGTGGCGCACAGCATCAAAACTATCAAGTATCAAAAGTTCAGGTCATAGTTTTGTTTACTTGTAGTTGGATCAGATGTTTCCTCATTTAAATGATAAAATTTCTTTTCATAGATTATTTTGAAAGTAAGAGACATTTGGCTTATTTTGTTAAATCAACAAAAACTGTTATAAAACAAATTCTCAAAGTAAGGTGGGTGAATATTCACTGTTTTGCACTGCAGCTTGGAAAATTTCAACATATGTTCAAATTTTAGTTTAAGGAAGATACTGCATGCAAGTCACTTATCAAATTTCATGATGACTTCTCTCTAAAGTCCGATGGAACCTCTGACCTTCTGGTTGATTACTTAAACCCAGTGGTGTGTGTTATAGTGGATGGCTGCAGTACAACATTTTATGTATTCTGGTCCCACTTTCTAAAGAATAGATGGTCAGTTTATATTAGCATACGTTTTAAATAAAGTAGACTTGTGCTTGGTCTGATTTTATTCATCTGTTGTGAGCAGCGAGTAAAAAATAAAGTGAGCAGAAGGATATTTTCCGCTGTGTTTCGGTAGCCCTACCAGTGCGCTGAGAGGCTGCAGCAGCACAGCTTTCATTATAATGTGCACAGTGCAAGAGCTTTGTGCTTTCACTGTAATCTGACTGGCACACAACTCGCTTGTTGTACCGTACCTAATAGAGCTGGCCAGCATTTGGTAATAATGTAATTTTTATCTGAAAGTGTGCGACTAAACTTTTTCTCTTTTCCTTCTGTGAATTCTGCCAGAGGATAACAACGGGATTTATATCTTTAGGTTACAGCAAGAGTGTGTTAACATTATCCTGCTCCTCCCTTTGTGGAAACACAGAGCTTGTTGCAAAGACCAATAGTGCCTGAATGTTTGATGCACCACTGCAGCTTCAGGGCATTCTGTTGCAATCCTTTCAGCTCCTTTGTACTTTGGCTTTTGTTCTTGAATTCCGTGTGCATGTCTGTGTAAGTATGAATGTGTGTGCTTGTGTGCTACGAATCTTTTTAAAGATCATATTACATACAATGGAATTTGTATGATAATTGTGCTGCCGGGAATATTAATTATACATTCAGCCTATTCACCATCTCCTCCCACCACTTGCTGGGGAGTAGATGTAAGGTGAAATGAGCCCTGCTCTGCTGTACCGCCCTGTATTTAAGAGATCTGTATTCCCCTCAGCTCTCTCTGAGCCATCATGCATTAAAGAGCAGGAGATTGCTTTACGTGTATCTGAGGTGCTGGAAAATTTCATTTACTGTTAAGTAAGCATGACAACAGCTCAGTAGGTGTCTGTTGCTGTTCAACAATGGGATGTTTCAGACTGCTAGAGCTACTGACATGTACAGACTACAATTTGTATTGGCCTGATACAATGACTTGAAATAATGGACTACAGGTGGTGACTAAAATTATTCTCAAAATCACTTTAATTAGCAGTTGAATGGAGAAAATATAAGAAACATATGTAAGTCGGTGCAGAACTTCTCTGAAATATTTATACTTTATTTATTTTTTTACCTTCCTTGAGGAACTGCAGGCTGTACTGTGATGCCATGATGATGTTGTGTGATTGGAAAGAATCAAAACACTTTCGATGTTGTCACTGTTGCTCAGTCTAGCTTCTATGATGACGTCGATGAGAGCACAGCTGGAGCCATTTCTGTTCTCTCTTTTTGAGTCAGCGCTGATCTGCTGTGACTTCCTGTTGTTTTCTGTTCTCTTATTTTTGCACATCTCACTGTGTTTCTCTCATTCCCTGTTGGTCAATTGCCTCCCATTGTGACCCGGTGTGTGTGCGCGGGCGGAGTGAGTACTGCTCTCTGCGGGCGCCGGCCTGAATCACACAGGCTTCCTGTCTTGCATGACTAGGTATTTGATTTCACTTTAGCCTCATCAGTGGAGCTCCATCCTCAGCTTATTTTTGGTTCATATCATGCTAGTATTTGTTGAATGCACATTTCTAAATGTGCATTTCAGTCTCATCACGTACAGACATGACTACAGTCATCTACGGACAATGCCAGAGCACATATGGCTGCTAGTCTTAGTTAAGAATTTTTGCTGTGAATGTTGGAAAACAAAACAAAATAAAAAAGAACCCTAAATTTTGTTTTTTACATGTACAGTATTTGGACAGTGACAAATTTGTTATTGTTTTGGCACTGTGCTGCAGCAAATTGGATTAGAAATGAAACAGAGAAAATTGCACATTCAGCGCAGGACTCAACTCTTTTTATAGTCCCCCAATTCTTGGACAGTACAAGCGGAGGACGACAAGGATACAGTACCCACTCTGCTCACCTAATATGGGAGTACACAAGTCAAAGCGAGAGTCAGCACTTTAACTTCCAAGTCATGTTTCATTTCAAATCTAACGGAGCACAAAGTGAGAAAGAGAAAACGTGGAATGTCTGCATGTTTAGAAAGTTAGCAACTTGCTAATTTGTATAAATCAATGGGTAGAGCATGACACTCACATTGCCATGGTTACTTTACATGCGCAGTGGCTCTGGTACTTGTCTTGTCAAACTGATCACTTATCACATTCTCATCATCATGGGAGTGGTGGGGCGACAGGGTTTCAGCCATTTTCCCCACACTCTTCTCTGATGTCATTGCTTTTCTTTGGTTTGTTGCCATCAGCAATTTGCCCCATTCTGCACATACATGAATTTTATATTGTTTTACAGTAGAAACCACAATACAAACTGTTAACCTGTTTCTCTACATGTGTTTTGAAGCAGGTCCCTCGTTGGGTTTGCTTTGCAGTGTTTGCTTGTTGGCCTCTCACATTATTGCCTAAAGATTAAAGAATCTATTCACTTTGCTATCTGTTATGACCTGCTGTGACCGTTTTGTTTGATTTTTTGTTGTATTTTTATTTTATTAACAGACTAATGGAAGGGCAGAGCTCCCACTACAATGAAGTCAACCTTGCACAACTTATACATGTTTAAACAGTATTTTATTATAGGTGGAGTTGTATGTATGAAGATACATATGACTGTATCTTCATTTTTACTGACGGGGCCCTTTTTCTGCCACATTTTGATTCTGTTTATTAAGCATGTTGTCGCACTGGACTCAGTGAAGATGACACAGTTTCCAAGTTTTAATGTAAACTTTTGTGTCAGCAACTATTCAGGAATTTTGTTAGAATGAAGTTTCATGAAACGTGAAATAAGTAGCATCTCACACTAAAACATGTCTTAAAACATGTCTCGTACTCCTTCACTGTATATTGAGTAGAACAGTACAACATATTTTGCATATTTAAAATAAGAAGATCATCTATATGATTGTGAAGGAAGAGAAAAAACGATATTGGGGCGAAAACAATGGGACATAAAATACTCAGTAGCTATGAAACTGTGCAAAAATGTACTGAATGCTCCTTTACTGTGGTATAGCTGGTTAACTGAATTAGGTATTAGAATTGATTTACATCACCACATGACAAAAGACAAGCTAATATTTATGATGTGTGGTAATGTTTGTGCAGTGACCGATACCCTTGATAGCCTTTTGCCCTTGTATGGTTGTTTGCTGCAGTTGCTGTCTAATTTCTGTGTGCTAAAAAGATTATATGTCATTTTCTTTTATCTTTTGTTAAAAGCAGTTGAATAATATAACCTGTGTTGTGCTTTTTTTGTGGGCAGAAACAGCTCGATGTTTACATTATTTCTGCTGCATTGTTTCTGCTGCAGCACTTTGCTCTCTCCCTTTTCAGTTGTTTTTTTTCCAGTAAAGTGCTGCTGCGAACTTTGTCCTCACTGAAAGCTGTAGTCTCAGTAAAGAAGAAAGCAAAGTTTTCCACTCATCAGCTTCACTGACAGAATTTTCCTGTCTTCAGTAGAAGTTCTCATATCTGTCGACTCTCTCTCCCTTCTCAATCTCTCTCTCTTTGATAGGCGAGCCATACAGGAATGCGCTCCTACATTTACAATAAGAACTCTGTGATTGGCTCACAGGCAGAACACTGCGGGATGCGGACATATTTCTTCAGTGCGGACACACAGGAGGACATGAATGGCTGGATCCGGGCCATGAACCAGGCTGCGCTGATGCAGCAGAGTCACACTATAAAGAGGTTGGTCTTGCTCCACAGAGTAAAATGCTTTCGTCCCATTGGTTGGGCTTCTACTAGTACCAACATCTCGCCTTCCATAAAGCACAGCAGTCTCTGTGAACTGCATATGTCTTGATATCATATCATAAAGCGAACATGGGTGTCATATTTCTCAACCAAAAAGTACTTTTTAATCATCAGATTTGGTAGTCATTCATGTGTTGAGGTTATGCTGCATCAACTACAGTGTTTAACTGCTTTAATATCAGTTTCACAACAGAAATTTGCTCCTTTTTCTTTCCTACACGGCCATTATTTTAACAGCATCAGCCATCCTCTACGGTCGGTTCAACCCTGTCCGTCTGTTCTGGGGCACAAAGATGTCTGCAGTTTTCGGGCGTGTTTTTGTATGTGCGCGTGTTTGCTTACACTGCATCTGTACTGCGTCTCATATAGATGAGGGTTATTGCAGCCCAATTGCCAGCTGTTCACAAGCCACACATAACAAATGCTGTACTGTACAGTGTGTTTCTGCAGCAGTGATCATGTACACAGCAGATGTGTATGCACGTTTCAATCAATGGCAGAAATAGTCTTAAATACAGTCTGTGACTGCTGTATCTGAGGTAAATGCATTACAAACCACATTTAGATACTTAAGGTTAGCTGGATGTGCTGCAGGTTTGAATGGTCTGAACAATAATACCATCTAGAGGCCAATCTAAGTACTCCTGAAATAGCACTCAGTCAACATGACAGTAGTCTGGTCCCTTGAAATCACCTTCGTTGACTTCTGTGTGAGGTTATCACTTAACTACAATGAGAACATGTACCCTAGTCACCTAAAATATACCTTTTATTACTGTGACCTTCATGTTTTCCATATTTCCAGAAACATTAGCACCCTTTAAGTGTATGTAGTTTGTAAAAATATCAATTGCAGACTGTAAATTAGACATTTTAAAATCATTATGTATGTCTCATTCCCTTAAATGGGAAAAGGAGGCGTGAATTTTTACGTGAAACCTAATGAATTGCAAGTCTTATCCTTTGAACGCAGTAAGAAGAGTATCGTATCACGCTAACCATTTTGTTCTTTGGGGGTTCGCCGTGCATGCATTCTCCAGTAAGGGCTCTACTCTTTTCCTCTCTAAAAATATAAGAAATTGCATATGGAAAGTCAGTGGATAACTCCCTATGGTCTCTGATCTTCTCTGAGAGAAACTCAGACACTCAATTAATCCGACCATAT
Source organism: Pempheris klunzingeri (assembly GCF_042242105.1). NCBI lineage: Eukaryota > Metazoa > Chordata > Actinopteri > Acropomatiformes > Pempheridae > Pempheris > Pempheris klunzingeri. The sequence goes on from NC_092012.1 coordinate 13,783,010, forward strand.
GTACAAGTGTCTCTGCAAATGGATTGGGAAATTAACTTTAGGGTCACGAAAGGTTAATTGGAGTGTTCATTGCGCTTTTTATTCACTGCTAACTGCTGTGTAACCCTTCTACCATTGTTTCAAGAATAGTGCTGCACTTCATCATAATATACAGTGAAGAGGGGGAATTAGATGATGGTTAGATAACAGTTGCCATTTGTAAAAGTTGAAAAATCATGTACTCTTTAACACTTCAGTGTATATCCACTGTAATTACAAGGCTGTAGAAAGCAATTTATTTCAATACAGACAGAATTAACCTTTGTTGAGATACGTAATCATCCCGTCTCATATCCTCACAGAGAAGTGGAGAAGCCAAAGAAAGCTGTCCAGCAGGCAGTCCCACAGACTAATCACGTCCACATCAACCAGAGCTCATCTCAGTCAGAAAGCCTTCGCCGGACAGACAGAGAGGAACCTCCGGATAATGGTGTCCAAGTGGCTCATGGAGATGAGGTGAGGTATGGATTAGAGATCCAAGGGAGGCCCAGCCAGTCAGCCACAGAAGACAGAGCGGAGCGACTCTCTCCAGACTCTGTCAGTGGTGCCGCCCACAAGAACGGACAGCAAACTGTAATCCAAGTGGCTCTGCCACCGGAACAGAATGGAAACCTTGTCTATCAGAGAGGCTTTGTTTCGCGGACAGACACTGACAAGCATGTGCAGAGGAAGAATACACTGGCTCAGGTGGAGCATTGGGTCAAAGTTCAAAAAGGGGACCCACCGAAGAGGTCAGTTTGACTTCACACAGCTTGAATCAACATTCTTCCATAATAGCGGCATGAAGAAAACCTTGAGTAAATGCCTCCCTCTAGTGGCAAATATGTGGATTGCTTGATGTTTGTTAATTTTATTCTTAAGTATTTCGTGTTATCTGTCATATAATACTTCTCTGGTTTTTTTCTGTCTCAGTGCTCCCTCTGCCGAGTACAACCTCCCTCGGCGGACTCCTCCTTTAAAGCCCAAAGCCAGCACAGCGGATATCACCTATCAGTCATTGCCAAAGTCTCCCCATCTCCCATCTGGCAGCAGCTCTCCTCCAGCAACATGCAACCTGCCCAGTGATTACAAGTATGCCCATGACCGTCTCAGCCACTTCCGCATGTCCACCGATGAGCGTATGGCCACCAAGGAGGGAATGGTGTGGCAGCTGTACGAGTGGCAGCAGCGGCAGCAGTTCCGTCACGGCAGCCCCACTGCTCCTATCTACACTGGCCCTAACTTCACAGACTCTTCATCTTTTAGAGTCACCGTGGAGATGCCACGTTCCATCTCCGTCCCTCCGTCCCCGTGTGAAGTCCCACCGTCAGTCCCCTCCTCCTTCAAACCCCTGTCTCCGCGCAGGCCACACACTCCCTCAGACAGACGCACAGTCAGGCCCCTGGATGAAATGGCAGCCGGGGACAGCACAAGGTCCAGCTCCCCCGGCCATATTTGTGCCCAGCTTTCCCAGGTGAGACACCTACTCAGGGAGAAGAGGCATTTCTGACATTTTTAGTATTCTATGCAAAATCTAGACTAAACTGGCCTCTCAGAAATCTTTTCCAGACAATTTAGACAACAGTTTAAACATAAAAACATGATCCTGAGCCATTGCCATACCATGAATTTAATAACAAGTATTGTCTATGTATCCACAGGCTGGTACAGCTTATGCCTACATGACATAGAACACATGCCATAGAGCACTGTTATCCAAAAAGTATGAAAACACCAAAAAAAACATGATACCAGTGCACTGGCTGACTTATTGGTTCACTGTGATGAATATGGTCAGTGTGGTTTACTCAGTCCCAGTTGCTCAGTAATATATGTGCAACACAAAGCTACTCTCTGGAGATCAAAATGTTTTTACTCAGATAACCGGCCGTTGGCCAAGACAGCGGTGGTGGACATGATTAACCCTGAAATTCTGCACGCTTTCGATTTTGGTGGACTGTCATGGTTAACATTAGAGCTGAAATGATTAGTTGATTAATTGATACGCCAATCAATAGAAAATTAATCAGCAACTGCAGTATTTTGGCAGTTGATTGATCATTTAAGTTGTTTGTCAAGGAGAAAAAACAATCATTTTCTGGTTCCAGATTCTCCAATTTGATTTCTTTGTTTTATATCACTATAAACGGAACATCTTTTAGCTTTGGACCTGGGAAATAGTGATTTTTCACAAACTTCTCACATTCATGAAACCCAAATGATTAATTGAGAATTGAGAAAATACTGGACAGATTAATTATTAATGAAAATAATTGTAATTGTAGCCCCACCTAACACATCTTTTCAGTTTGTCTTGGATGCCCTAAAACTGGCTGGTGAAAGGCAAGAGGCACCAGTAGGGTTGTTATGGTATAATACTCCCCCATCATGCTCATCGTAAGACTGGTTGGAGTGAATTACAATAAAACACATAATTCCCACCAGATCCCACCTGCATAGACTGGCTGGTTTGCTTTTTCCCAACATGTGCTGTAATAAGCTCAGTTCCACTCAGCCCCACACAGTATACAGATAAAGGATGGATGGAGGTCCAACCCTATGAATTTGGGTGCTGATGCTCAATCATTGGTGCTTTAACATTGTAACACTGCAACAAAGTAAATGTCAGTAGCCTGTCATTGGCATGGGAAGTAAAATTTGACGTTTCACATGTAATGAGAAAGATCTCATTCTCACGATAGTTTGGGACAGTGGATGTGAGGTATCTATTGGATGTTGTGAGCTCATGAGGACACCATGGGAAGATTAGCACGATGAGCATGAGAAGGCTCCCGCTTAGTAGCGCACACACTTTGATGCTCATGTGAATCATTTGCAGATTCACACAGTCCACACCCATGCTCGCTCCACAGGTGGTGTGAGCATGTGCTAGTGAAAGCCTGGTACTCCGCAGCCCCACGAACCGTCATAGCACTCAGACAGCACCGCCACCACCGCAGGAGACGGAGCGAGGGGCCGTGCTGTCATCCACACCCTGCGCTGTCTGCCCACCACACCCTCCACATGTGAAAAGATCTCCCTCCAAACCAACACCACATTTGCCAACACACACAAGCCTCACGACCAACCCGTTGGCCTTGCACAAGTAAACAAAGTGTTACAGATGCTCTGTTTCCTCCATCATTCACCCGAGTGTCAAGACACTAATTATACCATAATATAGAATGACGCACAATTATGGAAAGTCCTTTAGAAGAAGATACATTTTTAACAAAAGGAGCCACAGTGACTATGCAAGACGATCCAAGGGAGCCATGTTTATCGTAACTAAATTTAGCGTGCAATGAACTTCGTTTCGGTGCACCCAGCATCTTTGAGGCTGATGGTGCTCTCTGGCTGGAGTGCGTTTAAGTAATAGCAATCTGTATACCACTGTGGAATATCATTAAGAAGTATGTTTTATTAGCAGCTAATCCACTTTGCCCAGGGCTCCTCAGCACCCTATAAACATCTCTACTGTATCTCAAACATCAGCAGCGGTCTCTTTCTTCTGATCTCGCATTTAAATAAAAAACCTATTATACAGCAAAAAATAGTGGCATGGGAATCTCAAAGGGAATGGCTTACAGTGCTTCTCTTGCTGGTAGCAAACAAATGTTATTTTAAGAAAGCAGGTTTGGTATAATTTATGTGTAGTTAATTAAATCTCTTGTTGTTTGTGTCCTTTCAAGGTTCTGTAGTGGGCCTGGTTTTCGCTAATTCTGTGTGTTAAGCAAAAACGTCAAATTTTCTAAGCCCTGTAGCGTCTAAAACTCAGGGCACACCTTGTTTCGAATAAGAGTAGGAGTGATGAAAGGGAGAAAAGGATAGATGAAAAAATAAATTTGCTGTGTAGTCAAAATTGTTTGCAGACTTGGAGGCAATGGTTTAACTTTGATTCAGTGTGATAGAGTGATATATATCTCCCACTTTCAACAGTCTATTGAAGACTACTTAGTGAATTAGACATTCTGTTTGATTTTACTCTATAAGATCTGTAATAACAAGTTGAGTTGGTTTGATTTTTGTTTCTCTGCAGACTTCCCAAATAGAGAGACGGTCCATGCCAGCCATGGGCTACATCACACACACTGTCAGTGCGCCCAGCTTGCATGGCAAAACGGTATGATCTTTACTAAATTCACTACAATACTTGGTTTCATTGTTAAAGATACTTGTCATATTGTAGCAACACAGTTTTCCAGTAGTCTAGGACAGCCAATCCAGGTATGAACATGAATAAGTCCAACATTTTATTTTTAAGGCTCATTCAAGATGTAGAATCTAGAACTGATTTAGCTGACTTACATTATGCCGTATGATATTTGTTTCAATCTTTATCAGTATCTTCAGACAATCCCCGATACCACAGAAGCTCACCCTCCCAGTCTCCATAGCGCAGCTCTAGCTTTTACATTTTAAGTTATTAGGACTTCTGATGAAGCAGAAGTATACTGGTTTTCAACCACTCAGCTCTCTCAGCTACAATACAATGCCCAGATGGTTCTCAAGTATTTTCTCTTATTCCTCTGCGCCTTCACTGGCCACCGGCCCCTAAACACGGGCTTGGCAACAGCCCGAGGAGCTGACTCTGCTCCTCATTCAGCTTCGGAGGCACCAGGCCAAGATGGCTGGTGTGCACAGCCCCAGCGATGCGTTCGCTCACCTGCAGCACCATCAGCACAACGGCCTTCTAGGCCCCAGCATGCAGGTCAGGGGCCCTCCTACTTCCCTAACCTCCTCTACGGCAGACCACAACCCCTGCCTGTGCATTGTGGCCCCCCCTCTCCCCAGCCAATCCCATACATTACTTCCCTGTCATTCATAAGACTGTGCAGTCTGTTGGCATTGCTTGGTTGTCTTGTTTAGTCAACCATTTTTGGCATGGCCCGTAATGCACTCCAGACTCTCCAGAATGCCTTTTATCTGTGCATTAGTGTCATCTCATCCACCTTGTTCAAAACTTTAAAAAAAGCTTTCAGGGGCTTGTGTTAGTCTATCTGCAAAAAGTAATATGCCACATTTGATGCATGTTGCCTGTCGACTGTGCCTGCAATTTACATGTTCGTTTGTTTGACAGATGTCCAACCCTGTGCAGCCGCTAATATAGTATGTAATGGAAAAGCACATTTGTATATACATCTGATAAATCTTTTGCTCTTGATGTTGTCATTCTGAAGTAGCCATCAGGCCACAGGCTCCCTTATGAGCCTGTTCACAAACAGTGCATTGCTGTAAGTCTGCCAGACCACAGTGAAGCTGCAACAGTGCTCAGTAATGACGACTCCACCCAGTTTCGAACATCCAACCATTCTCTGGCCATCCTCCATGCTTAAGAAGAAGCATAAACACTCGGTTTGACCACATCTCATGCACAGGACCTGTGTTGTTCAGTTGTGTATGAGGTCAAACATGAGACATTAAACCAGCTCAAAAATTACACAATTACCCAATTACAGTTTGGCTTTGCAATCTGTGGATAAAAATACAGAGGTAGACGTAAACTGTAATCGAGACCAAGTTAATTAAAGTTCTGTTAGCACAGCCTGAACAGCAAATAAAGGCCTTATGAGTCATCTGGTCACCCATCATCCTTTGCAGCTTCATTTCAAATGATTTATCTCTCCACTGCTCATTTAAAGGCTGATGATACTTACATACAACTGAAGAAGGACCTGGAGTATCTAGATCTGAAGGTGGGCCCCAACAAAATAAATGCCACTTTATCCTTTTCATCCTCTTCTCCATCTCCCCTCTGTGGACTGCAATCTTGTTCTCCTGCTGCTGCCTCCAACATCTGCCCCCCTGTTTCTCCCTTTTCTGTCTTTTCTCTGTTTTCTGCACTGCTCTTTCTGCTGTCTCCTTATGATGGGATTGACATGTCTTTTAACTGTCTTCTTATGATGTAAATTATCCATTTGAGGATAACAAATTGTCTAATGTGAAGTGACTGACATGAAGTGATAACAATGCTTGGCTTCTTACTTAAGTAGAAGTTAATGTTCATTTTGTCACAGTGTTTCTCGCTGGATTATAGTAATGCCCTTTCAGATGCAGTGGGGTGACGCAGTGGTGTCACCCTAACACATGTTGATTGTAAGCTTACCCTGATGGGAATTGAAGTTTTTATACATGGCTGAATTTCTAAAATATTCTAGTCATGTGAACTCCAATTCCTATGCGAGTGTTGCAAATAGAATTATTGCAAAGCCCTATTACTGCCGTATTTAAGCATCTGTCTCATGAAGGTAGCTACCGGCATATAGTCCATTTACACTTGTGCAAAGCATTCGATTCTACTTGATTTGTATGTTTAACACCACAGTGCATTAATTAGAAATCTGGGGTGTGTTTTGGAATGGAGGGAGGTCATCTAACGATTTGTGGTACTTCCTGTAACACCACTCCATTTCCTGTTTCAAAACAGATCCAAAGTATTGACCCGCTGATCGTTTCAGTACACAATGTGTTTGAAAACTCCACTCCGAGTTTTGGGCACTGTTGGAATGTAAGGATGGTGTGCATACAAAGTGAAACAGACCATTCCCCTGCTTCTCAAAAGGAATGTGATGCATCCCAGGAAATTATGCAGGATTTTGCACATGGATACCTTGATACAATCATTCACTGTATGATACTCCAACACTGCTATGAGATTTGAGATGATGTAAAGGAAGCTGTTATGCCAGGACTTCCTTGCATGCGGTTGAGCACATCTGAATGTGTTGAATGTTTGTTTGATGTCTTCCGTTTGCTTTTCTTTTGCTTGTTGGAGCATTAGAGTTGACCCAAATGGTGCTCTTTAAGAAATATACTGGCAATGTGATTACGATATGGGGTGACAACTTACACGTTTGGGCCTCTAGTTTCATTGTGGTAACTGGCAGAAACGGACAACAACATGCTCTTGAAATAGTACCACGGGAACTTAGTATAGCACTTACATGAAGATGGCGAATTTGTGATAGACAGAATATTTCAAAATGGGGTCAGAATTTGTTTATTTTGACAATTGACCTTTGACCCTCCCTGACTGATAAACACCCATGTCTTTGAAACCCAATTCCCCGGCCATGTAACACAAGCTTTCCCAAGCTAAGGTATCATGGTGCTCACTTGAGACATTTTCCCAGACTTGACAAAGCTCCCTCCAGAACCACAGAATACATTATGAAACTTTTCTCACAGGCTGTGCAGTACTCCACATGATGGGTAATTGACTGTGACATGTAGAATAGGTGGATTGCCCCTTTAACGGAGTCTGCCATTTGCACTGGTCTGCTCCGCTGTGATGGGTGTGGTGATCCGCCCACATGTTTCAGCAGACGACTAGCAGACAAATTTCTCCCCCGCTACCCTGAGAACCTCTGGATAGGACACACAGACTGACGGTGCTTGTATTACGTTACTGGTGGCATCATAAAGTCACTTCTAACTGAAAACAGACAAGTTCCTGCAAGAGTACTTTTTGATATTGATGTTGTAAGTTACCTAAAAGAAGAATAAAAGCAGAAAGTATATTAAGCTCACTGTAAGACTGAACCCAAACAGATATGTCAGTCGATTTAGGGATATAAAAGGAAGTAATTGACAAGTGCTCAGTTTCTGTTATGAGTCAGTACTTGCCCTCCTGCATAGTTCTTTCATCATTCATGCAGTCCTGATTACTAATATAGAAAAATGCATCTTCTGCCACTTTCATGACACAGAAATACAACAGGCGTGATCAATGGCAAATTTCAAGGATGGGCTAGTTATTACTTATTATGCACATGGAAATGAAATCTTTAACTAAGAAGAAATTAAATACTAATTTAGCAGCTTTGGAGGCAGATTTCCTTATTTTTAGCCTGCCACTGGCATGGCTCTGCAGATTTCTCTCAAAGTTGCAGGCAGTTATGATTTATCTGTCTGGAGGCAGATGGATCCCAGAGGTGAACTTCAATTTTATAGATCTTAAATAAAGTTATGTGAAACTGAGATGAGGTCTGTAATGCTATAGCTGGTGCAGGTACACACAGCACATTATTTGTTATTTTTCTTACCAGTGGCTTTGCACATAATGTTACTGTTCTCTCCCCCAGCAGTCACACACAGCCTGACCACACCGCCATGAAACTAGAGGCTTTGATAACTTAGAGTTTAACATTCACCCATGTGACACGCTGTAGCTTTATAAAGTGGAAATAATGAAATAAGAATGTTTCCAATTCATAAAATTGTTTAACTAACTTACAGTAAAAAGCAGCCAGGAAAGAGCAGCTTTGGGGGTTTTAGGGTTTCCCCCGATCTCAAAGATGCAGAAACTGCCACTGCATAAATGTTTTGCACAAAGTTTCGTTATACCAGCTCATACTTTTTTTTTTTTTGGTTCTGTGAATTTATTTTTTCATTATTTTATCTAGATCCATCCTGCTTGATTTGCCTAGCAGTCTCACTGTATGTTGGAAATCCAACATACAGTATTGTTGTTATCCGTTTACTGGACATATTAAAGTAAAGGTATTCAGAATATGTCATTCGATTACTGATATTAAACATTTTATTTTATTTGTGGCTATTGGGAATTTCAGGTTACTGGACGTGAGAGTTTAAAAAAAGAAAGACCGTCAAGGCCTGTGAAAATAGCAGAAAGTGATGCTGATGTAAGTGAATCATTATGTTCTCAGGTTTCAAAGAAGCAGTCTGATAAGCACCCTGTTTATCCGTCTCTTCCTTTTCTTTAAGATCTCCATTTCTGACTTCTTATAATCCACTACAGAGAAGCAGCTGACTTTATTCTGACTTTACTGTGTGTGTGTGTGTGTGTGTATGTGTGTGTGTGTGTGTGTGTTCCTAAGTTGTGGTAAACAGAGGCTGTGGAGGGAAGGGAACGTATGTACATTGCAACACTGTGGGGACACCCATCCACAGTGCACAGTGAGGGCCTGAGAGTATCGACCACAGCTTTTATTTTCCTCCCTGCAATTTAAAGGGAAAAATACATGTAATGGGAGTTTTAGATGTTGAGCTGTTAAATTTTTCAGTTTGATTTGCCTGATCCTGCTTTTCTGATTCTTTGTTTTCTGCTGAATAGAGGTAAATAAGATGGATGTCCTGGCTTTTCATCATTAGCATTGTTCCACTTTAACAATTTATAAGAATTATTGCCAGTAAATTTGTCTGAACAATGAATATTTCATGCAATTAAAAACAACAATATACGGCAGCAAAATAAAAACAGCTTAATTATTAATTGAACAGAATGATAAATAGATCTGAGAAAAAATACACTGTGTGAGAAAGACTGTGAACTAGGCAGTCTTATGTTGTTTTCATAAACACATAACCCATTTCTGGGAAAACAAATCTGTCACTCTCAATAAACACGGTTTTCTCCAAAAGTGAATTTGAAAATATGGATTTTTGATTATGATTACTCATAATGGGTATTACCAGATCTCGCCCCCAAACCAGACAGTATAGAGCCTTTTGATATTTCTCAAAGCGCTGATGAGAGGAATTCCTCTGGGCTTTTCACATAGATGAGCCTTATTGACATATTTACAGACAGCGAAGACTACAGTAGACGATCAATTGGTCTTATTTGACTGTGTTGTTGTGAATATAGTTGAGCGAAGACTGGAACAGTCGACGTCTGTTGTAAACAGAAAAGATACTGTATGTCATGTGCCCAGTCACTGTTGTGTCTCTTTCCTGTTTTTCTATTGCATTATTTGAGGTACCAAGATACATGGAAGATTTCAGCCTTTGTTTTCCTTCACTTATTAATTCTATATGTTTTCCTTTTAGGTGAAATTAAGTCGACTGTGTGAACAAGACAAGATTCTACAGGAACTGGAGGCCAGAATACGCACTTTGAAGGAGGACAAGGTTTTTTGTGTTATACAAATTCAACATTTGCCACTCTTTCTCTTGTATATGCAGTGTTTATATGTGTGCGTCAGCCTGTGTCGGTGCATTGGTATGGTCTGTAAATGCTTTTTCTGTAGTGACCGTGTCTTTCGCGGCCCTATCTAGGACAAGCTGGAGTCTGTGCTGGATGTTTCCCACCAGCAGATGGAGCAGTACAGAGATCAGCCGACACATGCTGAGAAGATTGCCTATCAGCAGAAATTACTACAAGAGGATGTCGTGCACATCAGGGCTGAAATATCCCAAGTCTCCACAGTAAGAGATAAGCTGCTCTCACAATTTCATCATGCTCATAGTGGAAAGCACAGCTTCTTCGACTTCTTTGTTAAAGTTGAAATATGCATTGTGCCCACCCCCGCCAACATGGTTAATTTAGTTTCAGCAGATAAGATACTACTCAGACTGTCTCCTCTTCTACTGTAAGCACTTGCTGCCACTTGCATTTTGTTTCTATTGGTTGAAAACAAGATTTTCATGTCTATTTTAGTTGTTCCCTTTCGATGGTTTCTGCAGCTCGCCCACTGTTTCAGGTTGACTGTGACTATCAAAATGAGTGCTCAGTAACAATACTGATGCCACGAAGAAGCTCAAAGTTAATTTCTCCACTACTCAGAAAAATGCTGTAGTTAACATGTTCACTGATATCCAAAATAATCCGTTTTAAAATGGATAACGATGGGTTTCATGAGAACATTTACCAATCAACCACAAGATTACGCAAGAGTATTTTTGGCACAGTTCAACCACACTGGTTGTGTTGTGACGCTCTCTGTGGACACTGTAAGTAAACATAAGGCTGCCTGGATGATTTACATAACAGATCAAGTCCAAGTAATTCAGATGAAAAAGAACTTGATTTCAAGTGAGAAAGCATTATAAAACTGAAGTGACTGAAAACACCTCATCTCTGCTGCTCTCAACTTGTCTCTCAGCATCTCACCACATATGGGCTTACTGTATGTGTTAATTGTGACTGTGAATCTCTGTATAGCAGGCTAGAGCTTTGAAACCATGAAAGTAGCACTGGCTCAAGAGATGAGTACAGTACCTGAAAGCTGTTTCTTGTCTCATTATAACATGGAGTGTGTTCTGTGTTGTGTTGCAGGAGATGGAGAACGCGTGGAATGAGTACAGCCGGCTGGAGAGAGACGTGGACTGGCTAAAGTCAGCCCTGCAGGGACAGATGAACCGTAGTGATCTCTCTCAGGTCTGTGGCACAGTGGGTGTGATGGGTGTGTGTAGGAGTGAGCTACAGACCGCTGATTTCATATGCACAGACAAATAAAAGAATACAGTGTAACTGATATACGGTCAGAGGATCACGTCTCAGCTTAGAGACAAAATAGATGGCTTTTCAATTCACCTTTATTGATCCTCCAAGGGGGGGAAATTCCATTCAAGGGGGGAAATTCATCAGTAGTGTATTACCTGAGGACATAAGTAATTTTACGGTGTGTGTTATGTGTTCATGTGTGTGTTTTTTGTGCTGCTCTGTGAGCAGCAAGAGAAAGTCCAGATCAGAAAAGAGCTGTGGAGGATTGAGGACGTGATCGCAGGCCTCAGCAACAGTAAAGCCAACTACAAAGTCACTATCTCCTCTGTCACCAACCCAGGTGAGACAAGTGCTACCTGAAGGTCTCATGTTTACAAAGCAAATTATGTTCGCCCTCTATGTGATGCAGTACAAGTCACGTGGTCATGCTACAGTAACTCACCATTAAAGCTCTTGATCATATACTTAATACAGAGCATTTCCCATGGGAGAAGAAAGCACTGTCTTAACAACATGGCTGTATTTACATTACATGTTCATATACATTGAATTATTCCCCAGAGAGGAAATTTGTGCCTTCAGTATCGGTGTCATCAGTGCCTTCTGTGTCTGGGAGCCCGTCTGCTATGGAGATGAGACTGTCCCAGCAACAGCAGCACAGCCCCCACCTCAGCCCCAGTAGCCACACCCCCACCCTTGTCTCCAGCCCCAGCCAGCAGCCCTTACACCACTCTACAACCATCACCAGTGGGCTTAAATGGGTGAGTGACCCCTGCCACACAAGTACACTTCAGCTGGTTCTTTTGACATAAAGACCATCTTCATATGAAAGCCAAAGCTGCATCAAGTGTTTGGACTGTGCAGCTCATGTCACTGACTAAACTAGTCACATTTCTCACACGCCGTGCACAGCTGTGTGGCTAACTGTGACTGGTCAAAAACACACACACACACACTCTTTCAGGTCATTGTTTCGACTACACTTTTTTCAGTTCTATATTAAAGCTTGCAACATTGGTTTACAGTGATGTAAAACAGGAATAGATTATATTATTAACATTCTGTCCAATAAAAAAAGAAAATTCTACACCCTTTAACCCTGCTAGACAAGCTTTGTTGTTATAAGATCACTTTTGTTGGCACTTTTGCCTGAATTGGACAGCAGATAATAGACTTAATAGATAATAGATTTGTTGTTATGCACCCTCCACCTTGTATGGTACCCTGTGGAGTTTTCTTGTGAGCAAACATAAGTTATGTTTACATTCAGTGCTACTCACCAAAGCTTGTTGTGATGCGTCCTTGAGGTCTAACAAATGTGTCAAGTGCATTTCCTTTCACATGAAACGTGCCATTTTATAAAGTATTTCAAATCCTGCATCATTTGCATCCATATTTACTGGTTAGCAGTCTGTCACTGACACCTGGTAATCAGTGGGATAGTGTGACACCATTTGCCTGCCTGTGTATTGCGGCGTCCACACGAGTCTCCATGCATGACATAAACAAAACAGAGACTCGCTCGTAGAAAAACAGCTCCATAGTGATTTTAGAGGTCAAAAACTCCAGAGGGAACCTTAAATGTGACTATCCACAAATTTGTATGTAGCATCAGATATTCATTAGTGGTTTTGTGGTCTTTTACAAAAGGACTGATGTACTAGTCAGAGCAATGTGAGGTCCGTGCTTGTTTGTCATTTATCACTAGCAAACAGTTCTGTGTGCAGGGTGAGGATGATGTGCCTCCCAGACCTCCTCTACCTCAGCTCTACAGTCCTGATGAGCATCCCCCTGCTGTGCCCCCGTTGCCCCGGGAGACAACGGTGATCAGACACACTTCCGTGCGCGGCCTCAAACGCCAGTCAGATGAACGCAAAAGGGACAGAGAGATTGGCCAGTACACTAATGGAGACAGTAAGGTACACACGGTATGTTTATATTTTAGAGCCTAAATTTCAGTTTCTCGTCTGTTTCTAATCTCTGTCTGAATATCTTTTTATGTTTTTGTATCTAAGGTGGAACTTCGGCCTTTCCTGAGCGATCCAGAGCTTATGGGCGCTGGAGACGGCTCCAGCCACATCAGTGTGGTAGCATCTGGACACGATGGTTACCAGACGTTACCCAGCAGAGGTACATGGACAATAGAGCCAGTAAACTGTTTTATAAAGTTAAAATCATATTTATTATGTTTAAAATCTCACACCAGCCTTTAGCTATACTGCCAAGTCGAGACCAGCGTTTTAATGTTTGTGGACTTTCCATCAGGAGTGGCTGGCTCCTCGCTTAGGCTAAATCAGTCTTCAAGCATCTCCTCATATGTGACCCTCCGAAGAGCAGCCTCAGCTGTTGGTGTCAAGGTGAGGCTCAGAAGTAACTAACAATCAAATAATAAGGGGTGAATCCAAATCTTGGACACAAATCAGAGAGACAGCACAGATACAGTAGGATGTAACTCCAGTTCTAGATGATATCAATGAAATTCATGATTGAATTAACGGGGAGTTACGTTTTTTTGATATTTGGAACCCACGTTAATACCTCTGGCTCTCCCAAGTCCTCCATCAAACCCTCCCAACTGGAGGTCTTCATGGGTGAAAAGTCGGTGAGTTATTATTTCTGCACTAGAGACTTTAAAGAATACAACGTTCTGAAAAAAATGAACAATGTAACAGTAAAATGTGGTGAATTGTTGCAAATGGTGATAAGTTTGTGATAAGCTTAGCATGTATAATTTATGATTTAAAAAAAGATAATTTTGAAAATCATTTTTACAGCATGATCTTCAGATTTATGCTCTAAATATTTATATTCATTTATATTAAACTTAATAAACCTCTAAATGTATTCAAATCCCTTATAAATATGCATTATTCTGGAGAACACTGTTTGCAGTGTGCATCTCATTCTCGGTGTATGTTTCAATCATTACATTAGAAATGTCTCAGTTGTGAAAACTGAATTGTATATTGTGTTCCATTTTTCTTTTTCATTTTTTTTTTTATTCCTCAATAAGATTAGCTTTTACCTCTTTGTTAGGTTTGTTTTTATTTTCATCCACATCTTTGCTTTCCCCAGCACCTTTTGCTCATTTTATCAACTCTCTTTCCTCCCACTCCTCTCAGGAGAGACCAAAAAGTGCCTTGGAGCGCCTGTACTCTGGGGACCCGGCACGGCAGCAGCAGAGGGGGAAGATGAGTGCTGACGAGCAGCTGGAGAGGATGAAGAGGCACCAGAAGGCCCTCGTGCGCCAGCGCAAACGCACCCTGAGTCACGGAGACCGCCACGCCTCTCCATCGTCTCGCTCATCTTCTACGTCCTCGCGACCACTTTCAGCGGACTTGGGATCAGTATGTCACTAGAACAACATCATACGTCACACTCTCATGCATGACAGCAACCAAACGGAGAGTGGTGAACTACTGTAGTGTGCCTTTGACTACTTAGACTACTTAGTGTAGTCTGTCTTTTCTCTGTTCCGGACACTAAAAAGCTGATAGTAATAAATTACATCAGTACAGTATGGTTATTCACTGTGTGGCTCTTAACTGTGCTTATTACGTGAATGTTGTTTTCAGACTCTAACGGGCCTTTTTCACAGCAGACATTTCGACTTGTCGTAGTAGGAAAAGCTCAGGTGTTACGAATAACATTAGTGATGGCTGTGTTTTATTCTGCTACTTCAATAAGCAGCGACAGTGGGCCAGTAGAATACCAGGACCCTTAAACTGAAGCAACTAAATGGAATTCAGCCATCAGTGCTTTTATTATTTACACTTGGGCTTCTCCTACTGTGCCATGTTAAAATGTCTGCTGTGAAAAATGCCTACACAGAAAAGTGGATAACAGTTTCTGCTTTACACGTAACACTTAGCGATACTTAGATAATTGTGTTTATTGTGAAGTGGAAATAATTCAATTTACACTGAATAGGAATGATGTTCTTGCTTAAAATCTTTACAAATAATACACCTTACCTATCAAACAGATAACACACTAATTACCTCAGATACTTCAATGCCATCTACACATCACATACGTCAATTTTTTTGTATTTCTTCCCATTATTGTCTGTTATAGACACTAACATTGCTTTATCCATTCCCTCTCACCTCTCCTCACTGATCTTTCCATTTCTTGGCTTGTATATTTTTACCATACTATCATACTGTTTTCTACAGTGGCTTGTGCTGTCAGTGTAGTACCCAGGTCTGTTCACCGTAGTCCTGTCTCTCCTCATTTTTTAGATATTAATGCCCGCTGTTCCTCAATTAAGTGTTATTACTGTCTCTAAGCAGTCCATTTACCCTGTGTGTGTGTGTGAGAGAGAGAGAGAGAGAGAGCCTTCTTATTTTCTGCTGGCCAAAACATTGACATACTCAGTAATACCTATTTAAATCAACTCATCTCAAACTAATCATGGCATTTTTCTTACTGGATTCTTTTTTTTTTACT
The DNA here is from genome assembly GCF_042242105.1 of Pempheris klunzingeri. Lineage (NCBI taxonomy): Eukaryota > Metazoa > Chordata > Actinopteri > Acropomatiformes > Pempheridae > Pempheris > Pempheris klunzingeri. Next base: position 13,798,668 of record NC_092012.1, read on the forward strand.
TAAGTGAAGATAAAGATGGTCTGAGTGTTAATGGATTGGGGCCTGCTGTTGTCCCATTTCCCAGTCTTTGTGAGACGAAGCAATTTATCGAGACAACAGGATACTAATGTACATGACATTGATTTCATAGCACAACATAGGTTAAGTGATTTCAGTGTTTGCTCAGCACTTTTATCTGCTAATTAATTGTTAGTTATAAGAGCCTTTCCTTTTTCAAATGTGAATGTTTGCAAATAAATAAACATTATTTTCTGATCAACTCATATTGGCATGTTTTTTTTTTATTTAATATATATTTTTTTTTATCGGAATACATACATAATATGGTCGTGTTTGGTCAAAGTGTCATCAGTGTGAGTGATCTTTCCTGTTTGTTTCAGTGGCATTGTGCTGTCCTCTTTATCAGTGTTGTAGAGAATTTATAGCATGCGATGTGATTTCAGAGTTTTCAACTTCATGTAAGCATGCATATATATGTATATATATATATGTATTTCATATATATACGGATGCATGCTCCCTCTTTTTTTTTTCTTTTTTCACACTTCTACACGCACACACATGTTCTATCTCTACAGACTTTCACATCATGTCGGCACACCAGTGATAATTAGTGTTTTAGATTATTTGTGAAGGCAAGTGAAGTCACTTTCACATTAACTTGCTGAACAACACAACCTGATGCCAGCATCCTGTAACTTGTTTCACAGTCTGTTTTCTTTCCTTTGTGCGTTGTCCAGTGGAAGAGAGAGCAGGACTTTGACCTGCAGTTGCTCGAGAGGGCTGTTCAGGGGGAGGAGGCACAGGCAGTTAGGAGCGTTCAGGGGGAGGAAAGACCTCCCGAGCACAAAGAGAGACCCCGCTCACAATCTGACGAATGGCTGACCTTCCGCTCCATGGCCACAACCCCTCCCGCCCATGAAGTCGACCTAGAACCACTAGATTATGACGTGGACCTTAACAAAGAGGTAAGTCGTAGATAAAAGAGAGCCAAAATGTGTGTAATCACCAAAAGGTACAAAAAAAGATTTTGTACATCCATCCTTTAATTCAACATACTGAGCTCTAACTGCACTGGATGTATAAACCCTTTTTCATACGAACAGAAGCAAAAATTCAAGAAATTACCTTGAAAAATGAGCTTCAACCAACCAGGAAAGTGTGGTTTAATGAAAAGTAAAACCTATAAAATTGTTAAACTACTGTTCAGTCCACAAGCTCTCATAAAAGGGTTTAATCATGAATATGGAGTGTGTACAGAGTTGAGCTGAACAGCTCATGTACAACAACAGCAGTAGGGAATGCAACACTAAGTGTACTGCATGATCGGAGAGGTTCAAAAGGAAACAAACTCCTTATAGGTTTAACTTAGTGAACATTGTATATCCCTCTTGAAGTATTCAACACACACTATGTCTGTTTTATTTAGCTTTCTAAGCCCCAGAAAGTGTTGATTCCGGAGCGATATGTGGACTCGGAGCCTGAGGAGCCTCTCAGTCCACAGGAGGTGGAGGAGCGCTATCGTAAGGTGGAGCGCATCAAGAGCATCTTAGCAAAGTCCAGGTAAATAAAATGACATGATACTGATTTTGCATTTAAGTGTCGCTGATAAATCTCTGATTCTGGGGTTTTCAGGAAATAGTCAGCCAAACAACAGATAACACCAAAATACTCAGGTTCAAGCCCTTTGTTTGCAAAGTGCTAAATCCCTAACACCTTCGAAGGCACCGGGCTGTAGCTCAGGCTTCTCTCTGACATCCCAACAGAAAAGCCCTCACAGCAATCAAACCCATTATTACCCATGAATCATGTTTCGTCAGTGTGGTGTTTTATTTCTTTGTGCATGGGACAGTGTACAAAACCTGGCGCCGACAGTGTCTGTGGACAAGCCAGAGGTGGGGCTGGTGGCACTCGACTCAGCTCTGCAGGAACAGGAGAGGATCATCACAATGTCATACGCTCTCGCTTCGGAGGCTTCACTCAAGAGCAAACTAGTTGCAGGTTCGTCAATCGTATAATTTGAATTTATCTCCTGTTCGTTTGAGCCAGTAGGTTGTTGGAGGTTACATGTCTTTGCTTTTTAAAGGAGTTTAAAATCATTTTTCCACAGAAACACTTACAGTGTAATAATTACTGTATCTAAAAAAAATACATTCATAGTGCATATCAGCACTGACAGTTTCAATAATATTTCTCCCAGTATCAAATTGACATCTTTTGGTTGAAGACAGCATAATAGGGAAAATTCTGGATTGATGGAGTGGAGATGAAAAGGGCATAAGGTGCAGAGTCAAGCAATAAGGCTGTTCATTTCCTAATAACTGAACATTATTCCTTCTTAGGAGCGCAGATAGCCTCTAATTGCAATCCGTGTAGAATCTTTCAAACAGGGGAGGAATCGCTTGATGAGGCCATTTTGTGTGCTGATCAATGACCCAGTCAAACTCTACTCTCCTTCTGCATACCGTTGCTGCTGCTTTGAACGTAGCTCTGAACCTGCATAAAAGACACTGCACTCACTTTTCATCTTTTTCATACTCTACAGCAGACAGGCAAGTTCATTTTCACTGTAGGTGCAGCAGGTTGTCAGTCTGTCTGCCTCACACACACACACACACACACACACACACACATGCATATCTGTCAAACACAGTAACACTCAAGCTGTCAGCGTGTGTGGAAGCTTAATATGCACAGTGAGGCAAAGTCAACAATTATAACATTATTTCCAGCATAGAGAAATGTCAGAGAATATAACTGGTGGCATCTTGTCAGTGGAGACTGAATCAATGACTTTCTCCCCCTTTGGTGTTAAAGTAAGGTATGCTGGTGCACTTTCAAATCCTTGAATTAAAAGAAGAGTCTTTTTCACAGTATTATGCATGAGACACTTCAATAATGCCGGCATAAAAGCAGGAATATGCAGTACTGCAGTAACGTACAGTATATATTAAAAAGGTGATTTTGATTGTTGAATATGTTATTCTGAGTTGATAATAGTTTGGTATTTTGTAATTATGTGTCGGTAATTTCGAAAAGAATCTTTAATTTTGTTGCTGGAGAAAGGATCTACAAAATAAACTTCCCCCTGTAGTGCCTCTTCAACTATTCATTGCTTTTTTTCTTTAAAGATGATGAAATGTTCAAGTGATGAAAACGTAAAGCACACATCACAGCACTGCATACAGATCACAATAAGCCTCAAACGACTGATGGTGCAGGAGATAATGACCACAGACGTTTACCATCCTGATGACTTTCTTATTATCAAATACCTCCAAAGCTTTCACACTTTTGCTATTCTCGAGCAAAGACTCATGTTTCTGGAAATCACATTCATATCATAAATTCCGGAATAAGGGAAGGGTGCCTTTGTCGACTACTTTGCTCATCAATGAAGTTATATTATAAGTAAAAAAGCCAAACTTATGCTGGTTTAAGCTTTTCAGATGAAATGATTTAATGCTTTTCTTTGTCATATATAATAGTAAAGTTAATATTTTTGGGGTTTTGAACCGTCGTTCTGACATAACAACAAAACAAGAATGTGAAGATGCCACCTTGGGCTCTGGGAAAATATAAAAGACATTTTCACTGTTTAACAATTTATAGGCAGAACCATTGGTTGAATAAAGACAATGATCAGCAGATTCATCAATAATGAAAATAAGTGTTAGTTGCAGCCTTAACCTCCATACATCTTGTTCTTATGGTGTATATTATTTATGTTGTTTAATTACATTTCATGTAAACTGCATTTTGATGTTTCATCGCAGTTATACATATTTTGAAAGTTTCTTTTATCAGTGGATATAACTTGAATTTGATATGATGACATATGCAGCGAGGCATATTGCTTTTTTTTGCTTTTATACTAGACCTACAACTAACGTTACTTTCATTATCAATTATTTATTCAATGTTTAGATTAAAATTTCAGTATGTAAAACTTAAATAGTGAAAAAAGCTATCACAATTTGTGATTGTGTCCAAAGTGACATCTGTAGGGTTGTTGCCCAGTCACTGACCGAAAAGATCAACAAATCCAAATGGTTGCTGATTAAGTTTCTGTAAACTGACTAAGCGATTAATCAACTAGCTCTAATATTTAATGCCAAAGAGGGTAATGCTGCTGATTACTGAGCAGGACTGCTTCATGGCAATATTAAATTTACAGGAATTTTGTACCAATGTGATAGAGGAGCTTAATTTATCAGGTAATTTATTCATCGGATCAACAATAAATGCAAAAATTCTCATCTAGTTATTTTAACCAAGGAAAGGTTCCAGAAAAAAAAATCAAATTAAGACAACATATATAGTGATATTAGACTTTTCCCATGATGCCCAGCCCCTAGTGTCATTAGTATGCAAAACACAGGAAGTATAAATGTGGTTGACAGAGCTTAAACACTTTCTTAGTTATTATCCTCTCAGGAAACATAGCAAGGTTCTCGTCCAGTTGCAGCCTTCACTGTGGCCTTATATTTCACTAACAACCACTGTCATTTTCTCCTTCTCTGTTTTCCTTCTGTCTTCTCCTCCGTAGTTCCACCACAGGCTAGCGTCCCCACCCCTCCTCCCCCACCCCCTCCTCCGCCTCCTCCTCTTCCTCCTGTATCTCTGGCGCCTCCCTCTCCTCTAAGCAACGGGATTCACTACACTTTTGTCTAATCCGAGAAGTGAAGTAAGGCCCAGCCGCATGTTTGACTGCGCTTATGCTTTCGAGGCCTCGCTAATTCTCTCTAACGCCGGGCTCCCTCGCACCTCACTGCATGCTTACTGCTCTGTTGTGATTGTAGAAAACACATCTTGTCTAGGTTAGGGAAGCCCTGCCTCTGCTCCCATTATGATCCAAACAAACATCTGCAGGCAGTCTGCTCATCCCACTGTGATAATTGTGTGTAAATTGTTTTTTTTTTTTTTCTTTTTGTACCACTGCCAAAATATTTATGGATGGTTGAGGAAAGAAAGAGCTCAAACGAACATGACTGTTTGTAGCATTGTGTATAATTAACAAAAGAGACACCTTTTGATTTAGCACCTTGACAGTTCAGCAGTCAGCACAGCTGCATTGCACAACACCAATTAGCTCCCCATCTGTAGCCTGGCAGCGAGTCAGAAAGAAAACAGTACATATCACTGTTGTTACTGTAAATGCAGAAAGAGGGTTTGTGTCATTTTACTGCCGAATTAAACAAAAAAAACTTCCATCCATCAGCCAGTACTATCAAATATTTGATCACTAAATTCATTCTAATGACTTATTTATCTATATGATCATCAACCACCCATAGACAAATGGAAATGAAATTGCTGGCTGGAGTTATAAAAAATGTTGTCACACATGGACACACACACATAAAATAATTAGATGTTGATGAATTAACACACTCGCTGGAACAAAACGTCCACAAAGCTGCATTTGGCCTTTGACCTTTTAGAATAAGTCCATGGGGAAAGGAAAAGCATGAAATGGCTCGACTTGAATGTGTTATAATCTACTGTGTAAGGAATCTTCATTCCTTGAGAACTTGTGTGACTGCATGCTTTACTGTGTACTGTTGAGCTTTGTCTGATTATTCCCACAACCTTTTCTTTCTGTAGCTTTCTCCCCATGTTCAGGTGGGCTGCGATGTGTGGTTGGTTTGTAAAAGTTGCTCCGACACTTAACAGTTTTGTGTCCATGGCTAAAGATCAGAATGGCGCACATTGGATATCAAGTTACTACAAGTTATTGTTAACAGTTGTAGTGCGTCTGCTTAACTGCTCACCAACAAGAAGTCAAAACTTCTCAAAAGTGCGTAAAGAGTGATACACCGTAAAGTTGTTTTAACTTGAAATTTGCACATTGAGGACCAGTATTAGACATGAGACATGTTTCTATATACATCGTGAACGTTTCAGTACTCTATAAAGGATGTAGCGTTCACATTAGTGTGGCAGCTGTTCATTGCCTTTTGTGAGATAATAACTTTCAAATGATTATCCTCCACTGTTCCTTTTAGCAATGCATGTGTATCGTAGTTGAAGGCAGATCTAGGTTTAGGGTAGGTCATCACAAAAAACCTCTTAAAGGACCTGAACTCCCAAGTATTTAAACATTTTTTAGGATTCACACACTTAAAAACATAAAAAGCAAACCTCTGAAATTGTTTAATCTTAATAAATTCTGCTGACGATTTTCTTGTTTTCTGATATTTACTGTTCTTCAACTTACTTTGTCTTTCTCTCTTATCGCTTCTCAGCTCAAGCAATTTCTGGACACTGAGGTGCTACTCCACGATGACAATAAAACAACCGAATTCTACAAGAAAAGAGGATTTTGTTTGATTTTGGACAATTAGCCCTTTCCGCACAGCAGTACAAGAACTGTTCTTAACATTTAACCTGCTCTCTGAGGATCACGCAGCATTGACTCAACAGGAAAATGCCAGACTTTGCAATGGGAGCTGCTGTGCTTATTAACTATGGAAGTGTTTAACAAATGTTACTCTCATGATAATAATAATAATAATAATAAAAGAATATTTTCTACATGTCATTGCACTTTGAATTGTACACTGTATCATGTTTTCAAGGTATGACTGAATTGCTTTTACTTGCAGTGTGATATCAACTGGGAACTTGTATGTTTTTCTGTTTGTTCTTTCGTCAGGTACAGAGCGTTAACAACAAGAGGTACTAGATGTGTCATGATGGTAGTATTTTTGTCAAAACTCAGATAATATTCTTACACCAAACCACTTGAAATATCATATGTATGTACCTGTAGCACTGCCAGCCTCCTTTTAGCTTGCCAAAATGAATTTTATTTTTGCTTACATCAGGATGAAAATAACCTTTAACATATTTTCTGTGTGACTGGGGTTGCACAATGGAAATTTATAAAAATGTGAATATTAAAGATATTAACACAATATCTGGTTCATCACACATGTATTTCTTCATTCTGCTTCATTTTTATTTCATCTATTTTTATTATTATTATGTATAATTATTATTTGAGTGAATTAAACACCATTATAGGCTCAGCCATCCGATGACAAAATCAAATCAGACAAAAGTATAAAATTCTATGATATTTAAAAGGAAAATTAAACAGTCCTTGACCGTCTACTAGTGATAAAAAAAGTTGATGACGCAGCTGACACTGCCTTATACTTGACTTGAGCAATAGTCACATTTTCGCAGTCAGAAATTATTGGTGGTGTTCAATCAGCAAATAAACCCCCAGCAGTTACGTTGGGACTACTTTTAGGGAGTTTTAATGTTCAAAATGTCCAAACCCCATCCAGAGATTTAGGGTTTGTTCTTCTTACTCTGAGAAAGTGATCAAAGATAAGCAAGTTTTACTTCACTTGTAACCTAAAACGCCCTTTGTTATTTATTATTTTTCACTGAAGCATTTATTGACTGCATCTTTATTCTAATCATGTACAAAGGAAAAGTACAAAATGTGCACTCATCATAGCTCCAAGATTCTGTTTGAACCTCCACATTGATTGCCTTGACCTATTAAACTTCATTCTATTATTTGAAAAGGGAACCAAACTGGCATGCTCAAAGGAGGTGAACTTTCAATACAAAAAAAAGAGGCTTCTTGAAACGTTTCTTAAGTTCAAAGCTTTTTCCATCTCAAAAGGGCATTTTTAATTCCATGTATTTTCAACCAAGAAGGTGGATACTAATAACTGTGGATTCTGAAGTACAGAATTCATATCTTTAAATCATGAACTACGTCTCCATTGCAATTGTAAAAGAAACCTCTGAGAAATACATGTATTGAACTTCTGATTCAATAAGGAAAGAATATGGAGAGTATGTTTGTAAATAGAAAGTGCAACGCGCTGTAATTAGCAAACTTAGCAACACAAATATAAATAATATAATAAGATCGATATGTTACATCCACATCCCGTGTGATGCACACGCACAAAGGATACCGCGCCCTCGCCTTACTTTGCTTGTCTGACAGTGCGCCTCCCTCCCCAGTGACATCTTTATCTTTAATTGGAGAGTAACTACTTTCGCCCGTCTGCATCTTTGGTGTGCTTTGAAAACACCTGAGAGAGGAGTGTGCACCTCCCTTGGCAGCCACATCCTCTCTCTCCTCCAGGATCTGGGGCCCCACAGCGCCTGCTGGCCCTGGTGGCTAGAGTACCCATCGCATCTTCGGTTCTGCTTATTTTGCAATAAAATGGGATGTTTTTCCCTCCTCCTGCAAAAATTCACCCAAGACCCTCCACTGAGGATTGTGGCATTTCCATGTATTGACGTTTGGCTGGTGGTTCATATACATTTGTTATTCCATGCTCTGGACTTCAAAGAGAATGAAAGAGGGCCTATTATGCTAATTGGGTCCTGTTCTGTTAAACGCAATCAAGGCCTCCCGCATTAATCCTTTACTAAATACTCGCTGGCTTCAGAAATGCTTTTTCTACTAAAACTAAGACACATACTGCTCAGTTTCCTGACAGGACTGTTTGTGAGTGAGTAGTTTTTGTAGCAGTAAATAAAACATAATAAGGAAGTTGAAGCAAATTAAACCTAAAGTAAAAGTGCCTCATATCAGTGTTAAAATTGTGATTAAAATGACGCTGATCAGGTTAAAGCTTTGACTTTTGTTGCTCTTTTTTCTGTCAGGTTTCCCTTTTCTGCCAGGTCTGTGGTTAAAAGAACAAGCGTATTGAGACAATGCTGAGGAGTCTGACCTTGCTCTCAGGTCTATATTGTTCACTGCACTGCACACTGCATTTGTAACATAATCAGAGTTTTCCCCTGACAGGGAAGAGAAGAGAGAAATCCTACATCGATTCCCAGTGATACCTATTTCCATCACATAAATATTATTGTTACTTGCCGTGAATGTCTGAGGATTAGACTACAGTGAAAACACAGCCGGTGCCTCCTTTGCACACTGTGGGGATCCAGATTGTAGTCCAATTGTACGAATATAAAACCAAGGAAGCCGACGCAATAGGTGCTTTGATTTCAAAATAGTATTTTATGCTGTTTTATCATTTTCAAGCTCCACATATGGTACGTTTTTTAATATGTAAGAAATGGAATGGTGATTTGTTGAATAATTGAAGAGTTAGGAATATTCTGAATATTCTTCCCAACGTGCGTGCGTGCTATAAAAAGAATAGAGAGAAAGCTGAATTACAGTCATGCTGCACCACATTGACTTAACTATTTGCTGGAACTAAAACAATACCTTTTGTGCAGTCTTTCATTTGAAATCCATTATGTTCGGGTTTTACAATTGCGATATCACTTGGGAGATGATAAACATTAAATAGTGAATAATACGTTTACTGGATTAATATATTAAATGGTAGGAGAACACAATTCCTTCAACATAAATGATTAAGTCTGTGTTGAGAAGGTGCTGTGTTACATTAAACAATGAATTAATCTCATGTCCCTTAAACGGAAGGCTTTTACAATACCTACAGCGAATTGGGCTTTTTGTACATAAAAGCAATTGCTTTGTAAATGAACCAAATGCCCCTGGGCCTCCTCTTTAATCTAGCAGCTCCATGCACACATACACACTGATCTAAGTGAAATTTACCACATTCAACGACTCAAATGAAAGGGCTGTAAATGCATCTACGGCTCTACGGCGCGCTATTAAGATACATCGGTAATAAATGAACACAGAAATTAATACAGAAAAATAATGTTGCAAGTGTCAGATAATAAAAAAAAAAACTTTAAAAGATGTGTTGTGATAACACACCTAGAAACATGAAGGTTGTGGCTGCAGAACAAAAATTCATACTTGTGAGTCATTAACTGTCATCTCTTACATGAAAAACAAGACGCTTTCATCTAAACTGATTCGTCATTGCACCTAAAATACCATAGTGCAGGTAATTTATCAAGAAATACAGCACATGAATAATACCATAAATAATTGTTTTAAGTGTATTTATGAGTACTACAGGGTTGATATTTGTTGCACTGTTGGCACAGGCTATTTGATGGTGTCCCTGATAAGTATATAATTAGAATTGGCATGTTGCACTCCTTATTTCAACATGATTAATCAGTGGTTCTCTGTTAACTTGAAAGGAAATATTAGATCCTGACTAAACTTTGATGAAATCCAGAGTTACAAGTAAGAGATTTGGGTCAACTAATGAGAACAGAGCGTCCCACTTTGCAAGTCCAATTGGGAGAGAGACGATTTGCATGTATGCAAATAGTGTTTGAGTTAATTGCATAACTTGGCATTCAATAATGACTAAGTTGGGTTGGTTTTGTGGATGTCGGTTCTCCTCAGCTGGACCGCGCCGGTGGTCGTCTCATTGATGGCGGGTCAGAGACGTTTGTGCAGGGTTCTGATGTTTCTTGTCACAGTAGATTTTCTTACAGTACGTTATGCATTCACGTTTTTTCAGCAAAAATTCAGGACATGAGCACGGTAACTGTCTACAAAACAAGCTCAACACAGTCCGTATTTATATTCAAAAACCACACAACCAAAACTTAAACGTACTGTATCTATCCTTACGTTATCAGGCCATTTATTGTGCTCACTCTCGTGGGGTAAATGTTGAGCAGAACTACCAAAATGTTCTTTCCCCCTGAACCCTCTGTCGACTCTCGAGCTGAGGTGAGCTACTAGATGTAGTCATTTCAGCGTGCCCTTACGCATTGAAAATACAGTAAACTCTATCACTCGAAAACATCTGTTGTAAACATCTTGATAATTAAGTAAAAGCAAACAACAAGGGTGTGTCAGCTCACCAGCACATTTCTACAGTCAGGGTGGATAGCTACACATTGGGAATAGTGAGCACACACGTATAAATCAAGGATATTGCTCAGTTTTAATAATAAATATGTATTATGAGATTATGCATGTGTACCAATCCCTTGTAGGTCAGGGTTGGATCATATAACGGATAACAATTCTTAGATATTATACGCTGGCTTGCAACAGGTAATAAAGCATTTATAACCTGTGTGTTCACATATATAGCAGGTTTACAACTGTGAATAAATTATTATTTTTATTGTGTTATCAAACATATATTACATATTTATACATCAGTTATGACCGCTTCATAACTGGAGATGTTGTTGTTAATCAGTGAACACTTGAAAAATGCTGCTATAGCTGCTTACAACTGCATCACAGGCTGTTGTGGTGTGTACCCGAAATATTTGCATATATATATATATATCAAGTGTTATTATGGTGTTTATAGATGCTATATGGGGGGGGGGGGTTACTGTTATAGGGGTCACTGCATGTCGCGACACATGGCAGCCTTAACTGGTTTAATGTAATGCTCAAAGGTTTAAAGCACAACTTCTATAATCTTGTTCTTTTATAACACAAATAATTGTGAATCCTCATTTGGAATACAAACCACTGCATTTCTAACCATGAATCAGCTGCACACCTTTGAAACCTGCTCTGGTTGCAATGTAATCAAAGCCCCCCCCCCACCCCACCACCACCACCCATCTCTCTCATCCCCCACCCAGCCATCCTTACTCACTGACTGAATGGTGTTCTCTAATTAACCATGCAGAACAGGAGAAGAACACATGTTAATTTAATGTAACAAAAATGTTGATTTTCATGCACTCTCCTTTTCAAATATTAATGGGCTAGACTTGAATTTCAAGATGCATCAAAGACTCACAGGGTATGCAAATGTGTCTGCCTTACCCCCCAACAAGTTGGACTGTCTTTTGCTCTTCGTGCAGGCATCACGCACTGCCATCTGAGCTATAAAGAGGAAGCCATTACAGTCACCTCTAAATAGTAGCCTACATTTGTGTTTTGAGAACTATCTGGCGCCCGCTGGCACCTGCTCAGCTGCACCCGTAAGAATTCATCAGTCTACTGCACAGATTAATAATAATGATAAACACCACATTAAGCAAATACAGTGAGTCCTGTCCTTTTGCATCACTCCCCCCCGCCCCCACACTCCTCCTCTGATGCAGTTAAGATTGTCTTTTGAAAAGCAGCAAAAATGCAGACCAAAAGCAGCAAGGCCACGTGTTTGAAGGAAATTATTTTACTGCTAAGTAATCTCTCCAATCAGCCCGTTTCAGGGTCCTCTTGACTGATTTTAACATAATTTAAAAACAGTTTAAATTTGACTTTGAAAGAAGCAGAAAGATTGTGGTGCAAATCCTCTGGTTCTGTCCTTGTCACAGTCATCTGTGGGGTGGATGGCAGCTGTGGGCGTTTCACGCAGCGTCCAAAAGGTGGCGTATGAGACACGCGAAACACACGTCTGAGTCCCGGTTAGTCAGTCCGCTGCTGAGGAGACTACACACAGAGCAGATGCCACACAGGAATCATCATGCGTGGATCCTAAGAACACACTGTGAGATTGTTGCAGGATTATCTATAATTTCACCACACTGAGGGTTTTTTTTTTCTCCCCCCCTCCCCACTGAGTGTGAGTTTCCTGTTGGTAGAATAGGTGTCAGGCTGTAGATTCCTTCAGTTTCACGTTGTTGAATCTCAGGAGGCGCTCAAGTTCAAAGTGTCCGCAAAAGTACAGAAAAAGTTTTCTTTCGGAAAGGTAAGTCTGTCTTTCCTTATTATTTGTTTGTTTTTCTTCCCTCCTTCAAGCTGATTTCAGCAGGGAAATGTGCGCTCACATGGGGGGGGGACACTTAAAACTTAGACCACCAGACAGGAGAATGACTGAGGAGCGCGCAGCAGGGCGGCTGCGGCTCAACATTGTGATGCTCCTGGACTGTGTGGTGCGTTTTGCTCAGCGTTGAACAAAAAAGAGAGGGACAGTGAGGCGCACAGCAGTCTGAGCTGATGCCATGTTGTGGATGAGTTGTGTAGCCAAATCTCTCTCTCTCCCTCCCTCTCTCTCTCTCTCTCTCTGCTTCTCCTCCCTCTTTTAGCTCTATGTGACTGCAGTTAACAATCAGAATTTCCTCCTGCTGTCTCCTCTCTTTGTAAGTAACTTTCCTATTTTCTATTATGTGAACACACGATAGTCCGCTGTTATGACACTTAATACCGGGGGAGTCACAGCTGATGGGTGCTGTAATGTGCACCATGTCCTCTCTGTGCTTGTCACAAAAGGCTGCAGCTGATTTATAGAGCACAACTTTTCCCGTCAGTTGTCTCTCTCACTTGACTATCTCCTGTCTGATTTTGTCGACGCTCCTATTGTAATTTATTTTACGTGTTTGACATCTGTGGGCCTCCTCCGAAGCTCAGCTGATAATTTAAAACATATGCTCATTCAATGCAGATAAGGGACCCATTGTACAAAAAAAAAAAAAAAAAAAATCTCAACCTGTGGGCTGCCTGGGTCAGGCGCTGGACCTTTGCTTTAATTTCTAGCTGATCCCGGATCTGTTTTAAAACACATGGTTTAATTCAATAATTGTCATCTGTCTAGGAGAATATCAGGAACGTGCTGTTGAAACATGTTGGTTATTTTAATCGTATTTTCTGCGTTACGCCCGTTTATAGAATTTTATAGAAAAACTAACAAAATAAAATGCATCAGGCTGTGAATGCTCAAAGTTAAATGTGGTGCTGGAA